>NC_046324.1:20425569-21029497 GCF_009819535.1 Lacerta agilis | reverse complement strand
TTCTTTAATAACTACTAAGACAGCTTTCCCCTGCTTCTAGCAGTTTGACAGCCCAATTTTCTTTATCATTTTCTCTTTTTCCTTCCCTACCCCCCCCTTTCATGTCAGGCTAGAAATTTTTTATTTTTTATTTATTCATTGGAAAAGGGCGAAGCAGCAGCTGGATCTTTTATTGCTCAAAAACCAGCTTCTGCAGCCTGAATTTTCTAGCAGAGGACAGTCATCAATCAAAGCAGAAGGATATATGGAGCACATGGAAGCTTTCATCAGAAGCTGGTTTACAGTGTGGATCCGGGTCAAAAGAAGTTCTGGGCAGTGGTTTGTTTCTGAAATGAGATGTGCCAGGTCTCAGGATACTGCTTGATCGGGAGTCCCTAATTCCACGTCTGGCAGCTGGCTTTGGGTACTTGGTGACATGGGGAAACCATTTAGGAATATAAGAACAGCATGGATGAATCAGGCCAAGGGGACATCTCACCGTCCATTCTTTTCTCAGCAGTGCCCTGACTGATGCTGATCGGGGGCTTACGTGGGCATGCAAGATTTGCAAATTTTGATATGAACCATCTTAACGTGTGAATTGAAATCTAGCTATCCTTAGTTCATTCTACCTGAGCATTGCAGCTCTGCACTTAAACCATGGGATTAAAGTATATTTGCAGATGTGTAATTTGAGGGAGAAGATATACATATTTAAATGTTGGTGGTTATATTCACTGTATATTTATCCACACATCCACACCCTGAGGATCTTCAGCACCAAGATATTCTAATTTCAGAGTAAAGGTAAAAGGTAAAGGACCCCTGGATGGTTAAGTCCGGTCAAAGATGACTATGGGGTTGTGGCGCTCATCTTGCTTCAGGCTGATGGAGCTGGCATTTGTCCACAGACAGCTTTCCAGATCATGTGGCCAGCATGACTAAACCGCTTCTGGTGCAATGGGACACCATGATGGAAACCAGATTGCATGGGAACACCGTTTACCTTCCCACCGCAACAGTACCTATTTATCCAGTTGCACTTTGACATACTTTTGAAGTGCTAGGTTGGCAGGAGCTGGGACGGAGCAATGGGAGCTCACCCCGTTGCTGGGATTCAAACCGCCAACCTTCTGATCGCCAAGCCCAAGAGGCTCAGTGGCATACTGGGTGGGGCTGTTGGTACAAGAACTTACTCCCTTCTCATTACTGGTCTCCTCCCCTGGGCTTGTCCTTTTCCCTGCTTCCTGCCCCAACTTTCCTTTTTTAAAAAAATAATCCTATTATAGGCTCGCAACTTGGAGTTTTTGTCCCAGACCATGACTCCAATATCTCTGTTTTTTGCTACTTTCATATTGGCTCAATGTGTAAGGGCTGCCCTGTCCTCCTATTTCCTTTCTTTGGATGCTATTTTAGAAGGCTCTGCTCTCTTATCTCTGTTCTCCAAATCTGCTCACTCTGAAAGCAGGATGGATTGCACCCCAACAATTCTCTATCTCTTCTCCTTCTCCCCAATCTCCTGCTTGCCTCAGCTTTCCCTTTTCTGATTCCTCATCAAGCCAATGCCTACTTCTCAGCATTTCTGCTTTATTTTTGCTCATTGAGAGGAAGGGCACAGCTTCCAGTTCGAGCTGATTTATTGCTGGTGTGACTTACTGCAAAGATTTCCATAGATATGGTAGCATGACTGCTTCCTCTTCACAAAAAATTCCATGCTAGTAATAATAATAATAATAATAATAATAATAATAATAATAATAATAATAATAATATCACAGATTCATGTGGAAATGCAATTAAAGTGTCTGGTAGGTGAACATATACGAAAGTAACACAAAACAGTCTCTATCTCTGCGTACAAGTATCCTTTCCCTGTTGTGTATTATAACCCACTATTCTGAGGTAGACTACTTCTGTACATGGAAGTTCCATTGGGTTAGTTTGTCAATCATAGTTTGTCTTTTAGGCATTTGTCTAATCCTCTCCTTTCCTCTCTTTTTCTAGAGCTGACCAGGGGTGTGATCTTCATATTATTGCTGAGTTCTGCTACTCATACATCGTCAGCAATTAAAATCATGTGTTCAACTCTAAGAAATTCCAGTCCCTTTTTTTCCTTTTAAAATATGCTTTTAGTTTTCTCTTGAGCAGGAGCCCTCTAGTTTATTTGTGTTTGGTGAAATCCAGACACAACCTTCCAGATATGAACAACCATTTGGGGAAATCCTTTTGCCGGTGTATGACCCTCCAAATTTTCCTCAGATTTTCCTTCAAGGTACGTAGATAGATAGATAGATAGATAGATAGATAGATAGATAGATAGATTTGAAGGCATTAAAAAAAAACCTAAGCAATGTACAAAAGCAATAAAAACAGTATCCTAAAAACAAACATATACAGAATTAAAAACCAGCAAACCCTTATTGTCCAGTCAAATAACAGGAATTCAGTAATAATAGGGTCCAGTCTTACTGGTCAGGGAAAACCAGGGTTAAAAGATGTGTCTTTCCATAACTTTGATGGCCATGCCAGTAAATGCCCTCATTGGAAAGGGCGTGCTCCACAATGCATGAGGCAATATAAGATAATCCACACCAAGCCAAACTTTTTGTACGCAAGCAAAAAAGAAGCTGCAATCCTCAGTGTATTTTTAAAGAAATAAATCTCGTAGAACCCATGC
This sequence comes from Lacerta agilis, assembly GCF_009819535.1. NCBI lineage: Eukaryota > Metazoa > Chordata > Lepidosauria > Squamata > Lacertidae > Lacerta > Lacerta agilis. Next base: position 21,026,841 of record NC_046324.1, on the reverse strand, counting down.
ATTACCGTGAAGCTGTGTGTGTTTTTGAAAGCTGCAACTCGTTTCAATGCACCCCTGGAAGACCGGAGCAACGTCAGATGTTAGCTTTCACTTTTCCACATTGTCATGAAAAATACATTGCCCAACGTGTGGCTGAGCAGTGTCCCAAACCCCCCCCCCCCGCTACATTGGAAACCAGAGCCAAACCAGTTTGCTCTATCCTATTAGCCGTGTCTCGTTTGATGTAGCCTGTTTTCATAACCCAGCATCATTCCCATCTCAAGCTGCACCGCAGAGAACACAAAGGTTTCAGCATTGAAGTTGAAGGGGCTCCTAAGGGCTTCTTAGAAAGGCTACTTTGTCACCTAGCAGGAGTTCTTGGAAATGTTTCAATGTTTTTCTTTTCTTTTGTGAATAGGCAGAAAGTGCTTCTTTTCAAACCCAGCTAGGGTGTGCATTCTTCCTCACATCCCTCTCCGAAGTGCATTAGACGAGCTGGCAAACTTTTAGACTCGCTGGGAAACACAGCAAGATAATGAGTGCCAACTTACTCCTCGTATGAATCCTGTTTGGGTAGATGGATTTCCTGACAGGGGCTGAAAAAAGAGTAGAGGGGGGAAGCAAGTAGGGCAGAGGAAGAAGCCAGCATTAAGGATGGGTGGGAAATTAGGTTCAATTCACATTTGAAGGTGAAACTGCCAAATCTATATTTTCTGTAGGAATATATGAACTGAGATGTGGTCATCATTTGAAATTTGCTCTTTACTGAAGTGCAGTTCCCAACCCAAGTAACGTCTACAAAAATGCATTTACGAGGTTAAAATGTGCGTAGAAATGTGTATATTTATTACAACAACAAGCACACCTGCATTATACTAGACCTTGTTATGGGGAAGGGCTTGCAAAGACGTGCACGAGACAAAATTGTGCATGCAAAAAAGGAGAATTTCACACTAAAATGCCGGTGCACTTTTTAAATGCAAACTGATGTGGAAACGTGCAGAGCTGAACTTACAATTGGAGGGGGGGGGAATGGGAAAGTGAGAGAAACTAAAACTGGCAGATTCCTCCATCCTTAGTTGGGATGTTGAAGTTAACTGGAGATGAAAATTCACTATGCAGCCAGGAGAAGCGAGTGAAGCAATCCAGGACTGTTTTGAAAGCACACCCGCGCTCACACAGAGAGACTGAAGGCCCAGGAGGACACCTTATTTATACAGCTTTGCTCCTCAGACTTCCTTCCACTTCTAAGTTTTATTTATGCCCCCTTTCCCTGTGCCATTTCTACCAATGTTTCTCGACAACGCATTAACTTCCCTCGCGGTACAATAATCGACTCCAATCTGCTATTATCACGGAAATAGAAGAGGTAAAGTGCTGGTAATAGGATCCAAATCAAATCACTTTCACTTCAGCCGGCTTTTGCTGTGAAGGCAAAGATTCCCCAGGGAGATTCAATACAGAGAAACACCTGCAGACAGAGGCTGAGGCCTGCAGATTATATAGAACACGACAGGCCTGGCTCCGCAGTAGCGTTTCCTTAGTCACAAGATGGTCGCGTCAGCGGTAATAACCAGAGGCAGGACCTGATAAAGCTGGACCTCATTGCCAGAGCTGGGCTCTGAGTTTTAGTTGATTTGACCCTTCCTGAAGCAACACAGCAGTTTACTGAAGAAACAGCTATATTTAAATTTTGTCTCCCGGAGCATCTGCTGTGGCCTTATTGTTTTTGCTGTTATAGCAGTCACTTCTCCCCCTCTTTTCTCTATGAAACCTTGTTAGTGTTTAAGAGCAGTCCAGCCTGAAGTTTAAAAAGGAGGGCGTTGGGGGGGGGAAACCTCCATATCACTCCATCCTAGCGGCTAAGAAAGGCCAAAGTAAATTGAATTTAATAAGCTTCAGGCTTAAGGGGGAAGGAGGCCGGGGACCTTTTTCTTGTGACCTAAAAGATATTATGAGCCAAACAACGGTTGGAAGAATCATAAGAAAGACTGTTTGCAACTCGGCCGCTCATGAAACAAAGTTGCAGCCCTTTGTGCCTCAGTTTGGGCTGAGTTAAAATGGCCTCCCAAAATTATCCACCCTAATTCGCAAATAGGGTAATTTGCTAGGGGGCTTTGCTGAATATTATTTATATGCAGATGAGAAACCTAGGGTGGAGGGAGTCCTGGATTTTTTTTCCCCAGGAAGTTTCTCAGAAAATTTTCTTCAAAGAAATTGCTAGTCAGTTGATTCTTGTTTTTCATTATTTCATGGTGATGAATGAAGAAATCAATAGGATAAGAGAGGAAGACATGAAGGAATACAGAAGAATATTATTGATTTCATTAAAACATAAATAAACATTGTATTAAACAATATTAAATCTGGATCAATAGTTTTGACCAAAATTTCCCACCTTATTCTCTGGGATGGAGGAAGGTGAAATTCTCCAACAGTTCTGGGGAAGTTTTTAGAAACCATTTCACTGAACATTTATCAAAATGTTGATCAGCCTCCAATAGTTCAGCACTGGAAAGTAACCAGTGTAATACTTTCTCTTCAGAGGAAATAATCTGGGGGCAGATCTGAGAAATTACAGGCCAGTTATCTTAAGATCCATTCCCAAAAAACCGGCATCAGGTGCAGTATGACTGAATACCGTTTGCCAGGGAGCACAAGCAGGGAGAGTGTTGTTCTGCTTGTGGTTCTGCTTGTGGTTGAACCAGGAACACCACACTTACTCTCTATATCTAACCAAATGAAAAACATAACACCTATTACACTGGCAGACGGAGCTGAGAAAATGCGGGTACCACTTCAGGCTGTAGTTGTATTTGGCTGGGGATAAAGACAGACATCTCACAAAACTTAAAGATAATAAAAAGAGCCCTGCTAGATCAGATCAAAGGTCCATATAGTAACAGGATCTCACTTCCCCGCATGGCCAACCAGATGTGCCAAGAAAGCCCCTTCCGCCATTAGAAAGGAGGGGGGGTTGCAGTTCATCACGAGCCCGCCACGTGCACAGGGGATGCCTCCATCCCCTGCTACTATTGGGCGAGCTCTACAAGCCACGGGTCTAAAGGGCCCGTGCCCAGTGAAGGACACCCGCCGCTTCCTGCAGCTCAGACCACCTTCTCCGGGCCCACTTCTTATACATCACGATGGTACACCACTAACGCGCCTGCAGTTTACAAGGGTGATGCGCAAGGCAGTCGCAGCCTGTGGCCTTCCCCCAGCAAAGTTCGCAGCACACTCTTTTCGTATCGGTGCAGCTACGACAGCCATGCACATGGGTTTATCAGTGGAGAGGATAAAAGACCTGGGTCGTTGGAAGTCTAAAGCATACAAGGGTTATTTACGTAACACCAAGTGACCCTCTACCCACTCATTCAACGCACAAGCTCAGCCTACCACACATTCTCTTGCTAGCGCACTTTTCTCAGTACCTCTCTTGTCATCTCTTTCAGGAAGCCGTTGCGTGCGAATCTGGTTAGTGGGTCACAGCATCGTGCACTGGGCCAGGGACCGGGCCTTCCACCGCGGTTTGGGTCGTAACCTCGGCCTCCCTGCACATGTTGACATCTCTTGGCTGACCAGGAGGGGGATGCGATGGGACGAGTTCCTCCCTACAGTGCAAGCTAGAGCTGCAGCGCACGGCCCACCCGACGCCTTGGTAGTGCAATTGGGCGAAAATGACTTGGCATACCGGAAAGGCGTGGACTTACAATGGCAAATATTCTCGGACTTTGATGGACTCTTGGCTGCTTTCCCGAATTTGACCATTTTCTGGTCCTCGCTGCTGGAGCGGAGCGTTTGGCGCGATTGCAGTTCTCCGGTTTCGGTGAACAGAGCCAGGAAGCTGCTGGAGAAGGCGGTGGCCCGCCGCGTGGTTGCAATGGGGGGCCGGGTCATCGCTCACCCCGCTATAAAGTTCAATGAGACTGCTTTGTACAGGAATGATGGTGTACACCTTTCTGACACAGGAAACGATGTGTGGCTAGCGGACGTCATATTAGATATAAGACAATGGTTACAGAGAAATTAGTTATTGGTTTCGGAGGTGAGGGTATTGGCGGCGAGCCAAATGTTTTGGCTCGATTGGCGGTTAGGCATTGGATAAGGTCAGGAAGGTCAGGATGTGGGGGGGGGGGAGGACGGGCCAGCACCTCCCCCCAAGCGCTGAAGGGTACTTCGTAAAGGAGTCCGGGGGGCGTGTCCGTGTCCGAAGCCGTGGGTGGTGAGGGCCTAAGGCACGCCCCGGATCGGTGATCACGGGGTGTGTCCTTAGCTGATGTGCAGCAGCAAGGGCTCACCCCAACAGTGGTTAACCCTTCCTGGACTGCCAGCACGACGTGCTGGAGTCAGATATAGTTTAGTTAGATCCAATGCCTAATGCCAATACCGCTCAACAACCGGAACCAATAAAGTTGTGGCCTTTTATTCTCCATTTCAACCTTACTTTACGGTGTCTTGTGTCGTTATTTCACGGGGGGGATCGGGATATCGACATGCAAAGCCCCTTCCGCCATTAGAAAGGAGGGGGGGTTGCAGTTCATCACGAGCCCGCCACGTGCACAGGGGATGCCTCCATCCCCTGCTACTATTGGGCGAGCTCTGGGTGCGGTGCCCAGCTGGCTGGCCAACCGGCTCAGCCGGCTAGGGCGTGCCCACGGCACTTAAGTGGGCACGCAGCCAGAGCTCGCCCTCTTTCTCCTGGGCCCCCGAACTCTACAGCTTCCCCTTCCCACCCCCCCTTTTTTCTTAGGTTAGGTTTGATTGACCTTGCTATGGATTACGATTGGTCGCCGTTGAGGGGCCAGGTAGGAATTTTTCCACCTGGCAAATTGGCTCCGCCTTGTGGTTTTTTCGCCTACCTCGTAGCAACTCGTCACAACTTCGGTTTGGCGGTTAGGCATTGGATAAGGTCAGGAAGGTCAGGATGTGGGGGGGGGGAGGACGGGCCAGCACCTCCCCCCAAGCGCTGAAGGGTACTTCGTAAAGGAGTCCGGGGGGCGTGTCCGTGTCCGAAGCCGTGGGTGGTGAGGGCCTAAGGCACGCCCCGGATCGGTGATCACGGGGTGTGTCCTTAGCTGATGTGCAGCAGCAAGGGCTCACCCCAACAGTGGTTAACCCTTCCTGGACTGCCAGCACGACGTGCTGGAGTCAGATATAGTTTAGTTAGATCCAATGCCTAATGCCAATACCGCTCAACAACCGGAACCAATAAAGTTGTGGCCTTTTATTCTCCATTTCAACCTTACTTTACGGTGTCTTGTGTCGTTATTTCACGGGGGGGATCGGGATATCGACATGCAAGCCCATAACGAGAGAACAAGGGTGTGAAGGCAATAGCCTTCCTTTTGTACTACGCCTCTGAAGATGGAGGATCTATATAGTCTGTTTACTGCCAGGTCCTTGAGATCTTAATCAAAGGCCTTTCTCCGGGTTCCATCACCAAACAGAGAGATGGAGACAGGGCATGCCCAATTTATTTCAATTTATTTTTCATTTGTATGCTGCCTTTCTGCATTGCTATACACAAGGCACTTTACAGGCCATAGAAACGACAAAATATACAAGGATTACATATTCTATAACAATCCTATGGAAGCTGTGGTAGCAGTGGTGGGGTTCATTGGCACAACATGATTTTACTAACTGATCCTATGACCATAATAATCCCGTTAGCACCAAATGTAGATAACCCAAGTGCCGTAGATGCTTGGCAACAAATCTTTGATCACACTATCAGTGGGCTATTGACTTGCAACTGCTTAATGAATAAACATTACATTTTGTGGGGGTAAATCACATAGTTTAACCATGTGATGGGTGAAAAACTACTGCATTTCATCTGTCTTGAACCTTCCAACTTTCAGCTTCATTGGATGGCACCCAGTTATAGTATTATGAGATGGCAATTTTATGGCAACCTAGGCATTTATTGAGTGGCTCTTAAGAACTTTGGCCAGTCTTGTCAAAACTTTTTTCATCCTTCTTTGAAATTCCTCAGACATTTCATCTGAAGAGAAATCACCAAGTGCAGCTTACTTTTTGCATTAGGCAAAATCTGATGACAAGATGTTTGGAATTGCTCAGAGAGATCTCCCTGGTCATATCAAAACACTTTTGACTTCTGGGAGATTCCTCAAATGCTTTGCCTGAGGAGGAACCACTGATTTCACTTCAAATTTCTCTTTCAGGTATAATTTCACAGGCAATTTGTAGATTCAAAGAAAGCTGAAATGGGGATGGAAATGGCAATTTCTCCAGATGAGAGAGTTGAGGGATTTAAGGCCTCCTTTGCAAGAAAAAAAAAAACAGAAAAAACCCAGACAATTGCAAAACAACAATTTCTTACTTTAATGAAAGACTTCAGGGGATAGTTTAAAAAAAAAAAAACCCTGAAAAAACTGTTGGGCACTTGCACCTTCTTCCTTATGGAATAAAAGGGTCCCCTTTCATAATCCTAAGAGAAAGGTTTCAAAAATGGTTAAAAAATATATACAGGTATAAGGAGCCGGATTGTCCCTCCAGCTCTTGAATTGATTACCATTAATTACCAAAAACGAGGAAAGGAAAGCTGGGATCAAATCATATCTTAACAACATTTAAAAGATGGGTTTGCAATTCTTACCTTTTTTTTGTTTTTTCCACCCCACCCTTCTACCTTTTACCCAACCTGAAGGCATAGTTCAGATCTAAGCAATAAGAGCAAAATTCATACACACACTGAAGCGGAGAGGGTTGGATAGTTGCAGATATAAAGGAAAATGTTAACGCAACCATATACAGTATTATGGAATGCGGCATCATCTAAGATAAAATGTGCATATTAGTGACAATTAATGGCAATAACATACAAAGGTGCATGATATCAGGGCAAATTGCTTGCAGAAATGCATGTTCTGCCTGGACCCCTATATTCTGTCTTGATCACTGAGATCATCTGCCAGAGCATTACTGGTCATTTCCCAAGCTGGTGAGGCTCAACTTACAATAAAGCCACTTCCGCGCATGCGCAGGAGGTGGTGTTGCGGGCGTCACAACCCGATCACGCACGCGGGGATTGAGACTCAGCCCTCGCGTGATTGGCTGCATTCCCGCCGCATCCCCCGAAGGCCAACCAACCCGGTCGGCTGAGGGGTGTGGCCAGGACCCCTTTAACTAGGAGGCGGCGGGAGGTTATCCAGCATCCCAACATAAAGCGCTGTGAGGCGTACCTTTACCGCGATGATGGCGTGCATCTATCAAATGCCGGGAACGATATTTGGTTGGCAGACATAATTTAGGGCATTAAGTATTGGTTGCAGGTGTGAGGGTATTGGTGGCGAGCCCTTTAGGCTCGATTGGCGGTTAGGCATTGGATAACATCAATAGAGGTGAGAAGGGGAGGTAGCGCCATCACCTGCCCCTCATTTGAAGGGTATTCCGTTAAAGGTTTCCATGGGCACGGCCCTGTCTGCAGCCTAGGGAGGTTAGGGCCTAAGGCACGCCCCAAAGGTGATCACAGGGGGAGTTCCACTCGATATGCATCAGTGGGGCTCCCCTTGGTGGTTAACCCTTCCTGGACTTCCAACACAAGGGCTGGGTCAGATATAGTGGTTAGGGTCCAATGCCTAAGCCAATACCGCTCAACATCTGTAACAAATAAAGTTGTGGCCTTTACGCCCATTAAACCTATACTACATCTCATGTGTCATTATTTCCTTCGGGGAGGGAGGGACATTGCCACGCAGCAAGGAACCGAGCCTTTAGGGCCATGAGCCCAGTCCTGTGAAACACTCTGCCAACAGGGATTCAGCAAGTGCCTTCTGTGCAAACTTTTAAACACCTACTGAAAACTTTTCTATTCCATCCGGCTTATGCAGGCAATTAAGAATGCATCTCTCCACAATAGTTATCTTACTTCTGATTTTAATTTTTTTAAAATATGGCTTTTATTGTATGGCTTAATGTTATGGTTGTTGTGAACTGCGGTACATAAATATATTTTTATAAATAAATATTGTATTGCATACAAAATGTGTCCTTGGGAGCAATGCTTTACACGTGGATCTTAAAAAATGAAAACCCCAGAGAGAAGGAAATTGGACAAGCAGATTGGAAAAATGAAAAACTGAGAGAAATCCAAATTGACAGATTAATCCAGCCCTAAACATGTGTGGGTTGAGGACAAGGGAGGATTGACTTCTTTGCTCAGACCCATTTACTTTCTGGGGTCTCTATTCCGGGACAAATGCTCAGCAACTCACATCACATGCCATTACCCTGGGCTTGGATATTTTTAAGTCTACGTAAAATTAAACCGGTGACTGGGAGATTTTTGACTAATTAGGTTTCTGGATAATAAGAGCTATTTAATAAGGTACATATCACTTACAATATTGCTAATGAAATGTGAAAGCGATTCAGGACTCGGAAAGATAATGGCTAACTTGTTTTAATTGTTAACATTTTTTCCTTGCTTGCAATGACACAGTCATTATTTTGCAGTCACCACTTATCGTGAAATCCAAGAGGATTAATGGTTTCACTTATACCAGCGAAAATGTTTAAGCTGTCCCGATTATCTGTGCACTTGGAAAGAATAATGGTTATTTGTCATTGCATTTAGCACCAGGATAAATTGTTCTCTGGGTAAGGGTATTTTAACCCTTTGAGGTCCAGGAAGAGGGCTTTACAAGTGAAAGCTAGAATGCCAAGGTTTATTGTTTGATAGAGATATGTGCAAATATATCTTTATGAGTCCCTCCCAGTCTACTTCTGTAAGTGCTTTTTGGGGCCAGTTATGACAGAATGGGGATAGGGATGCATAATCCCATGGAAAGTATGGATAACACAGAAATGTGCATTTAAATACGTGTTTCCAAATGCATTTTCTCATACAGTACAATGCAGGCTTTGAGATGTACTTTTAACTCAAATTACTCAGTTTTTGCAAATTTATTAAAAATGTATTTTGACGTCTGTTTTGAGCCAAGAATTGCATATAATTGTTCAGGAAGTGCAACAGCCAGTGGATAACTGAGTTCCAATCTACACAAGCCCCCCGAGGTGGTGCAAGTCAGGTCATTCACATCAGAAGTCACGATAAGTGAATTACTCAAGCATTCCTAGATGTATTCCCATCATTCCGGATCCAGTAAGCGATATATGTATATGTATGTTGTGCCTTCAGGCATTTAGATCTCTCTCTCTCTTCCTCTCTCCACACACACATACACCTTTAGCTGCCACTCCTGCTCACATTGCTTGCCAACCACTCCTAACCCCATCCCTTTGCCAACCCCACCCCTCTCTTTACACTTCACCTAAATCTTCAAAGCTCCACCGACTCCCTCACAGATCACCTCAATCCCAAGAACCTGCTTCCACTCACAAAGGGGAGCAGAATGATGAAGAGAAAGTCTCCCCCCTCCCAAAAAAAATGCTTTCATTGCCAGAAAGAAGTACAGTCATACCTTAGAAGTCTAACGGAATCCGTTCCGGAAGTCTGTTCAACTTCCAAAATATTGGAAAACTGAATTGGCCAATGGGAAGCCGGACAAGCCCCATCAGACTTTTGGGTCCCAAAAGAACATTCGCAAACCGAATGTTGCATCATTTGGGAGCCAAAACGTCTGAGTTCCAGGGCGTTCGGGATCCAAGGTACGACTGTATGCATTTTTAATTGCACAGTCTGATGACAGCAGCAGCAGATGAAGGAAAGTAAGACTTCCCCCTCTGATGTGGCAATGGCAGTGTCAGCGACAATGATGGAGAGTAAGTGAAGGCCTCCCTGAGCTGCCTGCTTGCTTGGTCCAGTGGCTCATTGGCCTGTTTGCTCTCTCTCTCGGCCAGGCATCCCTCTCCCTCGGACCCAGGGCTTCCCTCCCCCTGTTGTGCATGCATGTGAGCTAGATAGCAAGTGAGCAGGCAGCTAGAGCAACAAAGAGGACAGTGGGGACATGACAGGGCCTGTCTGCTCACTCACCTGTCTGTGCACTTGCTTGCTCTGCCAGCCTGCATACACACACACACACACACACACACACACACACATATATGGGATGGGTTCTCCAAATTTTGCAATGCAGTTCTCCAACTGAACGGTGTGTACAAGGGTGCACATATTAGAGGGAAGCAAATACAGCCATACCATGGAAGTCGAACGGAATACATTCTGGAAGTCTGTTCGACTTCCAAAATGTTCAGAAACCAAAATGTGGCTTCTGATTGGCTGCAGGAAGCTCCTGTAGCCAATCAGAAGCCACAGAAGCCCTGTAGGACCTTTGGCTTCCAAAAATAGTTCGCAAACCGGAACAGTCACTTCCGGGTTTGTGACATTCAGGAGCCAAAACGTTCAAGAACTAAGCTGTTCGAAAACCAGGGTATGACTGTACTGTATAAAAATGCCTGCCAGAGTGGAAAAAATACACAGAAAAAGCATTATATTAGGGAAACCTGCTTGCAAAAATGTGTACATTATTATAAACAGTATATAACTAATATGTATTATACATGAAATTGAAAGCAAAATGCTGACACATTCTTCCAACTTTTTTTTTAAGCAATTGCTGAAGGTATGTCAAATTTAAGGCTGGAAAAATGGGAAGCAAAGATAAATCAAAATTATTTACTAGATCATCTTCCATCATGTGTGTGCGCACAAACATACACACCTCAACTATTTTTTTTCTACATATAGGCCTCCTCTTTCAAAAAAGCTAATTGTATCCATCTGCCAATAAACCACAATGCATTCTTTCTTTCTTACACTATTTCTTCCTCCATGTGGATTTTCTGCTCAGATTGGGCTGCTGCATTCTTATGATGAATGAACAAATCTTCCAGTTAACCAGCTTGGGGGGGGGGTGCAGGAGGTGGCGGCAATGAAACAAAAGAAGGAAAGAAATTGGATGAATGTTGAATTGTGGAAAAACTGGACGCAACATCTTCACGTTTTTTCCCTTTTAGGTTTGCTCTGTATTTTTCAACACTACATTGAAAGAAATGCTTTCAGCCCCAGTGATGCTTATCATTATGAAGAACATAAAGAAAGGCCCCATCTGCACTATACATTTGAAGCAGAATCATACCACTTTAAACAGTTCCCCTGAAAAAAATCGCAGGAACTGTAGTTTGTGAAGGGTGCTGAGAGTTTCTAGGAGACCCCTGTTCCTTTCACAGAGCTATAATTCTCAAAGTTCCCTTGGAGGAAGGATTAACTGTTAAACCACTCTGAGAATTGAATCTCTCTGAGGAGAGCAGACACCCCTGGACACTCTTTAAAACAAAAACAAACAAACAAAAAACAACAACCCTACAGTCCCCAGGATACTTTGGGGGAAGCCATGACTGTTTAAAGTGGTATGATAGTGCGTTAAATGTATGGTGCAGATTAGGACTGTTTGGTTAAGTCCAGTCAAAGGCGACTATGGGGTGTGGCGCTCATCTCGCTTTCAGGCAGAGGGAGCCAGTGTTTGTCCACAGACAGCTTTCCAGGTCATGTGGGCAGTATGACTAAACTGCTTCTGGCGCAACGAGACACTGTGACGGAAGCCAGAGTGCACGGAAACACCTTTTACCTTCCCACCACAGTGGTACCTATTTATCTACTCACACTGGTATGCTTTTTAACTGCTAGGTTGGCAGAAGCTGGGACAGAGCAAGGGGAGCTCACCCCATTGCATGGATTCGAACTACCGACCTACCAATCAGCAAGCCCAAGAGGCTCAGAGGATTAGCGCCCACAGCGCAACCCACTCCCTATAGGGAGTAGTGTGAGGTAGGCTAAAAAGCTGAACTAAAGGGCCAATTGAGGAATGCCCCAAAATCCCTACTTCCCCTTCTCCCCCTCTAAGAATGGCTAGCGATTCTCACACTACCCGCAAATATGGATGGGCAGGATGCTGTACAGTGGAAGTGATTGGGGTGTTGCCAGCCTTACATTACAAGTGCTGGCCCTCATCTGATTGGTTGGCCAGGCCAGGAAAGCTCTTGCTCATCCCCCTCCCTTCAGGAGAAACTCCCTTGAGTCTTCCTCCTCTTGAGAGGTTGTTATCAATGGATTGTGCTTGTGGGTGTGATCTTGATTATTATAAAATTTATTAAACTGAAACTTCATTTTCTAAATACTTCTCTTGCTTTCTGTGAACCACACCATCATCATCATCACTACTACTACTACTACTACTACTACTACTACTACTACTACTACTTATTACCTGACCTCTGCCCCACCATCCTAGGGTGGGTTACAACAATTAAAACAGAACACGAAAAACAGTTTAAGACACCTTAAATAATTAAAGTGGGTCCTAAAAATACACATCTCGAGTGTCAAAATCCAGGAGCAAAGAGGTTAAATACCAGGCCCTCGAAATAATGTTAACTGGGTAGCCCAGACACCACTTACCTCCTATCCTTCCTTGAATTCAACTGCTACAGGTCATCATGTTAAGAATTATAGAAAGAGTTTAAGGGGACATACACAAAAGGAGAGCTCTCTGAATGTATGGGCACCCAGTGGATCACCGCCGACTTCTAATTGTCCCCTGGTGAAAGAGTTGTACACTCTGCTAGGCTGAGAGCACAGATGGGACTAAGAACTTGCACATCCGTCTCTAATGTTCAGCCCGCTCTGCCATGGCTTCCTTGTGTAAATTGAAGGGGTCCTCCTTAATTTATCACAGCTCCGCGCCTTCTAGTTCCAAACAAATTGGTGCCATTGTGCTGGAGAAGGATGCCGACTGAGCATAAGAGGATTGATTAATTTTACACTCTATTACATGATGCACTGAAGCCCCCTTATCCTCGATTCAAGTCGGCATTAATGCGGACCCCAACCAATATTGCATGCCATTTGGGTGACATAACTCTTTAGCTGGCATTCTCATGCAGAGAAAACCCCCAAATTAGATGATGGAATGATAGCGCTTGGCAAATGTCACTCCCAAACTCACTCGTTCGGTAGATTCCCCATTATTTCCTTCATTTTCAGCCTCATTTTCCCCCCTCCTCACTATACAAATCTTCTCTTTGCCACCTCCTCCTCCTCCTCCTTTGTAACACTGGCTTCCTCAAAATAAGGAAAAGGGCAAAAGGGATAAAATAAGGGAGATGATAATAATGGATGCAAAGGAAAGCTGTCGATCATGTGATGTGCAAGAGAAGCGCCTCGGCAACCTCCATTATGCTGGAGAAAAAGAAAATCTCTAAACTGGTGCCTTTTCATTTTCAAAGAATCCCTCGCCCTAACTGGCTGCACGCAATGCCCTCATTTATGTTGTAACATACGCTGTCCTCGCCTTCTTTAAAGCTGGCTAAGACGCTCGCTGTTCCTGTCCTGAATCTTCTTGGACAGCCTGTCTTGGTACTCCTCCAATGCAGGGTGCACCCTGGATTGGGGAAGGGCTGAAGTTCAGTGGTCGGGTATCTGCTTTGCCTGCTAAAAGTCCCCAGATCAGTCCCTGGGAGCAGTAGCAACTGGTGGCAGGCTGTGGGCAGGGCTTTGCTGACCTTGGTTCCAAAGGCCATGTGTTGCTGCCAGTTACTGAGAAGGGGAGGAGCGGGGCAGCAAGGAGGGCAGGGCAGGCACTGCAGCAGGCGTGTCAAATTTCCTCCACTGCTATGTCTCCATTGTGCCAAGCCCCTCACTGTCCTGTCCTCTTGCAAAAATAAATAAATGGCAAACCCTGGATGGTTAAGTCCAGTCAAAGGGGCTGCAGCGCTCATCTCGCTTTCAGGCAGAGGGAGCCGGTATTTGTCCACAGACAGCTTTCCGGGACATGTGGCCAGCATGACTAAACCGCTTCTGGTGCAATGGGACACCGTGACAGGAGCCACAGCGCACATAAATGCCATTCACCTTCCCGCCACTGCGGTACCTATTTATCTACTTGCACTGGCGTGCTTTCGAACTACTAGGTTGGCAAGATCTCGGACAGAGCAACGGGAGCTCACTCCGTCGCAGGGATTCGAGCCACCGACCTTCTGATCGGCAAGCCCAAGAGACTCAGTGGTTTAGACCACAGCGCCACCCTGTCTGGTATATGGGCCTTCTCTGGCCCAACCATTCATGACACTGTCACTTGAGAGGAAATTTGAATGGAAAGCTATACCACAATGAAATCCTGTTGGATCCCTTTTTGAACTTGTCAGATGATTTGCTGGAGGAGAATCCTCTCCACTCTCCCAGCTATGCTTTGCATCTTTCTTTGAGAAGATGTTTGTAGACTGAATTAGACCCCATCGACGCTATACCTTTAAAACAGTATCATAGCACTTTAAAAAGCAATTCCTGCCCCAAACCAACCTGTGAACTGCAATTTGTTAAGCATGCTGAGAGTTGTCAGGAGACTTCTGTTTCCCTTGCAGAGCCACAGTTTTCAGAGTTACAACTCTGGAATTCCTAACAACATAATAAGAGCCTGTTGGATTAGGACAAAGGCCCTGTTCTCACAGTGTCCAGCCAGATGCTTCTGGGAAGGCCATAAGCATAAACATAGGGAGATTCCTTATACTGGATCAGACCACTGGTCCATCTAACTCACTATTGGCTACAATGACTGGCAGTGTCTGTCTCCATGGTTTTAGGCAAGAGTCTGCCCAGCCCTGTTTGGCAAGCCAGGGATTGAACCTGAGATGCAAAACAGATGCTTTACAACTGAGCCATGATCCATACTGCTATCCTTCCATGCAACGGCAGACCCTCCAAGTGTCCCTATTTTCCAGGGACACTTCCAGATTTACAGAAGCCATCCCAGTTTCTGATTTTATCCCAGAATGTCTCGCTTTTCCTTAGGACGTCCCTATTGTCATCAGAGAAATGTTGGAGGGTATGGTAGGATGTCTATTTTCATCAGAAAAATGTTAGAGGGTATGGAGTTATGCAGCCCCTGTGCCATGGAGATAAGTAACTATACAACCTTTAGAAGACTTCTGAAGGCAGCTCTGTACAGAGAAGTTTTTGTATGTGGAGCAACTCAGTCAGGTGGGTGGGATATAAATAATAAAATTATTCTTGCTGCTGCTGCTGCTGCTGCTGCTACTGCTAAACAGGACATCCCTATTTTCATAGGAGAATTGCAGAATTGCTGGAGGGTATGGCAATGGCAGCAAAATTAAGTAATAAGGAAACTTTAAAAAAAAAAGTCCCGCCCCCAGCATCTCTCCTAAGGGCAAGTCACCCTGCAGACAATAAAACCTGATGAACCTTCTCAAGAAGTTGGAAATTATCTTCTCTGTTCCAGGACTTAAATTGGTTCCATTCCTAGGACCACTCAAACAATAAGTTCAGGTGATCTTGGTGACAGCATTATTGGAAACCAAATAAAACCAAGCAAGCAACGGGCATCCCCATGTTCCTCTTTCAGGTGCTCCATATCACATATTACCATACTGTCCTTCCTATTCATTTTAACATCAAACCCCCCCACCCCAGTTTCATAAAGCTATCATCCAAATATCTTGGTTATTTGCTAAATATTATCCAGAATGATTGGCATATTTGCTTGTGTGCTTTGAAATACACACGCACACACTCATATATATTCTTCTGTTCTTAGTCTTGTAAGCTCTCCGAGACAGAACATATGGCAATTCAGCAATGCCATTTAATTTTGTCAAATGTACGGCACATGGGCGATGCAAATGGAGACCTGCACAAAATAGTGCAACCAAATGCTCGGTGGCATAATTGACTCAACGGAGCCAGGCATTGTTATTAGTCCTGCAAACGGTTGTATTTACAACAATAAAACCCCAAAGCATGGAAATTAAAAGCCGTTTGTTTTGATTCTCTGGTGGGCATTTATTTGTGGGAACAGTGTCGATCTGCTTCCCAACCCGGTTTGTAAAATGTCTTCCAAATCACCTTTATCAGTCTCCTAACGTTTATCACATTCCAAAGGAGTATTCATTTAAACAGAAACAGTTCCAGCTCAGTAGAATTGGTTCGATTTAAATGCCACGGGTGCTCTTGCAAGCCTGCAACTGCTATCTTGTCCTTGTCAAATAAATTCATGCCTTCCCTTAGGTTTGAGTGAAGGTTGGTTTTGGCTTTCCAATTCTGATTTTCTAACACCCTCCACCCCCCACCCCCCAAATTGTGACTGCGCCCATTTATGCCACAGAGCATTTTTGGCAGGATGTGATATGATGCACTATTCTAGAGCTTCACAACCCACCAGCAATTGTGTTTTAGTTAAGCAGAGTTCCTGTTTAAGTGGCTGTGGCATTTGATGGACAATGTACCCCAACAATGGTTCACTTATTAAGAGAAGCCCTGTCAAACAAGCTGGAAGCCTAGCATAAAAGTGACCCCTCCATTCACCTCCCATTAAAATGAAGATTTGAGATTCCTTTTGAGTATGCCAGTGTCAACATTAAAGAATCGGCATGTCTTTCCATCTCTGCTGACGGGCCACTAGACCACTTAACAGAAAATTGAGAGAGTATATTACGAGGTTAAAGAGCAAAGTTCAGGGGTCGCTATCATTCTCATTAAGAGATGTTTCTATGCACTGCCCATAGGTGGATAAATCAATACTTTCTGTCTCAAAATGATCAGGGTTAGTAAAGAGCGCTTTAATTGGGCTGATACCATTTATGGAGAACGAGTGTTTATGGGGTTTTGTGACAATAAACAGCAAGACAGGTTGACGACTTCCATGTTCCTTTGTGCGATGTGATATGACAGGCAAGATGACAGAGGATTCTGACATTTCAGACCTCCCTTGAGTGGAAATGCAAGCAATTGGTCAGGAACAGGACTCCCAAATTGGGATCCGTAGTTTGATGTGCACACATATTGCTTGAAAGCAGATGGATCCTAACACCAGGTATTTTCTGGAGGCTAGCATTTACTGCTAGTGGAACACTAATGAACAGAGTTCCTCCCTCGTATCGGCTGGTAATAATGGGAATTTGCCAATATGTATGCCTGGAAAAAGAATCACACAACAGCAATTTTGAGAAAGGTTGTTTTTATTGAGATACACACAGAGAGAAACACACACACACACACACACACCCTGGGGATCTGCAAACCAACAACCTCATTAACCAAATCAAAGTGTAGTCTGGGCAGGGACTCTTGCTAATTGAGAGTTAAATTCCCAAATGAGTCATGGGCATGTTGACCAGCTTTGCCTGTGGTGTTGGAGGAAAGAAACCCCCTGCTCCATACACCCTGAGAATCTGGTCTTGGCATGCGCACTGTGGCTCTGTTGTCTTGGCATTCACCCCAGGACACATGTCAAGAAGTAATTTCAGAACCACAATACCTCAAGGACTGCCTCTTCCCATATGAACCTACCTAGACCCTGAGATCATCTTCCAAGGTCCTCTTTCATGTGCCGCCTCTTCAAGAGGTCCAGAGGGTGGCAACACGAGAACAGGCCTTCTCTGCAGTGGCTCTCTGTCTATGCAATGATCTCCCCAGGGAAGTTCGCCTGGCACCTTCATTATACACCTTTATGTGCCAGGCAAAAATGTTCCCTTTTACCCAGGCCTTTGGTTTATCTTATTGACATCCAACATCCTTTTAGAACGTGGTTCTTTTTTGGTGGGGTTTATTGGGTTATTGCTTTTGGTTTGATTTTATATGTTGTGGTCTTTTTTTGTGAACTGCCCTGAGACCTCTGGGTATAGGGCAGTGTATAAACTAAATAAATAATAAAAAAAACCCTTGCCAATTCCCACCCCCCAGTGAAAGGTGACAAAGAGTGTCCTTAACTCAACGCTGCCTCATTTGATTATCCCTTATCTCTTAACTATTGTGCCCCGGCTAATCACCAACTGAACGAATGCCACTCCAAACAAGACTCCCAGCAGTAGGAAGTAGGCAAAAATGAAGAGTAGGCAAATTGAAAGGGCTCTCCCCAAAATTCCTAACATTTCCCAAAGTTTCCTTGAGCAGGTGACTATCAAAGCCCATCCTGCAAAGGGAGGGTGTGTTCAGCAAAGAGAAAACTGCAATGTTTAGGGGGTGGAGCAAGCTTATAATTCATGCTCCCCTAAGAGCCGAGGTCCCTTTGGCACCCCCAATAAAATATTTGCTGGGACTGGGCCCCCAAAGTTGATGGGCATGGCCATTCAAATGGTGTGTGTGCAGAGTGTGTCTTGTGATAGATTATTTGACTCAATATTTGATTCAAATTGGCACCCCTGCCCCACACTGATTGGCAGCAGAAGACATTTGAAAAACTCACCACCCCAGGATAAATCAAGTAAGTCTTCTTTGGGGGACTTGAGTACGGCATATCTGTTCCTGCACTAATCATGCGGTAACGGCCTTCTTGACCACATTGCTTTCATTTGTGAAGGGAGGGTAATGTGTTTGGTGTGTGTGGAGGAGAAGGTCGTTTTCAGACCTTGTGTGGCCATGTAAAGGAAGGGGCAGATGCTGGGGAGGGGCAATAAATACACTCATATATGAAAAAAAGAAATATGCCAGGGCAATCAAATTGGTATGATGTTCTTGCCAACGATGGTCATAGCAGCAAAATTAAGCTGGTGACAGTTCTACATGGTAACTCTTCAAGACTGTAATTCCAACAGAAATTGACTAAGAAGTCAAAAGGACTTGGAGAGATTTAGGCTTCAATTGGCTTGTGAATAGGATTGCTTATTGCAAATGGGTGAAGATGGGTCTCTTTGGAATGTGTGTCTTCTTTAAAAAATGCATGAAAATACCAATCCTGCACCAGGGGTCTAGTTTTGATGGACATATTATGTGTAGTTATTGTTTCATCAGTAATCCATAATAACGCCACCAACTAGACCCGCCTGTCGTCTTATGGGCAGCTTAGAAAAAAGAAAAAGAAAAAACCCTCTCAGGAGATTATGGTCCAAAGTAGCCTTAAGGGACCTTTGGAATAAGCGATACCTTATTTGTGCAAAAGATTTCTCTCTCCCTCCCTCCGATAACTGGAAATTAAGCTTGCCTGGAAGAAATGTAAATAACGTTTTGAATTTGCATATTGAATTACCGTTAAATATTATGTGCACACATAATCACATCAAACATTTCAGAGCTCTGAAACTGGGATAATGCTCAGGCAGCCATATAACACCTTTCATCTTCAAATAGCTGCACCGACATTATTTACGTATTCATGTAACACCTCTGGTGGTCTAACACCTTAAGTTTTCATACGAAGAAAACCTGAAGTGAGGAAGAAGACTTGGGGGGTCTGGAAGGCAAATAAGGGAACTGGGAGTTGTGAGATTCCGAAATAATTTCAACAGAAATGGTAGTTGTCAAAACTTTTTGCCTTTAGGCAAAACCACGTGCATTTCCCACTGAACTTCTGGCATTGCAAATGTTTCCAAGGAGGGTTTTATAAGGTGCAGTCGCTCATTTTACAAGGGCTCTTGGACCTCATTCTCAGTCACTAAATGCCTAACACTTTCCCACATCCACTCATTGCAAGAGTTGAGTAGTCAGCAGTCTTGCAAGTAGGGATGGAAGGATCTGTCCAGTTTTGTCATCTCAGTTTCTCAATTTCCCAATCATAATTCAATTGTCCACATTTGGTTTTTTTAGTTTGTTAAAAAAAATGCTCATGAAAATTCACCAGCATTTTAGTGCAAATTTCTCCCAAAAAACACAATTTCTCTTCAGTTTCGAACAATATACACATTTTGCAAGCAATTTCCCCTCGTATTTTTTCACTAATATCTTCTTTTTTCTGCACACTTCCCATAACACACACACACACACACTCTCACACACATACACGCTCACACACACACACACACACACACACACAAACAAACACACATTTTTGTACAAATTTGTTAGAAAAACCACATAGCAAAATTCAAATATGTATGAATTTCGAAGAAGAGCTGCATTTCAGTTCACATGCTGTTTCAGAAAACGCACCAAAAATGGACTGGACAGAACAAGAAAAGAAGCCACCTCAGGTTGGCATGTGTGAGAAATTTGTTTGGTTTTTGATGTGAATCTGCATAATTCACACTCCCTTAACAAATATGGAAACTGAAACACACCACAGAGAGTCTCGGGGAGCAAGTATGGGGAAATTCAGGTAAAGTGGTCACTTACACGCTGCCCCTCTCCTCCCAAAATAGGAAACATCATCCAAAAGGAGAACACAGGTCTAACATTTGCATATGCTGATTTATTTCATTGCTGTTGCTGTGACAGGGGCTGTTGTTACATACCTCCCTGTAAACAAACACCAAAGCAGAATACAAACAAATAACCAGGTTAGTAAAGCAAAGTTAAATCATCAGTCACGATAAGGAAGACTGTGGCCAGGTGGCCTGTGTGCCTTCCATGTCTGCTGCTGAGGTGTTCACTGCTGATGGGCAACTTTGAGTTCTGCCTCCTTCTCTCTCTGCTTAGGCTTCTTCATTGTTAAGCTGGATTTGGACAGGAGGTTAGACCTTCAAACAGAGGACATAGAAACAATAGGAGAGGATCAGGCCAATGGTCCACCTAGTCCCCTTGGGAAGCCAGATCCCCTTGGGAAGCCTGCAAACAGGATCTGAGGACAAAGTCATTCTTCCCCACTCATGATTCTCAGCAACTGGGATTCAGGGGCATCCTGCCTTTGACCATGGAGGACTTCTAAGAGTTTACCATAAAACAATAGGAGAGGATCAGGCCAATGGTCCACCTAGTCCCCTTGGGAAGCCAGATCCCCTTGGGAAGCCTGCAAACAGGATCTGAGGACAAAGTCATTCTTCCCCACTCATGATTCTCAGCAACTGGGATTCAGGGGCATCCTGCCTTTGACCATGGAGGACTTCTAAGAGTTTACCATAAAACAGGATATGATAACTGCCCTCTGTCCACATAAAACCTTGGAGAGTCACTTCCGGCCAGGATAGATAGACCATTCCAGGCATATGCTGTGGGACAAAATCCAGTCAGATTCAAACAAAGAGGCTTTTGCCAGCCTAACCATGCACAGGACCACAGGCAACGATTCCCTCTCCCTCCTCCCCCTCCCCTGCAATACAGTCCCTTAAGAAAATGAAATGAAATAAGTGAACCTAGAATAACAAAACCAAGAGCCCGAACTGTGTGTCATGTGGGACCCCTCTCCACTCCTCCTGCCTGCATCGTTCGCATGAACACCACGCGCTGGCAGAGTATTGAAATGTACAAGTCTTGTTTCCAACAAGCTGACAGGTGGACCCGGGGGACGGTGCAAAATCCCTACCTGGTTGGTCTAATTTTAGGCCTGCCAGAACTGACAGTATCTCTTTGAAAGAAATCTATACTCCTTTCTCACTGATCTAAACAGCAGCAGCAGCACCCCCCCTTTCTTCTCTCTTTTTGTCTTCTTTTCTTTCTTTTTCTTTTAGCATGCAAAGATAACAACAGAAGAAGAGCTGCCTTCCTGAATCATACTGAAAGTCCACCCAGTCCATCTTTTGGCTTTCAACAGCAGCCTGCCAGATGCTTCTGGAAAGTTCCCACATGGTTCACTGAGGGAATGGCCCTCCGCTGTTGTTTAATTTCAGCAACTGCTGCTCAGAGGAATGTTGCTGCTACTGCATATGGAAGCTCTATTTACTGATCATATCTAACAGCCAGGGGAGGCCCAAGCATGAGGCAAGGTGAGGTGACCACCTCAGGCAACAGGATCCACCAGGGCAGCAGATCCTGGGGAAAGAAATATCTACATCAGGATATGTAGAAATATCTACATACATTTGAGGGTCCACCTCAGGTGCCCATATGTCTTGGGCTGGCCCTGCTAAAAGCCACTGGTAGTCCAACATGTCTTCACCCATTTATCTCATTATTTACACCATCACTGTAGCAAGAGGCCATTGCCACATCTTGTGGCTATGAATTCCATGATTTTAATTATTCTTTATCTGACAAGATTCATAGGCCACTTAATCTACAAAAAGCTCCAAGTGGTTTATAAGGTTTGCATTAGCTTTACACGCTTGTGAAGATGTCCTTCCAATGATAGGCTGTATTTTAATGGGGGAGAATTTGCTCTGCATGCAGAAGGCAAGATTTATATTCATTGTTCTGCTCAGTTTTGCCTCTTGCCTTGCCCACCGCTGGCATGTGGCCCTCAGAAGCTTACCCAGAAGCAAATGTCGCCCTCGGGCTGAAAAAAGCTTCCCTACCTCTGCTATCTGGGTTTAGTTATACAGTTACCAGGACCTATCAGCTATGTATGCATCAGCCCAACTGTTGTGGTCTTCCCCACAAAGCATTTTGGGAACTGTAGTACCAAATGGAGCTTCATTGTTCCAGAAAATGTGTGTCTCATTTGCTAGAAACAACAGGAAAGCCCTCTCCTCTCCTTGTCTGTGCATGCTTTTGACCCGTTTCTTCTGTTCTTGACATTGGCCAGATCCAAACCAAATGTTTAAAGCACATTCAGTGCACATTTAATGTACATGGCTTCTTGCAAAGAATCCCAGGCACCGCAGTTTCACTTGCAGCTCTAATTCCCAGTACACTTAACAATTCCTTGGATTATTCGATGGAAGCCATGTGTGGCGCTGATCTGCCCTTGGCTAACACAGGTTTATTTTCTCCTCTTCCACAGACGTTGAGATTGTAAAACAAGACTCTGGTGGTTTCCCCAATGTGTCTTGGCTATCTTCGCAGCAAAGAGCTTTCCCCTCTAATTCATGTTTGCTCGTGTGATCTTTATAACCTGTTGGAGAAGCGCAAGATTCATCTGTTTCAGCCATTCTGGCAACTTAACATCATAGGGAGTGCTTGTGCCTCTCTCTCAGGATACTTGATCAAAGCTTTTATGTATAATTTGGCAGAATGATCCCAACTGGGTCCTGGAGTCACTCAGATGGCCAATCAATTACCCTTGCTTTCACCTGATTGCCTCAGACAGGCACCCCAAAGTCTCTTCTGCCATCTAGGGAGGACTGAGCAAAAGGAAGGATTCTGAAGTTGGATGGTTCCCCAGCAATCCACAATCATTACCAGCTGAGAAAGAGTTGTTGCCATTTTTTTTTGCCATCACTTAGTAAAGTGCTAGGAAGAGCATGACATAATTGTGCCACCAGGGTGGCACTTAAGCAAAGGGACAGCAGCCAACTGGTAGGGGGAAATGCACATACAGAAGCTGTGCTAGTTATTGCTTACTTCTCTGTGCCCATAGTTCCTTCCTGACCCTTTGTTTATGGCCCTATTAAAGATGGCAGGTTGGGGAATCCTTTCCAGCCTGGGGGCGGCATCCCTTCTGGGCAGCCTTATGATGGCCACACGACAGCTGTGGGCAGGACCAGAAACAAAGCGGGGCAGAGCAGAGATTGCAGACCCTCCAAGTGTCCCTATTTTCCAGGGATAGTCCCAGATTTACATAAGCCATCCTGGTTTCTGATTTGAACCCAGAATGTCCCGCTTTTCCTTAGGATGTCTGTATTTTCATCGAAGAAATGTTAGAGGGTATGCAGTTATGTGAATCCCGAGCCAAGGAGATGAATAACTATACAACCTTTAGGAGATATCTGAAGGAAGCCCTGTATAGGGAAGTTTTTTATGTTTAATTTTTTAAAATGTTTTTATATGTGTTGGAAGCTGTCCAGAGTGGCTGGGGCAACCCAGTTAAATGGGTGGGGTTGTTGTTGTTATGGAATAGGACATCTCTATTTCCATCAGGTAAATGTTGGCAGATATGAGATTTTGAATTTTTACCATTGTATAGTAGGTGAATTTCTACACACGCCACTGTCTATCCACTATAAAGGCAAGAGAGGGGCATTCTCAGGACTCAAGGGCACATTAAGAAGAAGAAGAGTTTGGATTTGATATCCCGCTTTATCACTACCCTAAGGAGTCTCAAACCGGCTAACATTCTCCTTTCCCTTCTTCCCCCACAACAAACACTCTGTGAGGTGAGTGAGGCTGAGAGACTTCAGAGAAGTGTGACTAGCCCAAGGTCACCCAGCAGCTGCATGTGGAGGAGTGGAGAATTGAATCCGGTTCACCAGATTACAAGTCCACCACTCTTAACCACTACACCACACTGGCTCTCAAGGCCAGGCAGAAACACACAAGTGTGGTACAAAGCTAGTTCAATGAAGGGTTTGGCCTGGGGAGGAGGAGGTGTGGCTGTGGCTGAAAGAGCCTCAGTGGAGATGCTTGGAGGGCTACATTTGGGCCCTGGGCCTGAGATTGCCCATTCGTGCCTTGGCATGATGTGTGCTAGCTGCCAGAATGCAAATAGGTCTGAGATGATGACAGGGGTTGGTGTATGGCTGCTGATTTCACAAAGCCCTGAAGCCACTGAAGAAGGAACAAGCTATGCTGGTTCCTGCTGAAATCCTTTCCCCACCAACCTCTCCTTCTTCAGTTTCCTACCCCTTCTCACTACTAAAATGGAGATTACCCCCACCCACCCCAGGCAAGGGAATGGTGTTTCTTGTTGACATTTCTTGGTAAAGTATCATGCACAGCAAGGATGCTGCAAACAAAACAAAAAAACCCACACAGAATAGAATGGAATATCTCCTGCCTGAGTTACATGCTGCATTTAATGCATTTCTGCAAGCCTTAAGGAAACTTGATGAAGACAAAATAATAATAATAATAATAACAACAACAACAACAACAACAACAACAACAACAACAACAACAACGATACTTTAAAAATGCTTAGCCAAATTCTGAAAGATGTTTTTATGAGTATGTGCAAAGGAGAGACATCAGTCAGAGAGACAAGTGGTGGCCCCAGACTGTGCATCAGAGTGGATCATGGATCATGCATTTTAACTCCACCACTGGGCTCTGTACTTTTGAAGAATCGTCGGCAAATTTAAATCAATTCCTCGAGTCAGCGTTGTCATGATTCTCCAGTACCCTCTGATGAATTTCCCTGATGCAAGTTCCTTCATGCTTTATTTCTCCTCCGTCTAGCACACTCACAAATATTCCCCATAGTCTTTTATTGCTACTTTTATGCTCTCTCGTTCTGCTAAAAGACTAACAGATACCAGTCTCCTGTCAGCTGCCTTCCTTCTTCCTTGATTTCCTCTTCCCACCACAACATACCGCACACGTGGCTCAAGATGACTGGCCCTATCCTTAATACCTGGCTGTGTCTGGGGTGATAATTACTTTCATTTGATGCAGCTGGTGCACCAAAAAACCCCTGCAAAGTCTCCTGCAAATTGAGAATGGGAAATACGGGTGGGAGATCCTGAAAATGTACAGATCCCTTCCCTGTGGAGGTGAGGTGTGGGGAGGAGGAGGAGGAGGAGGAGGAGGAAGTCCGTCTGGCAATTTTCTTAGAATGTAAATCATCAATCATAGAATCTTAGAGTTAGAAGGGACCCCAAGGGTCATCTAGTCCAACCCTCTGAAATGCAGGAATCTTGGCTAAAGCATCCATGACAGCTGGCCATCCAACTTCTGCTTAAAAACCACCAAGGGAGGAGAGCCCACCACCTCTTGTGGGAGTCTGTTCCTCTGCTGGACAGCTCTTACTGTTGGAAAGTTATTTCGGATGTTTAGTCAGAATCTCCTTTCTTGCAACTTGAAGCCATTGGTTCAAGTCCTACCCTCCAGAGCAGGAGAAAACAAGCTTGTTCCCTCTTCCATGTCACAGCCCTTAAGATATTTGAAGATGGCTATCTTCACATTCTCTATCACATTAACAGAGTCAATGTACTGATCAAATCACTCAGTATGTAATCATCATTGAACCAGAAAGACTGGGACCATGAAAAGCTGTACTTGTATTTTGTCCTGGCTGGCATATATTGCTCACTTCAGGATCCTAGAGGTCAGTGGCTGGAGCTGAATCACACTATACTTTTAAAGGACTGCAATAGCACTTTAAATGTATTGGCTCCCCCCTCCCAATTTTGGGAGCTGCAGTTTTTAAAGGGTGCTGAAGGTTGTTAGGAGTTCCGCATTCTCCTCCCAGAGCTACAGTTTCTAGAGTGGTTTAACAATGCTCGTCATCTCATGTCACATTGTATATTATGCTTAAAACACACTTAAAATGTTTCATTTGCAGCTGTAGAGCTGAGTCAGTTGCTGAACTCCATATCCCATCATCCCTGGTCATTGACCATGCTGGGTGAGGCTGTTGGGGGCTGAAGTCCAACAAGGTCCATAGGGCACCCATTAGCTGCCCTGATTGTATATAGTCTTCCAGCAGGTCACAACATAAATCCAAATATATGAATTGAACCATGGGATATTAAGAATCAGATGGAACTTTTCACTCCAACTAGAGTTCCAAGTCCATAGCTGGTACAGTGATCTCAAAGAGTTGTTTCTGAAATGGTTACTGTCAAACAAGAAGACAAGAAGGCTACTCTTTGGTCTTGATGTGTAAACTAACCCTGGAGGAAGATCAGAAGATCTGAAGATCAGAAAGAACTCGGCTCATTTTCTGAGCCAATCAGAGCTCTTGCGCTAGCGCACAAGTGAGTTTTAATCTTTTGGCAGAGGAAACAGCTGAGTTAGTGGAAATTCGTTGTGCAACAGATTGAACAATCTCTTGCACAACAAAGTTACCAGCAACCTGATGACACATTCTCTTCTGCAACAATATTCCACTGGCACAAAACAATTCACCAATGGGAGACATATACTGCTAGGTGGCTTGAATTATGCACTGCATTGGATATAACCCGGTTAGCAATACACTGCAGGGCCTCCTTTTTTGCTCATTTGCTCATTTCATTCTTAGCTCTTCAATCCTGAGGGCTAGAAACTTCCCCCTCCCTTTTTGAATTAAAAAATGGAAGACGTGAGTCCTTGAATTCTGGCATAAAGACCACACATAAACATTTCTGAAACCAAAATCAGCATCTGAACTGTTATTTCTCTCTCTCTCTCTCTCTCTCTCTCTCTCTCTATCTATCTCTCTCTCTAATTTAGGGAACACAGGAAGACATTTACAATGTGGATTGAAAATGACAAAAACAAGAGGGTCTGGTAACAAATTACAAGATAAATTTCACAATCCTCTCTGTAAATACATTAATATTTACACAGGTGGGTTTATTTATTTATTTATTTATTTATTAAAAAACCCAAAAATCCAATAGTCCTCTCTGCAAATAATACACACTTACATTAATCCAGACAGGGAAGCATTATCTCAAACTGGTTCTTGATAAGCAGTTTCAAAATGCATGCAAACCCCCACAATTTTCCACATTATTGTGGGGTGTGTGTGTGTGTGTTGCATGACATTAAGAGAGTTTTCATAAATGAGATTCGCCACCCCTAGTAAATCCTAACCTGCTCCTTCAGGCTGTAGTATCTGAAGTCACTGGAGACCCCAATAGCTTGAGTGCCATCTGAGAACCCAGTTTACTGTGCTTCCTTTTATTAGTATCTTTTTCAGCTCCCAGAAGATATTCTGTTTTGTGAAGCTAGAAAAAAATATATATAATGGAAACTATAATGAGTTTTCTGGTTATCTTGTTAGCTGCTCCTATTTCCTCCATCTCACCCCTCAAGAAAAGAAAAAGGAAAAAAAAACAAGGTTCCACTCTACTGAATCCAAGAGCCAGTTCAAGAGAAGTAAGAAGGGCCAATAGCTCTGTGGTAGGACATCTGTTCTGCATGAAGAAGACCCCAGGTTCAAAGCCCCCTCATCTTCAGGTAGAACTGAGTCTCTCCACTCCCTGGAACCCTGGAGAACATCAGAAGAGCCCTGTGTCTGGATCAGGACAGTGGCCCATCTAGTGCAGCATCCTGTTCTCGCAGGGGCCAACCAGATGTCCGTGGGGAAAACCAAAAGCAGGAACTGAGCCAGATTAAATGCACTCCAAATATATAATCAAGCATAATGGCTGCCATGAGAGGGCTTCACATTCACTTGAAGGGTTGGGAATAAGTTCAAAATGGAGGACGCCTCTGGAAGCAAAGGATTGTGGGAGAAAGGGGAAAACTGGGACAGTTGCAGTTAGGGTGCAGGGTAGACATATGCACAGTGGCATAGCATGGGGGGCACAGTGGTGGTTGCCCAGGGCACAAAATTGTTAGGGGTGCAGAATTTCAACATCTGGCGCTGCCTCAATGCAGCTGTGCACTTCCAGCCCTGGGGTCCACTGAAAACAGCTTCTCCATGCAAACGAGAAAGTGACCTCTCCAAACAACAGAACAACTCTTCTTTTCTTATCTCTGTGGCCGCTACCTCCTGGGTGACATGGATGCCGTTAGGCAGTCGAATGCACATGCATTCTCTGTCTGTTCCTCACCACCTCCGCACAGCCCTGGGCACTGGCAACCAACATTTCACCACTGCATATGCATTTCCAAAATAAGAACTTGTCACACACACACCCCCAAAATGAAGAGGATGGAAGTGGACAGAAATGTGCATAAAATGCAACTATGCTAATTCAGATACACAAGTTCAATTTTATAAATCATGGCTATAATTTAAATAGAGATGTCTGCTCATGTGTACCTAAGATTTTTTGTGATTGTGAACACAGAATTATAGGAAGCAGAAAAAGCTATTGTGTGTTTGACCCTGTATAAAAAAATGAGATAACACAGACACACAAATGGGTACGTGGGGCAGCCATCTTCTCATGTGAACCCACCCACACAATGCCATTGGGAGCAATGGCACTTCGTCCCAGAGCTTTGTTTCCCAGGAGTGCTCGAGGGTCTGAATACACAGTGTTCATCCTCAGGGTCTTGCAGTGATTTCGAAATGGAGGTTTTTGAGTGGTCTATAAGGAAGCATATTAAGTGACAAACATTGTATATTGAATAAGAAAAACCATTCAGTGTAACTGACAAGGGAATTCTATGGGGGTAGGGGAGAATGGGTTTACAAAAAGGTGACTTAAGAGATTGTGCTTTGAGCTTTCTACATGTTTTTTTAAAAATGGCTTATTGTCTGCACCTTTTCTTTTGCAGAGAAGTCCTTGATGAAGGCCATAACATGTTGGGCATAAAGGGAAAGTGCATTACTCTTTGGCATCTGGAGGTGAGGTCTCCTTTTGGGGTGTCTGTGGGAAGGAATGCATTGGAAGAGCATTTACCAACCTGTTTTGCACTGCAACTCCCCAGGCTATGCTGGCTGGGGCAGATGGGAATTGTAGT
Source organism: Lacerta agilis (assembly GCF_009819535.1). NCBI lineage: Eukaryota > Metazoa > Chordata > Lepidosauria > Squamata > Lacertidae > Lacerta > Lacerta agilis. The sequence goes on along the minus strand of NC_046324.1, from coordinate 20,997,836 downwards.
CCAGGTTGGTGAAGAACAAGCCTGCTGGAAGGCCTTTTCTGGTAGATGAAGAACAAACCTACTGCCTGATTTATGTTCAACCAACACCAATGCATTCGATCAGCCATGAATGCTGGGGTGTGTGTGTCAATAAATCTCTCATTTTTGGTGCCTGTCTGGAGAGGATACAATTTTGTTTGCATTTTAATGAAAAACTACCTAATTCACACTTCGCCAACCATTACATGAACTGAAACACAGTAATCTTTTGAAATTTGCACTCCAAGCAAATGATGTGTACAAAAATGCATCTATTTGGAGGAAATGTGGATCAAAATGCTTGTATTTCTGAACATAATATACAAACAGCCTCATATTGGGGGAAATGGTCTGCAAAAATACGTGCATTTGTGTATCAAAACTGCATTAAAATATGATTATTGGGAGAAATCTCACTAAAATGATTATGAATTTTCATGAAGATTATTTCCCCCCCCAAAAATGCAAATATCTGTGTAACTGTGGAGAACTGAATTTTGGAAAACTTTGAGAACCAAAACTGACCCATCCATCCATCCCTACTGCCTGTTATGGTAAAAAAAAAATAAACAAGCTGTTGAAACAGGCAATAACACACTGTCAGCTGCATCTGACTTACTGGACCTCAAGCTGTATTTGAAGCCTCATGATTCCTCCCACACCAAAAGAGGTGGTATATGGTAGTTGTCGTAATATTGTCTTCGACATGTTTCATATGCGATTCAAGAGTAGAAGATGGAAGGACACCCAGGCATGGAACCTAGGATTGATCTGCTCTGCACATTTCTTCAATAATGTTTGTTGTGAATGTCTTTTATTCATTCATAAGAATTAGTGCAATGTTAGCAACACAGGTCAAATGCGTGATATGTGTCTACATATATTTGCACAGATATATATATATATTTGCATTTATAGGATTTGCGTCTGTGGCATGCTTAGCTAGTATATAAGCAATGCTGATACCACTTCCCTTGGAGTAAGCCCCATTTAATTCAATAGATTTGCACTGTTAGCCTATTTAGTAGTCTATATGTAGAAAGTCAGTTCTAACTTATATTCCTTCCTTCCTGGCTTGGTTTTTCTCTTATCCCCCCCCCCTCTCTTCCTCACACAACACACACACTTCTTTCCCTTTTCTCTTACTCATCCTTCTTTTTGATCTCTTTCTTTCTCTCTCTCCTGCTCAGATCTCCTCTTTGAATTTGGTTTCTATATAAAGTAACTGTAAATCTTCCCATGGTCTCCAGTGATTAATTTTTCCAGGACCTTGGCAGCGTGATAACCCTTTTCTGAAAGGCAAACATTTCAGGTAAGGTTAAACCAACAACAACAACAACAACCAGACAGAAGAGGGAAATTTATCAATCACAACTGTGGCTTCAATAATAGATCGAACTTGTCCGCATCAGGTTCCAACCCCCCACCCCACCCCCCGCTTCTAAAGTGCCTTTTAAAATAAAATAAAAATTCCACAACGTGCTGCTTAAAAGCATTGTTTCTTTTTGAAAGGATGGCTGGTTTGGGTTTATAATTAGGAGATGCTGACTTTCCTGTCCATTCCCCCCTCTAATCATCAAGAAACCAGCTCTTCATCGACATTAAAGCTGGGGTTTCTCCTCTGTATTTTTAATATTGAAATTCTTTTTGTTTTGTTTTTTTGTATAGCAATGTTGTGTAGGCATTGCAGCAACAGACCATCATTAACTAAGCCCCCTTGTTTAATCTCCAACTTCTCTAGCTCCCTTAGACCATCCTTTCTTTTCCAACGAATTCCACCTCCGATCTCTATTAAATAGCAGGTGCAAAATATTTATTTGCGGAAATATTAATGGCGTGCGTGCATGCGTCTCTATGTGCCTGCATTCTATCTGTCCGTCTTTCTAAAATTGCCCTGGTCTAGCTGGAATCTTATTTATTTATTTATTTTTATTGTCTAACAAAGATCTTTTCCTGTCAGTCTGCCTTATCAAAGCTGAAGAGGCAACGGACGTATTAAACCCAATATGTGAGCAGGGACAACAAGACAACCTTTCTTTTCTTTTCTTTTCTTTCTTTTTAACTTCAGAGGCACAGATTTTGCTTTGCTGAAAAATGCAGAGTCGGAGGGTACTTCTCCAACCCACCCAGCCCCAGACATATGTAACACATTTGTTTCAGTTTTATATCTCTTGTCATAATATGACGGTTTTATCCTTTCTCTCTGTGTGTGTGTGTGTGTGTATTTTTATTATTATTATAAAGCACGCTTTGACTGGAAACACCACATCTTGAAATTAGGCAACCCCAGTGCCTCGGGGGTTCCTCCCCTCCTCCTCTCCCTTAGCTTTGCTCTCTCACCTTACCCAGGTGCATGTTAAATCGGTATTAATGACAATATCATTCTTGTGCAGTCATCTCCAGCACGCAATTTGGTTTTAATTACCCACCGCGTTGTCTTTCTCCCTCACTGACAGCCATTAAATAGGGAATGACACCACAGCCACACTGCCATTGAATAGACACTTCATCAGGCCTTCTGGGGGGTTTGTGGGTATACATATGTGTATCTGCATTTTATTTTATTTTATTTTTTAAAAAAACACCAATCCAAAAAGCAGACTACAGCGCCTCCTAGTGGTAAGCAATGGGAAAAGGGGGAATTTTTGTTTCCCCCTCCCCTTAAGAGTTGTTTTGATAGCTTAGTTAGCAATGCTTTTCTTTGGCTAATTTAGAGCTCTTGAAAAAAAAAAAAAAAACCTCAGCACTGTGCTTTAAGAGAGGGAGAAAGAGAAAGAAAACACTTAAAAGATTAAGGCATGATCGGGACTCAGTGAAGTGTCTCTTCATAGAAATCTCGCAGAAACTTTGATGTAGCATTTAAGCCCGTCCTGGAGAAAAAATCAGGCTGTTTTGCTGCAGGAACTTTGTCAGTTTGGGTGTCAGTCCTTGAAGCAAAACTGCTTGTGGAGATGAACCAAGCATCCCGAATGCATTACGTCTTCTGCCTTTTTGCCAAGCTGATCTCCCTCCCATCCTTCAAGGATTTTTAATAGGGATTTTGTGATTATGCATACAGGCAGAGGAAATGTGTTAAAACAGCATGAACATGCATTTTTGTACACACACACACACACACTGCTCACTAAGGCTAACTAGGAATCCTTCATGAATTACAGGTCCAATTCTTTCTCCTAAAGCAGAGTTGACAGATGCCATAATTCAAGAACATGTGTGCTTGTTACCCAGTGGGCTAAGAAAGTGTGTATCAAAGGCCATAACCCCAAGCAGGCATTTCTTTGCAAAATTGTGGGTAAGGATTCCCACCCCACCCCTTTCAAAGGCAAGTTCACTTCATTTGACTTTACTCCAAATCATGTCCTTTATTTAATGGCTCAAAATAGCTTTGGATTGAAAGCACATGGCAAGAGAATTCTTCCCGGTAGCTATTGTAGCAGGTTAGACTCAGGTGACAAGATCCAAAGTCGAAACAAAATAGGAAATTCTTTCCAGTAGCACCTTAGAGACCAACTGAGTTTGTTCTTGGTATGAGCTTTCGTATGCACACGAAAGCTCATACCAAGAACAAACTCAGTTGGTCTCTAAGGTGCTACTGGAAAGAATTTCCTATTTTGTTTCGACTATGGCAGACCAACACAGCTACCCACTTGTAACAAGATCCAAAGTGATGCTATGCCATCGTTCAGCTGTCCACAACCTAGTGCTCTCCAGGTGTTTTGGACCACAACTCCCATCAGCTGCAGATGTTGACCTGGGGCTGATGAGAGCTGCAGTCCAGAACAATTGAAAAGGCACCAGGGCGGGAGGATTGGCACAGTCTTCATAAACCTTTCTCTACTCCATTGTTATGGGTAACAGAGGGTGGTCAAAAGGCCACGGTTCAGAAGCCCCAAGCCTATTTCTTGGTTCCCCAAGGTCTCTTAGAACAATGAAGTGACTCTCAATGAGGAGCTGGGAGGGATGGGAAGAAGAAGCATTATTTTTTTAAAAAAAAAAAGTAGAAAACCTGCTGCAACAAAATGTTGCAGTTGAAGTGCTTCTGCTCAGGATTCTAGACAATTAGCCATGCCCCCCATTTTTTAGAATACTCCATTCCATTCTCTCTCCACACTCATTTTCCATTCTATCCCAACGGTCACTCAGCATTTGATTTTTTTTTGGGGGGGTCCCCTTTTAAGCTGCCCCCAAGATCTTTGTGCTTTTGCAAATCTTTGGGGTTTCTCCTTTGGGGGATACCTGTCATCTTGAGGGCGGCTGGTTTTTGGCTCCATGAGGATCCATGCTCATAGAATGAGCTCACTATCCGGATATAGCAGGGGTCGCTAATGTGGGGCCTCCAGATGCTATTGGACTTCAACTCCCATCATCGCGTGCCAGTATGGCCAGTGTCCAAGGATGGTGGGAATTGTTGCCCAACAACAGGCAGAGGGCAGAGTTTAGTCACCCCAGTGTACAGGGTATCTCCTTTTTCAACATGCAGTTCTGGTGTGTCAAAATATAACAGTTGGGCAATTGTGATGGTAGATTTATTAATGAAACTGGAGGGGATAGACAGGTTGCTCTTAAAGAGCAAGCCTTCCAGAGCCCCTTCCTGTCTGAAACTGGAAGCTCATATGAGAAAGCCCTCCGCAGAGCCTTAATCTCCAATCCAGGTTCCCCTATATTGGTTTACAACTATATTGCACCCAGTTAGAGTGATTTCTTTACTTTCCTAATATGAAACTTGATGCTTGGGAAATCTGATAAGTGGGTTTCATTTCCCTGGAAATTTATTGCTTTTATTTCCAAGTGCAAGGAAATAAAACAAGTAAAAACAATAAACAGCCTGTTAGAATGGTATTAACGAGGGGTCACCCTTTTCTCACGCAATCAGGAGTGGAGGCTGGGGTTATAGGTGGTGGTGGTGGACAGACACAGGCTCTTTCCTGGGCAATTTTAACTGCGCTGGAGTCAGTGCAGGCTTTTCCAGAACAGAGCCCAAATACGATGCAACAGAAACAGAAGCATTTGGTGCAAAATAGAGCTCTTGGGTGATCTGCAAGCTGATGAGGCTCAGCTCAGTTTCTCATGTTTAGCTCAGCGGAGACACTGGAAGTCTTACAATTACTTAATTTTCTAACATTTATGTTACGCCGTCCTTCCATCACCAAACTCAATAGAGCATACATAAGAACATGAGATGAGCCTGCTGGATCAGGCCCAAGGCCCATCTTGTCTAGCACCCTGCTCTCACAGCAGCCGAGCAGATGCCTGTGGGAAACCTGTGAGCAGAACCCGAGCACAAGAGCATTCTCCCCTCCTGTGGTTTCCAGCAACTGGTACTCAAAAGCATCTCAAAAGCATCTCTGCCCTAAATGTGGAGGCACAGCATAGCCATCATGTGGCTCTCCAGTATTGACCAGACCCAGATCTGCTTAGCTTCAGCATGGTAGTGATCTCACGAACCTTCAGACCGTACCCTAGGGATCCAGGGAAGCCCATGCCTCAATTCAGACAAGACATTACAGATGCTAGAGGGATTTTAATGTTATGAATGTTGATGCAAACTGACCTGAACTGCACATCCCAGATGCACAGATTAGAATGCAGCTATCAATCAGTTTTTGCTCATCTCTGAATGTTGCGGTGCGGTTCTTGGTTCAACATGTATAACAGACATTTTAAAAGTATCCTTGAGAAATGTTGGGAGCTTTTTCAGAGAGGAAAAATAGGCCTAGAAATGGTTATTTAGAGAAAATATTATTTTTTTTAAATGGATGCAAATGTTCATGTGGAATTTTTTATCATCATTCTTGTTATCATCGCAGATTAATGTGAAGAGGAGTTGCAACAGAGTTGTGAATGAATGTATGTGAAAGGAATACATGCGAGAAATAAAACGAATCTATTCCTTTGGTCCTGTTGGTCTAATAAAGCACTAAGCAAATGGCACAAGTGAAATAAAGAAAGAAACCTGACACTGGAGAGTAACCACCTTTCAGTTTCCATAAATTCCCCCAGACATCAATTCTGCCTTTGTAATGTCCAGAAGAATCCGAACATATGGCAGCTCTAGACGAGAGGAACAATTGGTACTCTAGATTTGGGTGAACTTCTACTCCCTTCATCCCTGAGGCTGTTGGGAGTTGTAGTTCAGCAATCTCTGGAGGGCCAAAGCTTCCCTACATCTGTGGTAGGCCACTAGAATAAATAAATAAGTTAAACAGCCAATGGAAAGGGAATGTGGGGGAATAGACCTCCTGTGGTAGGGAGTTCCACAGTGTTGATGCAGCCACAGAAAAAGCTCCTTCCTGCATCACAGCCAGTCTTGGTTATTTGGGGGCAGTGAACATGGGCTGGAACATTAGCACTGAAAGTGTATCGAGGGGAGGGTATTATTCTGCACAGTTCCTCCCTCAAGGTTTGGCAGCCCTTTGAGCAGCAAAGGTGGGAAGGGATTCAACAAAAAAATCCCCAATGAAAAATATTGCCTCCAACTCCAAGGCAATATGGAGGTGGGGTGCTCATAGGCCACCGGATGTTGTTGGGCTACAGATCCCATCATCCTTGACCATGAGCTAAGCAGGCTGAGGATGATGGGCATTGTAGTCCATCAACATCTGGGAACCCAAGGTTGAAGAACATTGATCCAGCTGAGTCCTGTCTAGACTGTCTGGCAGCAACTCTCTGGGTCTTTCCCAGCTGTACCTGGAGATGCCAGGGATTGAACCTGCAGCATTCTGAGCTCAAAGAGTTCTGAGCTATCCTGGCTTTCTCACAGCTCCTGCTACTGTACCATCAGCTTAATTTGAAGATCGAGGAGGATAAATGACTGTGTTAAATTGCCATTCTAGGAATCTGACCAGCCTTTAATCTCATTGCCCATGAACCCTACAGCAAAATAACACAATAGAACAGAGACCTTCCAGTTAGGAACACAGAAATAAAGGAAGCTATCTTATACAAATCCATGTAGCTCAGGTTTCTCCACTGAAAACTGGAACCAGCTCTCCAGAATTTCACACCTGGTGCTCTCCAAGTCCTACCTGGAGATACCAGGGATTGAACCCGGGTCCTTCTGTATGCAAAGTTAATGGCTCTACTGTGGAGCTTTGACCCTTCCCCCAAGATGTTTCCTTCATGCAGTCAAAGCCCATCAACAGGATGGAGTGCAAATACATAATTACCATGCCATGCAAGAACCATCATAAGGACAGGACACATGTCCTTCCAGCAGCTGCCTACTATTTCGATCCTTCCCGTCTTCCGCTCAAAAACTTCCAGTATGTTCACAACCCCTTCAGAGTCATTAAGTTTGGTTTTAGAGTCCTGTCAAATGTCATTTTCTTCCCTGGCTGGCCGCTGGTTATATTAGAATATAAAATTAATCTCGGGGGAGAAGCCAGCACTTAAAATTATTGCCACTGTTTAGCTTACTAATGCGATTTCCTCTCTGTGACCTTTCTGTTTGATCCTTCAACAAACCAAATCAACAAACACACACACAGGGAGACAAGAAGCACTCAGAAGACTTCGCTTAAAACTTTTTCATGCTTGACAGGCACTGCTTTGTTTTTTCCCCTTCACCTCTTTGGGATCCAAACCCTTAGGATGTCACTAGAGCAATTCAATGATTAGCAAATCATGCTTGGAGACATGTGGATCACAAAATGCAGAGAGCTGCTTTCCTTCCTTCCTTCCTTCCTTCGATGTATATGCCGTCCTTTATCAAAAGATCCCAGGGCAGTGTACAACAAGAAGAACATATTTTATGGAACATCAATAATAATAACATAATAAAAAAAGCATAATAAAAACATAACCAAAGATAGCATAATTGCAGGCCATAGATTATTTAATGGCCAAAGGCCTGGCTAAAGAGGAATGTTTTTGCCTGGTGCCTAAAGACATGCAATGATGGCGCCAGGCGAGCCTCTCTGAGGAGAGCATTTCACAGGGAGCCACCACAGAAAAGGCCCATTCTCATGTTGACACCCTCTGAACCTCTTGTGCAGGAGCACATGAAGAAGGGCGTCAGATGACAAGTGCAGCGCCCAGGTCATTTTGTATGGGGAGAAGTGGTCCTTAAGGTATTGAGGTCCTGATGCCACCTGCCAGTCAAAAAAGCCAATATTGTACATCCTGGTTGACTTCTGTTCTTGAATAGGGCCTTGAGGCCTGCCTGGGGACAGCATTTTACAAGTAGGAGCTACCACAGAAAAGGCTCTTTCTCGTGTTGTCATTCTCCGAACCACCTGTGGAGGAGGCCTCAGATGATGATCACAGGGTCTGGGTCAGTTTCTATGAAATCATAGTTTAGTTCTTTAAATGTATGGTGTCAATGTGGTTTAATTCTATCCTATTTCAGTCTCACTGGTTCTCAGTCATAGGCCCATGCCATCCGATTTTGCATGGATTATTTCAAAATTCAAACAGTTCATTTCAACCGTATTCATTTTCTATGGCTTTTGTAGGCATGTTTATGCAAAGTGCACACTTTTTATGTAATAAATGCACTTTTACATAAAATATGTACACTCTTCACATAAAAGATGCACTTTTCAATGTTTTATATTTATCCACCAAGGATGCTTTTTGAATGCATACTTTACAAAAAATGCATCTCCTCCCCTTTTGCACACCAAAGCTGCATCACAAAATCTGGAGGAGTGCTTAAATCCAGCCGGGAATTAAGCAAATTTGGGGGCATCAGACTGGAGTAGCCCTTTCCAAAAAGCAGACCAGATTCCTTCCCCATTATCACCCCAGAGTCCCCAATAACATTCTAACATTTAGTATTGGAGGCAAGCATGACAGTGTCCAAATCTGATAATGGGGAGAAGTAATGCTTCATCCAATAGAGACTTTTTAAGCAGAGGCTGGATGGAAATCTATCTGGGATACTGTAGGCAGATTTCCCCCCACAACAAGGGCCATAGGAGCCAACTTCAAGGGGCCAAGGGGGCTTCCCCCCAATAAAATATTTGAAGGGGTCAGACCTTCCCAAGTTGATGGGTATTGCCATTCAATGGTGTGTGTGCACTGTGTCATGGTATTGATTATACGGGGCAGTGCTTACCTGCCCCCCCTATTTTGTTCAAGTTGTCACCCCTGGCAAGGGGTTAGACAAGATTACTTTTGAGGTGCCTTCTGGCTCTCTGAACTCGTGAGGCCAAATATTCACAGAGTGAACAAGAATGCTGGTAGAAGGAGGATAGTATAGTAAGATAAATGTGGGTCGAGATGTTCTGAGGTTTGTTTGGGTTTGTTTTGCTCATGTGAATACCTGAAACACATAATTTTCTAAGCACAACTTGTTTCCCTCCTCACTCTCAGGGACACAGAAAGCTGTCCACTGAGCTCAGTAGTGTCTACAGCAGCCCCTCAGATGTTGCTCCATTGTCCATCATCCCAAACCATTGGTCATGATGGGAGTCCACGCAGGTTGGCAGTGCCTCTCCAGAGTTTCACTCACAATTCTTTCTCAGTTCTCCCTGGAGACTCCAGGGGTTGAACCTAAATCTCTTACATGCAAATGACATCTTGCACCAAGTCATAACCGTTTCTCTACTGGCATTCGTTGCTGTACTAAGAGTGTGTGGTCTACTCAACACGGCTTGTGGAAGTTCTCATAGAGAAAACAAGACAAGACCTCTGTGTTGTGTCTGTCCTTGGTTGGAATTCATGTCTGCTTCCATTTACTCCCTCCTCCCTCTCCCTCCAACAGCCAGCATCTTTTGGTAAAACTGTGTCCATTGCGGCCATCCTTCCTCCACTTTTCAAGATTGTCATTTAAGCACTTGGACGCTCCAGGGTGTCGGCATGTCGTGCTGTGATAACGCTGTCCTCTGAGTGCTTCTTACAATGGTTTTCGGCAAGCTGAAGAGTGACATTATCCCAGCAGGAGGCCTGGCCTTCACCTTCCAGATGGAGACCCACCTTCAAAAGGTTGGCCATCCTCGCAGCTTAAAATAATATTTTATATTCGCTGCCATTTGGGATTCAGAGGAAGATGGGAGGGAAGAGAATGCTTGATAGCTGTGAAATTTGTAAAAAGGCCCATTAGACTCAGCAGAGAGAGTAAGGAGCCATGCATAAGAAATGGTCCGGAGATCCTTCCTGTGCAAAGATTTTTAAACCTAACAAGTTTTCTCTTGGTGCAAGTGTTAAGCTGTTTAGAGACTGAGATCCATTTCTGTTATCGAAATGCAGGAGAGCTGTAGCTTCATATTAGGTGGGTAGATTTCTATATCGGGCTGCTTTCCTTGCATTCAGACAGTTTTCATCCTCTTGCTGTTGGTACTTCTCAATACAGATGGAGATATGCAAAGCCCATATGAATTCTGTTTTGGATTCCTAAGAAATCCATGGAAAATAAGTTGGATAATATAAATTTTGAGGTATTCCAGCTGCGCTTCTTTTCCTTAATACTTTGACAATTGTCACTTTATTTCCAGCCTCCTGATGGGTTTACTCGCATACGATGTGCTTATACCCTGAAGAACTGCATAATATAGAACTGCTTTACAGAAGCGTGTCCCGCACTGGATAGCAGCAATATCAAGCCATGCCTCCATGTGTGAAGGGACCATCGTCACAGCTAGATCTTCTACACCACTTAATCTCAAACACAGTATGTTTCAACTAGGGAAGGAGGTGGAGTTCGTGCCTAGGTATGGACAAGCTTTCTGAATTTGTTTTGAGATATGATCGTGCTTTAATGAACTATCTAATTTACACTTTTCAAACCAATACACAAATTGATCCACACACACCTATCCTTCACAATGCATCCTCCAGATTTTGCAGTGCCATTCTCCAATGAACCAATTTGTACAAAACTGCATATATTTGGAAGAAGCGTGCATAAAATGCATGTTTGAGTGGTTGGCCACTGTGATAACCGAGTGCTGGAGCAGATGGGACTTTGGCCAGATCTAGCAGGTTCTTCTTATGTTCTTACGAATGGGGAAAGTGTAGAAAGGTGATGGTGATGACTCTAGGTCAGGCATGGCCAAACTTGGCCCTCCAGATGTTTTGGGACTACAACTCCCATCACCCCTAGCTAACAGGACCAGTGGTCAGGGATGATGGGAATTGTAGTCCCAAAACATCTGGAGGGCCAAGTTTGGCCATGCCTGCTCTAGGTACTATACTTCAACTCAGTACGCAAGTAAGTAAATAATGAGATATGCATTGACATAACTGAGGTGAACATCATCTTGAGAGAAGTGTTCAAAGGTCAAGTTATATAAGCCAGGAAAGATTCATTTGTCCGTTATATTTTATTGTTGGATAGGTAGCATGTCCTGGACAATATTATTCAAGAATTCTGGGAGTTTGTTAAGGGGGCTGAGAGTTGTTAGGAGACCCCTATTGTCCTCAAAGAGCTACATTTTTCAGAGTTTGCTGGGGAGAGGGATTGATCGTTGAACCACTCTACGAATTGTAGCTCTTGGGGGTGATAGGCGTCTCCTAACAATGCTCAGCTCCCTTAACAAACTGCTCCCAGGATTATTTGGGAGGAACCATGGCTGTTTAAAGTGGTATAATACAGCTTTAAACATGGGTGTGAATGTGGCCCAGGTGAAGAGAAGGTTGATTAAGTGGAGGAGAGATGGACTGATGCAATAGTGCAGGTGTAAATCATTGCAGAGCCCAAATTAGTATCATCTTTTAAAAAATGTTATCGTCCCACAATGCTGGCTCATGTTTAGTTTGCAGTGCACCATTAGATCCTTCTCAGTGTTAACTGTGGCACAGGAGCATCATGTTCCCAGGAGCCACTAGAAACTCAATGACTCTTGTGTCTGTGTTTGTGATCCTACTTGTCTCAGCAGGAACATCATTCCTTGTTCATACCCCCTCCCTCCCAAATGAGCACTGCTCTCGTATAGTCCTTACACTTCCATAGTTTTTTTGTTTTTGTTTTATATTCCTCATCAGTTTCAGAGGTCTAATCACTCTTGCAGCTCAAGAAGTCGGGGATCTTTCAAAGTGGTAATTAGACAGCTGTGCTCATTATCTCAGCGGGTAACATCAGTTAAGATCTCCTTGTTCTTTGTTTTCTTGTTTATTAAGTGGCACCGAGGAGGTAGAAAGAATGCCCCCCCTTTTTTTGCCTGAAGACCAGATTCCCCAAGGTCATTGTGCTGTAGGAGGCTACGGCTAGTCTGACCCATGCATTGGTATCCTCAAGACTGGACTACTGCAGTGTCCTCTATGTAGGGCTGTCCTGGAAACTGGTCTGAAAGTTGCAGCTAACGCAAAATGCAAGCCTTAAGCTGCTTACTGGGGCAGCCTATGTTACTGCAATTCTGCTGAGAGGATGGTGGCCTCCATCCAATGCACTTGTGGCAGCAGGACAGGTTGTGCAGGGGTCAAGGAAAGACTATGTAGCAACAGAAGAGGGTGACTGGGGAACACTGGCAACCTTGAGGCTGGATTAACTGCAATGCACTCTGTGTGAGGATACCCCTGAGGTTGACTTCTGAGGCTACAGCTGCTGGCTAGGTTGATTGGCAGTGAGATTTGCATCATGTGAGATTTGCAGTGGCTGCCAATCTGCTACTGGGCCAAGTAAGGGATCTAAACCAGTGTTCCCCAACCTTGGGCCCCCAGCTGTTTTTGGACTACAGCTCCCATCATCCCTAGCTAGCAAGGCCAGTGGTCAGGGATGATGGGAGTTGTAGGCCAAAAACAGCTGGAGGCCCAAGGTTGGGGAACACTGGTCTAAACCACTGAGCCTCTTGGGCTTGCCGATCAGAAGGTCAGCGGTTCAAGTCCCCGCAACAGGATGAGCTCCCATTGCCCTGTCTCAGCTCCTGCCAACCTAGCAATTTGAAAGCATGCCAGTGCAAGTAGATAAATAGGTACCACTGCAGCAGGATGGTAAACACCATTTCCATGCACTCTGACTTCCGTCATGGTGTTCCGTTGTGCCAGAAGTGATTTAGTCATGCTGGCCACATGACCTGGAAAGCTGCCGGCTCCCTCGGCCTGAAAGCAAAATGAGTGCCATAAACACATAGTCACCTTTGACTGGACTTCACCGTCCAGGGGTCCTTTACCTTTTATCTTTACTGGGCCAAGTTCAAGGTGTTGGTACTAAGTCCTTATACAACTCTGGACCAGATTACTTACTCCCTCTTACACCCTGTAGACCACTGCCAGCTGCAGGATTTCCCCCCCTGCAAATTCCAAAGATCTCAGAAGCCCACTCCAGAGCAACTTGGAGCAGGGCTTTTAGTGTGGCTGCTCCTATTCGGTGGAACAGCATCCCTGCCAAGGTACCACAGGTGCCCACTATCTGTACTTTCTGGAAGCAGTTGATGACATTTTTGTTTCAATGGGCTTTCCCAGATGGATGAATGGTTCCCTCCTCAGGGTCATCTGCTGGCCACTCCTCTTCTCTGTCCTGGTAAGGCCAGCCCCCTGCCCCAGGAACTAATTAATCAGCTGGGGTGACAGAGGGCTGTATCAAATATTCTATATCCACTAGCACAAGAGTCCTTGCACTAGGAGATGGCAGAACTTAAAGGTTGCACAGCAAACGAATCCAACCCAACAGTTGCACTAGTAGAAGCTCGATGCACAACAGCCAATCCATGTGCAACAGCTAATCCTTGTTGTGCAATCTGTTGCACCCCAATCTTCAGTAATGTTCTTGTACTTTTCCTTGCAGAACAATGTTCCACCAGTTCAACAAGCATGCTGCTAAGTGGCTTTTACTTAGTGATACAACAACTCAGAATCTTTTCAGGACCCCTAAGTTGTTTGTTTGTTTTTTTCATAAGTGTGCCAGCTTTGTTCCCTCCCACAGAACGTCGAGCATTGTCTTTGGTTTTTAAGGCCCTTATGATCCAGCAGGAGTTATGGAAATGAAATGGTGTCTTCTAATTTACACACACACACACACACACACACACACACACACACTCCTTTTCATTGACAGTCACTTTTGCTACAGTTGGCTGGCGAGCTGCATGGGTGAAGGATAATTTGAGTGCCCTCCAGTGCTCTTCTGTCTGGCATTGCGCAATCAGGAATCTGGTGTCACATCAAGACAATTCTTATAATATAATCAAAGTCCTGATGCTGTACTGTCCTTCAGATGAAACAAAGTAATGAAATGTATTGACCCTCCACGCATACATCTGAAACAAAATGACTAAGCGGTATCGGAGGCCTCTATACGAAATGGCATTGGCATTGATTATGAAATCAGCGTTCCAAGAGTCACTTTGGTGACTGATTAAAGGGGTCACATTGATGACATGGACCCCTTTGAGGAGGAAATGAAAAGAAGCCCAGAAAGAATCCCCCCTCCCAATATCTTACCTTTCCAGGTCATTTGACACCTTCACCAAATGCCTAAAATGAAGGTGTGATTTTGCAGTTTTACCAAATGCCCTGAATTAAATTGAAGTTGCAAGGATCTATCTGAAAGTGTACATCTCTCTCTCTGTGTGTGCTTATTTAAATATTGTTGGGCCACCTTATAGAGCCCATAACAGTCAGGTAATATAGTATTGTGCTTCTGTTTTTCTATAAAAAAAACACGTACACTATCATTTATAAGAGTAGACTAAAACAATTCACAGGCCAGTAATACACTATTATAGAATTAACATGAAAACAATTTAAAGCAAACTCAAATTATCATCCATATAAATCCTCTTAAAGAAAATGTGACACAGAGTATGTGGATTTTCAGGGCCTGTTTGTTTCATGTACCCTGCATGATTGTGGGACTCGGACTCAGATGACTCACAAGTCGCCATACTCAGGGGAAGGGGAAAACATGGTATTTCCTTCTATGCAGCCCTGGCCTGAGAACATGACTCTCCCATCCATCTCAGACTCTGGGAATGACTCTCTTGTCATTTCTCCAGCTCCACAGCCACATGGGATTGTTTATCAGGCACCAGAAAGACAACAGAGAAGGTGCTTCACACACACACACACACACACACACACACACACACACATATATATATATATATATATATATATGAATTTGAAATGTTAGGTGCTCCAAAGCATTGATTCTGACCAAAGCATTGATTCTGACATGATGTGAAACAGGGCTCTGAATGAGGTGATATCTGTAGGAGGTCCTATCCTCTTGCAGAACACAGTGATCAATTGAGTATAAAGGGAATTAAATGATTTTCTAGGATATTGTTATTTTTGTTTCTTTTTGGGGGGGTGGTCAGTCTGGATTATACCTCCCCTCGTGATCCTGTATCTCTAAGCTTAGAATCTATAAGATTCAGACCAGTTTCTTTGTAAGATAATGACCTTAGCTGGCCATTTAAGTACTGCTCTTTACATGTCCAAAGGGATTGCCCTGTTGCCATAGAGACACGGGTGGGCGTTTTCCCATTTCACCTGGCTGGATGCTACATCATCCCAGGAGGGGGGAACAATAGGCCAAGTGAAGCTATGTCTGTGTGAGTTTTGGCTGATATTGGAAGCTGGAGACACAGAGGCTTGTCTTGCCCTGTGCTGGACCCAAAACTATAGCTTGGGGCTCTCCTTGGGAACCTAATAGGGAAGTAAGATCTGTTGGAGTGCTAATGCTATGAGTCCCTCCATGCTATGCTCAAGTTGTATATATGTGTGTGTATATACAACCATGTATCCTAAAGACACCACAGTCTCCATTGGCTTTCGTTCCAGGGAAAGTGAACTCTGGATAGGTGAAAGCATCCCAGATACCTCTCACTGCTCAGAGAATGACTTGTGTGCAGCAAAATCTGGTGGAACTTTGATCAGTGGATTTTCAGAGGACTGCTTGGAAGAGGACGTTCGCTTCCTGCTCTTCCCATCCCTTTATCCTGCCTGCGTCCAATCTTTCCACTTCTCTTGAGAAACATTGTTGTCGCTCTGAAACATGGCACCAGCTGCTTACAGTGCCCTTTTGCCCCCAGATTTCTGTTCCCTGCTGCCCAGCATAGGTGAACAATAAGTTCCACTTCCAACAGTGGCCAGCCTCCTCTCTTACCCCTTGCCGGCAGGATTTTCTTGTGTTTGATGTGATATTTTTTAGTCACGCTGTGTCCTAATAATAAGAACAGGAGCATGGGGGATCCAAGATCCTAGTCTCCTTTCAGTTGCCATGGCTTGCCGCCTTGCGGTGTTGTCTCTGCTTTGGAGGGCCCTGGCGCTGCTGGCTTGACTCCCAGCTTCCGATTTCTTTAATAATGTTCCCCTGCCTTACTACAAAGTGAACAGCGGTGCCTGATCTCTCTAGTCGAGAGCCTGCTTTCCCCATGCTCGGCCATTATCTTCGGTAACAGCCCCAGTCGCAATCCCAAAGAGGGAATCAGCTTTGCTTTCAGTATATGGGGAGAGGGCTGGAGAGAGAGATGCACATTTTTTGCATGCTGCCCAGTTGCAAGCTTAAGAGGCTCTGAAGGTTGCCTCTCTTGTCTTCTTGCTCCCTCTTGCAACTGGAATTAACAGAGCGATCCAGCCCTACTTTGCACCAGTAAAGGGGTGGGGTGGAATTGTATGGCGGCATTGCCCCCCCTTTGACCCTGCCAACTTACACTGGCCACCTGCACAGTCAGTAACATAGCATGGGTTGCAAGCACCCAGGGCAAGGGAAGTATTGTGCCCTCTAACTGGAGCCTCCATGAGGCACAGCTGTTGCTGCCAGACAGAACTGCAAAGCATTGGTGGGACATACATGTGTGCCTCCTCGGGCTGGGGTGCTGCCACCACCAACCACCATGAGTCTCACTGTCCATCTGCCTCACCACACAGCAAAGGCATGCAAGGGCCTGTCCTCTCCCAGCTCCTGCTTGGCATGCTGTTCAAGTGAGGCAGGCAGGTAGGATGGTGAGCAGCTCTGGTTTCGGCTGGAGCTGCAGAAGCATGCCCCTATTTTTTGTGCCTGGGGAAATCACCCCAGTAGCCGCCCCCCACACACACACACACTACGCCTCTGTGCACAGTGACCCTATTATCAGCCCACTGGTATGGTGCAGGCAAGGGGGAGTTACGCTAGCAGGGTCACCCTGGTGGCAGGCAACAAAAAACTCCAATTGCTATTGTTAATTGTGACTTTAATGTCTGATGCATGGTGCTCTGGGAGCCTTGGTTGGAGTGTGGATTACAAACACCTGGAAAAAAAATCATTAATACTATGCACATTGATGGTCCTTAACACCGCCATCATGGCTTCAAAAATTGTAATTGGGCAGCAAACCTGGCATCCCAAGAATGTTAACTTCCATTTTTATTTATTTTCAAAGCAAATTTATAGTCCTCAAGAATGTCAAGATAGGCTTGACAATGTGTGGGCAATGCCAAGTGACATTTCAGAATCCAGCTGGTGTGGTAAAGGAAGAGTTGGTCAGCACAAAGTGTCAACTTTTTAAAGCACCCACAAGGTTGTATGCATAGGAGCCAACTCCTAGAGGCTGGGGGAGGGCTCCGGCCCCCAAAATAAAATATTTGAGGGGCTGGGCTCCCATAAAGTTAATGGGCATTCCCATTCAAATGGTGTGTGTGCACAGCATCATGTGATCAACTATGCAGGGCTGGGCTTACCTGGGCCCCCCACAATATTTTATTCAAGTTGGCACCCCTGGTTGTATGGCCAGCTCAGTGAGGGTTGGCTTGCTGCAGGGTGTGGGAGATTGTCGACTTTTGTGTGGTTGGCAGAACTGCCTGATCATTTATCATTTATTTCATGTTCTTCTTCACCTCCAGGAAATAAGCTTTACCAAAAGCAGTGATAGCAGTTCCCTTGTTGTTCCTGAAAGCGGTGTGAGAGGTGAGCAGAGGCGAGGAGAAATCAAGAAATCTTATGTACTATCCTTATTTAATGCTCTATATATAGATGATGAATTTTCATCTATATATCAGAAACATTGTATTCTGCCCTACACTGCTAATGTCAGAAAATTGCTACTGTCTAATTCATCAAAGTATTCCTATAGACACTTTCATTTATTATCTTCTGCCTTCCAAATGGTATAATTTACCTTTATTCCCGATCAACGCAAGGAAGCCTAATCTTTGCCAGCCATGGTATGTGGTGCTGTAGGTACCCAAAAAAATTGATTGGTAATATACACAGTAGATATGTAGAAGTGTCCCACCAGTAGGTCACTGTGAGACAGGCATCAACACTTTACTTCTTGTGCTACAGGAGCTGCTATCCACAGGAGTACGTTGACAAACAGATCAAGCCAGGTTAAGAATATCTCACCTGGGGATTTGATGGCATTAGAGGACCAATCCTGTGCTGGAGTTTCAGGCTCTAGAAATAAGGGAATAAAGGACTTGCCTCATACCAAGTCATCCCATTGGTCCAGCTAGCTTAGAACTGTCCACACCCAAGTCCATCAACCTTGAGTTCACCAATGTTGCTGGGCTACAAATCCCATCATCACCAACCACAGCTCTCTTCACCCTTAAAAGACTACTCTTGATGGGATTCTTTGGAGAGAAACATGACCACTTAAAGCTATATGATACTTTTTTAAAATGCAGAAGGGGCCACACACATATATCCCTCTATGCATCCTCCATCCAGACAAGGGAGAGACATTCAAAGACATATTTCAGTGGGGTAAAAAAGCAGTTGAGGAGTGTGTTTGCTGAGAGATTTGGCCTGGGGAGCAGCTTGGGGCAGTATTGGATCAAGGATCTCAATTCTTTTTAAATAAAAATAAAAATAAAGTTAGCTGTCATGCAATGGGACTTAGTATGTGACAGCATTTAACAGGTGATATGAGTTTGGATGTCAAGGTGTCTTTCCATATCTGAAATGTGTCACCTACTCCTTTGACAGTCTGTATGTATGTATGTATGTATGTATGTAATTTCCCATCAAAAATGTAATTTTGAAATCAAAATTCTGCTTCTGAATACCAGTTGCTGGAAACTGGGCAGGAATTGTGCTCAAATTCTGCTTCCTGATTTCCCACAGGAAAGGTGTTGTTGTTTTTTAAAGTGTTTTTATTAAAGATTTCTTGATTTACAAAAGTATTGCAATGTTTCTCTCTTGTATTTTTTCCATGTATAGTGATACCTCTAGTTAAGAACTTAATTCATTCCAGAGGTCCATTCTTAACCTGAAACTGTTCTTAACCTGAAGCACCACTTTAGCTAATGGGGCCTCCCGCTGCCACCGCCGCACGATTTCTGTTCTCATCATGAAGCAAAGTTCTTAACCCGAGGTACTATTTCTGGGTTAGTGGAGTCTGTAACCTGAAGCGTCTGTAACCTGAAGCATCTGTAACCCAAGGTACCACTGTATCATTTTTACAAATCAGTTTCATTTGTTGTTTAAGGCAGTGTGACTGGCTCCCCTGTACTGGGCACCAAGCAGAGAGTGAGCGCTATAAGCACTTGCCTGGCTACAGGAAGGAGGTGTGAAGACTCTGACAGGGTCATGGAGTCCTCCTTCCTCCTGCCCAAAGCTTAGTTAGTGTTTGCCCAGCTTTGGGAAGGAGATAGGAGGGCTCTGGGACCTTGCCAGAGCCCTCATATCTCCTGCCCAAGCCTGGCATGCTGCAAGGGATGGAGGAGGCACCAAATTTTGGTCTAGCTCAGGGAGACATAGTACCAGAGTCTGTCCTGGACCACAGCAACTGTTTAGTCACTGTGAGAACAGGATGTTGGACAAGATGGGCCATTGGCCTGATCCAGTAGGCCCTTCTTATATTCCTATTCAAAATTTGACAGGAAACCATGGAAATCTAGGCACATTTTGAAGATTTGGTCCAGATCTAACATGATGGGAATGGTATGTGTGTGAGAGAGAGTGTTTCTGGAAAATAAATATGTTTTTCTTTTTTAAGTGATCTACTTCAAAGCATCTCCTGTACTTCTTCCACATTTCATGCCTCTGCTTCCTTCTAGCTTGTTGCTCTGATATATCCCCCCCCCAACTCCAAACGCACAGCCTCTTTCAAAAACACCAAGTATTTGAGATAAAAACACTCTGAGCCTGCGGCATAAAAATGTAGAGCTACATGAAAGTACAGAAGGATGAGAGCTTTTCAATCAATTTGATGAAAAATTTAAGTTAATTAAAAGAATGCTCCATTTTTCCCTAGAAGGCTACACTGATCTTTATTATTAATGCATACTAGTGTTTCATAACTATGCATAATAATGGCCTGAAACACCAAGCTCAGTTTCATCCCAAGCTTAATTTGTTACAAAATCTTTTCTGGTATTCTTAAAGGATGCCCTTTGACACCGTATCCCTGACGCTCTTAGGCTAATTCCCAACTCCTAAAGGGTGTGTTATTTTAAGCTTGTACCTGAGAATTAATTTACCAGATTGCGTTGGGGGGGGTGGGGGAGGGTTATATAAAAAAGAGGGGAGGGAGCATTTCAAGCTTTAAAAGTATCAGAAAATCATCATCAATAGGCTTTCATTTTACATTTTGTTATTCCTCTTTCAGTTAATGGAAATATCACAGAATTGTAGCATTTCTCCGAGGCCAGAGACGCGCCTTTGATAGAGAATGAAGAAACAAGCCAGTGATATTGCTTACATGCCTCAGAAATTCAAAAAAAAAAAAAAAGGACTTAATGATGTGACAGAGTGTTATCCCCATGGCTGTGGGGTGGTTTCTGGAAACATCTTGAGGCTATTTAGGGATGAAAGGAGATGGTGACTAAAAGGTACAGAGCTGTGGCAAAGGGTTTTACCCACATAACGCAACTAAGCACAAAACCCTTGCAAAACATTTAATTCGCTCTCATTGGTACATGACGTGGAGCGGTGTGAATGTCGCCACCCTGTGGCTGTCCTACTAACACCTCTCAAGGGCAATGTATGCTGCTTTTTATCGACCTTCTTGGCAGATGTAGGTGGATGGGGTGGTTGTGAACAACACTATCTCTCCTCCCCCCCCCATTGGAAGACTCTCTCTCTCTCTCTCTCTCTATCTCTCTCTCTGTGTGTGTGTGTGTGTTGCTAAGATGATACAAATTGCATATATTACCTGGGGCATCATTAGCACAACCATGGATTTGGGTAAAAAGTGAGTCTGAGTCAGCTGCATTTTCCTTATCTACAGAAGACAGTTGCCCATGAACTTGATCTTTTGGGATGGGGTGTCATAGTAATTGGGGACCAGTCATTTCCGTAAGATTCAGGGGATACAAAAAGACCCAACCCCCCCCCCCATGGATTAATTTTAGATTTGCTAATTTTGGACTAGTGCCGGGTTTCTGTGGATGGTGCTAAGCAGTTAAAAATTCAGCCACATGGGCTGGTAGCGGGAATCAGGGGTGGAGGAAGGGTGGGGGTCCTGGGTGTCTTCGCTGAAGGGGAGTGACATTTGGCATGCCTCCCGCCCGCGACTCCCAAGTCTAACCCGAGCCGTCGGGGGGAAGGGGGGAGCTGCACTGCTTTGCCAGTGGCATTCCCCCATCCCCCTTCATTTTGAAAGCTTGGGGGAGGCTTGGGAGTCGCAGGCGGGCAGACAGCGTGCCAAATGTCCACCATTGGCGGCTCACTCCGCCCCATGGGCAGCTTGCTCCGCCTCCGGCTGCAGGGCGCGTACGCCGCTCTGTGCACCCAAGTGGCTACACCGTGCCTGGGAGGGTACCCTCCACACTCCGCCCCCCTCGGAAGTGTGCCCACCCTGGGCAGTGCAGGCATATGCTCTGCCGCTGGCAGCAATGCCCCTCACTCCCAGAGTTGGTCCCTAGTAAAGTTGGAACTATAATTTAATTTAATAAATTATTAAATTTCTATACTGTGCTTCATCTGAGGATCACAGTCTACAATATGAAACACATACCATGGTAACAAACAAAAACTATAACCCTTCCCCCCCCCCCATGGTTTAAAAGGTCATAGAATGTTTAATTAGCTGTGCTGGATTTCCAGAATTAAGGTGGTGGGTGGCCACAGTTCAGCAGCCTCGCCACTGGTGACCTTAGTGCTAAGGAGCCTCGACATTCAGTGAGCATGGCGGGCAGCGGGGGTTCTGCAGAGCCAGCGGCCATGGGGGCAGTATGCGGAGGCGGCCACAGAGGTGGAGGTGGGGAGTGGAGGCTGGGCACCCACGAAGAACCACAGCAAAAATTTTGGGGGTGCCTGGGCCCCTGGGGGCCCCTTGAGATAGTGCCAGTGTGCCTAAAGATATGTAATCATAGAATCATCGAGTTGGAAGAGACCACAAGGGCCATTCAGTCCAACCCCCTGCCAAGCAGGAAACACCATCAAAGCATTCCTGACAGATGGCTGTGAAGCCTCCGCTTAAAGACCTCCGAAGAAGGAGACTCCACCACACTCCTTGGTAGCAAATTCCACTGCCGAACAGCTCTCACTGTCAGGAAGTTCTTCCTAATGTTTAGGTGGAATCTTCTTTCTTGTAGTTTGAATCCATTGCCCTGTGTCCGCTTCTCTGGAGCAGCAGAAAACAACCTTTCACCCTCCTCTATATGACAGGTGCCAGGTGAGCGTCCCTGGGGAGAGCATTCCACAAATGAGGAGCCACTGAAGAAAAGACCCATTTTTTGTGTTGTCACCCTCTGGACCTCTCACGGAGGAGGCACACGAAGAAGGACCTGACGTGATGATCACAGGGTCCAGATTGGTTCATATGGAGAGAGGCGGTCCTTCTGGTTTCTGACACATGATGTGTTCAAATCCCAGCTGAACCATGCAGTTGTTTGGGGCTTGTCACTTCTCTCAACCACGAGTAATAAAGATCTATTAGTGAGCAGTTTTATTTAATAGAATAAAGCAGATCAAAGTGGTGACATACTTTGCCAACTTGAGGTGCAATCGCTGACAGTTTAATCATTAATTAGCTGTAAAATTAAACACTAAGCAATAAATTTGAGCATTGATAATAAAATTAAGCAGTTTCTGATTATACCATGATTATTAATAAACAATTGCTTTAGAAACGCATAATCAAGGCCTTTGAATTAAAGCTAATCTTAGATCTCGTGGGTTCACACCCAAAGGATAATGAATCGAAGGCCTGTCTTGAAAAGCAAAAGAAACATGCCGGATTTTTACGACAAACCTCAAGCTCTAAACATTCCTTTGTTGCTTTGCTGCTTCCATTTCTCCTCTTTCAATAAAATCGGTGGGGTTTCCTTTTGTCTCAGCTTCTCTGGCTCTGGACTTTAAGGGGTTCAGCTTCTCGCGGTAATAATATGCTTAGAGCTATACAGGCAGACCATGAGAAGGGGATGCTGGCAGGGCGGGGGGGGGGGGGAAGGAGAGAGTATTCAGACACTGACCTCTTGTGCCAATTATGTGAACACGAGTGTGGATGAGCTCCAATGGGATTCTCATCTAGCCTTCCTACATGGGAAGGATGGTGAGGCTGATACAGGCCCTCCAGAAATGAGAGACATAAAATAGAGAAAGGAACGGAAAATAATCAGAGCTTCCAAAGGGATGCAGTGGGACTCCTCCAGGAGAATTGAAGAGATTATGAAACATCCTTGGGGTGACTAATTAAGAGGGGAAAGTGGGCATCCTTCGATAGGAGGATGTTTATACACACACACGCACAAGCTTCTATACCTGCCACAGCTTTATCCGCCAGACATTGTCAAGGTGACACGGTTTTAATTATTCAGTAGAAAATGATGGTAAAGCGATGCACCACACTTGAATATCTATGAGCTTAGATACTGGCAAGAAACAAAAAAAAGGAGTATCAAATGGGATTGGCAGAGACAGTGGTTTTACACACACACACACACACACACACTCCTTCATAACTGTAGGCAGAATGACAGATTTGCAGCAGACCTGAGTCTAGAAAGCCAGGCCTTCTCGAAAGAGTTGTTGCAGCAACAGGAAAAACAGGATGCTGGGGCATTGGCCTGATCCGGCGAGGCTCAAGTTCACACATTGCCTGCCTGTCAGCTTCCTCCTCCTTAGTCTTGCGGACTCTTGCTAGAACTTAGCAAGGGGGAAGATGGGGACAAAATTTAGTTGGCTCAACCTACCATTGGCTCTGGCCGCACCTACTGTTTGTCTCCCCTGCCTTCTGCCCCACCATCCCCAATGGGCACCAGTCACCAGTCCTGAGAAGGCTTCACTCTCTCGCCATCTTCTGCTCCTGTGTCTCTCAAGAGGCTTTCAGAATGCTTCTCAGGCTAAACCACAGCACCTGTGTGATGCCAGCCCGTTTGGTGAACCATACTCCATCTATCCCAGCCAATGAAACATCTGGTCAGCCTGAGAAGCATTCTGCCCTGACTGTTAACCGCTTCTATATTGGCATAGGGATCTTATTTCTGTTTGTGGTTTATCCATAACTCTCTCTTTGTTTGTTTGTGTGTGTGTGTGTGTGTGTGTGTGTGTGTGTGAGAGAGAGAGAGAGAGAGAGAGAGGAGCGCCAATGATATAATGCCTATTCCCATATTCAAGCAGAGGGGGGAGGAAATTAAGGGGAATTAGCTTCTTAGCATGGAACCATTACAGGCTGTAATTTATTTTAGAAAGTGAAAAGTAGTTGAAGGGCGGAGGAAACCCTTTCTGCTGATAATTTGTTATGTTCTGGACCCAGTTAATAACCTTATACATATGGACTTAAGTAGACTTACTCTCTAAGCATAATATATCTGAAATGTCACAGTGGATTGAACCTAATTGATATCATTAGAGTGCCGTTCCTCTTAAGCTTGGCCTCTGAGAAGTTGGTGTAACCAAGAAAGCTGCTTTTGATTTATTCTGCTTCTCTTTTTCATTCCTTTCCTTTATCTTTTTCGCTCACATTCTTTTCTCTACTGTTTCACACCCTCCTCAGTCTTCAATTTCCCTGCCCTTCTCAAGTTCTCAAAGGCCAAACACTGGAGGCCACTTTAACCACAAGGCTACAACATTTGCAGCATATACAGCAGATGCATTTCTATTATACCAATGTGAAAAAGGTCCTGGCTGTAAGACTGGGGAGGGGGTATATTTCCCCACCTCTGCCTCGGAAAGCTATGGATGGAGGAAGGGCATAATTTTGCATTCTGCCCTATATTTGCTGCTTGCAGTAGTGTTTCTGTTCTGCTGCAGATCACCTGCAACCCAAAGCTGCATTATTTGCCCTTAGGTCCACTTATGCAATAAGTAACTAATGTGATTTGAGTTTTTAATTATGTAGTCATTACGTCCAGTGCTATTCTTCTAGAAAAATAGGTGACAGAACTCATCATGAAGTTATTACAGTAAGTGGCCCACTTCTACTCTATGCTTTCCTTCTAGAAAAATAATAATGTGCCAGTACTGCATACCCTTGAATAGACCCAGAAAAAGCACTGATTATGTCATTCCACCCCATTTCCAGTGGCAAAGGAAATGCAATGCAAATGGGAGGAGGAAAGGAAATCTATATCGTTCACCGACTGAAAACAGGAACAGTTAGCACCAAACACATTCTTTGTATTAATTTCTGTTACGGGTGTGAGACAAATAAGTGAACGTCAGCAAGTTCCACTCACATTTCTGTTTCCATTGGCATTATCTGACACCCCTACTAAAGGCAGCCTCCTGGCTGGACTGCTGCATGGTTTTACTGACTCACCTCCTCCTTCGCCATCCTTATCTATAACTGCCTACCTAGAACACCTTTTCTGGTGGACAAATGGCAGAATACACTGTTCGTCAGCTCTTTGAGTCCCTCCTCCACCCAGTTCAAAGTGACACATTTTCAACATCCACTGAAAACTGTATCGTGAAGTTGCCAAGATACACCTCTGTGGGATGGAATTCCACAACTTAGCGGCAGCCACAGAAAATGTCCTCTCCCAAGCCACCACCATCCCTGAACTTCTGAGCGCAGAGGAACTACCAAGAGGGCTCCCTCTGTTGATCTTCACACCCAGGAGGGTCTGTAGGGAAGAAGGCGGCCTCTCAGATATTTGGGGCTTTAAACATTATTTGATTTACACCCATGCAAAGCAAACTGGGTCATAAAAGGAAGCTTTGTCTATCAGATTCTTGGACTGTGCTAGGAGCTAGCTTGCATACTGAATAATAATTTACTTTATTTCAGTTCTGTCCCATCCATCTTCAAGGATTTGGGATGAATAACAACAGATTTTTTTAAAAGATGGGATACTAAATTAACCTAGAGGAAT
Organism: Lacerta agilis; assembly: GCF_009819535.1. Lineage (NCBI taxonomy): Eukaryota > Metazoa > Chordata > Lepidosauria > Squamata > Lacertidae > Lacerta > Lacerta agilis. Next base: position 20,971,751 of record NC_046324.1, on the reverse strand, counting down.
CAGATGCCTGTTTAAACAGGACATTTCTCAGCTGAACCAAAACATCTTACACTGCTTCCTAAAGTTATTCAGATTCTAGTATTAGCAGACCTCTATAGGAGAATTGCATAATTTAGGGCCATCACTGGAAACTGAAATGGAACCCAAAAGATCATATGGAGTCTGTGAAGTGTCCAGAGCGATGACATTACAATCTTTCCATGTGACCCAATCCTGTATGGAGATGGGACACTGAACTTTCCAGAACATAGAATATTCTCTGGGGGAGATGGACTTCCCTACCAATTTAGGTGAGGTCAAAATATATTTGGTCAACCCATCATTGTGCTCAAAATTTACTACCTTATTTGTAGGTGGAGAAGGCTTCTTCAATGGCAGCAGGAACATTCCAATTGTTGAGGAAGGGGGCAAAAAAGAGAGAGGAAATTCATAAGGGAATTTCTCAGAATATTATTTTTGCAATAATTTCTGACCCAAGCAGGGTCAGATTTAGGTTTGATGAGGCCCTAAGCTACTGAAGGTAATGTGGCCCTTTATATGTCCAGCTGTCCTTTGTCAACAACAAATTGTCACTGTTTTTTGTGTTGAATATATGCTATATGGTAATTTATGGACCTAATAGGTATCTAAAGCCATTTGCACATGATGCCATGCAACTAGTCCATGCAGAATGTAGGCACCCTATATATAGAAATGAGCAAACCAGTGATATTTTAGGGAGCAGGCTAGCAGGCGAGGCCCATTACTCACATCACGGGAGCCTACACAACACAAACACTGTTGCTATATGTAGGTTTTATTTTATTTGTTTTTTATCTTATATTTTGGAAATGTAGATCCAGGTTTTTTCCCCTTTAATTTTTTTTGGGGGGCCCAAGAGAGTGGGGCCCTAAGCTATAGCTTGTTTAGCTTATACATAAATTTGGCACTGGACCCAAGCATAGTATATTCTTGCTCATGCATTGTACCAGTTAAGCCACACAGAATGCCATCTGGGCCCTACATAATGTTTACAGCGTTTAGCCTGCCTTAGAGTGGGATAGCTCAGTCAGTAGATCATGATTCTCTTAATCTCATGGGTTTAAGCCCCACATAGGGCAAACGATTCCTGAATGGCAGGGGGTTGGACTAGATGATCCTCACTCTACAATTCTATGATCCTGTGATTCATCCTTCAGCTTAAATCCTATGAGTGCTAACTGAAAGGGGGAGGGCAAGGCAAACACAAGTCCTTTAAATTCATTCAATCCTCTACCCCCAATTTTTATATGCATTTAGCCTAGGAACTGTCTCACTTCCAAAGCGTTCCTTCCAATACCCACACATGTCCAACTCTGTAAAAACCACACTGCACAACCATTATTAGCTAGTGCACTTCCATGGTCAGAGAGCATTCTTGCCTCAGCAGCCCTTTGGGCCGGGATCACATAACAATAAATTTACCCAGGATCTTGTCATTCTGTTTGTATTTTCTCCTTGCCTTTTCTGTTCCCTACCATCACTTTCTTTCTCGTTCCTTCCATGCATCAATCATCTTCACCTGCTCCTTGACTCAGGTCGTTCTGCCCATATGGATATACGTAGCTGGGTGCAAGGGGCCAGAGTTTTGCCAGCCAAAATCTGCAATGGATACATCTCTTGCCCAGTATTAAGTTATGGTGGTCACACGTGAGGCCCAGCAATGTGAAACTAATGTGAACTTGACGTTTATCTGCTAAAAGTCGACGAACGGGATGGGTCAGGCTTAGGGTGCAATGTCATTGCAGTTCTTTGGGGTTTCTTGAAGGATGGAGTTAAAAGAATTTCTTCTGTTGGGTCAGAGGACGGAGGAGTCATTTGCCTAAGGAGAGCTGCCTAGAATTAATCAAAAACGGAACGCGGGTTTTCATCTCCTTCCGCTATTCAGATTCTTTCGGGCTCTTCCCTCCCTCCTGCTCCTTCTCCCCCTCTTCCCTTTGGAGAACGGAGTGTATTCCTTTATCCTTTTCCACCTTGTCCTGCCGAGGTTTTGTTCGCATTGGTGTCACAGGGCTTCCCCTTCGGTGTATAGCACCACTTTTAATCAGGACCAAGTCTCCATGTGATGCTGGGGAAAGGTCGACCAATGCCGCTGTGTTACTACCACTGCAACCGAGGGGAAGAAAGAGAAAGAGAAAGAGAGAGAGTCAACCCCTTCATGAAGAAGTTTGAGTTGAAAAGAGCCGGCCTATTCACCACATTTCTCTGACTTAAAAAGGAAGTTGAAAGAGTCGCTCCAACACTCAGAAGGAGGAAACTTTACATATTTTGTTTCGCCGTAACCCGAGCAGAGCAGAGTATTCAGCCAGAGATGCCTTTCATTCCCTTTTCAACAGATATAACCCAGAAACTGATTAACAAGCTGACCCTACCCTAAAAAATAGTTATACCAATATTTTGGGGGGTAGGGGTAGGGGGTTCTACTATTCCCCCATGGCTTGTTGGTAATATACCAAAACCATTAAGCATTTGTGTAATATCTACTTTTAATTAGAGCACAAAGAGAAACTCCCTTTTCTTTCCTTTTCATTCCTTTCAAGGTTCTAGATAGCAAACCTTCACCTGCTGGTTGAACTGCTCTTATGTTTTGATACCCTTCAAATATCAAGATTTTGGCTTCTCTAGAGACAAGTTTCTTTCTTTTCTTAAAGGGGTGTGCTGAAGATTCTCACATTCCAATTTGGAAAGCCAAAAAACACCCAATAGGGTGGAGAACGGGAAAAAATATTTTCCCCAAAGCACTTGGCTAAGGACAATGAACCTTTCTGAATCCTATTCAATGTCAAAGTTTTCCTTCTTCACTGATGTTTCAGGGCCATTTGCTACTTTCTTCTTCCTTCCAGTTATTGGGAAAACACAGACATAAGAAATAGAGATGATATTTCAGCACTATAAAAATTTGTTCTCAGGTAGTTTGGGATGATCCCTAATTTTTCCCTATTCATCTATTCCCCCACCGCACCGCCCCCCACTACCCAGCTACTATCTTTTTAAGGGAAGTTTATTATTATTATTATTATTATTATTATTATTATTATTATTAGATAAAACCCATAACTGCTTTCGACAAGCTTGCTCATCAGTCTGTGAAACACTCTATCCCTTAAAATATCCAGATAAGATTCTGTTCATTGTACAAACCAGTATGGAGATTAGGGTGAGGAAGAGCAGAGCCTTTTTATGAGGTAGCCCCTTTGGCTATGGAATAAACTCTGGAAGCGCAACATTGTGGCACTATAACTCCTTGCTGAAATTTAGGAAGATTTTAAAGCCCTTTTATTTAAACAGACAGTCTGCAGCACCGATTTCAGGCAGAAGAACATTAAGAAAGTAAGAGGAGCCCTGTGGAATCAGAACAGAGGCCCATCTGCTCCAACATTCACAGTGGCCAACCAGATGCCTACAAGAAGCCCGCAAGCAGGGCCCAAGTGTGATAGCACTCTCCTTACCTGTGATTCCCAGCAAGGGGAATTCAGACGCAGTCAGCTTCCAACCATAGAGGTAGAACAAAGCCATCATAGCTAGTAAAAAGGTAAAGGGACCCCTGACTGTTAAGTCCAGTCGCAGATGACTCGGGGGTTGCAGCACTCATTTCGCTTTACTGGCTGAGGGAGCCGGCGTTCGTCCGCAGACAGCTTCCGGGTCATGTGGCCAGCATGACAAAGCCACTTCTGGCGAACCAGAGCAGCACACGGAAATGCCATTTACCTTCCCACTGGAGCGGTACCTAAATATCTACTTGCACTTTGACATGCTTTCGAACTGCTAGGTTGGCAGGAGCAGGGACCGAGCAACCGGAGCTCACCCCATCTCAGGGATTCGACCTGCTGACCTACTGATTGGCAAGCCCTAGACTCTGTGGCTTAGACCACAGCGCCACCTGCGTCCCTTTTATCATAGCTAGTACTTAGCTAGCCTTATAGGCATCAACAGGGATGCGGGTGGCGCTGTGATCTAAACCACTGAGCCTCTTGGGCTTGCCAATCAGAAAGTTGGTGGTTCGCATCCACACAACAGGGTGAGCTCCGGTTGCTCTGTCCCAGCTCCTGCCTACCTAGCAGTTCAAAAGAACGCCAGTGCAAGTAGATAAATAGATAATGGCGGGAAGGTAAATGGCATTTCCATGCACTCTGGTTTCCGTCATGGTGTTCCGTTGTGCCAGAAGCAGTTTGGTCCTGCTGGCCACATGACCCAGAAAGATCTCTGTGGACAAATGTCAGCTAACTCAGCCTGAAAGCGAGATGTGTGCCGCAACCCCATAGTTGCCTTTGACTGGACTTAACCGTCCAGGGGTCCTTTACCTATACCTTCCCTCTTTCCATTCGCTTATTACCTTTCCTTGGTAGTGAGAGGGATTGGGGGAGCCCACAGTGTGGTTGGTTGTCTGGGGTTGGCTGCAGTGGGGGTGAAACTGGCTTATTGACTGATACACCAGCATCTCGCTCGAATTTTCATTCACACAAGTCGGTGTAGCCACAAATGTCGCCGGACAACGTCACTACTCCACCCCCCTTTCTGCACATGTGTGCTTCACCTCCCCCAGTCCCCCACATTCCCCATGAAAACATCGGGGGGGACCTGTATGCTGGTATACTACCCCCAATTTTGTCACTTTACTCCCAATATTTTCTGGGTTAAGGCAGCTGCAAACAGATTTTCCTTTTTTCTGGAAAAAAGTAACACAAAAATGTGCACTAAATATGCGCTACATTCCATAATTTTTGCAAAAAAAAAGTGGGCATGTGAAAGCTGAAATATAATGCAGAAATTAGCAGTTAGAGAAACGTCAGGGAAATAGAATAAATACAGCCGTGTAAATGCAGCCTATGTCTTGTGGGAGCCAATTTCATGTGCTTTCCCCCTTCCCAAAGCACATATTAAGTATATAGCCAAACCACCCACTGCCACTTGCTTACACATTGACATATGCAGCCACAGACACACCCAGCAGCCCATGTAGCACCAACAATATTCACAGCTGGCATTTTTTTTTTTTACAGTATTTGAAGTTCAGTAATTAGCGCCTGTTAAAGAACCGGGGGTGGGGGGTGGGGAGTGATGGCTCACTACTTTGCTACAAATAGCCTGATTCGGTGTGTCCAATTTATCAAGGCCTACTGTGGAAAGGCAGATCCCTGCTATAATTTCCTATGATGTCGCTGTCACTATTACACTTGTCAGCTTCCTGGTATCAACAAAAGGCGTTTAGTATTTCTACTAGGGAATGACTGTTCCTGACAACTAATGGAGTGAGTCGTGCCTTCCAAACCACACAGGTGAGTGGGGTCCCCCCCCCCTTATCGCCATAATTTCATTTCTTTCATTAAAGGCTGGAAGTTGAAAACCTGGCGTTGGTGAGACAGTCTGGTGTTCAAGAGGTTTTTAGCAGACTCTCCAAGTGTCAGGGACAGTCCCAGATTTGAAGACGGCAGGGGTGGGGAACCCTTTCCAGCCCGGGGGGGGGGGGCACATCCCGCCTGGTAAGGCTGCCACATGTCTGGATTTTCCCAGACATTACTGGGATTTCAAAGGCAAGCCAATCAAAAAATCAACAACTTAGGGGCTTGTCTAAAAAAAAGGCACAACAGCTTTCGTCTGGGCAGCCTTATGAGGGTCACACGACTGCCGTGGGGCAGGAGCAGAAACAAAGGAGGGCAGAGCAGAGATTGCCAACCTTCCAAGTGTCCCTATTTTCCAGGCACAGTCCCGGATATACAGAAGCCATCCCGGTTTCTGATTTCATCACAAAATGTCATGCTTTTTTTTTTTAGGAGTTCTCTTGTTTGCTTGGATGGAGGGTGAGAGCAGTGATGGTGGAGAGGAGAGTATGTGTCGAATTGAAGCTACTCTACAAAGGTAAAATTGACATTCATTGCTGCAACCACTTCTGCCTCTGACTTTGCCAACTACTGGCATGTGGGCCCCAGATGGCTGCCCAGAAGGGAATGCATTAGCGAACACATTAGGCAGGTCCTACTTGGTGGTGGCCCTGCAGTAGCCTTAAAAATGTATATTTTCCTGAGGAGAAACTTGGTCATCTAATTCAGCTTCTCCCATGCATTTTTATGCACTCAGTACTTCATCCTCTATCTGAGTTTCTATCCTTTTGTTTTGTACATCACTTTGTGAGGCCCTGTTCCTGAAAAGAGTTTAATAAGTAAATGGGATAAAGTTAGTCTGGTAATTAGGAGGAAGCCTACTGACATCAGAAAAGAGACACCAAATGGCATCTTATTCAGGCCCCTCAGACCACAGGTTTACTCCTGCTCCTGTGGACTATATTTTATTTAAGTTTGTATCCTAGGCTACCTCTCACAGGAGCTCAGAGCATTAAACATCAAAACGTTAAAAGAGTACAATTTAAAACAAAATAAAAACACATTGAAAACACTTAAAACAATTTAAACCCATCAAAAACAATTTAAAAGTAATCACATACCCTCAGAGTTATCAATTTCATGGTTGTCATGGCCAGTAACTAAGAACCAACAAATACCTGGGCCAAGAGGAATGTTTCTAAATTTCTCCTGAAAGTAATGAGGGAGACAGACACACTTCACAACTGAGGGCTTTCCACAAATGGGGAACCACCACCAAGAAGTCCCTGTCATGAGTAAATACCAAACAGACAGCAGCTGCAGGGCCTCCCCTGCTGATCACAGGACCCAAGTTGATTGATACTAGGGGATGTGCTCCATTAGGTGCTTGGGTCCAAAGCCATTTAGGATTTTGTATGCTGTGTATACTTGTATACTAATACCATGAATTGAACTCTGTAGCTCACTGGCAGCCAGTATAGAGCTTTTAGGCTCAGTGGTGCATTGTTCCATCAGGTTACCATTCATCTACATCAAGTATCAGGAAGATGTGGCCCTCTATAAGTTGTTGGACTCCAACTCCCATCATCCCAGAGTGGAGCTGATGGGAGTTGTAGTGCGACAACATATGGAGGCCGCAGCTTCCACATCCCTGGCCTCTAACTACTCCTTGAAGTAAGAACATTGTTCAGGCTTGACAAGCTGTGAAACTACTGACAGCAGGAGGGAGAGGATAATGGGGAGGAAAGCGAGGAACTCTTTTAGAAAATAAAAAAGGAAGAAGGGAACTGGTTTCTGTCTCTTGTTTTGTCCTCCAGGCAAAAGTGCCAGGACAAATCAGCAGGTCCACAGGTGAATTTCCTAGTTACACTAGATGAAACATCACGTAAGCCGCTTTGACGGATTGTTAACGTTAGTAGGGTTGAGTGTGATTAATATGCCCGCTCCATCAATGACAGAGAGGAAAAGGTTCTTTTAAAAAAGAAAATAACAAGTGCAGAGGGGTGACCGTCCTTCAATTTGTTAAAGGTGCAGAGCACGGAGTGAAAGGAGAGAGACCTGCTCTAAGCAATGGAGACATGGACATGTCAAGCTTCCTGCGCTGTGGTGCTCTGGATCAGAGAAAAGGGTGCTGCTGATTGGGAATGAAAGATTGGAACGAGGGAGGGCAGGGAGTCCCTAATCCAAACTGGCAGAGAGAAGGACTGATAGGGTCTGCCTCCCTTCATGGTGTGAACCATGGAGAAGGATGTGAGCAGACAGGGCAAAATGGCATGAAAGAGTGGTGATGGCCGCGAAGTGGTTTCTCAGAAGTTGTGAACTGACAAAGGCCACAGCCACACCATACATTTAAAGCACCATGATAGCACTTTAAACAGCCATGGCTCTCCCCTGCCCCCGAGAATTCTGAGAGCTGTTGTTTGCTAAGAGTTGTTAGGAGACCCCTGTTGCGGATCCACAAGCAATGTCCCCCATGGCCACAGACGAAGACGTTAAGCAATGTTAGGTGGAACGAACTTCACACAGCAACTTTCTTGGGTGGAAAATTGGCCACCGCTTTATTGATGACAGATGTAGGTGCGTACTGGTTGTGTATCCAATATCAGCCTCTGGGAGGAAGACCTTTGAACAAGGTCATGCCTAGGAAATGGACCACCTCAAAACACTGGTCAACTAAGGTGGCCCACTTCAGGTCGCTGCTGGAAGCTCCATGTCCCATGTATACCTCACTTGGTTTCTGGACAGAGACTTCCCTTTAGACCCCTTAGATACATTGTTACATTCAAAGAAGAGAAGAATCAAGCCAACAGCTGAATACTGAGCCACACTGCAGTCTAAGAGATGTCAATGAGGTCATTTCATGCAAGGATTGACAAAACTAAATTCCGCAAACATCTCTAATTAAACCTTGTTTGGTCTGTTGTTGTTGTTGTTGTTGTTGTTGTTGTTGTTGTTGTTGTTGTTGTTGTTTATTTATATCACACCTTTCCCCCCTGATAGGACTCAAGGCACCTTACAGATAAAAACAAGAACCAATAAAACATTGAAAAATCAATAATTAAAATACTGTTAAACATCAATAGAATTAAAACTACTGTATACACATATATAAAATCTGTTTAAAGCATTGCCAATAATTATAGTGGTACCTCCGGTTGCAGACAGGATCTGTTCCAGTGGTCCGGTCAGATCCCGAGGTTTCCGCAACCTGATAACCTCTTCTGCGCATGCGCAGACCACTTGTGCGCATGCGCGTGTGTCGAAACCCGGTAAAATACTTCCGGGTTTGCTGCATGCACATCCCGAAGTTTACGTAACTTACGTAAACAGAGGTTCGACTGTACAATAAAGAGTACGGCACCCAATTTTTGTGGTTCTTTGGATCTTCATCCACCCTCCCGGTCTTCACAACCAGTTAGTAGGGCTGTGCATTGGAGTTGGCCAAGACCCAGACCAGATCAAGCATATTTGGAAGGCATCAGGCTTCAAATGAATCAGGTACACCCAGCCATCAGTGAGCTGGATTGTCCCAGAGTGCTCCATAGAAGTCCAGGAGCCTGGCAGCAGGGAATAAGGAAGAAGAGGCAAGCAGTGTTCAAAAGAGGCTGGGACCACCGTGTCAGCACCTGCAACTTCCCAGGAGAAGGTAGGCCCCAGCAATTGCTCTCCTTCGTGCCAGATGCCCCACAGGATTAGTGCCTCTGCTCAACAGCTTTTGCGCAAAGGCATTGATCCTGTGTGGTGTAGGAGCTGCTTCACTGCCAAAGCAGCACCAGTGCAAGATTGGATCCCCCTGCTTAACAGTTGCTTAGCAGAAGGATCCAATCCTGTGTGGTTATGGCTGATGCTCCTTCAAGAGTGGCTTCCCTGCACATTAAGTCAGGCTGATTCAAGGTTTTCTTTTTGTAACAAGAGACATAAGCCTCTCGATTCAAAGACAGTGAACGGGGAGGAGTGTCGTAGTAGTCTGCTATGCAAGTCTGACTTACTTCTGAAGGACACCCAAAAATAGAATGATGCATTTTATTCCTATTTTAAGAAGTTTAATCGTGCTGCAACGAGGGAAGGGCAATCGGCTCCAGTGCCTCTTGGAATCGGCCAAAATGGGTGCAAAGTGGGAGTATTTGTCACAATTCCCGAAGGCTCTCTTGCTTTGCTCTGAAGATCAAAACATACCTTTCACTTTCAGGGAATGCACAATAATAAGAAGAGCCTTACATTGTTTTCGTGGGCCCCATTGTAAGACCAAAAGCAGAACCTGACCTCAGCTGCAATGTTGTGATTCCCAGAAATTAGTGTTAGGAGGCAGTGTAGGGAGAAGTTAGCCATCGTGGCTAGTAGCCATTGATAGTCTTACAAGTATTTGCCCAATCTGCCTTTGAAGTATTCCAACTCCAGGGCCAGCACTACATCTTGTGGGAGCTTAACTAGAAACTTAGCTATCATGAAGAAATGTTCCTTATTTTTATTACTAATGGCAGGCATTCTTGGCTCCTTAAAAACCCACCCAGCAGACCATTGTGTGACTCCTCCAAACATCCATTTCATCCAGAGACACCAATAAAATATAAACATTTAAGTCTTGGATATTTGTTCTTGGATCTCAGAGGCTGGCTCAGAAGATACACGGCCCCAGTCTTGATTTAGACATGGCCTCCCATGAATTGTGCTAGTCCTGACAGCCACTTCCAACTCCATGTCCCCATCTAAGTCTCTGGAAAGCTTGGAGCAACTTAAGTCACTTCCCAGAATACTTAACAAATAACGAGAAAATAGGCAGAAGAATGAGAGTTTAGGATCAAGTTGGTTGTGTTTGAGGAAGTGCAGTGATAACCAGGAGCATTTCAGGAGATATATATATCCATGTGTTCCTCATATTTCCTTAACTCGGTGCTCACTGATTCCAGATGTTGTGAACCAGAGTTCAAGGCTGTAATAAAATAGGTTGCAAAATACCAAATCACTATAAAATCCATCTGGGGCTGTGTCCGGTAGGGGCTATCATCATCCAGCTCATCCCAAACGAAAGTCTTCCGTGCCAAATCTCCCATCTGCCTTGTGCGCTCTTCTCCCCAAGAGAACATTGATACAAAGCCCTTTTTAAAAAATGGTAAAGGATGGGGCTCCATTAGGCTTGCAGTCAGTTCTTATCAGCGGAAGTTGTAAGTCAGGAGATGGATAACCTGCACACACCAAATATGGAGCATGTATTGGTATTTACACAGACAGGCAAAAACTAATAGGATCAACAACAACAAAAAGCTGCCTTATACTGAGTTAAGGCATTGACTTGAAATGTCTACATTGACTGGTAGCAGCTCTCCAGGATTTGAGGCAATGTTCAGATTTCAGGAAACAGAAAAGGAAGTGGAAATTGCTCACGTTTGCTGATTCATCCCATATCCAGAATGGAATCAGCCTCGCAAATATGATTGGCGTTCTCTGTTGTTGCTTTCAGTCTGCAAATAATTAACGGTGTTTCTTTCCCCCATTTGCATTGAAATGAACGAGATGAAAGAATGTAGTGAAAATGAAACTGGTTACGTAAATTATGGAAGTTATGCAATTTGGCCCACAACGGGTCGCAAAACAAATCACAGAAGTTTTTGGCAGAAGGCGAACTGCAGTGGAAACAGTGCTGCATGTGGCAAAAGCAGGACGGAATGGAAAACAATGCCTTCTTACATCCCTGCTGCTGGCTTGTGGTATATTATCATTATACCTGTACATCAGAAATAGCACGCTCTGTTGTCCACTTTGGTTTGCGATGAGCAAGTTGCTATTGTTATTTTATTAAACCTCTGTCCTACCAAAACAATACTATTTTTTTTAAAAAAATAGAAACACATTGAAGAACATTTTTTAAAAAAAATATCTCAAAAATCTAAAGGCATTGGGAATATCTTGAAACATGTAAAACGGTCACATACCCTGACAGCTAATAATCCCAAGGTTGCTGGGACCAGCCACCAAATACCTAGGTGAACAGGAATCTTTCTAAGTTCTTCCCAAAAGTTACCGGTAATAAGGTGGGAGGCAAATGCACCTCACCAAGGAGGGTCTTCTGCAAACGGCGAATCACCATTAAGGGCCAGGGTTTGCCCAAATGCACAATTTGGTTGGAAGGGGGGGGGGAGTACAACATTTCATTAAGTAAATCAGGACAGAGTGATTGTGTGTGGAAAGGCAGCTGGCTTGCCCCCAAGGTTTTGAAAACCTGGCCACTCCCCTTTAGTCATTACAGAAAGAGACCTGCCAAAATGAAAAATTACACCAGGAGGGTAGAATATTAGGATTAATTGTCTTGAACCAGCGCAGTGGAGCAGGTAGGCAAGTGAAATCGAGGTGCAGATAATGAGGGCCAATGAGCAGCTTTCATTGTCTTCTCTCATAAAGAAAAGTATTTAAAAGAACCTATTTCACATCTTTTGGTGCTGCTAAAATTGGATTTTTAAAGTGCCAAACCTTTTCAGCTATGTGATAATTATAATGTTTAATAAAGAAGGTTTTCCTTTCAGGTACATCGGGTTTAACAGTCTGCGGACCATTAAATAATCATCTCTTTATATGCCTGGTGCCATCTTTTCTCTGTACCTGGTAGGATTGCCATTTTACCATGCAATCATATATTTATTTATCCAGGAGTAATCCTTATTGAATTGAATGGGGCTTACTTTTGAGGAGATATATATTGTATTGTGCCATTTGAGGCCCTTTTATATACTACTTTCTTGACCTGGGATACATTGCAATGCACCTGATGTTAAACTCAGGTGCTCAGAGATGTGAGAAAGGATCTACTCAGGGTCTGTGTTGTCCCAGTTTAATTTACAAATAAGAGCAAACCTGCATATTTTTAGACTTGGCTGTATCATTCCAAACTCCAGAGGGCAGCCTCCTATTCTTGAATGCTTCCCGGTTTCAAAACAAAACTCCCTGCATGTAGAAAACTGGGACATCAGCAAGATAGATCCAGTATAGCAGTTTCTTCAGGTCCATTCAAGAGGAAAACTATCAACCAAAATCCTATTTCCCAATTTTCAAATTTTACATGCAATCCCTCGGCCAACACAACAATTTAAAATAGTATTAAAAAAAAAAAGTTACATAGTACAGCAATTAAAGTATCCCTAGGGATAGAGGGATTCAATTCAGATTGCATTTAAAGACAAACTTAATTAATTTTGGAATTTTTAAAACAATATGTGAACCAAAACATAGCTGCTCTTAAAAAGTCACATTTTCCCAAATTTGGCAATGCAATCCTCCAGCCAAGCAATATGTAAAAAAAAAATGCATTTACTAAAGTGTACATTTAGATGCATATATTAGTGGAAATACCATGTTATAGTAGGAGAAATTGCTTTCCCAAAATGTGCATATTAGGAGAAATTTGCACTAAAATACATATGAATTTTCATAGAGACCCCCCCCCCCAAATTTGAGATTGGAAAAATGAGAAACCGAGGGAAATCCAATTTGACGTATTCATCCATCCCTAAGTAACACACACAAACATACAAACAAAACCAGATTAATCATGAACCTGATGAAAAGTGGGGAATGACAAGGAAACCTTTGCTGATTACAGCGATGATCATGATTTTACAACTATGTGAGGTCCCTCTAAGCTTTCTCTTGTGTGAAAAGTCAGCAAGTCATCTCTTCTGGGTAAGGAGGGGCATTTCATTATTGCCAAGGTGAGTAGCTGGATTTTCTATTTTGTGAGACCAACTCTCAGTGATAGATGGTATTTAAAAAAGAAAAAGAAAACCCCATTTTGGACAGTGGATCCAGAGTACCAAGACACAAAAGGCTGCTGTGGGAGAAATGCAGCCCTCTTTCGACACACATAAGCCCTTCCGACTGTCTTATCACAGGTAGCTGATTTAGATGATGAAAGCCTCCCAGAATTCCAAGCGCAACTGCAGTCACGGGCTATTTCAATCGGCAGAGGTCAGGCAAGGGAGAGGGTTTTCGAAAGTTCATCATAGTCCTTTGACAAGGCTGCCAAGACGCCAAAATGAAATCAACAAAAGCCGAGCTGCTTGTCACTGTGTCCTGTCTTCAGCTGGAACTGTCTAAAAAGCAGCGTAGAACAGCTTCAGACCAAAATCGGCAGAGCGGCGGGAATTATATAGCCTGTAGAAAGGAAATGTGTATACAGCTAATGGGACAAATCCACAGTGGAAGGCTGGGAGTGTTGATCTTGTGTGCCCAAGTACTGATGCATTTAGGTAGGGCCTAGGTTTTATCAGGATGCAATCAGCAAATGCATAAACTAAAGGCTACTGAAACAGACGATAATCCTTTAACCAGAGAAGCTCCTCCTACTAGGGGGTGGAGCTGACCACCCAAACATAGCTGCAGCCATCTTTAAGCCTCCATCTAGAATTATCTGTTGTCGAACTGACATTTTAACTTATTCCAGCCCTGTACGGATATCTCTGCCCTGAATATGTCAGTTCCTCCTAGAGCAGAACTCCAAAGGGGTGTTTAGTTTAAATCTTTAGAAAGCATTATTGTTGTTCCTGACTTCCTAGTACAATGTTTATTCTAATGGCCTTCTCCCAGCTGCATGAGAAGTAGGGTTGGCCTAACCCTACTTCTCATGCAGCTGGGAGAAGGCCAGTACATGCAGATGTTGAGTTTCTACTCCCATTTCTGTTTCTGATTGAATTCTCTGGCATCCCTAGATAGGGGAAAAGGTATCTTCTTATATTTTCAAATTCCATCTGAATTGCTCTGGTGCTCTTCTTGCCAGCATGTTCTTCCTGGGAAGCAGGGGAGCTCCCCACCCCCGGCCACTAACAGGGGTCAGAGTGTGCTTCTATTCCATTCTACACCCTCAAGCCAACTAGCTGTTGCAACCATTGGGCCATAGCCAACATTTTATGTCTGCTAGCACAACAGCCCTTGCACTAGTGGATGGCAGAGTTTGAAAGTTGTGCAACAAAGGAATCTAATGCAATAGTCCTTCTAGCAGAAGCTTGTTGAGCAACATCTGATTCTTGTTGGACATTATTTGCAGGGCCGTCTTTAGCATATGTGCTGCCAGGGTGCAAAGATCTGCCCAGCGCCCCCAAATTTAGTTTAGCCCCCAAATTAACATTGAAATGAAATGAAATGAAATGACTGAGAAATAAGGAGGAATTAATTTGAGAAACAGAAAAGAAATATTTGCAAGTGTAAGTGAAATTGACATGGCCCCCAAATATTCAGATCCACCCATTGCTAGGCAACTGATGGGCAGATATGGGGAAGGGAACAATTAGTGTTTGGGGTCTGAGCTTCTGAAGGGGTGCAGGGATCTCTCCCCACTCCATTTGCCTAAGCGCTTTAACTTTTCTTCCAGTAAGAATTCAAGTCAGTTCCTTCCAAGACTCAGGAAACGTGCTCACAAACTTGTGAATAAACAGCAAGTAAAAATGCCCCAAACTAAAAAGAGTGGAGGGAGAGGCTATAGAAATACACATTTGCAGATAATTCTTATTCACTGAAAGTGTTTGGGGGGATGATCAGATTTGAAGGACCGTGGCCACCAATAATAAATATGATAGCAGATGCTGATGTAAATATGATGAAAGAAATAGACTCTCTCTGTGTGTATGAAATAATCTCTGTGTGCCACTAGAGTCAAAGCTTCTTCCCTGTGAATCTTGTTCTTTGCTGGTGAACAAAAATCTGAAAGGTAAATGGAAAACTGTTTTGAATTCTGACCGCCCCCATTTCCCATCTTGATAGCAATTTGCTTTCTAAAAGAAACATTCGAAAATGCTTCCCTTCCCAACCCCTCTCCCTTTTGTAGTGTTTCTTGAGTGCTTCCAAATGACCTTGAAATTAGTGGTCCTCTTCAGTGTTCCTTGGCATCAGTCATCATATCCGCAAAAGCTGTCCTTCTTTGTTACCAGCAAAAACCACTCCAAGCTTAATTACATTTCACTCTTTCCAATGCACACACTTGACCATGTTTAGGAGAGCATGGCTCCCTGGCTGCGTGAGTTCCCCCGTTGTCAGAAACTAATATATTTATCTATCACTCCGGTGTGGAGTTTCCAGGGGACACACCAGGGCCATGCAAAACAACCAAGAAGGAGAACCACATAATAAAGAATGAATTGCCTATGGTCTCTTGATCATCTCATGGGTTGTGAGTGATGCTGTGAGGGTTCTTGGGGACGTACCACTTAGGTTTCACATTGCTTCATCGATGCTTCTAAAATTATTCAGAAGGTCAGGCCAATGGTCCATCAAGTTTGACTTCCTAAATCTCACAGTGGCCCACCAGAAGACTCCCAGATGCCCAGAGACAGAGCACAAAGGCTATACCTCTCACAGCAACTTGTATCAAGTGGCGTACTGTCTCTGAATATAATTTGTTGTTGTTGTTTTGCTTTATTTAATATTTAACAGGATCCTCAGGGCAACTTAACAAAGTGAAACAACAAAGCAAAAAATGCACATCATAAGCTCATAGGGCTATGGCCAGTGTTCTCTGTCTGCACAACACAGAAATTGCACGACAAAGAAATCCATGCAACATCTGTGCTAGTGGAAACTCATTATGCAGCAAAGTTACCAGCAACCTGCCTATGCGTTCTGTTGCACAAAACATTTCACCTGCAGAACAAGCATACCACTAAGTGAATTAAGTCAGTGCTGCACTGGAAACAACCTGCTGTCTGGTGCAGTAGAAGAGATGGACTAGGAATGAGAGACTGGAGTTCAAATCCCCACACAACAATGAAGCTAATTGGGTGACTTTGGACCAGTCACGGACTCTCAGCCTAACCTACCTCATAAGGTTGTTGTGAAGAGGGAGCCCTTCTTTATCTTTTCTCTCCCTCTTTTGACTTCTTTGTATTTGGCTCAGAGAGCCTTTCAAATACAGCAGGGAAGGGGAAGTTGTTGCCCTCCAGATCTTGCTGGACTACAGCTCCTGTCATTCTTTATTTATTCATAAAAAAAATCAGGACAGAATCCTCCAGAGTCAGCTTACAGCATAAATGAACCATATAAAAATAACTATTTCAGTAACACACAACGGCACCGAACACTCCAATTACAAATATCAAACATTTCCTAAACAACCAGCCACATTCCTTGTAAAGGTGGAGAAAAAGATTACAACCCCAGCTTCATATTTTCAAAACATATCTAGAAAGTTGCTGTAAAATGAATTTAAACTTGCATCTTCTCGTGCCCAAGTGGTCAGTTGAAAGACTTAGAGCCCAACAACATGTCATTTTAATTGCTTAGTGTGCAGTGTGAGCTCCATTTTTAAAAATTTAATTGTAAGCACGGGTGTGTGGGTGGGTGCATGATCCAATTTCCACATGCAGCACAGTGCAGGGGGGGGGAGATATTTAACTCTTCCCTCTCCAGCCACAATTCCAGTAATTTTTTTACCATTGGGTGCTTGGAGCTGGAGTCCAATAACATATGGAAGGTCACATGTTCCCCAGCCCTGCTCCATTTGAAGGGCTTCTCAATTTGGTTTAAAGGTAATGAAATAGAGGATTCTGTTCAAACAGAAGATTGTCCTCTGTAAAGTGGGACACCTCATCACCTTACTGCAAGCATCAAGCTGGTGAGAACGTCAGAAGATCCAGCTCTGATCATTCATGGCAGAAAATAAGTTGTTCTCTTCAGGAAAGATTCAAGATCCTTTCTTTGGCCTTTGGAAATGCTGATGCTGCTCTAAAAATGTTTGGGCCATCTAGGGCATGCTCTGGATGTGAGCTGATTCACATTTCTCCTTTTTGCTATCTTTGAGAAGATAGAACATAACGTTGGTCTAATTGGCCAGAAGACTTTCCAGTCTCGGAGTGTTTTTATTAACTGGAGTGGACATCCCAGAACTGAGTCAGTGACATACTTGACCTGCCTTCTCCTGGCATGTTCTGAAAATAGAAAATAGAGTACAATACACCAGGCACTTCTTTTCCCTGCAGATATTTGGATTGCCCTCCCTTTATATTTTGTATTTTTTTTATGAACAGAAGTACTACTCTGAAAGATCAAACAAATTGTTTCATAAGCCAACTATTCTGTTTCCAAGTCTGGGCAAGCCAGAATCTTATGAGAAGCTTCTGTATGCAGAGTGTGAATGCAATAGGACTTTCCTCTTGACAGTCCCCCAATGCCTGAGAAGTAGACTTCCTCTGAAAATAGATGTGCCATTTCAGTATTGTGGGAAATCACTGATTGACCTATCATCATCCATGGATTTGTCTAACCCACGGATGAGGAACCTGTGGCCCCCCAGATGGTGGACTTCCATCAATTCCAGCTAACATATGCAATCCCTGACCTAATCCCTTCTTAGCCAATACAGTACCTATCAATACTCCATGAACTGGCCTAATCCTTTTGAAAGCTGTCTAAGAAAAGCATGAAGCACATGAAGCAGAGTGATGTGGTAGAATCCCTAGCCCAGGGGTATCCAAGATGATGCCCTCTAGATTTTTGGACTACAACTCCCATCAGCCAAGACCATTCACCATGCTGGGTGGAGCTGATGGGAGTTGCAGCCCATAATATCCAGAGGGCATCACCTGCTTGGCTACCCCTGCTCTATTGGTGGCATTATTATTATTATTATTATTATTATTATTATTATTATTACCCCTGCTTCATCAGCAGGTCCCAGAGTGAGTTACGGCGATTTAAAATTCAATATAAAAACATTTAAACAAATGGAAGTCACAGGAATGGGGTGGCTGAAAAACTGGGTAAATAAATAACTCTTGATAACAACAACAAAAAATCCACTTCTTCTTTTTTTTAGAAATAGTGTGCATATATATTGTAGCAGTGCACCATCTTAGATGGGGCATTCAGTATAAAGTGAGCAAAAATGAGGCATACCTTTTGAAAGGTACCTTTCAGGGGACGTGCTGCAGCTGAGAGGTAGAACATCTGCTTTGCATGCAGAAGATACTGGGTTCAATTCTCGGCATCTCCTGTGAGGGCTGGGAGAGCCTCCTGTCTGAAAAGTCTGGAGAGCTGCTACAAATCACCGTAAACAGTATTGAACTAGCTAAACTCTGACTCAGGACAAAGCAGTTTTCTATGTTCCTGTGATTCTGCCTATCTCCTGTGGTTTTTGTAGTGTGTGTGTGTGTGTGTGTGTGTGTGTGTGTGTGCAGTTCCTGACTAACTGGGATAGCCTTTTTAATCGATCAAAAGGTTTTGAATGGATTTAAATGTTGCCAATTAATGTCCTAAATGTTGTGGCCCTGCCTAAAACCTTTCCCTGCTTCACTTTCTAAGGATGCCCTGAGATTTGAAAGCTTTCCCTTTTCGAATGCCGCCGACGTGCCCAGCTTGCGAGAAAGGTGATCAAAAGGACTCTAGTAGCTCGGGTGCCCTTTATCTCCAAGGAAGGTGATGCTCAGCATCTGGAGATGATAGAACGCATGATTAACAATACCACCGAGGATGATTAATATCTTCTTAAAGCACCTACTTCCAGATTATCCATCATTTCATTAGAGTGGAAAAAGCAGCCCTCTTTTTGAAAGGGGGCTGGGCCCCTGAACCATGAATAACTAACCCACCTCTTGACATGTTTACTAATTGAGTCGCGGAGTATGCTGACTACGATGGTGAACAAACGGCTATCTTTTGTGTTTTCCAAGACCGGGGGGAAGAAAAGAGGCAGTAAATTTGGAGCATTAGCTCAATAAAGTCATTTTCCCTTCCACGTGCAGGTCTCTGATAATTAACCCTTGGTTCTTAGAGCCGACATTTCATGTTGGCATCTTAACTGGGCATCTTTATTGTATGCTAGGGTTTTATTTATTTATCTCCATATATTCTTGGAAGTTTGCTAAATAAGGTCCATTCTGCATAATGAGGCGCCAGACTGAGAAAGTAACATTCCGGTTGCTACACTTCGTTCTGCAGGTGGCAAAAAGGGCAATCTCTTTCCCTGCGTGTAATAAACTAGCTTATCTGAAAGATTCAGTTCAGCTTCGTGGCGCACTAGTTTAAAAAATATGACCCCTTCCTTCTCCTACTTACACTGAAGTGGTATTACCCACAAATAAGGATACAAGGAGGCAATGGTTTCCATTCTGTCCTGCAATTGTCTCATGCAACACTGTTTCCATTCTGATGCAGTTCATCTTCTGCCAATAACTACATTATTCGCCTAACTGTGGTGGCAAAAGTACATAATGTGGGTCATTTGCATAATTAATTATGCAAATTGCGTTGTAATTATGTTATTCCATCCCATTCATTTCAATGCAGAGAAGAAAGCACAATGAAAAGGGGGAGCAAAATGGACTCAGTTATGTAGTGTTTGCAGACTGAAAGCAACAAGAACAGCTAATACCAATCATGTTCACTGGATTGATTTCCATTCTGGACATGAGACACCGGCAATTTCCACTCCTGTTTCCATTTTGGTTGGAATTCTCAGACATTTCTACCCACGAATCCTGCCATCTTAGGTGGAATCTGCACATACAGCAGAAGAATGTGGGAAGGGAGTGAGTTGCACTCCTTCCAATTTTATGTGTGCGAGACTGCATTTTTTTCCAATAATGAGTGACCTTACTCCATCATAATCGGCTCATGAATCCTGCATTGCAAACTTGGATGCCGTTATTTAAAAATCCCATAATATATATGCGTTGGTGTTCTTTTTTTTCTTTTTCTTTTTGCATGTGTACGTGAAAAGTGCATCATGGGACTGTGTCACGTCATAAAGTCATGCATCACTTAGGCATGGTCTAAGTACCTAATTCCATCCAGAATTACTGGCACTCGGTCACAGATTTGTTCCAACCCAAACCTTTCCATTCTATCCCATTGTACATATTTTGTGCACACTTTGAAGAACCACCATCCTCCAATTCATGTGCAGAGGCGAAAACATTCTATTTGGAGGAAGTGGTTGGAATCCAGGCCACTTCTTCCAAATGGACTTCAGCAGGACTCCCCGTAACTTCTGATCAGTTGAGCATTACTCGCACTCAGCATTCCACTGGTCAGCACTTACACTGACTTCCTTTGAAATTTGACGGGTGCCAATCACCTGAAGTTATTATAATGCCAGGTGATTGACAGGTGCAAATGTTGACCCTTGGGGTAGAGGAATAAAGGATCCAGTTTCCCAGGCGAACCCAGTTTCCCCACCCCTGGTATTCACTGACCAGCAACAGCTCTTCAGCTCAGTCCCACTTAGAAATTCTAGAGATTAAAGCTGGAAACTTTTGCATGCCTCTGTGACATCTCCTCCCCAGTTGCCATGCATTGCTTATGGATGCATAATGTGCAGAAAAATTCAAGCACAAAACACTGAACATGTATCATGTCATCCTCTTATTACAAGACAGCGCACCATTGTGTGCTTGTGAATCTACTGATTGATTTGACTTGATTTTTAAACAAAATGCACTGGTATTACCAGAATAGTTGGGGGACGATCACAAATCAGAGGGGAAGTGTAGACCCTCCAAAAGCGTGATCAGGTAAATCACTCAGAGATGTCGAAGGAACAGATGCCAGCAAAATCTTGGCAGCCGTGTCCCTGTTTACCGCTATCTACATGCCTCTTTTGTTAATGCCGTCCCATCTTTCCAGAGGTCAAATCAATATCTCGCTGCTTTTCATGTCATGCTTATAATATATAATATCTTCTTATGTTAATCTTATATTCCTGAGGTTTTGACGGGCAGCGGTGAAGCAGAATACTAAATGGGTGATTATTCATCATCAGTGGTATTGCATTTCAATGTGGGAGCCTTTCCGATCGATGAAAAGCCTCCCGGATGTTTTGGGGGTCACAAGCGTGATTTACAGAGGGGCATCAACTGCCCTTACAACTTGGCAATTCTAGACAGCTGTGCAGGCCACCATCCGTTAGGATCGAGCGCTGCTCCCACATATTTATGGGTGGAGCTGCACATAATTGAGAGCCAACTGCATTTTCCTCAGAGTAGACCCATTGAAATTAATGACCATAACTAGGCGAGGTCCATTCATTTCAAGGGGTTTTTTTCTGAGCAGAATGTAGTTGGATACAATCATAGAAGCCAATCCTGTGTTTGTCAAGGACTTGGGGGAAGTAATATTTTCAGGAGAGAATGAGTGGGGGGGGGGATAATCTGTAACCATTTTCCTGCTTGTCAATTCTCCCCAGCAGATTTCCTCACCACATGTGATGCTGCAGCCTGTTCCTGAGAGGTTAGGCTGATAGAGAACGGAAGAAAGTCTGGGTAGGGGTGGAAATGTTAAACATCCCTTCCTCTCCCCACAGATTCTCCCCACCATTCACATTACCTCAGAGAACATAAGAAGAAGCCCTCACTGAGGCAATATGTAGCTCGGCCAGAGGAACACTGCCTAGCTACAGAATGCTATTGCCAGCTTTTCTTTTTAACCAGCCTGGCTTGGTCCTATGCCTCGAACAGCAGTTGGGTTATTTCCTTTTTAAAAGAAAATAACATATAATAACATACAAGAATAAAAGCAGCTGGATTTCAAAACTCCCAGAGGTGAATGTTGCTCCCCCTCTATGTTGCGAAAGACTTCGCCTGCTGATTTCTGCAGATCAAACTACTGTGAAAGGCACAAGAGTAGGTTGAGCAGTTTCTTTCTGGATCAGTTGGCAACTCTCAGAAGAGATTCCTGCCAGAATGATATGTCAGCAACCTCACATTTAACAAGTCCACATTTTGAAATTTAATGTTGACTCTCTTCACGTTAAGCATGGCATGTTACTACAAAATCTGATAGCATCAGGACAAATGCTATTTTATTATTTTTAATATTTTTATCCCAACCTTCATTGCTCAACACTATGTGCATCCCCACACTTGTTCTCTCTCTCTCTCTCTCTCTCTCTCTCTCTCTCTCTCTCTCTCTCTCTCTCTCACACACAGTATTATTACCACAACAACCCTATCTAGTAAGGTAGGCTGAGAGGGAGAGGGACTTGATCAAAGTCAAACAATACATCTCATGGCTTAGCAAACATTTGAACTCACGCCTGCCCAGCCATTCTCTAACACAGTAGCCACAACAACTCTCCAGTTGTCAAATAAGGGTCACAGCCAGTGTGGTGTAGTGGTTAAGAGCGGTAGACTCGTAATCTGGTGAACCGGGTTCGCATCTCCTCTCCTCCACATGCAGCTGCTGGGTGACCTTGGGCTAGTCACACCTCTCTGAAGTCTCTCAGCCCCACTCACCTCACAGAGTGTTTGTTGTGGGGGAGGAAGGGAAAGGAGAATGTTAGCCACTTTGAGACTCCTTCGGGTAGTGATAAAGCGGGATATCAAATCCAAACTCTTCTTCTTCTTCTTCTTCTTCTTCTTCTTCTTCTTCTTCTTCTTCTTCTTCTTCTTCTGGTTTGTATCACACCTCTCAGTGCTATTTTTCTAGAAAAAGAGGTGCTGGAGCTCAACCTGAACTTCTCCCTTGTTCTCTTACAATGGCAAAGCACCTGAGAGGTGCCAGAGCTGAGCTCCAGTGAGCACTGGATGGGGGGGGGGAGCCCTGACACATCCCTTAGTAGAAGCACTTTGCTTTCCTGTGATCAGCATTCACCAGTGCCTGAAGAGCAGAGGGGCCAACAGTAGGTGCAGCCTAGGCCAATGACAGACCAAGGCAACTAATTCTAGTGTTACGCCATCTTCCTCTCTGCTTAGTTCTGCAAGGGGCAACATTGAGTCTAAGAAGGAGGAGGAACCTGATAGGCACTGGGCTTACCTAAGAAGGCAGGCAAGTGGGGGCGGGCCATAGGAAGGCTAAAATTGGTGGGGCAGTGCCCCATTTGCATTTCAGTAACCCTCCCAGATACCTCCTCATCTCCTCCTACTCTTTTGGCAATGCAGAAGTTAGGTGGGCTTGTCCCAAGTATGTGCAGACCTGCATAAGCTGTGACTTTGAAATATGGCCTGACGGGGCTTGACCGTTGCTGGGAATCCTAGGAGGAGAGCACACCCTTGTGCTTGGGGTCCTGCCTGAGGGTTTCCCATAGGCAAATGGGTGCCAATTTTGAGAACAAGATGGTGGCCTAGATGGCTGCTTGGCCTGATCCAACAGGTTTTTCCTTTGTGAGGGAACATTGAGAAGGGCCATAGCTCAGCAGGAGAGAATCTGCTTTGCATGCAGAAGGTTCCAGTTCAATCCCTGACATCTCCAGGTACGACTGGGAATGCACCATCTGAAACAGTGCAATGCTGTTGACCGTCAGCTAAATGGACCAATGTTAGCTAGATAGACCAATGCTCTGATTCAGTGTAAGGCTGTTTCCTATGTCCCTATGTTTGTGCCAATGCGCCAACACACCTCCTTAAAATGTAACTCCAGACAGGAATTAAACTCATGGTAGGCCAAAGTACACGACTTGTTGGTTGTGTTCAGCTTGGTGGGCCTCCTTCTTGCACAGGCCCATGTTAGGGGGCACCACATACACTCTTTTTATCAGATAGGAAATGCACTCCTACCCCACTGACTATTTCTTCCCAACTATTCCAAAAACATACAGAAAAATAGGGAGTTGCATTATGCTGAATCAGGTCATTGGCCCATTTAACTCAGAAGTGCCTACACCAGTCGCATTCACACCATACACTGAAAGCATTATGATACACTTTAAACATCCATGGCTTTCCCCTCCCAAGGATTCTGGGAAATGTAGTTTGTTAAGGGGGTGGACAGTTGTTAGAAGAAGTGAGGTTACAACAACCTAGCCAGAGGGCCTTCTTGGTAGTGGAAAGGAACACTTTTTCATCAGATGTCAAGGAGATAAGTAACTATACACCCTTTAGAAGATACCTGAAGGCAGCCCTGTATAGGGAAGCTTTGAATGTTTATTGTTTTATTATGTTTTTATATATGCTGGAAGCTGCCTAGAGTGCCTGGGCCAACCCAGTCAGATCGGCTAGATACAAATAATAAAATTATTATTATTATCATTCCATTCCCAGGCTTTCCTGGAAAGAGAAATTGATTGATAAACCACCCAGAATTGTCACTCGGGGCAAAGGGTATCCTAACAACCCTTAACAAACAACAGCTCCCAGAATTATTTGGGGGAAGCCCTGACTGTTTATATTGGTGTCATGGTGCTTTAAATGTGAGGTGTGAATGTGGCCACTGTATATCAGGGTTTCAGGAAGAGACATCCCCAACTTTACTGGGAATTGAACCTGGGGGCTTTTGCATGCAAAGCAGACACCCTACCACTGAGCTACTGTCTCTCCATTGCTGAATCAGACCTTTTGTCTGCCTTGACTACTCCAAATCACCTAGTAACATAGAGGGCTGCATTGCATTGAATAAGACCATTGTCCCATTGATCTCATTATTGTCCACATTGAATGGCAGCTGCTCTTGAGGGCTTCAGGCAGGGGGTCTTTCCCAGTCATACCTGGTGATTCAGGGATTTAACCTGGGACATCCTGCATGCAAAGCATGCTCTCTTCCACTGAGCTATGACTCTTTCCTTGTACTGCTTAAGTCCAGAAACATTGCTTTCTTTCTTTCTCTCTCTCTCTCTCTCTCTCTCTCTCTCTCTCACACACACACACACACACACACACACACACACAGCTCCCTGCTTTTGTTTAGCTTCCTCCATACAGCGAGGTCAGAGCTGGGAATGTTATGGAGAGTGTTGTGTTTAAAGTTGGAATTAACAAGGGCTCTCCAGGAAGAATGAAAAAGGTATAAATTATGTCTGATTGAACAAACACAACTCCACTGTTGAACAGCCACTCAATGGAGAGGGCAGGGAGAGGCAATGGAGCATGGTAATGTGTAATATTACTAGTCAATGGGCTGTGTGTAGCACCAGGTTCCCAAATGCTGGAGATGTCAGGGAGATAAATAGCAGAGTGTCCTCCTCAAAAATATGATTAATACCCTCTTCGGTCCACTGCTGAAGATGTAGTGGGTGCAGCTGGTTTGGACAGCAGTTGCGGAGAGGAAAAAATCCAGGACAATTGCAATGGAGCAGAGAGGGCAAAGAGTAGGACAGACAGTCAAGTCAGGGGGAGTGCCAAGCATTGATGAGAGAGGAGAATTTGGCCAGAGCTGGGGAAACGTCTCCTTTGGTGGCTGTTTTAGGTATGTTTATGGGACTTTCATGCATGCTCAGCTGAGGCTCGAGTGCAAGATCTCTGCAGAAGGGGAGGAGGAGAGGATTGTAAAGCGCTTTGAGTTCACTGTGCTTCAGAACACACAGGACAGACAGAGCTTTCAAGAGTAGCTGTTCTTCTTCTGCATTAAAACAAAATAAAAAATAAAAAAATTCCTTCCAGTAGCACCTTAGAGACCAACTAAGTTGGTTCTTGGTATGAGCTTTCGTGTGCATGCATACACACTTTATCGTGTGCAGATACACACTTCTTCTGCATTGTTTCTCCTAGGGCTACCAACAGCTATGGCAGAGAAGCAGAACACAGCTGCATCGCTGATCGTGGGTTGATTCTTCAAAGCAAGAATGAAATAAGTGGTATAGCACAGAAGTAGCAGGTAGAAAGAAAGCCATGGAATCTGCACAAGAATGTAAGAAGAGCCCTGTTGGATCACACCAAAATCCCATCTGGCGAACATGAGTACAACAGTGACTCACCTCACATGCAAGTCCCAAAAATTGGCATTCAGCTGTATACCACCACTGACACTGCAGGTAGCAAGTAGCCATCATGGCTAGTAGCCATTGATAGTCTTAGCCTCCTCTTTGTAAACCTAAATGGCCTCGGCCCAGTAAACCTGAAGGAGTGTCTCCACCCCCATCGTTCAGCCCGGACACTGAGGTCCAGCGCCAAGGGCCTTCTGGTGGTTCCTTCACTGCGAGAAGTGAAGCTACAGGGAACCAGGCAGAGGGACTTTTTGATAGTAGTGCCAACCCTGTGGAACACCCTCCCATCAGATGTTAAAGAAATAAACAACTATCTGACTTTTGGAAGACAACTGAAGGCAGCCCTGTTTAGGAAAGTTTTTAATGTTTGATGTTTTATTGTGTTTTTAATATCCTGTTGGGAGCCACCCATAGTGGCTGGGGAAACCCAGCCAGATGGGCGGAGTATAAATAATAAATTATTACAGTCATAACTTGGATCCCTAATGCCTTGTGAGTCGAACGTTTTGGCTCCTAAACGCCTCAAACCCAGAAGTGAGTGTTTCGATTTGTGAACGTTCTTTGGAAGCCGAACATCTGACGCGACTCCCACAGCTTCCGATTGAGTGCAAGAAGTTCCTGCAGCCAATCGGAAGCCGCGCCTTGGTTATCGAACATTTTCAGAAGTCAAATGGGCTTCCAGAATGGATTCTGTTTGACAAGCAAGGTACAACTGTGTTGTTGTTGTTGTTGTTGTTACAGTGGTATCTTGGTTTAAGAACAGCTTAGTTTATGAACGACTTGGATTAAGAATGCTGCAAACCCAGAAGTAGTATTTTGGTTTGTGAACTTTGCCTTGGAATAAGAACATGTTCCGCTTCTTGTTGAGTGTGTTCCATTTGTAATTTGAGTCCCCTGCTGCTACGGGAAAGCACGCCTTGGTTTAAGAATGCTTTGGTTTAAGAACAGACTTCCGGAACGGATTAAATTCATAAACCAAGGTACCACTGTATTAGTAGTAGTAGTAGTAGTATTAGTAGTAGTAGTATCCAAGCTGGTGGCCTTAACTGCATATTGTGGCATCCAATTCCATATTTTTGGCACTGTGTAAAAAAGCCCTTTCTTGAGTCTGTCCTGCAAGCTAGGTCAGTCAGATTCAGTGGCTGACCTCAGATTCTAGTATTATTATATCTCCTGGTTCAAACATGACTGTTTGAATCACTGTTCTTTTACACATACACACCCAGCTATAATATTGGGATAACACCGGTATTCTTTATAGGGTTGTTGATTTCTGAGATATGTGTATAAAGTAGTCAGAACACCTGAATTCATTTAAAGTAGCTAGGTGTTCCCTTACCACCCCTCTTCCAAAATTGGGTTTCTGATCCCTCTTTGCATCATTTATTCTGTTATCACCAAGTTGTGCACTGCTTTCCTTTCAGGCGAAGACAGAGGCATTGTCTGTTGAGCAGTTCAACCTTCCTTTGGTCACATCATAGCATTTCTCCATCTTCTCCATGCAAAGGAGCTGCTACTTGCTTGTTCTTCTCTTGCTTTAAACATAGGTGAAGAAACCATTCTCATGAAACTGAAGCATCTTGTGATTTCAGTATTCCTAATGCTTAGCTTTGGAGCATTTGGTGGCTAAAATGCTCCCCTTTAATGCAGATCAGGTGGCTCTAGGATGCGGGAGACAGGGACCCTGCAAGGACTCTGCTACAGAAATAGTAGCAGGTCTTTGACCTCCCACGACCTTAGATCACTACACTACTGCCAAGGACAGTGTCAGAACCAGTGGATTCTACCAGAGTTCTGCAGTTCTGCCAGGTGCCAACACTGGACCTGGTTTACGGTGTATAATAAACACTTTGGATGTTAATTCCTAATTTATTTTGAAAGAGCTTCCAGCCAAGTTAAAATAGAATCCTTGGATTTAAGCCAGTTCAGCCCTATTGCTTAATAATTCAATAAGGCTCCTTGTGGCCTAATCCGTAAAGCAATTAAACAAGGGCACTTGGAATCACAAGATCATTTAGTTCCCTTCCTAAATGATCAGTTGATGTTTAAAGCATCATCTCTTGCACTCATCTAAGTCTGTATTAAAAAAATTCTTCAGAAATAGTTGGGTCTCTCAATCAAAAGAAAAACTAAAGACATTGAAGGATTTTGAGAGGCTGTACCCAACACATAAAGTTGCCAATTAGGTCTCCAAAATTAAATATCTGGCTCTAATATTTGACATCCATGTTAGAGCATCAGTGGAAATCTCTTTCTAAATACTCTTCTGAAGAGTCATGAGATCCAATGGAATTTGCCTTCCATCTGGCAATCGCAGCCCAAACAGAGATAAACTGTTCTTTCCCTTTAGACACAACACTGTGCATTGGCCTTATTCTGCATATTCAGCTAACAGTTTTCAAGTGTCCATAAATCAAGTAAGGTGCAATTAGGCCTTGATAACTGTAACATACCTGTGTCAACTCCCCTCATTCAAAAGACCCACGCAGGGATATATGGGTCATCTGACATTATCAGGATATGGCTGATTCTCCCAGCCCTACCTGGAGATGCTAGGGATTGAACCTGAGGGCTATGTCATGCAAAGCAGGTGTGCTACCACTTAGCTAAAGCCCTCCACCAAACAAAGCTACTAGACAAGCAGATTACCTCTTTATGACTCTGCACTCTTCAGGTAAGGGTCAGATGCTGGAAGCAAGAACCTGGACCAAGAGGATTAAAAACCATAGGGGTGAACACCAACCAACCCACAGTGGAGCAAATTGTCCTCTTGGAGCTATCCATGGTCCTACAACTCA
Source organism: Lacerta agilis (assembly GCF_009819535.1). Classification (NCBI taxonomy): domain Eukaryota; kingdom Metazoa; phylum Chordata; class Lepidosauria; order Squamata; family Lacertidae; genus Lacerta; species Lacerta agilis. The sequence goes on along the minus strand of NC_046324.1, from coordinate 20,943,012 downwards.
GGCTCAATGACAGAGCATCTGCTTTGTATGCAGAAGGTTGTGGCTTATATTCCCACTATCTTTAGGTAGGAATGATGCCAGTCAGTACAGACAAAACTGTGCTAGATGGACCAATGATCTGGCTCAATACCAGGCATCTTCTTATGTTACAAACTTCATTCTGACCTGTCCTGCATGCATTACCCTCAAGTTTCTGCATTCTGTGTTGCCCTTCACTCATAGTTAGAACAGAATATGACCAGACCTTCTTATTTCCATGCAACTGGGTAGAATTCTGCCTGGGCATTTTTCTTGATATCTCCATCAGTAAAAATTGACTAGGAAGTTACTGCTTTTTATTCATCTATCCATGCCCTACAATTGTATAGTTTTATACTAATAATGCTGCTACCTCAATAGAGATGTGATTAATCGCTGATCCATGGCAGGTAACAGGTTAAAATGAGAAACATTCTAGTGTATAATGTGCAGAAGACAGACAGCACCACAGCCTCTATGAACAATTCTATCCACCAGTGAAATCTGAAATATTTACAGATCTGTTCTGCATCCTTTCAGTGATGCTACCAAAAAATCGTTTCACTGCATTATTGATCTGTTCCAGTTAAGTTGAGCACTTGGGCCAAAATTGAGTAAAAGATGTGAAACATATAGCTGCAAACATGATGCTACACATTTTGGGTCGTTTTCCCTCCCACACACACACACACACACACAATTGAAGTGGGGTGGTTTCCAGTGAAAACTACTAATTTCTGATAGCCAAACATAGCTAGCAATCTTACTAGTGTCATAGGCTATTGGGAAAAGGCTACTGAGATTATTCATCCTACATCAGAGATGGGGAACCTTGAGCTCTGGGGAGAAATATATAATTATATTACTGAGATAAGGTAAAAAGAAAAAAAACCACTCTGGGCACTCTGAAGATTGCTGAATATGTGAAGTGGAAAAGAAACCCATTGGTGAATTCAACTACCTCTTCATATCCTCCTCCTCATTTTCTAATAATAAATAGCCAGAGTACGAAATCAGCTGCTTGGTTCCCCCTACCCCGCTTTATTTTAAATATTGGCAACACCTGTCAAACTGTGAGAAATGTCAAAGCCTGTCTTTCCTGCCACTTTGTAGCTTTGCAGGTACCATCCTGATGTTTTTGTTGACGGCGTTGGCAGGCGCTGTATATATTTGCACCTCCTGACAGATTTTTGCAGCACCCATGAGTCAATCAAGCTCCATCCTGACCCTGACAAATAAGTAAATAAATAATGAAGCAGCAAGGGAAGAGAGGCAGAAGACCCAGTGTTAACAACACAAGGTGGGGGTGGCAGAGGAAAATGGAAAGGAAATGCAGGTTGCAGCTTTTGAAATGGGTGGCTTTGCGGGCAGTGGCCCAAGGGTGTCGAAATGAGACCTCCCAAGTCAAGTGCATAGAATAAACCCAGATGTTATAGAATGCTTATGAATATTCCAACTGCTCAGAAGTTTAAACACACACACACACACACACACACACACACACACAAGCTCAGGGTTGTATCCAATGCTAGCCCTACACAGAGTACTGAAGTCAATGGACATGACTATTCGTAGAATCATAGAACTGTAGAGCTGGAATGCAGCACTCACAACTTAGGTTCATTCATTTCAGTGGGTGTAGTTCAGTAGGGCTAGTCTTAGGCAGAACTTCTTATTTCTTTATTTATTTAAACTACGGTATATATATTTATTTAATCTCTCTCTCTCTCTCTCTCTCTCTCTCTCTCTCTCTCTGCATTTCTTGAAGTGGTTTACAATAAAAGAGTCAACTCTCTAAAACGTGCATCATTAAAGCACAGTACTTAGATTTATTGTTGGATTGATTTAATTTCTCTTTTGCCTTTCCTCTCAGAGGAGCCCAGGTTGGCAAACAACAAAGCAGTAAAACAGCACAATTAAAATGTTTTTTAAAAAAAATGGGGGTGGGGAGAGACGTAACACATTTTAAAATCTTAATAACATCTAGAAACATTTCAAATGTAGGCAATTGATTAAGAATAATATCAACTAAAAATAACCAAAAATGTCACAAGCCCCACAACACTGGAGGTTTGGGCTTGGTTTGGCAGACTCTGATGGAGGAAGGAGATTTTTTGGGGGGGGGGTTTGAAGGGGTTGGAAGAGGGAGAATTTCCCCAGATTTCTGTGGAAGGGGGAGGCTCCACACCAGGCCCAAGCACAGCTCCAAAGACAGTTCCACAGAAAGTGGACAACAGTAACCGAATTGTGACATTTTCAGTGTATGGGCACCAGTGGCAAAGATATCCGTGTCCAGAAATTAGTGTAACCAGCACACCCACTACTAATGTTGGTAGTGGTTACTTCTTGCCACAGAGGTCACCTGGCCCTCTGATGGCAATGATGGATCCAGGAGCACCCTCAGAATATGTACCTGTTCCTTCAGAACAGAATTGTAGAACCAGCAATTTTTAGATTATCAGTCTCTGGAACGACTCTCACACAGATTCCCCATCTTATCAGGATTCAGTTTCACTGTAAGTCAAGAGACCAGGTGGAGCTGTTTATGTGACGGGGGAGATGGGATCAGGCAGTGCTCTCCCAATCAGGAGTGACAGGTGAGGAGGGGCAGTGTCACCCAACTGTCCTGGCAGTGGAGGGGGAGGGGGGCACCAACAGCACCAACCTCCACAGTACCTCATCCCTCCTGGCAATTGGCAGCAGCTCCACCAGTCTCCACCAGTCTCCACCAACCACTCCTGATCAATGCTGGGATATGTGAAAGATTGAATGGGCATTAGACACAAGAAGTACTGCAAACACAAAACACCCAACTGTAAGTTTCCATGTATGTCAATTTCTGTGGACAAACAAGATGCAATAGGGACCTAGAAAAAAAGTGTTTCACATAACTTAGCTTGAAAAACCCCTTCAGAATATTACAGTTAGCTAGATGTTTTCAGCAAGAAGAGATCCCCCCCCCCCATTTCAAGAATTGTAAACTACGCATGTCCCGAATGTTAAGACAGGAGATGTGCTTTTTTTAAAAACCCTTCCATCACTCAAAGTCCTGCTGAATAGCTTTGCGGGAATGGTGCCAGCTCCTTCCGTATTTCTGCAAAAGTCGCTGGGAATATTTTCGAAAGCGGCAACACACATTTGCCAAGTTACGTGCATTAAAAAAAGCATCCTTTGATCTTTCAGACTCATAAATATGTAATAAAGTACATGATTGCCCTGCTGATCTGTTCTCCATCAATCTTGCATCTCCCTTTTATTGATTCATCAAAATAAGATACGATCAAGGTACAAAAGAGTTAAAGGAGCTATTTATTTTAATGTTTCCTTGGAGAGCTCACATGTTATTCTGAGTACAAATTATCTATATAATATTTCATGAATGATGTTGAAGCATTAAAACTCACCTCTGCACTTCATGTTAACACAAAACACTGGCAGGAAGCCATATTTGCTTTCTTTCCAGTCTCTTATAAGGACTATATAGAGGTGGGGTCATCTTTCCATGCCATATGTGTACCTCATTTTGAAAAATAAGCGAGGGATGTGAACTAGGCCACCATTTAAAATTAGAGTCACAGTAAATGCTGTCTGAGTTTGATAGTCACCTCCAAAGAGGCACATTTGACATAGTTGGAGAGGGGGAAAAATCCCTCAAACTAACAACAACAAAATACTTAACTTGCTGAATAATGTAATTGTTTCAAGGCACTTTTCCACTCTTGTTTCTGGGGTGCTGTTCCCTTCCTTTGCTCTTACTAGCCTCGCCCATAGTTAACCACACTTCCATTTAATCCTGTTGGTTGTGGCAGTGCATGTGAATTCATTTACAGGAGCATGCTATCTCAGTAGGCCTGCAATCCCACAGCATTGACAAATTTCCATCAGTTGCCATAGCCAACTAAATCAAATGACTGTTTGGGCAGATGAGGGATGTGAGGAGGAAAATCACACCAATAAGAACAACCTGAAGGTGCCAAACATTGCCCCAAATGCAGCTTTTCTGAAATGAGTGAAAAGCAAGGGAAACAGTTACAGCTTAGCTATACTTTATATCCACTTGGGGGGAGGATCACATTATCAGCAGATGCTATAAATGAACATAAGAGCATAAAAGGAGCCCTAATGGATTAGGCTAAAGCCCATCTAGTCCAGCATCTTGTTCTCAAAATGGCCAACCAGGTGCCCTTGGGAAGCCCCTAGTAGGACTGCAGTGCTTAAATTACATTTAATCTTGTCCAAATCCAAGGAGAATCAAAATTTATATTTGGGGTTAGGATGAGCTTGGAGAAGGTTATATAAGAAAGATATTATAACCCCCAAACCCTCAAAACCCAACTCCGTGGGGTAGTAACGTCTTGAAGTGGATAAAGTGAAATTTAGTTGGGAAGAGGGGGAAATTATACAAGCAATAAATTGAATGAATTATATACGGTTGGTAGTAAAACCTACATTTCATATCACAAGGGAGAAATAAGGTGGATCACTTAAGTGTTTGCCTGCAATTCTTGCTTTTGGGGGGGTGGGGGGGAGAGAATCCACATATCTTCATGATGCTCTAATCTACTGAGCTAAAGGGACATCAGCTTTTGCTTTGACATATTTAGTTCAGTTGATGGAGGCTGGCTTGTGTCAAGAGACATTCCACCCCCACCACCACCACCACCACAATAACTTTATGGTATTTAATCTTGGGCACAACAACACTGAGACACATTGAAAAAAGGTATACTAATAAACAAAATCAGTCCTGGACTCATATATGATACCAGGGAAGACACAACTTTGTTGTATTGGGGTTTGGTGGGAAACATAAGGCAAGCCTGCTGGATCAGGTGAAAAGCCCACCTAGTCCAGGACTCTGTTCTCATGGTGGACAACCAGATACGTGTAGGGAACCTGCAAGTGAGACAGGGTGGCACTGTGGTCTAAACCACTGAGCCTCTTGGGCTTGCCAATCGGAAGGTTGGTGGTTCGAATGCCCGTGACAGGTTGAGCTCCCGTTGCTCCATCCCAGCTCCTGCCAACATAGCAGTTCGAAAGCATGCCAGTGCAAGTAGATCAATAGGTACCACTGCAGTAGGAAGGTAAACGGCATTTTTGTGCGCTCCGGTTTCCGTCACAGTATTCTGTTGCACCAGAAGCGGTTTAGTCCTGCTGGCCACATGACCCGGAAAGCTGTCTGTGGACAAACGCCAGCTCCCTCGGCCTGCAAGTGAGATGAATGCTGCAACTGCATAGTCACCTTTGACTGAACTTAACCATCTAGGGGTCCTTTACCTTTACCTTACCTTACAAGAGCACTCTACCCCACTGTGGTTTCCAGCACTACCACCTCCAGCTGTGAACATAGACTCTGTATAGACTCAGTATAGATATGAAATTAATAGTAATAGCCATTGGTAGCTTTTTCTTCCATGAGTTTGTCTAATCCTTTTTAAAAAGCCATCCAAGCTGGTGGCCATCACTGCCTCCAGTAGGAGTGTGTTCCATAGTTTAATGATGTGCTGCATGAACATCAACAGATGCAGACGTGACATGTATGTATCATGGTTGGCCAAAAATGAGAGGGCAGACTAAGTGGTCAGTGCATGACCCTTCCCCCCATTCAAACTTTTTGCATGTCAGACTATCTCTGGACCCTGCTATCTAATTTGCCAATTATGTCCCTTGATCCCTTGTGGGGTAAAAGAATGTGGTTACTATGACAGGAGGAATTACTTGCAAAGATGTATATATTCTGTAAAATTGTGTACAATAATGCAAAAAAGTAGTCAAAGAAATGCACATGAAAATGCACACAAATGTCAGCTTGGTTGTTTTTATTAAACAGTAATAATAATCACAAACTGACATGGAAATGGGAAGAACTGAATTTAGGATTGTAGAGAAAGAGGAAAAAATGAGAGAAAACAAAATTGATGGATTTGTCCATTCTTAAATTCCTCAACTCAAATGTTATCCAGAGGTGAAGACTTGAATGTGTCCTCCAGACAGGAAGGTTGTTGGATCAACATTTATTAGCCACAGATTTGAAAGATAAAGGAAACAACATTTGTTTTGATTCTGGCATATTATATTGTTTAAAACTAGCCTGTTTAACTGTGACTCTCCATGATTCCGGTCTGAATGGAGGGGGGTTGGGAAAATGCCAGAGCTTTGATTTGTAAGGTGAAATAGCTATTCTTAGCCACTTTCATATCAAGGACCCTGGTAGGAGGAAATGTGAGGGCTCCCTGCTCCCTGCAGAATCAATAAACCCTTTTGCCGATCCCCACAGGAAATGAAATTGCAGTGGAGAGAGAAGGCAATTGTTTAAAATGGAGTAGATGAGTAAAGTTCACAGGTTTCCTTGTAGGACTTCTCCATGACACATTTCCCACCAGGGGGAGGAGGAAAAGAGATGTTGCTTTCCTAGCATGTTTAAAAGAGGCTTATTTCTCAACAAACAGTCTCTTCTTTTCCACACACCCCATGGTTATTGGAAAAACAGCCAGGAGCTTATTATTGTAGATGTGCTCCAGACTTGACATTGTCTTCCACTTTCCTAGATGAAGGAAGCTATAAAGAGACCTATGTGGTTTATGTTGGATGTACCTTAGAGGCATAATTTCTCCCCAGATACCCACAGCGAGGTGTGTCCCTTATCTAGCATGTGGGTACCTATTGGGCAGTTGAGATGATGAACTCTTTCTACTTGATGTGAGATCCAATGTAGTGTGAGTGGGCATCTGTCCATACAACAGAAATTATCCTTCCTCCTGCAACCTGTCACCTCCCCATCAAAGAAAGAAAATCTGCTCCACAAGATTTTGGGATCCTCCTAAGCAGATTTTGTGCAGGGATGTAGAGGGAAGAGAAGAGAAATTAGAAGTGCAGAAACAGTTTTGTTTGTGCAGGTGGATGTCTATTGGGCAAGCAGGCAGATTTCATTGGATGTTGCCCTTTGATATCGACATAGCTATAGTCTATAGATGTAATATAGGACAGATCCTGAAGTTGAGGCTCCAGTACTTTGGCCACCTCATGAGAAGAGAAGACTCCCTGGAAAAGACCCTGATGTTGGGAAAGATGGAGGGCACAAGGAGAAGGGGATGACAGAGGATGAGATGGTTGGACAGTGTTCTCGAAGCTACTAACATGAGTTTGGCCAAACTGCGAGAGGCAGTGAAGGATAGGCGTGCCTGGCGTGCTCTGGTCCATGGAGTCACAAAGAGTCGGACACGACTGAACGACTGAACAACAGATAGATGTAAGGGATCACTCCACTCCAGATATCCCTGCCCAGCAATTACATACCCTCCAACATTTCTCCAATGAAAATAGAGATGTCCTATTCCATAATGAAAATTTTACTATTTATACCCCACACATCTTACTGGTTTGCCCCAGCCACTCTGGGCAGTTTCCAGCATATATAAAAAACATAATAAAACATTTTAAAAAATTAAACTGCCCTATACAGGATTGCCTTCAGACAGCTCAGGAGTCAAATAACTCCATACTCTCCACCATTTCTCCAGTGAAAATAGGAACATCCTACCATACCCTCCAACATTTCTCCAATGAAAATAGGTATGTCCTAAGAAAAAGCAGGACATTCTGGGATCAAATCAGAAACCAGGACAGCTTCTCTAAATCAGGGATGTCCCTGGAAAATAAGGACACTTGGAGGGTCTGCAATTACACTCCTCCGATGGGGCATTGCTGAGAGTATCACAGTCCCCACAGGGGCACTTAACTTACACTAGAAACAAGGTTTCAATGTTGTAGCTGCAGCCCTTTGGAAGCAGTTAAAATTAGACAAGCATCTAGCACAGGCATGGGGGATCTGTGGCCTTCTATATCTTGGGAGACTACAACAATCCATGACTGGAGGCCATGCTGGCTTGGGATGATGGGAATTGGAGTCCACTTGATATTCACGCTTTCTCTGAAGTGTGACCCAGTAATTGTGCAATTGCAGAAACAGTTTTGTTTGTAGTTTACTGAGTCTGTATATTTGATATTTTATCTTGCTTTATCTTATTGTCTGTGGTCTTGTTAGATTTTAGCTGTGCCTTCCAGGTGTTGTTGGACCACAAGTTCTCCAACAACTCTGCTTGGCATTTGTCTAATTTGAGTTGGCAACTGATTCCAGAGGGCTGGAGTAGTGACACTCAAATGTCCCTCCACGTGAAGTGAAAACTAGCATGGCAGGGGGAAGTTAGGCAAGAATCCTTCCCCCTGACATGCCAGCTTTCTGTGTGATGGGTAGTCCTTTGCAGGGAGGACAATTTCTTATGCACACCCTCCCCATTATGCAGTCAGCAGTGGTACAACCCAAGCACAGCTTGGCTACCTCAGTGAAAATGAGGCCCAAGGGGACAAAATTAGTATCAATGGCAACTGAAGTAATAACCTTTGGTATTAAGTATTATTTGTAAAAATAATAATAACCCTGGGAGTCTGGCCTGTAGTTTTGAACTCCCTGCTATGCATTTAGCTTAAATCCCTTCTCATTAAAAGGCTAGCATATTATGGGTAAGCAAAAACACAACCAAGGTGAAGTGGAAAGGGCAGAGGACATAGATTACCCTAATCTGATCATCTTGAATTTATTTTGGCACCTGCTGCAAGTTGAATTTGCAAGGCCCATAATTCTCAGAGGTCCCTGGGGAGTCCTGCAGGAAGGGAAATATTTGTCCACTTAATCTGTTTATTGCAAGAATATGTAAGTTACGAATGCAAACATCCAAAGCTGGCTTACTAGTGGCACGTATTCCAACCGGGATGTGTGTCTCTGTATGTTTCCAATTTAGAGCTGCAAATTAGATTCTCCATCCCTTAGTCAGTTGCCATAATACTCATTAACAGGATACATTGACGTAGAGATCTTCAGCTGGGAATGCACAGATCTGTCCATTTTAGTGGGCAGATTGCTGATTCTCATTTTCCCAGTCTTAAATTTAGTTTTCCACAGTTCCATATCAGTTTGCAAATTATTTCTTTTTTTAAAAAACCTCATCTTGAATCTAATATACACATTTTTATATACTTTTTTCCAAATCTACACAATTTTGGAAAGCAACTTCCCCATATGTTATATTCATAAATATATGAATTCTTATGCACATTTTACCCTAGTATGTGCATTTTTGTGCATATTACTTGGCTGGAGAACTGCATTGAAAAATTCAGAAATGTGTGAATTTCAAAGAATGGGAAGTGTGTTGTTTTGGAAAGCTGTGCTTTGCTAAGGGCACTGACAATTGTTAGGAGATCCTAATATTTCCTGTGATGAGGGACTGATTGTTAAACCGCCCTGAGAACTGTAGCTCTGTGAGGGAGGGAGGTGTCTCCTGAAACAACTCTCAGCACCCTTAACAAATTACAGCTCCCAGAATTCTTTGGGGGGTGCAATGGCTTTTAGGTATCATAGTGATTTAAATGTAGAGCATGAACATGGCCTTAAAGAGGACAGAATCAGTTGCTCAGCACATCCCTAGTTTCAGTGTGTGATATAATATGAACATTGCCTACACAAGTCCTCCAGAGAAGCTGGAGAGAAACTCACAAGCTTTTTGTAAGGAGATGTCAATGAGAATCAGTCTGCTAATGGCCCCAGTATGGTGTCTCATGAATGTAATAGCCCTCTGGAGTTCTGATCTGCCCTTACACGGCTCCTCCCTGGATGATTGGGAAAAGATCACACGCTTATTGCATGGAGACAACAAAACACACACACACACACACACACACACTTATTTTGCCTTGCATACTTATGTCTTTGCAACAATGAAAATTCATTTTTATGGCATGTTAGCAAGATTTATGCTATAAATATTGCATTACAAGGTTCAGCTGTGGTGCTATTTTTGAACACATCCACACTTCGCTGCATATCAGCATGTCACTTAAATATTTCCTTTGAAGCAAGGTCCCCCCCCCTTATTATTAAAACACATCATAAAAATTCCAACACTGGGATTGGTTTTTATCGCTCCACAACCTTCCTTCCCTCCTTTCATTCTCCCTCCCCACTCCTGCTCCAACCCAGCAGCACGTGTCAAAATGCCTTTATGAAAATAAGACATTAAAAAGTTATAGGTTTGACTTGGGGCTTGGTTGGGGCTCTGGTGAGGCAGGCAACATCTTTTTAATTGAAGGAGACAATGTTGTCAGCCTACCCACTCCTCTGGTTGGGAAGCCCAGCAGGATTGTATTCGTCAAGCCTGATTCCACCTGACACTTGAGTGAAAGCATTTTGTGCTAATTTGCTCGGTGCTTGTCTAGTAAATCTAAAAAAGAATGAGTGAGGAGGTGATAGGTGGCCATTAAACAGAATAAACAGCCTCTGGGAAAGGAAATGCATTTGGAAAACTTGTTGCTTTTCAGTTTGGGTGGGAGGGCAGAGGATGGGAGGCAGAGGTGGAAAGAGGGAAGATTACAGGTCTCCTTGGAATCAGCAAGAGCCTCCCTCCGAAATCCCTCAGGTTAGCTTTGATCTGGAGAAGGAACAGAACTCCTTCGACAGACGCGACTTTGCTCAGTGGCAGAGCAACTGTTTTGCATGCTCAATATCTCAGGTTCAGTCCTTAAGAAGGATCTGTTTATCCATCACTACTAACCCCGATGTCTATGCTCTGTCTCTAGGGCCAGGTGTAGCATGCTATCAGATTTTTGGAGACTGCAGGAGGGGAGAGTTGCTGTTGCTCTCAGGTCCTGCTTGGGGACTTCCTGTGGGCATTTTGCTGGCCACTAGAACCAGATGTTGGACTAGATGGGCCACTGGCCTGATTCAGCAGGGCTCTTCTTACATTCCTATCCCCAGCATCCCCAGGTAAGGCTCCCTATCTGAAGACTCACAGGACGGCTATTGCCAGTCAATACAATACAGTGCTAGGTGGGCCTTTGATCTGTCTAAGGCAGCTTCCATGCCCACCTTCAGAGAGAGATTAGCTGAGCAGGTGGAAGTTCTGTTCTCTCACCTCCCCAGGAGAAGCTTCCTTCTGGGCATGCAATTCCTGTTTTTTCTTGAAATGCATGACTGAGGTCTCTGCTGCAATGAGGCAGCCATATGAACACCAAGTGTGATAGATTTCACTCCAAAGCTGACTGCGCTTCTTGGCTAAGCCTTTCCTGGTGTTACCACCTAGGTTTGGTTATTTTAAGACAGCTTGGAGGCCTTTTTATTTTTCTCAGTTTCTTTCTTCTGGTTCAATTTATGCTTTGTTTAAAAAAAAATCTTAAGAGAGAGGAGCTTAGTCTTGTTACCCTGCTCTGCTTTGTTGCTGATAGCAGGCAGAAAATAGCTGTGTCAAGGCAGGGGGGTGGTAAACAGCTCACTCTGTGGACTCTAATTGGTTCATACTTTTGGACTGTGAAGAATAGAAACAAGAGGTGGAGGAGGGCTGGAAGAGAGCCTAACAAGGAACACATGGGTATCGGCAAACTAAACACAGCTGGACCTGGGGCTGCCTTTGACCACCCGTTCCATGCTCTCCAATATCCTTCATATCACGTTGTTATTGTCCTAGCCCCGGATTTTGAGTTGCAGAGAGGATGTGAACGCCACAAGGATAAAGGAGGCTGGAGATCATGACTAATGAGAAATCCAAACAAAAACTTCCGCTTTCACTCATTCCTTTGCTGGCTTCCTTCAGGGTCCTCTTGATCTCAGCAGGTTCCTTGCAAGGGGGTGTGGGTGTGTATGTCACGGTTGAAACCTTTGGTGCTCCTTCTCCAGAGATGATGACCACCGCAATGAACAAAAGTTTCTGGTTCGGAAGCTCAGTTGCAGATAACGACTCATTAAACAAAGTCATTGCCGACTTTCCATTATTTGGCAATATAAAAGTTCTCTCTCACTCTCTCGCTTTCTGCACTGTTTGCTGGGAGCAGAGATTGTGAGCACCCCCTAATTCCACCACCTGGCTCACTTCAAACTAAACTTGGATTTCACAAGGTTTCTTGGAAAATTCTCAAGAAGAACTGGAAGCTTTTTTCAAGGATGCTCCAAAAAAACAAAACAAAACAAAAAACAAGTATTGTGCATCTTGACCCAACCCTGTCCTTCCTTTCCCTTCCCTTCTCTTCCTAAGCAAACTTACATTCGTGAAAGAGGAAAGCAGACAAGAAGCTTATGTGGATCTCGTCCAAAAGGCAGAAGCAGTTTGCAGTTGGCATAAGGACAATTAAGTTAACATTAGCAGCAACAAAATGACTTCTCCTACTTAAATCAAGCTGATGAAAGAAGAATGCTAAGCAGGAGTACTAATAATAATGATAGTAATAATAATGGCCTTCCCCACACATGTTTCAATATTATGTACAAAATCATCATCATCTTTAAAAAAAATCCAAAAAACAACAGCAAATAAATCATTGGCTGGCAAATAGCTACCAGGCTAGGTACCAGTGCTGGTATTGGTGTGCAAAGCCCTACTATACAGCTTAAGACAAGGATATGCAAAAGTTTGATCACCTCATTCCCAATATCCCCAGCCAATCACTGCATTCTGCCAGAGAGCACCCTGCAGACACCATCCGATCAGGAGATTCATTTCACACAATGTTGGTGTTGGGCCTTAATGTGGTGAAAACCACTGTTTGGGACTCCTTCCCACTGCAGATCAGGCAGGCACCTTCTCTGTTGCTTTTTTGGTGCCTGATAAAGACATTGTTCCTTCAACACCCCTTCTAAAACCTTTGTCCTAGTTGGCATCTGCCTGGGATTTGAATTAATTTTATGTATGTGCTGTGGTAGTTTTACATTTGTAACAGTCTTCTAAAATTGTTTTTCTATATGTTATTGAATTGCAAATCCTTTTGGGATACCTCATGGGAAGCGATTCATAAATGAAATAAATTTATAAATCCCACCACCATGTTGCAGCTTCACCCCGAAATAAGGCAAAGCTGAACCAAGAAGGACAAACTTATGTAGTCACTGGGGTCTTTATAACTGTGGGAGGGAGAAGGCAGAAACAAGACTAAGTGCTGTAGCCACTGCTAGTCCTACTTAGAGTAGACCTATTGAAATTCATGGATAAAATTAATGAACAGGTTTTTCATGTTCATTAACTACTCAAAGTGAGGCTAGCATTAGATACAGTCCTCTGTAACTTTGCCCATTTGTGATTCAAGAATTCTGCCATTCGTCTCAAGTGAGATTGTGGCTCCGCCAGAAAACTGAGCATCCGTGTTAAACCTCCTGCATCTCACACACAGAATGGACAGAGTGACATTTGTGCTTCAAACAATATAGTGATGATATGGAGCCTGATTGGGGGGGCAGGGAGAGAGGGGCTCTGACCAGATAAAGTCTGGGAAATGGAGCCCAAATGGGTAATGAAGACGAAGGTCTGAATAGCATCAGAAGGTGAGCAGAAGGACATCAAACAGCGGCCAGAGAGCACCCACAAGTGTGTGAATTCTGGCTTGGACTTTTATCCTCCGTTCTCTTTGAAGAGGCTGCAGTTGAGTGAAAGGCGAAAGGGAAGGGGACTGAAATTGAGCCTTTTGGATGTGAACTTTATCCAGGAAAAATTGCATGCGTGGGCAGGGGTGGACAGGAGAGAGGGAGATGAAAAAGAATGTCCTCTGATTGCTCTGGAGAGATTTGGAGCCTTTGTTTATTTGCTTTTAAAGGTTTGTGCAGTGTGAAGGAAGAGACAACACTCCCATCATAAAACTGAGGGAGCAAGAGAGAAAAGAGTAAGCTTATCCACGGACTAGTCAGTACAACACCTCCATCTGCATGTAGCGTAAGATTAAATTAAACACATAAACATAGGACAGAATCCTGTCGTCATCACCCCCATTTAGCATGGGAAGTAAAACATGCTGGAGGTGGTTTGCACAGGCCTGCAGCAGAGTTGGCAAATTTTGAGTTCTAAAGTTGGGGTGCATTGTGGTGGGGTCTTAGGAAGGTGTCTTATACTGAGTCAGAGCATTGGTCAAGCTGTACCATAAGTGTCCACTTTGATTGACAGTCAGTCAGGCATCAGGCATGAGAACTTGTTACTAGACTTTCTTGGATTCTTCTCCCTTTTTTGTCTTTTTGCTTGGCTTTCTACTTGAGGTGTTCTGCATGTCATAAGGTAGAGCATGGGAGCCTTATGCACACCCTGAGGACATAGGCTGGAGTCTGGGTTGAAGCTCAGTGGACTCTTCTGCATCAAGGGTGAGAACAAATATTGAAAGCTTTTCCTTGGTTGCAGCTGCTGATAGCATAGTTGAGTCCAAATCTTGCAGGCAGCCAACTTGTGTGTGCTGGTGTGTGTGAAGCAATTTGTGTGGTTTTTGGAGGGGGCAAAAAAGGAAGAGAAAATATATTACCAGCAATGCTGCTCTTCTAGTTGCTGCTGTGTCCCCGACCCCACCCCAAATGATGACGCAGTAATGTTCAAGGTGGATAGCCACCAGAAAAATATTACAAATATCTGAAATAAGCTCCAGATATCTGAAAGACTTCCTCCTTCCCTACAGACCCTCTCAGGTGTTACATCTCTACAGAACTACCCTCTTGGTAATTCTGTCACCCTCAGAAGTTTGGAATGTGGCAGCCCAATAGAGGACATTCTCTGAGGCAGATGTACAAAGGTACATCTAGAACTTTCCTTGTATAGCTTTTATCATGGGCTGGAGATGCACCTCTTTACCCTGGCCATTACTAAGCTATATCTTAGGATGCAGCCTATGCTTTTAATCAGGGGTGCCAACTTGAATAATATATGAGGGAAAGTAGGCCCCATGGGACGTGGGTGGCGCTGTGGTCTAAACCACTGAGCCTAGGGCTTGCTGATCAGAAGGTCGGGGGTTCAAATCCCCACGATGGGGTAAGCTCCCATTGTTTGGTCCCAGCTCCTGCCAACCTAGCAGTTCGAAAGCACATCAAAGTGCAAGTAGATAAATAGGTACCGCTCTGGCAGGAAGGTAAATTGTGTTTCAGTGTGCTGCTCTGGTTTCGCCAGAAGTGGCTTAGTCATGCTGGCCACATGACCCAGAAAATCTGTCTACGGACGAACGTTGGCTCCCTTGGCCAGTAAAGGGAGAGTCGTTCGCGACTGGACTTAACTGTCAGGGGTCCTTTACCTTTACCTGTTTAAGTATGCCCCACCCCACATAATCAATCACATGACACAGTGCACAGACACCATTTGAATGTCAATGCTCATCAACTGGGAGGGGGGGCTAAATCGTTTTAACTGAGTTCAAAATTATATTTTTATATTATTGTGGTAAGGCCCTTTTAATGACATTTTTAATTAATGCCAATGGCTCTTTGTAACCTGTTTAGTGGTTTTCTGTCATTTAAGCAGTATTTATATTTCCTCTAATACAGATGAAATAGGCATTGCTTTAAAATCTAACTTCTTTGTTTTTATTGCATGCTTTAAGGTAGCCTTAAGACTAATAATAATAATAATGGGGGGGGGGTGCCTTGCACACTTTCAGTTTGCAAAAACATGCAACAAGCCCAAGCAAAGGGGGAAACCTTGCAAGTGTCCCCAGAGCCTCTGTTCACTTGTTGGCCGACTTGGTGAATCCCTTTGATCTAGTATTGACATCCTCACTGATGCCTTCATTGCTTTGCCCACCTTCCAAAGCCAGCTTCCCAGAAGAAGGGGGGAACAAACCCCCAATATGTCTGTTTCTTTCCTTCTGGGGTAATCTGAAACATTGACATAAAACAGACCACTTACTCTTCCTCTCCCCCCACCTCATTTCTTTCTAGTAGTTTCCCTGCTAGTATCTTCTTAAAAACACTTAGAGGTCAGTGCAGGATCCCAACTGCAGCTTTCTAATATTTCCTGAGTGATAGAGTGATTAGGTATTACATATATATATGAATGCCAAGACGAGAAAAGAGGGGATATGTAAGTTGATATCGGATACTGGGATTGACTTGTGTGTGATACCTTTCAAAGATTTTGCCAACAGATGTGAGCTTCGTTACATTCTTGTGGTTAACTTGGTTTTTAAAAATAAAACCTATGGATTGGTGTAACAATAAAAATGGCTTAAGAGTTATTGGTTTGCTTTTGTTCTTGTTTTTATTGTGCATTTTGTGTTTTTTAATCTTGTGAACTGTTTTAATGTTGTGAACTGCCCTGAGATCTATGGATGGAGGGTGGATATACAAATAAAATAAGCAAATACAATAAAAAGTTGCATCAGGTGATGGGAGAGGACCTCAGAAAGATTCTCTGGATCCGCTCACTATTCTCAGTCAACTTTCAATTATGGTGGGGGGGGGGGTGTTCCCTGATTACCTCTCCGTGAAGATCCAAGTGAACTCCAGATTAGGTTCAGCGCCTTGCCTGTTTGATCCCAGTATACACTGGGATGGCCACTGGTCAAACTGAAAGCACAGAGTTGTTGTTTTAACCAGGATCAACACAAAACCTGAATGAATCACCTTGTGGTGGGAAAATAAATGATGGACCTGCTGTTGTTGTTGTTGAATCACAGGTTGCAGGAGCAAGCTGCTATGCCTCCAAGGGCCAGGACAAGCTAGGGGAGCTGTTAGAGCCACCTTGGTTGACTTTAAAATAGAATTGGGCATATCCATGGAGAATAAGGCTGCTGATATCTACTAGCTAGGATGGCTGTGCTCCACCTCCACAGTCAGAGGTAGTAATGCTTTTGAATCCCAGTTGCTGGAAGCCACAGGGATAAAAAGTGCTATTATGCTCAGATCCTTCCTAAGAGTTTCCCATAGGCATCTGGGTGGTCGCTGTGAGAACAGGATGCTGGCCTGGTCCAGCAGGGTGTTCTGTTGCTGTTGTTGTCTTTTTGGTTTCTTCCTTGCCCAGTGATTTAAAAATGCAGGACCGTAGCCAATGTTTTCTGGTCTACTAGTGCAAGAGTCCTTGTGCTAGTGCATGGCAGAGTTTAAAAGGTTGTGTAACAAAAGAATCCAATGCAACTATTTCAAGTGCAGAAACTTGTTGCGCAAAAGAAGAAGAAGAAGAAGAAGAAGAAGAAGAAGAAGAAGAAGAAGAAGAAGAAGAAGAGGAGGAGGAGGAGTTTGGATTTGATATCCCGCTTTTCACTACCCGAAGGAGTCTCAAAGCGGCTAACATTCTCCTTTCCCTTCTTCCCCCACAACAAACACTCTGTGAGGTGAGTGGGGCTGAGAGACTTCAGAGAAGTGTGATGAACCCAAGGTCACCCAGCAGCTGCATGTGGAGGAGTGGAGACGCGAACCCGGTTCCCCAGATAATGAGTCTACCGCTCTTAACCACTACACCAGAGATGCATCCAGAGATGCATGTTTGTGTTCTTAAGAAAATGATATTGTCTGCTTTGAGAGGAGGATAGGTCAGGAGGGGTTGGGGCGGGGGAATGGGTGAGGAGGGGAGAGTCGAGTTCACCAAGTGTCCACCTCCTTGCATTTTAATTAAGCCTCCGTGAACTTGAGATGACTTTCTTGGGACGTTAGTAAAAAGCCCCAGCAGCCGATCCCCAAGTTCAAAGCTCCAACGTACGTCATTTTAATTTAGCACCTCCTGACAGCGAGGCTCGTAGGTGGAGGGCCATTAAGTGCCACTTAAATCTCTTCCTGAGCGTCTCCTTAGAAATATACTGGAATGATACTCTGAGGCTGACTTCATTGAGCTTGGTTATAAATCTCCGCTTTGCCTTTCCTGACACGCACCTGCCCCTTGCAGGAGAGAACCTTCCGCTTTGCCAGGGCAAAGGCTAATCCCCCATTTCCCATCGTTGCTCCGTCCATCCAAAACAAACACACCATGAAAACGGTATAACACACACACACATGCCCAATAGTTAAAAGGGCTTAATTCTAGGGCCCATTTCAAGCAGGATCGTGCCAGGTTCAGTCCCTGGCATTTCTAGGTATGGCTGGGAAAGATTCTATGTCTGAAATTTTGGAGAACCACTGCCAGTCAGTGTAAGCTGTAGTGAAACAGATGGGACAATGGTCTGTCTTAGAATAATAATAATAATAATAATAATAATAATAATAATAATAATAATAATTGTACCCTGCCCATCTGGCTGGGTTTCCCAAGCCACTCTGGACGGCTTCCAACAAAGATTAAAAATACATTAAAATGTCACACATTAAAAGCTTCCCTAAACAGGGCTGCCTTCAGATGTCTTCTAAATGTCAGGTAGTTGTTTATCTCTTTGACATCTGATGGGAGGGCATTCCACAGGGTGGGCGCCACTACCGAGAAGGCCCTCTGCCTGGTTCCCTGTAGCTTTGCTTCTCGCAGTGAGGGAACCACCAGAAGGCCCTCAGCGCTGGACCTCAGTGTCTGGGCAGAACGATTGAGGTGGAGACGCTCCTTCAGGATGAGACAGCTCCTTAGGATGCTGCCTCACACTGAGTCAGAAACCTTTGGTCCATCTAATTCAGTATTGTTGATACTGAGAGACTGTGGCTCTCCGTGATTTTGAAAAGGGAGTCTTTCCCAGCCCTTCCTGGGAATGCCAGGGACTGAACCATGGACCTTCTGTGTACAAAGCTGATGCTCTACCACTGAGCCACATCCTTTCCCTAGTATTCCTAGTACCTGGGAACATTACAATGTGCATTCTGGGGGATCTTTCTGTTACAGCCCCTAGGAAAAGAAAGCATGTCAGTGCACATGGAAAGGGTAATCATCCATTATGAACAGAGAGGAAACAACTGTACCTTTATAATACATGTTTTAAAGTGGATAAAGGAAACCCTTCACCATTCTTGTATTACATCCAAGTAAGTCCTGAACCCATTTTTGAAGGGTTTTTTCTGCCTTGCTCACCCCAAAGCAACAGAAATTCCAAGCCTTTCATGATGGTGGGGGGGGGGGAGATTTTGGGGAAATGTTGTTGTTTTACATGGCAACAAGCTTCCCTCAGTCTATCAACAGTGGTTGGAGAAATCTGTCACTCAGTTTCTCACAGTTTCTCATTTTTTCAGTCTTAAGTTCATTTCTCCACATTTCTTCCTCATATGTATATATTCATTGATTTTCTCTTAATATATATACTTTTGTGCAATTTTTTCCTAATATACACATTTTGCCCAATACATGCATATACACAAAGCAATTTGTATCTTATTTTCATTAATGTATCTTATTTTCATTAATTTTAAAGTGCAGTTTATTCTGTATATTAAGTTTTGTACATATTACTTGGCTCAGGAAATGCACTGAAAAATTCAGAGAAGTGTGAATTTCAAAAGCTGAGTGTGCCTCGGTTCTTCCATTGTTTCCTAATGTGCGAAATGGTGAGCTTCACCTTTACATGTGAGCTGAATTGAATTTCTCCCCTATCCATATTTCTTCAGGCAGCTGCTCTAGTTAACAGCACATATTTGCTGTAAGTCAAACTGGCAACACCCACAACATGAACTTAGCTTCCTCTTGGTCTTCCATCCCAGACAGAATCCATCTCTCACCATCGATCCAGCTGTGCTGTCTCTACATGGACACAGCATTCACCCTTTCTTTGGCAAGCAGGAATGTCTAGGCAGCAAGGTTTATCTTAAACCGCTGCTTCCTGTGTCCAAACATATTGAATTTAATTTTCCCCTCTCCAACAGTAAGAACAAGGCAGTCTCATTGGGGAGTCAATCGCAGACCGTATGCAAAGATCTAAATGTTAAAGACAGCTCTATAGTGGAAGGAATGCCAATGAACTTTCAACCATTAACAATGATATACTTTTTATTATTTAAACGCACTTGGTTGCTTTTTAAAAAAAAAAAATTGGATGATTTCATTGTATGGGGTATATTTAAGTCCAAAGAAGAACTTCAGCATTTTGAGAACTAGACCCATCCTGGTAGGGATGGCTGGATCTGTCTATCTCCAGTTCCTGCCAAGTTTCAGTCCCATTTCTACATCAATCTGTGATTTAAAAAAAAATGCACAAAAATTCAGGTTATTTCTGTATGTGTTTTCCCCAAAATTCACATTTTGTTACATTTTTTGTGCCGAGAACTGTATTGCAAAATTCAGAGACAAGCAGAAGGATAACTGACTTCAAATCCACATATTAGTCTGGGAAGTTTGAACCACTTTTAAAAGTGGGTTCAGGCTACCTGAAATACTGCATCTCCCTATACAAACCTGTCCAGGTGTTAAGATTCTTGGGTGAGCACCTTCCCTTGGTCCCATCAACATCAGAGGCACAGTTGGTAGTGACACACGAGGGAGCCTTTTCTGTGGATGTTTTCACACTGCGGAATTCCCTTCCATGAGCAGTATGATTGGCTACAGGCTAAAAGCTTCTTATTCAGACAGGCCTTTGGCAACTAAGGTGCAGAAGAAGCAGGCCACTGGGCTGTTTTCAGGACAAACTGCACTTTAATGCTGGCCATCAAAACTTTCACATTGGCTAATTTGGCTCATTTCTATTCCTTTGCAGCCTCAAAAGGACCAGGAAGAAGAGGAAGTAGGAGCAGATGAAGGGCTGGAAGGCTGGCACCCAAGGATGGAGGGGAGAGGTCAGAGAGAGAAAAACAAAATTGCTTGCTCTCTCCTCCACCCCTCTAATGGTGCATAGAGTCTCATGGCAGAGGGGCTTTGACCATCCAGGGTGGGCAGGCTAAGGATGAGAAGGTGAGGGCAGAGCTGGAGATAGAGGGGAAGGACAAACTCTTGTTGCCAAGAACCAGAGGCTGCCTTCGTAGGAGGGACCAGGTGCATCCACCCCAATGAAGTGTGCATGTAGCAGACTCAAGGGGTGCAAGGGTGCCAACTTGAATAAAATATTGTTGGTGCCCAGGTAAGCTCTGCCCCACATAGTCAATCACAAGATGAAGCCCACACACACTATTTGAATGGCAATGCCCATAAACTTTTTTTGGGGGGTGGCCAGCTTAAATATTTTATTGGGTGGGTGAAGGGACCTCAACCCCCTAAGATTTTACTCCTATGATAGTGTGAGAGAGGCCCATGTGTGAGCTTGCCCCACCTCATTTTTGAAAGTTTTGCAGGTGGGACATGTCAACTGTTGAGTCATCTTCAAAGCATCTGCTCAGTTGCGAAAATCTTGCCTTACCTTGGAATTCTTTATCTTGTGCTTTGTTGAGTCTGTATCACTATTAGGCTAAATAAAGATCTCCTCCTTATTTACAAGTAAGAATCACTTTCATTGTGTTGGGGATGGGAGCCTGGAAGCTGTCCTTGTAAATTAAAAGATGGAAGGATGAAAAAAAGAAGAAGAATATTCTTGCATAACTCTTCGCTGAGTCCAGCAAGTCAAAGCAGTCACCTTTCAGGCACAATCCCTTTAAAAGTGCAGTGTATACAACAATGTCTCTATTGTCACTAAATAGAACACAATTAACTGGGGAGGGGGTTATGTTATCAGGAAGCAAACCCACCAGTATTAGCTCAATAATACCATCTGGGAAACAGTTCCCTTCCTACAAAATATGTAAAAATATGGACTCCCTTAAGGAATTCCTTGCTCTGCATCTGCTCCTTTCTCTCTCCTCCCCCACCCCCGCCACCTTCTATGCTAATGGGTTTTAAACTCAGCATATAAGGCATACAGGGGAGGGGGGAGGGAAATAACAAAAAACGTTCAGCTAAATTACTTGTTCACATTGAAAATGTCACAACGACAGAAATGGCCCCAGATGCTGGTGCCATCTTAGCTACAGGGGACTGAGAGGAGATAAAGAAATGAGGCAGGAAGCGGGAAAGGCCATAATTCAGTGATAGAACATCTGCTGTGCATGCAGAAGGCCCCAGGTTCAATCCGCAGCATCTCCAGGTAAGGCTAGGGATGTCCTGTCTGAAATACCAGAGAACTGTTAACAGTCATTGTAGACCAAGCTAGCTGGGGATGGTGGGAGTTGTTATTCAACAATATCAGAGGACCCAAGGTTGAATAACAGTGATTTCTAGCTCAGTGTGGTCTCTAGCAACTAGCTGCAGCTCTCCAGGGTTTCAGTTAGGGGTCTCTCTCATTCCTACCTAAGATGCTGGGGTACTGAACCTGGACCCTTGTTCATGCCTGGGGTTTACCACTGAACCACAGCCACTGAGGCACATGCTGAGTCAAGTCATGGCTCTGTCCTAATCAGCATAGTCTACTTCAACTGAAAGTGGCTGCCCAAGGACTCCAGTTGAGTTCTTTGTAGTCCAGACCAGAGATCCTTTGGGATTGAACCTGAGCCCTTTTACATGCAGAGCTATATGCTCTCCTACTAACTTACAGCACCTCTCACTGAGTAGATTTCCCAGTTGTTATTGCCAGCCATATCTGAGCTTTTTAGAAATAACAAAAATCTCAAAAATAGTAAATGATATTGTATACACCATCACTAGATGACGTAACTACCACAACTGTTATTGTAAGGCGCAACAAAAGTATACATTGGCTCAGATTGAAAGTTCTCTGACTACCGGCACAATAGCGGTTGCACTAGCAAAAGGGCAATGATAATGGTTGCACCATATGAAATCCAACACAACAGTTGCACTAGTAGGAGCCTGTTGTGAGCAGGTGAGCTTCTGTGGGTTAGGATGTAAACTTATGGTCCTGAGTTACCCCCTGCAAACCCTGATAGAGAAACATGGCACACAAATGGAGCTCAGGACGCTGCTAGCTTCTGCTAGTTGACTTTCCTTTGTGTGCATCTTAATCTGAGCAAGGAGCAGCCCTTTACCTACAACGAGAGCAACATTATTTAGAATCACAGGTGGCAGCCACAGACTCAGGCCGTCTTAGACTCATGATGAATAATGTCGTTAGTGTAAAATAACAGTATCTTTTAGTATTGATGATAATATATGGAGTGCTAGCAAAGGCTTGTGCTGCGAGAAAGAGTTATCTCCTAAAGGGAAGTGAATTATGGAATTTTACTACCAGAGTACAAGGACTGATATAAATGATTAGCTTGGTTGCAATGAATGGTGTTTTTTTAAAGAGGCTCCTTAAGAACTTGCCTTATACCCATAAATTAATGTTCAGTATAAGATGGGTTATCTAATCACACACTTTCAGGTAAATCCTTTCTCAATATGCATGTGGATTGCTACTGCGAAAAAATATCAGACTCGGCAGGGGCAGAGATCGCCAGTTGTATGTGGTTATATGCATCAGCTCCAAGGCAGGGGACCTCAGGAAGAGTTCGAACATAATTCAATCCAATGTGATGACTGGGAACACTGCTAGGTTCCAGGGAAATGCCAAGACTCCACGTTGCTAGGAAAGGGTGCTGGGGTTGGTCAGAGGTGAGGGTTCCCAAGTTGATGGTGTTTGCGAGGAGCTGGGTGAACTTCATGGTAAAACTGGGTCTTGATTTATGACTGCAGATGGGGGAGCTTATGACGGAGTGCCCCTCCATATCAAAAAGAGGGGGGAAATCCCTGGAAATAGAAAAGTAGCATAACAGGAAAAAGACTATACCCCCTTCTCCATGACATCTAGGTTTCTAAGTTGAGGCAATTTGTTTTCTATGGAAGAGGTGCTGTGACAGCACATGGGAAGGGGCATAGCTCCATGGTAGAGCATCAGCTTTGCAGGCATAAAGTTCTAGTTTCAATCCCCAGCAGGGGCAGAGCGAGCCAATCTGCCGCCCGGAGCGGCAAACATCAAGGCACCCCTCCCTGTGTGCGCGTTGTGACGTCACGACGTGTGCGGAGCCTCCTGGGTGGACTGCACATGTGTGGACATGCGCAGTCCACCCAAGATGGTGGGCGCGATCGGCCGGCGCCCCTTCTGACCGGCACCAGGCCACGCCACACCGCGTTTTAAGGCTGCAGCGGGCGAACAGCGTCTGTGCTGCTGTTTGCCCGCTGCAGCCTTTTAAAAGTTGATGCAGGGGTGGGGCCTGCCCCCAGAGTTTCACCCTCCCCAGGGCGGTACCCGGGGCAGACCGCCCCCCTGCCCCCTTGCTCCGCCCCTGATCCCCAGCATCTTCAGGTTAGGCTGGGAGAATTTCCCTGTTTGAAATCCTGGAGAGCTGCTGCCAATCAGTGTAGACAATACTGAACCAGTGGCACTTGTTTGTAGGAGAGAGCTTTAAGAAGATTTGTGGCATGCACTGAGATGCCAATGTGTCAGATTTAATATTGTCAAATCCCTTCTGTCCCCCATAATTTTAAATTAAAGCCACTAGTGGTGCAGCTCTGAACAGCAGCTATCAGGACTTTCTTTTATATATTTTTTTTCCTTAAAGTTTTCAAAAATTTTCACAATAACCTTCAAATCCAATACATTGTTTCATAAGTCGACTTTCCACCTTCACCTCCAAAGTATTCAAACCTTTTCTACTTCATTATATTTTTATCTATTACGATAAGTTTCTCTATTACAATTATTTTATCATTTTGTTTTGATCTCAAATCTTGCCTGTGATTTCATTTGACTGCATTTTTTTTATTAGTCCATGAAAGCCCTCAATTCTTCTATAAAAAGTTCACCATTTTGATCTGTTAATTTCACAGTCAACTTTGTCTTGTCATTTCTGCATAGCCCATTACTTTCAAAAGCCACTCTTCCTTTGTTGGAACCTTCTCTTCTTTCCATTTCTGCGCATATAATATTCTAGCTATTGAGCTATCCTCTGTCCACAGAAAATCTAGATACATTTTAAAGCACCCTGAGAATGAGGGAGAAAAATAGCAGTATATATTTTAGAGGAAGAAAACTTGAGAATTTGGGGTGTGGTTTTTAGTATGGCACGAGTTCAGTCTTCTAAGGTGTAGTCTAGGAATGAAAGATAGAATCCAGCTCCTACATGGTTAGATAGATTGGTATCTAATGCAAATGAATACCTAATGCAAGTTATCTATCCACCCCCTAGCATAATATTAGATCCTGATTGGCAGTTCCAGCTTTGTTGAGTGTACTTCAGGTGCGTAGCAAACAAAGTCACAGGGCTCTTATTATTATTTTTTTAAAAATGTGAAGGTCATTCAATTCCATCCCCAAATGGGAAGGTATTCAGTGCTGCCAGAACCACGATAGTCCCTCAGCCTAGCCTACCAATGAACATCATATTTTGTAATTTGGGTAAGTGACATTTACTATACTTCACAGTGCTCATGATTCAAGAGCCTCTTTCCCCAACCTGACAAAGAAGATATGTGGCACTAAACTGCTTCCACCTGTTGAAGCAGCTCGCATTTTTAGGAGGGTTAACTACAGAGCACCATTTGGAAATAGTTACTGGAGATGCTTGAATCCTCCTGGGGCCATCGCATTGTACACCTTGGTGGTTGCTGAGTGTTTCTCAGCTTCAACTTTATCTCTGAAGTCAATCAAGCAGGGATCAGGCCAGAAGGCTGGCTAACAGTTTTGCTAATCAAAACAATTTTGGGAGCGTTGCAGAGTTTCATACGCTTCCCCCCCCCCCTTTGCTCCAGCCAGAAAGTTCAGATGGAGATCCTGGGAACATAAGCACTGGGGTTGGAGAGGGGACACATACTTTGCTCCTGCCTACCAGATTGAGCTTAACATTTTGTTTGTTTGATTTAACATTTAAACGACATTAACCGAGTTGTTGATTAAACTGATAAGCAGACCTCTGGGAAGCAGCCAGAAAATTTGTTTTTCTTTTTTAAAAAAAGAAAAAACAGACAAGCAGAAAATCTAGGAATCTCCAAGCTGATATGCATCAAGAGAACCAGTCGAAGCTTGTGGCTCCTACCCAGGAGCGTTTGAGAACGATCTGATCAGCTGCACTAGCATCAGGAGATGGAGGATATATTTATTTTATTTATTCTTCACGTTTTGTTTCCTGACATTCTGGATGTAACAGGCTCTGAGTGAGAATCGCTGGTGGGAGAGATCCCTTTAAAACATTGAGGAACCCAGGAACCAATTGTCTTGGTAGAACTGGGCATCTCATAACAACAATAAAAAAAGCTTGAACTGGGGATGAGGGTGGAATTTGTTCAGTTCGCATTTCAAGGCCACTCTACCTGCTTTCCAAAACAATAAGCAGAAACTGAAACAGAGGTTGGCTGCTGGGAGAACAGGACGCAAGCTCTTGTTGTGTTTCTGTGTACTTATCCCCTCAGCCTTAATGTGTGAGCCAGTATATGAACTAAATCAAATTTCTCCCTGCCCCTAAAAGAAGGTCCTAAATCTAGGAGTTACAGTTGCTTTCCCCAACCTGAAACAAAGATAACGAAAGGTGACTTTATTTCAAACAAATGTCTCATCTCCTTCAGCAAAAAGCCAACTTTTCATTAGCATCCGAAGACATGGCAAGACTCTTGAAGACAAGGGGGAGAGACAACATCGCCATAATTATGGGGGAACTCTGTTACAGGAGTATTCTAATTAGAACCAAGCACTGCACATTAAATGATGCAGAATTCAAAGTTAAGGTTAGAACTTCAAAGAAAACTGAATTCATTACAACACATAAATGAGCCATTAAGACGCTCTTACTACCTTAACTCTGCCCTTTATGATCACACATCGCAATAACCATGCAAATCTGAGAAGCTCATAATTGTATTTGCAAGCCCAGAATAGATTAGTCCAATCGCTAAAAACATCTTAATTCATTTTTCCTCTTATGGTGTCAGTGCCACCTGGCAACAGCTTGGCACGGTGTGACCTTCACGTGAAATGCACTTGCTGTGGGATGGAAGAGGAGACTAAAAGCACCCAGAGACAGATGGTGTAAAATGAAGAAACTAAAAGCATAGGTGAATGCAGAGAACTGTCCATTAGACATGGGGCAGCTGCATGTTCCAGCTTCCCATATTTACTAGGGATGCTCCTTATTTTCTGGTAGTGGTCACTAGTGAATCTAACATTTTCTGCCTACTAGTACAAATGTGTAGGTTGTGAAACAAAGAAATCCACAAAAGCTAGTGAAAGCTAATACTTGTTGTTCAGTCCGTTGCACATACCATCTTTGGTAATGTACATGTGTATTGCCTTGCACAATAAGAGCATTCCACCAGAGCAACAAGTATGCTGATAAGTGACTTTAAGTTAGTGCTGCATAGGCCACAATCCATTTTTATTGGGATTGTGAAGGGGAGATATGCTTGCTTCTTCCTACCTATTTTTGCTCATTTTGAATTAGGGATGGGTGGGTCAGCTGATTTCTGGACTGTATCAGTTTTGCAGGCATAAGACCATTCCACCCAGTTTCCAAATTTTTCATTTAAAAAAACTGCAGGGAAAAATGTATTTAAATACTGCCTATATACCCATCCATTTCATTATGTATTGCTTGTTTATTTTCTTACATTTTCACATATGTATTTTATCTCAATATACTCAATATACCTAATTACTTTAGGATAAAATGCATATAATAATGGTGCTTTTATGTACATTTCTGGAGTCGAGAACAAAATTCAGTGTGGAGTCTGAAGGATAATTTACATTCCAATCCATTCCTCTGTCTAGGAGGTACAGATCAGGTTAATACACACTGGAATTCACAGAAATTTAATTTTAATACAACCGGACATCCCCTGCACCTTCTGGAAAAATATGTGGGTGAGAACTCCCACTATCCACCATTTTATCCACTTTTGCCTCTGTCTGCAGATGTAAGACGGCACCTTTTTCCATTCCAACATTTTCATTGAATGCAGCGCTGTGTTCATTCTGCATTTCGTCTTCCGTCAAAAGCTACATTACTTACCTTGCTGTCCACTATCGCAGAATTACATAACTTACATAATTATGTAAACTATTTTGTAAGTATGCTATTCCACTCCATTCATTTCAATGCAAAGCACACATAATGCAAATGGGTTAAATTTATATTAATTACATAGCATTTGTGGACTGAAAGCAACAACGTTCCTGCACTGCAGGGGGTTGGACTAGATGAACCTTGGGATCCCTTCCAGCTCTACAAATCTATGACCAGTGAATTCCAATCATATTCAACAGATTGATTTCCATCCTTGGCCTGGGGTGAATAAGCAAACACCAGCAATCTCCACTCCCATTTCTTTTTTCACTAGAATTATCTAGTGTCCCTACCCCTGGCCACATCCACTTTGGTCTGTGCCCACCACCAACATCTGCCCCCATGAAGAAATGTGGCCCGTGGTCTGAAAAAGGGGCCATATCCACCCTTGATCCACTTTAAAACTACGAGGCAATTTAAAATATTTCCATAACCAATTCCATAACATCTGCCGAAACAGCAACTAAAAAGTTCAAGTGTCAGGAGAGAGAGAGAGAGAGAGAGAGAGAGAGAGAGAGAGAGAGAGAGAAGAAGAAGAAGAAAGAAATGTATATGGAGGCAGAGTAGTGACTGTCAATGCAGAGACGCCTGAAGACTTCATTCCCCCTTGATTTGAGGGACATTTTTGAGCAGACCTTCTTGACTTTACGATAGATGCGGGGAAAGGCTTTAATTATCCTTGACAGAGATGTCTTCCTATGGAAACACTGACTAAAGTGACAAATATCTTTACAACAATTACCGCTTGCTGAGTCACAGGGGGAGGGAAAATGCCAGGGACGTAACCTCGAAAACAAACCGAGCTGACAAATGTGTCATTAGCCAAGCGCTGGTTGTGGCAGTTTGTTCCACCTTAATTGTGGAGTGTACTGGGGTTTCCTACCTCCTTCCCATCACACCTACACTTTCTTCCCACCTCTGCTGAAAGGAGGGTCACTTCACATCAAAGGAATCCTCTTGATGAAGATCGGTTTGGTGCAAACAGTTGTGTGTGCAAACATACCGTCACGTATGCTGTCATGAACCCGAGTAGGGACCCAGGTCATACCCACGCCATGCCTTTAACGTGCATTTAAAGAACGTGCCTTGCCCCCCAAAGAATCCTGGGAACTGCAGTTTAAGCTCTCACAGAGGGACAATATCCAGCACCCTTAACAAACTACAGCTCCCAGGATTCTTTGTGGGACGCCATGTGCCTTAAATGCATTTTGAATGCATGGGGTGAATGCTTTTCGTTGTTATTTTCACAAGTATATGCATTTGTATGCAAGCTTTACACTGTCTTTTTTTATACACACTGTCTGGCTGGAGAACTGCATTGCAAAATTTGGCAAAGCGTGAATTTCAAAGGATGGTGTTTCAGTTTACTGGTTTCAGAAAGTGCAGTTTAGGCAGATCCACTTTAAAATGCAAACTGAATCAAATTTCTCCTCCATCTCTACTTCTGGTCAGGTCAGACTGATGGCTCCAATATTCCGGAATAGTGATGGAATGATAACATCATGTGGGAGCATGCAGAAAAAAATTGGGGGTTGGAGAAGGAGCTACAACATGAGCCCCAGGTAGCAACTCCGGCCCAAAATACACTCACAACTCAACTAACTGATATTGAGTCTTGAAGTGGTAAGGTGGACAGTATCATTTCACGCTGCAATCAAAGAAATCAGATTACTAAGGAAAAAAACAACTCCCTGCAAGCAGGTAAAGGAATGTGTAATAAAAAAGAATAAGATTATGAGGATGATGATGGTGGTAGATTAAAACAGTACGATACATGGGAATAAGAAACCTGAAGGCAAAAATTAATAAAGTTGCAACATTGCCTCCTACTTTGGGCTTGATGTTAATTTTTGTCTACAAATTCGTATCTTCTTTTTTAAATGTTTCAACAAACTTGACTGCTTTGAATAACTCTGCGAGAAAATGCTTGCATTTCCCATGCTCCTCGCTTCTTGCATACATTGTTGATATCTATAATTGAAACTTAAAAGCTACGAGCGTGAATAATTTAATCAGAAAGCATATTGTTTTTACTGTTCTCAGTATGAATCCAAATGATCGCATTATTGTGATGTTAGAGTATCAGAATGTATTTTGCTTTACTTGCTCAGTCATCCTAGGACAGACTCTTTGCAATGATGTTTTTCAGGGGTGGGGGGGATAGCAAAAATAAAAGAAGGGTGTGATTTATATGCATGGAGTGCTTTGGTTTAACTTAAGCAAATGAGATCTCTTGCTCGCTCTAGCAAATGCCTGGCCTGTTATTATGGTGTTTTCTATCATTTGTAGCATATTCATTGAGGCCGGCCCCGAGGCTGGGTTGGATCATCCCTGCTAAGTTACATGCAACCTCTTCAACTGAAGGCACCTCTGTTACTGAGCCCTCCATGTATACGAGAGCTCTTCACTGGGATATGTCTGCTTACTGAGTGAGAGAAAGAGAATCCCTATCCCTCTAACCCTCCAGCTGCAAAAATTCTTTGTGTGGAGTTACAAACAAGTAAGTCTGCACTGTGGCTAATTTGCAGCAAAATAAATTGAGGTTCCTATGATGTGATTCTTGTAGACAAGGGAGAGAAATGCAACTCAGTTCACATTTAAAGGCAAACTTACCGAGTTTCACTTTGCAAAACAATGCATGAAGCAAAACATAAGACAGCCTTCAGAAATTATCATTTCTCCAAATGTCGCCATGCAGCTCTGCAGCCAAGTAATGTGTAGGAAAATGCATGTAATAGGTTAAAGTATGCAAATAAATGCTTATATTAGTAAAAAAGCAAAACAAAAAATGTATTGTATTTGGGAAAGCTGCTTGCAATTTTTTTTGCAGATTTGTCAAAACTGGAAAAGGGGGGAAAATGCTTATTAGGAGAAATTCACTCTAAAAAACGAGAAGCAAAAATTATTGAGGCTGTGACTTGAAAGCATCAAGGATCAAACTAATTCAGATATAGGATTCAGAAGAGAGGAGACATGGATTTGCAGTTCATGGGGGGCAGGAGAATTGTTGATTTCGTGTCTGGCTTGTGGGCTTCCTAAACATCATTTTGAAAATTAGTATGCCCTAATCAAGGGGTGGTCTATATTTCCTCATGGGCAACCTTACCAGGAGGCAGGGGGGAATACATGCTACTTGTGGGCAGGACCAGAGGCCAAAGTGGGTGGAGCAACTAATATAAATTTTGACTTTGTACACTAAGCTAGTTTCTACCACGTTCTATCCTACATCCAGTCAAGGGGCACGATCAGAGTTCAAGGACACATCCCAGCCAAGCATAAGTAGGAGTGTGTGGAGCACAGCTGGTGTGAGGTGTGTCACGGGGAGACTTCTGAGGGCCAGACTGAGAAAACTGGAGGGCCATATTTAGCCCTTTGGGCTGAGATTCCCTACCAAAGCATAGCATGCACTCTATAAGGGCCTTTGTAAGTTACAAGGATTGCATTGTCCCCATTTCAACTGACACCACAGCAATAAAGAAAGCTATGGCTACATTTTTACCATCTGCCAGAGCTTATAAATGCACAAGCCAAAGGTCGCACTGTCCAAAAATGAAAATAGAGAACACTACACACAGTGCCTGTCCCATAAAATATATATTCTAGACACAATAAAGAATCAATATCAACATGTTCACTGAATCATTGTCCTGAAATAAATTTTGCTCAGGCTCCCCTAGGGAGAGATGGATCTGTCAGTTTTGGTTTCTCCTTTTTCTAATCTTAAATTCCGCTTTCCACAATTTTTATTTTTTATTTTTTTGCAATTTGCCATTTAGAAAATCTTCACGGAAATCTGCCAGCATTTTTGTGACTGCTTGTTCAGCATCGGTGTGCTTCTATGCTATACACAAGTTTGTGTGAAATTTCACCTAATATACAATTTATATAAAGCAATATTCTCTGATATAATGCAAACTTGTATGTTATTTTCACTAATATACACACTTGTACACTTTGTCATAGTATAGGCTTTTTTTGCACATAGCTTGACTGGAGAACTGCATTGCAAAATTCAGAGAAGTGTAAATTTTGAAGGGTGGCTGTGTTCACATATGGTTTCAAAAAGTGCAAATTTGTTCAAATGCAAAATGAATCAATTTTCTCCCCCAAACCTAGATTTTTCCACCCCCACCCCCCAGCTTATCAGGGAAAATTATGTTACATATCTGTTAAATTCCTGGTGTCTTTTTTCTTCTTCAATAAAAAAGGATGTAGTAGACATGGAACCTATTTGATTCCAAATAAGTGGCAGCCATAAAATTCCTAGGACAAAGTAAAGAGACGAGCATCAAAGAGACAGAAAGAGAAACTCTTAAGAGTTCCAGAGCCACCGATTTTTTTTATATAAAAAAAAACAGCATTCAAAGGCAATAATGCTCACACACCTTTGTCGACACAGACTGATATTTTACGTAACACATAAAAAGTCATTGACAGATTGCTAAGTTAGTTGGGACACACAGTTCCCTGTTTTACAATGCTCATTTTTTAAGACGAAGAGGTGACTGTACTGCCTCAGTCTGCTGCTTTTCTCACAAGTTTAGATCCTGAAAATCCATGCCCCTCTTGCAAGAAAGCGTTATTTTAAAATAGCAAAGAATGCAGCACAATTTGTTAATTAGATGGATGATAGACAGATAGATAGATTTATATCTAATACAGCGATAGACAGATATGCAAAAATAAAACAAAATTCACCCCTCTGTGATCCTTGTTTATTATCTTTTTACGAGAGTCTCCCCCGCCCCCCACAGTGGAACCACATCCATCTCACTTCATCAGGGTGTGTGCATTAAGAAACAAGAGTGATTTATCGGAGTTAAGAAAATGTAGCCAGAATGTGGAGGGGGTTGGAAGAGCTTCTGGTGAAAGGGGGGGGACTGTCTCATATGTAGCCAGTTTGATCTTATGAGGAAGTGAGCAAGTCTTTGCCAGGAAAAAAAGTGCACCGTGATAAAAATTCCACAAAGCTATTAATGTTTCCCGAACATCAACAAGCTTCCACCCCCCACCCCCCTTCCCATGCACACACCCCATCATTCCGATCTCTGTCAAAATAGGGAGGCACCCTCTTCTCCCAACTGAGTGCCTTCTGAGGTAAAATGAGGAAAGCCTTAAACTTCACAATCGCCAATAATGAGCTATCATTACTCAAATTACACCAAGCACTGATTAGGTTTAAAGTAATGAAGAAAACAACACAATCAATCATCATCAAGCTAAAGGGAAGTCAATTCGTGTTCGAGATGTGGCGAGTGCTTTGTGGAAGGGCTCCATCTACAGGGTTCAGAGGAGGAACGAGAAACATTTCCTGCCGCTTTTACAAGGGAGGGGAGGAATCCCCATTCTATAACTTTGTACTTTTGGCCTTTTTTGCTCGTACCCTGAGAAGAGATGTGCTTTTTTTAAACATCCCTGTACTTGATACATTCAGGCCATTTTCGAAGCAGGGAAAGAGGAAGCAAAGCAGTTTTGAAAAATAACATTGTGTATCCTGCTGCTGCTCGGAGGTCGGCTTAAGAAAACCACAAGTGTCGAACACATAACGTTCATCAAACAGTACAAATTAGCAGGAAAACGCAAACTGAGCTAACAGCTCTCCAAAAAAGCTGAGGTTTATAATGGGATTGATATTAACAGCCCCTGCCAAACGTGCGGGGAGGCGGGAGGGTAGAACACTAGGAGTTTTCAAAACTGCACGGGGGAAAAGACTATTTGTCAGATCTCATCAGTCCTTCCACTGAAATTTACAAATGGACGGGAAGTTTATTTTGCAATTCAAGAGCAAATTTCCCCACTGTTCAAATGCGGTTTGATGGTAGGAGAGGGAGAATTCCAGGAAGGGAGTCATTTTGGCTCTGTTTTGAAACAAGACTAACTACGGAGAGTAATGTTTTCTGAAATAATAGCAAGGCCGCACTCCCATTTTCCAAATGATCAGAATGAGTTGTAGCTAAGTAATGGTATTTTCAGATGTCATGAAATCCCAACCAATGTTGCACTCCAGGGGTGCTCTCTAAGGGCCACTCAAATGTTGCATGTCAACCATCCTGTTCAACATCCTTGCGCGCATGCCTACAGAAGTCACGGGTCGTGATCTGCCATGGCTTATGTGCATGGCTCATATCAACCAGGAGCTGTTCATTCAGTATTGGGGGGCCCATTCTTTGGAATCCCCTTCCAGAGGAGGAGATCAGATTGGGCCCCACCTTTTCAAACTTCTGATTCTTGGTGAAGACCTTTTTTAAATTTCATCAGCCATTTTAAGTAAGTTTAAAAATATATTTTTGGTTAAGGCAGTGTGGCATAATGGTAAGAGTGTTGTACCTGGAGAGCAGAGTTTGAATTTCCCCCGCCCTGAGCCATGAAGCTCACTGGGTGATCTTGGGACAGTCACCATCTGTTAGCCTAGCCTACCACACAGGGTTGAAATGGCAGAGAGAATCATGAACACAACACTGAGATCCTTGGAAGAGAAAGGTGGTATGTAAATGTAAGAAATAGATTTTAAATATATTTAACTTTTTATTCTGTTTGCTACTGTATATTCTCTGTTGTATCCCTCTTGTACACCACTTAATAATTATATTATCTGAAAGTATATAAATCATTCACAGAAATGAATAATAGAGATTCCCATTAGGATCCCACCCAACCAAGACCCCAGGAAGACTTCACTGGAGGAAAGGCATGGGACCCCGTTGAGAACCCCAACACAAGTGGGTACCAGGAAGAATAGCCAGGTGCATGTGTGACTTTTAAGGAGTGTACAAGTATAAAATCAATTATAAATCAATTATAAATCCCATGTGTAATTAAAACACATAATAAAACAATTCCATCAAGGCATTAAAACCATTCATAATTAAAATATGCTGTAAAACAAGCCAGTTAAAAAAAAACACGCAATTTGATCAGGAAGTTCAAGTTCAGAGGAATGCTTGCCTAAACAGGTGTGATTTCAAGAGCCCGTGGAATGCCAATACTGATGGGACTTCTCGTATTTCAGCAAGGAAGGCATTCCACAACACTGGTGCCACCAGTGAAAAAGCCTGCCTCCATGTTACCACAACATACACCACCCTGATATTATTATGAGATGGTAATATATACAATACTTTTATAAATAAATCAAATAAATAAAGCCACTATAGTCCTAAAACAGTCTATCTAATATCATGGACATCCCACCTGCTTCCTAGATCACATCCTAAAACCCTACAGTGATCCCTGATTCTCAGCCTCTTGAATGAATGTAGAAGATGCCCAAAGTACTTATTTGGCATCCTAGGGCTTTATCAACAAAGTTATCCATGAGAGAAAGGGTTTACTTGGGAGAAGTAAGAAAAAATTAATCTGTGAACAATGATCCAGTTCCAATGAGGATATGAGCTTCTGAGGCTGGGATAGGATGTTGGAAGAATTTAATCCAGTTCACATTTAAAGGTGAATTTACCTAATTTCCCAAACAATATGTGAACCAAAACACAGCCATCCTTCAAAATTCAAATTTACCTGAATTTTGCAGTGCAGTTCGCTTATCAAGTAATGCACATGAATGCATATATTTGTGAAAATAATTTAAAAGAACACACTATATTATAGGGAATTGCTTTGCAAAAATTGTATATTAGGCAATGTGTATACCGTGTTCTCCCGAAAATAAGCCACTGTCTTATATTTTATTTTTCCCCAAGAAGACACAACATGGCTTATTTTCAGGGGATGTCTTATTTTTATTATGTCAGTTGCTGCCCATCTTCTTAACCGCTCCGTGTCGGTACTCTGCATAGCCACGCCTATCACTATGTCTTATTTTCGGGGTATGGCTTATACCGTGCAAATGCTTAGAAATACTGCTATAGCTTATTTTATGGGTATGTCTTGTTTTCGGAAAAACACGGTATTAGGCAAAAATGCATACAAAATTGTGTGGTTTGCACAAAAAGAGAAGTAGGAGAAATCACAAAATGATCTGGAAATGTGGGGAACTGATTTTAAGATTGGAAAAACGAGAAGCTGAGATAAACCGACACTGACAGGTTTGCCCATCCCTGGTCCAGAATGTAACAGTTACAACTCTAGCACCAAGTTCTTCTCAGGGACAATAAATGGTGCAACCATGAATACAACTGGCAAAAATCCCCACAACCTGCCGTAGCATTTCTCTTTTACTCCCCAGTTACATGGATTGCTGCTCTCGGAATTGTGGACCACACTGCTTCCATGGCACTTAATAGTAGTTCAAACATGTATATGTTCCACTCGACAACTGCAGACCCCATTCCTAGTGGTGATTGCAGCTATTTGAAACCCAGTTGCAACAGAGTTCCTTAAGCAGAACTCTAGTCATGGATTATTATTATTATTTTCACACAAAGCATACCAGAAAGAAGGCAAGAAGTCTCCTTGATTGGAGAATCACATTTCTCATGAAAACTGTCAAGTGAGTCAATTCATCATTTCTATAAATAGTTGTCTTCAGGTTTCTTTTTCTTTTTCTAAAAAGAAAAGGTTAGTTCAGTTTCTAACCTGCTTTGCCTCAAGGGCTCAAAATCCACACACAAAACACACCCATAAAGTAATGTATGGGACAGGACATACTCTGTTTTAATTTGGGTCCTAATTTGAAATTACTTTTTATCCAAAACCATTAGCAGGGATGAGTTGACAACCACAGGTACATCCATACAAAGCATCAACATCATTGTGTGCTTTTGGACACTCCATCCTTGACAATTTTAATAAAGTATTGCCATGGAAACTCGTGGCTGGAATGGGAGAAATCTGTGGAAAAATAACAACCACGTCAACAGGGGAAGACAGGCAACTCCTGACTGGAGGGCTCATTAATTGTCAGCGCTAAGGAAGGACAGTCAGAGGCTTGTAAGCAAGGAAGCAAACAAACACTTCAGAAGTTTTAAAGAAATTCTTTTGGAATTTTATTTTATTGGGATTTATGAAGACTACAAAGAAAAGAAAATACATCTGTAGCCTGAGAGGCCAGGGAGGAAGTGAAAATTAATTCAGAATTCAAGCACTACACTAACACAATGTCAAGAATTTCTTGTAAAAAGGTTTTCGGTTATTATTCTGTTCCAGAAGTGAACTAGACTGTCTTCAATCTAGAAATAGGTGAATCTACCCATGTCACTGTGTTACAGTTCATGTTGCTTCTGCACGTTTACCCATAGTTCTATTTCATTGGCACGTTACTCTGCCATTTTTCAAACAAAAAAAACCCTCTCAGAGATCACATCCACACTATAACAAAAGCTGGGGTGACAAAGCTGCAATGCCAGCAGGACATTGCAAGGGAGGAGCTGCAGCACAGACCAGACCAGATGATTCCTCTTCCTGAGGGCTGCAGCTGTGGTGGTGCAATGAGTCACAGCCACCCTAAGACATTTTGCAGCCTGAGATGGAAGACAAGAACATGTCCTTTCTCCAGTCCTGCTGTCAGGAGTGCGTGCAGGAGCCGGGCCCTGTGACCAGCAGGTCTCCGCAGGACTGGGGCCCTCTTCAGCTTATTCTGGAGAGGCAGGGCGTGGCCACACAGGTGAGACCACTCGGTAACTCTATGCACCTGGTGGCAAGAGCCGGCAGGAGATATAAGGCCAGCGTTTCCCCTCGGCTCTTCGCCACAGCAATGCATTCCCTGCCTCGCTGCGTGCCTCCTTGCTTCTTGACCGTGACTTTGTGCCTCTTGTTTCTCGACCCTCGGACTGTGACTTCGTACCTCTTGCTTCTCGATCCTCGGACCCCTGCTCTTTGGACTTTCATTCCTGCCATCTTGCCCCTGGTCCTGGTGTTCCTTGCTGGGACTTTGTTCACTAACAGCCCGAACCGTGACACCTCCTTCTCCTCCCTTCTCCCTCCCTTCTCCCTTCTACTCCATGAATCAACAAAAATATATTTATTTGCTTATTTAAGAAAGCATTCTAATAGAAAACAGAAATATTCCCTCAACCGCCAGTCTCAGAGTTTCCAGGAACAGTGATGGACACCGACTTAGATGGCTTTAAAAGAGGATTTGGCACATTCAAGGTGGAGGGGGCTATCAATAGCTGCTGACCATGATGGCAATGCTCTCCCTCCACAGTTGGAGGCAGTAATGATTCTGAATACCAGTTGCTGGAAACTGAAGTGCTTGAAGGCCGTTTGTGAGCTTCCCATGGGCATCTGGGTGGCTGCTGTGAGGACAGGATGCTGGACTAGATGGGTCATTGGCCTGATTCAGCAACATCAGGTGTGAGATAGTCCAAGATATGTGTGGTGCACAGTGCTAACCAAGCCAAGACCCAGGGACCCAACAATCAGATGTCTGGGCAAAATCAAGTCAACTGATTTCAATGTGCAGTGCTGATTGACTTTGCCCAGCTGTCAAACTTGGCCCACAAATGGGTGAAGGAGATTAGTTCCCCACCCTGATGAAAGTCCTCTTGAGCACCGTAATAGAAGAAAGGTGGGATATGAAATGGGCAGAAAGTAATCTGCCAGGTGGATGTGAACTCTCACTTGCCATTTCACACACAGAGAGCAATTCCTTTCCCCCCCTCCAGGCACTTTTTATCTCACCAGCGATTCACATATTTGCTGCATTACAAGACAAAGAGCTGCAGAGAGAAAGTGGCAGGTTGTGTTTTTTGTAATAACGTTCATTCACTTGTCCTTTCATTCATAGTTTCTGACTGCCCCCATCTTGAACATTCCAGGCGGCTTTGAGAAGAAATATTTTTTTTCTATGGCTGCTAATATATGTACCAGATATACTTTGATATGGAAAAATGAACCTCACTTGTTGGAAAGATTAATTACAAAGTTAAATAGCATACAGCTGAACATCAAATTGGCAGCCATTTCAAGACAGGAAACTATTAATTATTTAGGTGGAGAAGTTATAAATCAAGAAGGCATCAAGCACTGTTAAGGAAGAAGAAGAAGAAAAGACCAAATTTACATGCAGAGAAGATTCATGTCGAATATTTTCCTTTCTTTCTTTTTCTTTAAACGTTCAACATCATTCTGAGGAGCGAAGATTTCAAAGGGTGCCCTTATTTATTTATTTATTTCATTTTAAAAACATAATTCATTCAAGCTTCTCGTCTGATATCTTTGGCTCCCAGTAGAGCTTTTTTCTTCTTCCTCTTCTGGACTATAAATCTGTTTTACCATCACCACAACCCCAAAGACAGGTTCAGTTCAAAATTCAGAAGTGTGTGAATGCCTCCCTCATCTCAGAAAAAGTTTGATGAATTTGTCAAAGCTTAAGAATTCCTACAGGTATTTTTGCCTGAGGCAAATTTGGATTTCCTTCCTCATGGTGGTGGGGTGGGAG
Organism: Lacerta agilis; assembly: GCF_009819535.1. Lineage (NCBI taxonomy): Eukaryota > Metazoa > Chordata > Lepidosauria > Squamata > Lacertidae > Lacerta > Lacerta agilis. Next base: position 20,904,022 of record NC_046324.1, on the reverse strand, counting down.
GTTGGGATATATGGAGGAATTGTGAGAAAAGTAAAGGGTGTTTTGGTCAGGCTACTGAAATGTATCTTGTGAGCCTTAGAAAATTCAAACCCCATTGGGGCTTTCTGGACACTTTATTCTCAGCAGTGTTTTGTCTCTGGGACAAGTGAGGGAAAATATCAAAACCATTTTCATTTTCATCTAGCATGCAGGTAGGATCCCTATCTTCCCATGCCCCCCTGGCCAAATCTCCTGACCTCACAACAATACCTGCCATAACAGTGACATCAGGTGAGACAGTGTTTTGAACACCTGGCAATCAACCCTGCATGGTGTTCTGAAGGGCTTTTGACCGGGAGGATTTGCAAAGAGCCCTGAGCTCTTTGAAATTTTGTCAATGAATTCCTGCTTAGAGTGACTGCAGAAAGCACTACATAAGGAGCTTCTGAGGTGTCAACAATCAGCTGATCGGCAGCACTTCAGGCACTCCTTTTTGCCTGGTCACCTTTTTACCTGCTCACCTACCCTTGGCCACAATGGCCTTGTGGGCCTAATTAGATTCCCTACCCCTCACCTCCCAACCATCTGCACTATACACTCATAAGCAGTATCATACCATGATAAAGAGTTGTGGCCTTTCCCAAAGAATCCTAGGAGCTGTAGTTCATTAGGGGTGCAGAGAGTTGTTAGGAGACCCCTGTTCCCTTCACGGAGCTACCATTCTCAGAGTGGTTTAGCGATCAACCTCTATTTCCGGGGAACTCAAGGAATAGGGGGTCTTCCCAGCAACTCTCATCACACTTAACAAACTACAGTTCCCAATATTCCTTGGGGGAAGCCATGACTCATTAAAACGGTATGATGTTGCTTTAAATAGATAGGGCTCTAGTCTACCTAAGCAGCAATATGAGGTGCTAGAATGGGCTGCACCATTTCAGAGTGCATGTGGGAGATGCATACTATATTTTGGAATGCTTCGTTATGGTCTCGTCTTACAACAAATCAAACATAAACCAAACAGGCTAAGGGCTGAACTAAAAGCTTCATATGTGCTGTGCTAGATTTCTGTTCACAGGAGATTTTTCATGTCGGGGAGCATTCAAGAATGCAACCCCCACCCCAAAACCCTACTACTTCCTTACCTTTCCATTTGGCCGTATATAGAGGCTCTGACCAAGACAGGGTTGTCATATTTCAAAAACTGAAAAACTGGACCCTAGTCCTAGAAAGCCTTGCAAATTTCAGTGGCCCATCTATCTAGGTAAAATGGGGAAGCTGGATTCTGCAGCTAAGAATGCCACATTCTTCTTCTCGGTGCTGCTGTGAAATTGCTGCATCAACGTACCCTGAATATGATGCTGCCTTCCAAGCATTGCTTTTCAGAACTATGGTTCAGCATCAAAGCAAAAAAAAAAAAAAAAAAAAGCTTGCTCTAAGGCCAGATGGCCACACCAAGTACTCTGAGACCTAGACATCTTCAGATGTCAGAAACTCTAATTCACTGCCCCTCTTCATAAGAATGCGCAAGAAGACAACTTCTCACTTTGCCTACCTGTTGTCAATTAACAATGCCTCATTACACAAGTCACCCGGAAAGCTGATGAGGTTTCATTCCAACACAAGAGGCCAGGTCAATCAATCGTCATCAAACCTGTGGATCTTCAATGGACGCTGAAAGGTTAACTCGCTTCTTCAAGGCCTCCGTCATGTCAGCAGAAATTAGCAAAGAGGTGGGCAAGTTGTCAATAGACCACCAAGACAATTAGTTAATGATTAGGACGGGGGCACTTGGGGGAATTGGTAACAAAATGAGACATCTTGGATAAATTTGCATGCATTTAGGAAATCTATATAGGGCAGTGCAGGCAGGGGGAGAGGAGGAAAACGAGTGAGCAAATGAGCAATTAAAAAGGGCTGGAAAGCAGAATTCAGGAGGTCCAAAAAGGGCGTTGTTTGGCCTGGGTTTTTTAAACGCACTTTCTAAGAGCCAATGTGATGTAGTGGTTAGAGTGCTGACCATCTGTCAGGGATTAAGCAAGCTGCATTTGAAAGGGTTGGATGAGATTAGCCTTGGGGTCCCTCCGAACTCTACGATTTTATGAGTGGATGGAAGGGGCTGATTTTTTCTCTGGAAAAGATTTTAACTGGAATCAAAGAAGAATTATAGGTTTATTATAACACTTACTTCATATACAAACCCCAACCATTTGTGTTCCTGAGCAAGGAAATAAGGGCTTCAGCAATGACTTGGTCATTCCCTGGACAGGGAACCTCCAGGAAACCTCCCATAAATTAGCCTGAGCTTCTAGAAGAGGAAGACATAAAGAACAAAAAGAAAGAAAGCGAATAAGTCTGTGTCCCATACATTGATGCTTTCAGGATAGCTGCAGACAGTCGAGGATGGATATTTTTGGCTTGTTGCTATCTGGTATTTTGTTGTTGTAATATGAATTTAAAAATTCCGCACCAATGATTTAATGTACACCCATGCTCCATTGAATATTCAAATGATATTTCTTTTGGCCACTGGGATTCAAAGGGAAATCAATTGGGGCGTGGGAGAACTTCACTTTCTTAAAAAGGAAATGTTGACAAAGGGGCAGGATGTGAAGAAGGGCTCAGTGGTAGGACAGAGCATTTATATGAATGCAGAAAGTCCTAGGTGTGACCTCTCAGCTTCTCCAGGTTGGGCTGGGAGAGACTACAGTCTGAAATCCTGGAGAGCCACTGCTAATCAATGTGGATAATAGTGGGCTTGATAGATCAATGGTCTGACTCGGTCTAAGGCAGCTTCCTACTGTGATGTTGGTTTGGTGAGTGTTGGAAACAAAATGAAAAAAGCCCTTGGCCATCTCATTCAATGTCAAAGGTGAACATACACACACACCTTGCTGTCTTTCTTGGAAAAAAAAGATTGCTAAGTTCTCCTACTTCTGCCATAGAGGCAGAAAAAGAACTTATCTTTTGCAAGGAGGAACAGGACCACTATACTACTTACTACTGGTGTGGTTTAGAACATATTCTCAAATTCATCACAATGTTGAGTTTTGAAGAGAGATATTTCAATCTCTTAGGTTTCCTTTTTTGATGGAAGACTATTTTAGGCTTGCAGCTCCATTGCGTTGTACAGCATTATAAACACCCGCTTAATAAGACACGTCCACTTCACCTGTGTGTGTAACAAGGTATTTCCTTGGTTTTTCAGAAGAAGCTTAAGAAGATGTCTCATCTATATATCCACTATAGGTTATCTTCTGACCCAATTGCCATCTATTGATGTGCAGATCCTTACCTTTATGTGCCAGAGTACTTTGACATACAGGTATCCAATTATATTCAATTTAGTTTCAGGTAGCAAAGACCTTTGCTTTATTTTATTTTTTTAAAGTAAGCTTGAAACCCATAGATTTTAAAGGAAATGTCACAAAAGGGAGATCATTTTAGATGTCTGACTTCTTTTTTAAGTTCTCCCAACCCATGTCCCTTAACAAGAAATAAATAAATTACGATTTAACTTAGCATCGAAAGGTGGTGTTTGGCATCAAGGCCCCAAAATGACCACAAGATGCCTTCTGCAGGAGACAGAAGTGATTTTCTATAGGTCATGCATCAACGTTCACATGCTTTTCAGTTCGTATTAGATAAACATGAAAGACCCATCTCTTCCTTCTTTTGAACATGATGGGGGAGGAACATGATGCTTCAAAGATGCTGTGCTCTGAATTGTCCCATTTGGCAGAGATGGCCTAATTGCATGGAATATTGGCCCTCTCAGCTTTTGTTGCAGCCTTCGATTAGTGTGTTCCCCTCCCCATCTTCTTCTTGAAGTGCATTGAAAACTTCAAGCATTCTTGAGCACTAATGGCCCACACTCTACGGGTGGATGTTACCATTACAAAAACGCTTTCGTGATTTTTGTGAATTGCTTCCAGTGCAATTATCTGAAGTGAATCTGTTGGTGGGAGTAGACAGAGGGTGTGAGAGCAAACATAAATATCATCTTAGGAAGCAACTTGTTCTTGATGATGTTCAAGTGTGGAAAATCATTCAAAGGTGATACATTTGAGCTGCGTTCTGTTGAAAGATGACTTGTATGTTTTCAGATTCTTCTAGCTTTTGTGACTACAGTATCAATGAGCACAAATGACCCCACTTTTATTGTTTCACCCCATTTTTCCTTTTGTGTTCCCCTGGCTTCTCTCCATTCTTTAAATCAGACTTAAGCAAAATGCTGCCCTACAGATGTTGTTGCATTTCAATTCCCATTAGCCCCTGCCAGCGCAGCCAATGGTTAGAGATGATGGGAGCTGCAGGCCAACAACATCTGAAAAGCACTACATTTGCTGCCCCTGTTATAGAGCATGCAAAGTGTACAGAATTTCATATAGGTGTTGCCCCAATATAATACACATATCCCATCCATTTCAATGCTTAAGAGCATAAGAATAGTCCTGGAGATCAGGCCAGTGACCCATCTCATCCAGCATTCTGTTCTCACAGTGGCCAGCCAGATGCCCATGGGAAACCCACAAGCAGGACTCAAGCACCTGAGCACTCTTCTCCTACAGCACTTTACGGCAACCAGTATTCAGAAGCATTATTGACTCAGACTGTGGAGGCAGAGCAGTGCCTCCATCATGACTAGTTGCCATCGACAGCCTTATCCTCTGTAAATTTGACTAATCCTCTTTTAAAGCCATCCAAGATGGTGGCCATCACTGGCTGCGGTAGACTTGAATTCCATAGCTGAAATCTGCACTGCAAGGGAAAGTACTTTGTTTTCTCTGTCCGGAGTCTCCCGACATTCACCTGCATGGGGTGTCCACAAGTCGTAGTGTTACAAGAAAGGGAGTAAAATTTCTCTTTCCACACTCATTTTATTACATACGTTGCCTCACCCATGAGTAGGGATAGATAAATCTGTCAGTTTCAGCTACTTTTAGATTCTCGCCCACCCACCCACTCCATTTTAACTTTAGTTCAACTTATTTATTGGTAAAGAATGTTTATAAACCATCAATCCATAAAAAATACCATGCAGGTGTACAATAAATCATTAAAACATCATATTATAAAAAGCACAATATGTAGAAGTACTTCCTTTTATGTGTTCCAAATCTTCCAACGTTCAGCTTTTTTGGCTGTCCATTGGTTCTAGTGTTGTGAAAGGAAGAAAAACTTTTCTCTACCCACTTTCTCTATGCTATTTATAATTTTATACACTACTATCATGTCACCTCTTAACCACCTTTAATGTTGGGCAGTATGATCTGGTTCATACGGTCTACTTTGCATGCTGGAATAAATAAGTGGTCATGCAATCCTACATTTGGGGGAATAGATAAATGGCCACTCTACTCTTAATGTTGCCTTTGGGACTTGATTTCTGCTTCTGAGAGTTTGCTCCTGACTAGCAATGTCAGAGAATTCTGATGTAAACAGGTCAGATCACATTCCCTTTGGGAAAAATTTCCAGGGGTTATATGATTGTGGTAGGCAGGGTCAGAAGCAAAAGTAGGCGGAGCATAAATGCTAATTTTGCCTTTGTTCTGGAGGCTAGTTTCTACACACAGAGAGAGCCCTATCTCTCCTCCATCCAGGGAAGCAAGAAGCAATCTCAGATTTCAAAGACATTCCATCAGGGCAAAAGAAAGCAAGGAGGATGCAAAGCAAACTTGGTGAGAGGTGTGTGGTCTGGAAAGAGTCCTGAGGACCACAGAGCCATATTTGTCACCCAGGCTTGAGCTTCCCCAGCCTTGCTTGGCCAGGAACTCCTCAGCCTCAGACCCTAATGGCCGCACACCTCAAACGCAACAATTTTCAGTGTATGCCATTCAGCTGTACCATTGAAGTGTAGTGAAGTTAAGTGGTGAACGTACATGTACTTGTGTGAACCAGTTCTACCTCACAGGATACTGTGGCAGCAGCCACATTTAAAAGATATACATCACCTTTGCATCATTAAAGAAAAAATGCTTGATAGGTGATGCACAACAGTCATCTGAGTAAAGCCTGGGAGATTGAAAATCTCATGGGCACCTGAAGGTTTTGTTGCTCTCAGCTCATCCTGTTGCTTTGATCCTTGATGTGCTACCAAGGTCCCACCATATTTCAGGCTTGAGAATTCATTTGGCTCCTTTCTCCCCTCTGAATGAAATCCCCACAAGCAATACAGCAGTGCTGTGTCCATCACCCAGGTGCTAATAGCATTGCTTCCTTGACCTCCAAGCGGAGGGAATCTGTTCAGCTTCTCTGATGGGTGAATTTCTTTTTTTGGTAGTTTGCTAAAATGCTTTTCTTCGCTTTCACAGACATAATATAGATTTTACATTCTGGAAAAAGAAACCTGGTCCCTCTGAAGTTCAACAATAGCTGTCAAGAGCTCTTGCAACCATTTCGGTTTTGATCCTTCCTCCTTTTTGGGGTACTTTGATAACTAGGCTCGTTAAAATATTGTGTTACAGGGCCAAGAGTGTGGTTGTTGTTTTGTTCCTTCCACTGAATCTGTTCTATTTTTGCTGCACTTTCCCCCTTCTAAAGCCAATCACCTTCACAAAAACTGTATTGGTCACCAGCAGCAGCTATCATCAGGCTAGTTGATTTTGGTAAGGACCTCCTTGGGACCATATAAAATATATTATGCATATAATAATGCATATGAAATGTGGTTTTAAAAAATCTATGAGGATAAGCATTGACAGTGAATATAATGTGAGTTGATGACATTTTTAGTGGAACTAATTGATATCAAGATGGAAGAAGCTGATTAACAACTCAAAATGGAGATTTAAAGAAAATTCCATCCCTAGAAATTGCTTCAGTGCCACAAAGTTCTTCACTTCAATGCATGGTGTGACTACCAAATGGATGACAATACTATTTTGAACACCATTGTGTGCAACTCCTTGCATCAGATAAATTTGAGAACCTTGACATCATAATTTGAGGTCCTTCTTTGTGTGCCTCCTCCACAAGAGGTCCAGAGGATGGCAACACACGACGAACAGGCCTTTTATGTGGTAGCTCCACGTTTGGGTTGCCTGGTGCCTTCATTACATATCTTTAAGCCCTAGGCAAAAATGTTTCTCTTCAACCAGGAGTTCAGCTGATTAACATCCCATGGCTTTTTAAATGTTTGTGGAAAGAGGGGTTAATTGTTTGTTTGGTATGTAAAACACTTCTTATATGTTTGGTTTTGAGATGCAGGTACCCACAGAATATCTAGTTCAGCCCCTACACTTGGTGATAATGTATATATACCAGCATCAAAACCAAAACTCAAGCACTCTATCTCGTGTCCACGAGTTCCAAGGGAGAATGTGCTCTTATTGTCCCTGTCTCCATTTGACTGAAAACTCCCATTTCTTTCTCCTATTAATTGATTTTCATGATCCTTTCTTCCTGCCATGAAGAAGCCAACAGAATTATCTCAAGGATAATTCAGAGAAATTAGTTTGTGTAAAGCACATTGGCCTCTGCGGCACGAGAGGTGATGTTTTCAATGTGTCGTTATCATGATTGCTAAATGGCTTCCAAACACCAGCAAAACACTGTGACCATTTTTTTAAAAGAGGGGGGCAGACTCCTTCTGTGTACCCCCACCCCCCGCACTGGAGCCTTTTGTGAAAGTGAGAAATGAGAAGTTCTCAAAACTGAGGAAGCTCAGAAATTTATTTTGAAATGTCAAGCATATGTCGTAGGTGAATATATTCTTTTTCGGAATAAAGGCACAGTGTACCAAGTGCCGGTAATGTGGAAAGTCCATTAATTTTAAAGTACATCAGCTGCTGTCGAGGTGCGGCAAAATGGCCAAGTACATGATCTCTCAGCCAGAAACTGCCTTATTCAGATTAGTGCTGTGCCAAAAATGTCAGCCCTTTAAAAAAAAAAAAAACCATTTGGCACCAATGAATGAGAAAAGAAACAGCATTTCAAAATTATCAATGGAGAGAGAAACTTATGGTGAAATTCTCATGGGTGGGGTGCAGGCTTTTTGGGCTACTTGCTTGACTTTCAAGATGGCTGAGGGGTGTTTGTGAATATCTTTTCTTTCATTCCATGAATTATCACCCCAGTGCTTTTCACTGTGCAGCCTCCTTAGGTGCCCTCTCTCCAGGCTGAATCAAAAATCCACCTCCTAGTTTCTTGAAAATAAAACTGGGGCATATTTTATTCTTGGGGGAGAAGAAATTATTCTAAAAAAATACTTGAGATGGAGTTTCTCCTTCTATTGCTAGGTCTTGCCCACACTGGAAGCTGTGGAAAGATACAGCACTTTCCGTATGCCACACTTCCCATAATGCCTTGCAGCCCGACATAATGTCTCTCTCAAAGAATTTCAGGAAGTGTATCCAGAGGGTAGCTGTAACAAGAAACGTGGAGGTGTAGTGGTTAGAATGTCAGACTAGGACCTAGGTGATCAGGGTTCAAATCCCCATTTGGCCATGAAGCTCTCAATGAGTGAACATGGGCCTGTCACTGCCTCTCAGCCTAACCTACCTCATAGGGTCATTGTGGGGGTTAAATGGGAAAGGGGACAACCATGTATGCCACCTTCAGCTCCTTGGAGAAAAGGGGCAGATGGAAATGCAATCAATCAGTAGGAGATTTGCACCACTGTGAGTAGTGTGGTGCTTTGGAAACAGGAATTTCAAAAAGCAAGGAGAAATGGAAAATACTCAACCATCATAAGGTAAAGCAAGATAGGTTGGACAGACCCACATCTTCAAAATTTCAGAGAAATTTCTTTCCACTTGCCACCCCATGATTTTCGGGCAAGGGTTTAATTTTGCCCCCATCTACCCAACAAAAGGAAATTTCAAAACTTCCAGCCCATCTGCAGTAGAAATGGAAAGCAGCAAAGGGGCAAATGCACATATTTTCCCTATTAGATTTAAATAAAAGTTACCCTTTCTGGAGTCTTTTACAGCTGTCTCAAGAGACCGAAGAATTAACTAGTAACAGATGATTGCAACTTTTAAATAGGCCTCCAGCTGAATGTGAATTAAGAAAGATAACAAGCTAAAATGAAAAGCAAATTAACAGCTAAATTCAAGCAGAGGATCAAGAACAGAGGTAAGATCTTGGCAGAGCATTCAGAGATTTAACAGGAACTTAAAAGGCATTTGCGGGATTGTTCAATTATTATTTCAGGTGTGAACCAAGCCTAAGTCTTGTGCTTGTTCTTACATCCACCCCCACTAGTCCCTACAGGGCAGGGGGAAGAATGGGAAAATAGCCTCTCCAATAGAGAGTCTGTGGTTAATAACTGTGTGCATGCTCAGGGCTAGGTTTCATTATCATCATCATCATCTCTGTCCATATTGCCACTCCTGTTCTTTAGCAGGGGGTGAATGCACCCTGTGGCATTATAGGGTTTAAGGGAACTCTTAAGTCACCTTCCACAGGCTTTAGCTTGCTGGGGGGAGGTCATTGGGGCTGCCCTTTAGGCCTGCCACATGGTCCCCAGTGAATGTTGGACAAAGGGTCCTGGGTGCACATGTCCAAGGCTCACTTAGAAAGGAAGAGTTTTCTCCCAATCCCTGTATGGGGAGCCACAGAATGTGGCTATTTACATGCCTGGGGGAGTAGAGGGATGCTTCCCTTATAGAGTGGTACCCTGGTTTACAACCATAATCCGTTCTGGAGGTCCGTTTGTAAACCAAAACAGGTTGTAACCCAAGGCACATTTTTACCAATGGGGCCTCCCAAAAAATTGTTTGTAATAAAAAAAAAATGGGTTGTAATCCAAAAAAAGGTTGCAAACCGGGACACACACTTCTGGGTTTGATGTGTTTGTAATCCAAAACATGGGTCCCAGGTGGCGCTGTGGGTTAAACCACAGAGCCTAGGGCTTGCTGATCAGAAGGTCAGTGGTTCGAATCCCTGCCACGGGGTGAGCTCCCGTTGCTCTGTCCCAGCTCCTGCCCACCTAGCAGTTCGAAAGCACATCAAAGTGCAAGTAGATAAATAGGGACCGCTCCAGCGAGTAGGTAAACGGCATTTCTGTGCGCTGCCCTGGTTTGCCAGAAGCGGCTTAGTCATGCTGGCCACATGACCCGGAAGCTGTCTGCGGACAAACGCCGGCTCCCTCGGCCTATAGAGTGAGATGAGCGCCGCAACCCCAGAGTCGGACACGACTGGACCTGATGGTCAGGGGTCCCTTTACCTTTACCTTAATCCAAAACATATGCAAACCAAGACGTATGCAAACCAAGGTACCACTGTATGTGTAAATTCAACCCCACTGGCCTGTGAATTGGGACATCCTATTTAATGATGATGATGGTGGTGTTATTATTTATACCCCACCCATTTGACTGTGTTGCCATTCTGGGTGGCTTCCAACATATATAAAATCATACTAAAACATTAAACATTAAAAAACATCCTTTCCTATACATGTCTGCCTTCAAATGTCCTCTGAAGTTTGTATTAGTTACCTATCTCCTTAACTTGCGAGGTCTCATAGCTCCATATCCTCCAATATTTCTCCAATGAAAATTGGAACGTCCTAAGGAAATGTGGGACATTCCGGGATCAAATCAGAAACCAGGACAGCTTCTGTAAATCTGGGACGGTCCCTGGAAAATGGGGACACCTGAAGGGTCTGCATAATTTGGTTATTGTTTGGCAGATCTTCTATTGTTATATTTAAATATATGTTTAAATAAATATAACCCTGTCACCATTATTCTCTCTCAAGTCTTCTTTCATGGGGTGATGGCGAAGAGTTGCAATTTTATTTTATTTTATTTTATTTTATTTTATCTTATTTTATCTTATTTTATCTTATTTTATTTTTAAATAATCTTTATTTAAAATCAGATACATTGTTCTGTTATGAAAGAAAAAAATGACACAAAAAGAAAATAGAAAAGAAAAACAAGAAAAAGTAGGAGAGAAAAAAGACGGAAAAAATAAAAAGAAAGTTTAACGAAACATCTTGTCAACGACATACAGTTTTTTAGGAAATACAAACCATCATCAACAATATTTTAAACATATAATTCCAGTAAGCAGTCCTTTTATTTTCACCTTATCGATTTCTCCTAACTACTCTTACTCTCTTACTCTCTTGTTCTCTGGTTTTATTCCCCTATTCGTTTAATGACTTCCTTCAACCACTATGCGGTTCCTAATTTCTCATATCTTAAAATTTCTGCATCCATTCTTGAACAAGAAGAGTGGTAATTTTAACAGACCAATCATGCCACCATGTTTGGTAGAAGAAGTAATTACATTTAAGAAAACAGAAGAGTGGGATAGCGTGATGACAGCAGTCCAGGAATTGGTAACTTAAAGACTGGATTACTGCAGAGCGCTCTATGTGGAGTTTCCCTTGCACTTGACCCAGAGTGCAGAATACTTCTGCATGAGAGCTGGTAGGAGTGAGACCCTGTCAATATATTGCACTGCTACTCAAGAGATCTGCACTGCCAATTTGTCACCAGGCTGAACTCAAGGGCTTACTATTAGTATAAAAAGCCCTCAACAACATTAGACCAGTTTACTTGCCTCGTGTATGTCCACTGAACCACTTTAATCTGCAGAACTGGCACAGAAGTGCCACAGAATGTTGCAAGGAGTCATTTAGTGTGGTGGCACCTTCTCTCTGGAACACCCTGACCATTGTTATTAGGTAGGTGCCTTCAGTCCATTGTTTTCAGCCTCAGCTAAAGGCTTTTCTTCTGCATGTTTTATTTTATATTATGCTAACAACTTGGTAGGCTTTTTGTTGATTTTGTTGATTAAAACTTCTTAAATAAATAGATAAAACAAGTGACACTGCTCGATAGGAATGGGCAGATCTGTCCTTTCTGCATCAGTTTGTGATGCACATGTCTCCTTGTGAAAACTCGTCAGTAGTTAGTGCTAATTTCTCCTCATGTATGCAAGGTTGTAGCCAATTTAGCTTTAACCAGAGAAGCCACCTCGAAATTAATGGATCTAAGTTAGTCTTCTCCATTAATTTCGATGTGTCTACTCTGAGTAGGACTCACACTGGATGCAACCTATATTTCTGTGTTTGGTTTTGCCTAACAAGTATAGTTTTGCAAAGTAGTTTCCCCTGGCAGCTTGCATTATTGTATGTTATTTTTAGTAATATATGGAATTCATGCACACTCTACCCTAGTATTTGCATTTTTGCGCACCTTACTTGGCTAGAAAACTGCATTGCGAAATTTGGAGAATGGCCAGTTTCAAAGGATTGCTGTGTTGTGTTGTGTTGTGTTTTGTTTTGCATATTGTTCTGAAAAGTGCAAATAAAGTTGGCTGTCCTTTAAATGCAATCTAAATTTGCATTCCTGATGGATTCAAGATCCCCTCCTTCCCAAAAGCCCTACAAACCTGTTCCTTAAGAAGGATGGAAATCCCATCCAAAGCAGGTTGAACACCACCCCTTCTTTGAACCAAGTAGGCTGACAGTACTTGAAGAGCTGACATGTATGTATGCCCACAGTACTATCAAGAAACAAGGTGTGTGGATCTAGATCAGGGTTTCCCAAACTCAGCTGTATTTGGACAACAATTCCCACCATCCCTGACCATTGGTCCTGCTAGCCAGGGATGATGGGAATTGTAGTCCAAAAAAGCTGGAGACCCAAGTTTGGGAAACCCTGATCTAGATCATTGCCAATCCCTATAAGCAATGAAGGTGAGAGGGAAAGTTCCCATTTCTACTGGGAAACCAATCATAATTCTGATATTTGGGCCTTTACAACTACCAATTTGAACTAAGGAACAGGGTTTTTGGCAAGCAAAAAAGGATCCACTGGGTCAGATTATGTGGTTGAAGGCAAGCTGGAGGAGGAGGCAGACAAAGACTTGAAATGGCCAGAGGAAGATGCAGGTTGAGTATAAGACAAGATCGGGAGGAAAGTCTCAGCAGTCTATTGGCAACCTAAGACTGCCACCTATGATGGCTATGCCCTGCCTCTATGGTCCAAGGCAGTCATGCTTCAGTTTACCAGTTGCTGGAAGCCACAATAATGGAGAATGCGCTTGAGTCTGGTTCCTGCTTGCGATTTTCCTTCAGGCACTGGATGCTGAACTAGGTGGGCCATTGGCCTGATCCAGCAGGCTCTTATTAGGTTCTTCATTAGCAAGACTCGGTGCTCAGATTGAGAAGGGTTTTATAATGGCTGGTGCCTTCTGCATCATTAGTGGCTTACAGGGCCATGGAGTATTCTTCAAGCTTATTCAAACCTCAAGCTAGTATCCTTACCTTTATACTGCATGGCAAACTGGGCCATCTTGGTGAGGAATGGCGCTCTTTCTTTGAGACATTTCCCCCCTCTAACATAATTACTTTCTTCTACTGAACACGACTCTTTTAAATAACCTTCCTTTTTTTGTCTCTTAGAAATGAAAAGAGTTCTGCAATATTTATTTATTTATTTGAAAAAAGGCATTTCTTCAGCCTCGGTGTCCTTGAATCAGCTCAAAATGTAAACTAGACCTTTCCAGCTTTCCTTTGAAGTGAAAGGGGTTTCAATCTTTCTCGGCGAACACGGCCCATTTAAATAAGGAGATGGAGTCCCATCTTTTCGATCAGCCCTCTCTTTGTTTGACTTGTCAGTAATAACACTTGAGCTGAAATTGTACAGGCGTCCTGCTAATTTAGTAATTATTGACACGGTGCCCGGCAAGAGATGATAGCAAACAGAGGGAACTGTTAACAGGAAATGGAAGAGGAGGAAGGGGGGGGGAGAGAAAGATCTTCATATCATTGTTGAATAACGGTCGAGATCATTTTATGCTCGAAGCAGGCCCAAGGCACCGTTTTCCATTTTCCCGACACATTTATAATTTATGCTTTGTAATAGTTCCAAATATTTTTTAGGACTCCGCACTTTGTTTGAGGATCTGGGAGGACTGAATGAGAATCACGGAATGCACACACACGGATGAGTGAGCAATATGACCTACCACATATTTAAAAAGCGACCCCTCATTTCTTCTTACTCTCCATTCTCAATTTACACTTGTATTTAGATTGGAGCTGAGGCTGGTGTATAGTTGACACCCACCCACCTACCCCAGGCAAAGAGACCATGAGAGTGCTTATAGAATCTGCCCCCAGAGATAAACTCATCAGGGCAACTTTACTTTGTTAAAATGACTGCTTTGCGGACTGACACGAAGAGGTTTTCATACGCATATAGCTTGGAAAGGGCTTCTTTGGCAAATGAATAGAGGGCAGATATATTATTTCAAATCACATAATCCATGGTAGGACTGTAGCTTGCTGGTGGAGCACCTGCTTTTCACACAGAAGGTACCAGGTTTAATCCCTGGTATCTCCAGGTAGGGCTAGGAGGGAACCCTCTCTGAAACCAGTTAGTGGTCTGACTCAAGTCTGAAAGCTTGAAATAGGAAATAAATAAAACCGAAGGATGGTTCAAGTGTAATGTATGAGATCTGGTGAAGTATGTTCATTTGCAGTTAGGGCTTATCCACACTTCACACTTCCTCTTGTTCCTCTGCTTCCCCCCTCCCCTGGGGAAAACTACTCTTTAGTGCTCAGTCAGAGCAAACGGCAATCTGGGCTTTCCCTAGATTACCATTTGTTGTGATCTATCGCTAAAGAGCAGGGAAAGGGGTGTTAAGTACAGTCGTACCTTGGTTTTCAAGCAGCTTAGTTCTCGAACGTTTTGGCTCCCGAACGCCGCAAACCCGGAAATGACTGTTCCAGTTTGCAAACTATTTTTGGAAGCCAAATGTCCAACGGGGCTTCTGTAGCTTCCGATAGGAGCTTCCTGTAGCCAATCAGAAGCCACGCTTTGGTTTCCAAATGTTTTGGAAGTCAAACGGAGTTACAGAATGGATTCCGTTCAACTTCCAAGGTATGACTGTATAGTGATTTAATTTACTGACATTGAGACTGCTTAAATGTATTACAGTGTGCTTAATTCTGGAATGCTCCCCAGTAACTCGTGTGTGATTAGTTAACTCTGGTCACGTCTTATTACATCCTCCATTTTGTTTTGTGTGTGAGTGACTTGACTGTAATGGCTGCATCTCCATGAACACTGAAGAAGAGACAGTGTTAGATAACTCTCTCTCTAAACGGAACAGAAGACAGGAGTGCTAACGGTTCTGTGTGAATGCATGTGACAGAAAGAAGTGCATAAGTTGATGTTCTCCCAAATAAGCAGTAAGGAGAAGTCTGCTGGAAGGAGAAAGTGGAAACCTCTCAGAAGGAACTGAATGGCCTAACTGGGTCATGAACAGAAGGCTGAGTGCAAGTACTGGAAAGAGAGAAATACACAGTTTGTTTAAGGAAGAAACTGTAATCGCCATCTAAGTAAAACTAAGTCCATGTATGTGAATGTAAATACTTTCCATATATCCTTCTTTAGCTATACATTCTGCAAGTAAAAGCTTTTTGAGCATTTTAACAAATGTTTGGACATTGTTTTAATTTCAATAAAAGAGTCAGTGTTGCACATGATGTTGGCTTCCTAGCTGCAATTTAGCTACTGTGCTAACAAGGGGAAAACAATTTGGACCCGTGCTTTCTAGCCCTAGCCATGGCACAAGCAGAAGTGTGGACAAGCCCTAGTTGCTGCTAGTGATGATATAAGATTAATGAAGCAAAAATAAAGGGCTCCTTGCCTGCATCCACATGGCAGTTTATTCCTTTTTTCATAACGTTTCCCTACTTTTATTTCTACATAATGTTTGAGTTTTCACACAATGTAAAAGCCACTTCTAGGAATACAGTGGAACGCAGCATAAGTTTAGCTCTCATTTCCAAACATGTGTTTTCTGGAAGCAAATTAGTACTACGCTTACACTATACAGTATTCCCCGACAGTTCTGTAAGTGGCTTGTGCATCATGTGAAAGCTCAAATGCAATGCAGAGCTTAACAGGAAGAGGTTGTGAAAAGAGAATAAAGTGTCATGTGAATGCGGCCTTTGTTACTCTGGAATCGGGGTGGGTGTGGGTGTGTGGGTGTGCGCGCACTGCTTATTGCACAGCACCAACAACAAAACATTACACCAGAAACCTTAGTTAGTCTTTCACCCCTATACCTAGGTTGGTTGGCCACTTTCCACATCAGGGCTGATACAGCCAAAATTTCCTAGGGATTTGGAGAATGCCACTGAGAAATGTTGCTAGCCCTATCAAAATGGTTTCATCTGCCTTCAGAATTACATTGATGTTTTGCCTGAAACATCAATCCCCCTCCCCCATTACTTCAAAAGCCACTTTCAATGAAATTTGGTGGCAGATCTTCATGGACCGCGATGACATCTGTGGCATAGATTGGTCATCCATCATCTGGTACCATGTTTATCAAATTGAAGACACCTAGAAATGAGTTGCAAGCCCTACGGCTTCTGTTAGCAGCGGTGATAAGTGAAATAGCTATCTGCATTGCTGGGTGTTCGCTCTTTACATAATCCTGCCAATTTGTGGGATAGTAACAGATTCAGCCTTAGTCCCCGAAGGCTCCATTTTGTGTTCAGATTATATACGCATTTCCTAGAACTGTTTGCATACACCGTTTATGCAAGTGAAATAGCTGTCTTCATTGCTGGGTGGTTGCTCTTTACATAATACTGCCAATTTGTGGGATGGTAACAGATTCAGCCTTAGTCCCTGAAGGCTCCATTTTGTGCTCAGATTATATACGCATTTCCTAGAACTGTTTGGATACACCGTTTATGTGACCGGCTCAAAACATATCCTTAAGGACCATATAAATCTATTTGCACTCCAATCAACTGCTAAGAAGAGGCTGCTAGTGCAAACATGAATGATATACTTTAAAAGAAAAGAAACTGTTTCTGTATCAGAATGTATTTTACGGTAATGCTGTCCTCTCTTCATTTTTCCTTGGGAAAAGCTGCCTTATTGAGTCACAGCATAAGTCTATCTAACTAACATGGCTTCCAGCCATGATGGTTTTGCTGTGCCTCCACAGCTGGAGACAGTAATGCTTCTGAATATTGTACCAGTTGCTGGAAACCACAGGAGGAGGTCCTGCTTGTAGGTTTCCCACAGGCATATGAGTGGCTACTGTGAAAATAGGATTCTGAACTAGATGGTCAACCTTTGGCCTGATCCAGCAAGTTCTTCCTAAGTCCCTTTGGGTCCCAACAAACTCTACAGTTCTATGATTTTATTATAACTCAGGCCCCATCTGTGTTACACGTTTAAAGCAGTATCATACCACTTTGAACAGTCCTGGCTTCCCCCAAAGAATTCTGGGAAACATTAGTTTGCTAAGGATGCTGGGAGCGATGAGGAGATCCCTATTTCCTTTCGAGAGCTACAATTTTCAGAATGGTTTTACCATATGTCCTCCTTCCCAGGGAACTGTAGCTCTATGATGGGAATATGGGTCTCTTAACTCTCAGCACCCTTAACAAACTACACTCCCGGTTATTCTCTGGGGAGAAACAGGACTGTTTAAAGTGGTATGATACTGTTTTAAATGTATAGTGCAGATGGGGCCTCAGGTTCAATCCCCAGCATCTCTAGTTAAGGCTAGGAAAGAATTCTTTCTGGAGCCCTGGGGAGAAGCTGGCAGTCAGTGTAGGCAGCACTGAGACCTTTTGCATGAAAAGCGTGTGCTCTGTGGCCTCTTAACCACTAACAAAACCCATGCTAAAAATATAAGACAAAAATATAAGACAAAATATAAGACAAAATGGAGCTACTATCTACCCCACCAAAAATGGTATATTAACTGTTGTGGGATATAGAATCAGAAAACAACATATGGGTGGCTTCATTGAGATTCCTGATGGTGTCTGACCCTCACCTGATGTGACATGTGATCTCAGGTGTGGCCTGGGTCGGTGGAGTTTAGAGAAAAATGGCCTTGCGAGCCAAAATGAGACCTCTGTCAGGCCAAATTAGACCCGTAGAGTGTATGTTCCCCACCCCTGCCCTAAACTGTTGGACAGGATATCTAAAGGCTTATCTCATCCCACATGGGCTCAAACCCACATCTGGCTCCCTGCTCCCCTACCGTCAGCAGCCTTTGTGTTGGTTATGCCATGATGATGGGACACCCTTCAAAGGGTGCCTGGCTTGGTCAAATGTCTTGGTCCCCAGATACCCTTCCCTACAGACCCTCTCAGATGTTAAGGTTGTCAGAATGGCACCTCTTGGTAGTTCCACTGGCCTCAGAAGTTCAGGGGGGAGAGGAGAAGGCATTGTCTGGGACAGCCCCTAAGAATTCCATTCTCACAGAGTTGGGCCTGACACCTTAATTTAACATTTTTCATTGTATGATGAAGACACACCTTTTTACCTGGCTGTTGGGAACCCTGCCCTTGGACCTTATTGCCAAAGGCCAGGAAAGAAGTCTAAATAACAGTAACAACAACAACAACTGCTCAGCTCCAGGCAAGTGCTTCAAACATGGTTATTTGCCTTCGTTGCTTTGCATGTTTCTATAGTCCTTTATTTTTTGATATTACTCCTAATATTTAAGCTGCTTTGGGGATCCTCCAGGACTAAAAGGCAGGGTATTAAATGTTCTAAATAAATAAATAAAATGGATGAATTTGCCAGATGGCTTGATGCAGCAAATCCCTCTCCTCCTCCCCCCACCCCGCTCCTTGCTGCCCCCCCCCACTCTGCCCCTTGCCTGTCATACAGGAATAATACAGAGAAAATAATATTGACCTGTCTTATATGATTGGTCTTCCACAGATTTCGTACATTATTTTGATGTAAACAATAAGTTTGCTATTGGCACACACGCACACACACACACACACACACACCCATAAAAATTAATCTGATAAATTAATTGTAACTTCTGAAGGAGAGAGTGGGAAAATCCTGCAGGCTTAAGAAATGAAAACAGGACATGCAAGTCAGTTCCACCCTTGAAGAGAAAGGAGTTGGTTGCCTGCCCACTTTTAACTGTGCTGAAAATCACAGGTAAACAGCAGCGAGGAGAACCTTAAGGAACTGGCTCTTTTTTTTCAACCCTAAGGATCCTGACAAAATACAATAATAAAAAAAGCAAACAAACCCTTTCCACACCAACCTCCAGCTCCCATGCTCAGACTGGGTCCTTTTAATCTTAATTTTGAACAGTTGCTACTCCAATTAAATTCTACCACCTAGCATTTTCAAACAGCTCTCAGTTGTCGTGGCAAACTCTTTTTAATGGACAGCTGTTTTTGACAGGTCTCTCTGATTTGCCAGCTCTCTGTCATCTGCCAGCACAGGCGGCCCCGTTTGGAATTTTTTTGCTGCTGGCATTGAGGGGATATGTAAATGTACACATGAATCAGTTGTCACCAGTACAGACGCGGTGCGGGGAGATGATGAGAATGTGTTGGGAGTTCAGTCGGCTTAAAGTGGGAGGGAGGGAGTTGTGGGGGGGGGGGGCAGAAAACCCTTCCTGCTTAGATTTCTTGAAGTGATTCTTTAAAAAAAACAAAAAACATTTCAAGTCCCTCCAGGTTCTCCCCCACTTTGTGGGGCCTTGTCAGTTTGGAGTTTGGCAGAGTCCAATCTGTTGCTTGCAAATCAAACCATTGTGGAAACTTCTCTTTAAAAAAAAAAGTTTCTGGAATTATAGAAACATTTCAGGTCCACAGTCTCAGAGCTTTGATTGTGCAAATGGATGGAACTTGTTTGTTTGCGGGGGGAGGGGCACACACAAACTTTTTCGAATGGGCTGCCAACCGTCGGAAGAGGCATGCTACAAAATAAACTTCTGTTTGGCTTTCCTGGAGCATTCTGGGAAATGCACCATCATGGCTGCCCCCAACAGATTCTACTCAGAGTAGAAGAAAGATATGACTATAACAATCAAATATTAGAGTAGTAATGTCTGTTTGGTGTGGGAGGTATTTTCACAATGTGTGGTCCATAAAACAAAACCGAACCCACTGACCTCCATTTGTTTCACAACCCCCTCATCCCATCTTTGCCAGAGAGCAGCAAAATCAGTTGGTGGATGTGCTATACATTTAAAACAGTATCTTACATCTTTAAATAGCCATGTCATCCCCCACAGAATTATGAGAACTGTAGTTTGTTAAAGGTGCTGAGACATCCCCTAATCCAGTCACAGAGCTACAATTTTCAGAGTGGTTTAGCAATCCCTCTTCTCAAGGAACTCTTGGAATTGTAGGTCTCTTGAGAGGAATGGGTACTCTTAACAACTACTCTTAGCACACTTGATAAACTGCAGCTCCCATGATTCTTTGGGGGAAGACATGTCTGTTTAAAGTGGTGTGATACTGCTTTAAATAGGTAAAGGTAAAAGTACCCCTGACCATTAGGTCCAGTCGTGTCTGACTCTGGGGTTGCGGCACTCATCTCCCGTTAATGGCCGAGGGAGCCGGCATACAGCTTCTGGGTCATGTGACCAGCATGACAAAGCCGCTTCTGGCAAACCAGAGCAGCACACAGAAACGCCGTTTACCTTCCCACCGAAGAGGTACCTATTTATCTACTTGCACTTTGATGTGCTTTCGAACTGCTAGGAGGGCAGGAGCTGGGACCGAGCAACGGGAGCTCACCCCGTCGCAGGGATTCGAACCGCTGACCTTCTGATCAGCAAGCCCTAGTCTCTGTGGTTTAACCCACAGCGCCACCCATGTCCCAACTGCTTTAAATGCATTAGTGCAAATGGGGACGTAGAGTCAAATAGATCCAGAAGACCTTGGGTCCTCCAGAAATTTGTATTGGGACCAGTGCCTTTTCAGTTTCTTCATAAATGATCTAGAATTCAGGTTGAGCAGTAAGGTGTCCAATTTTTCAGATGTCATAAAAATTTTCAAGAGGGTAACAAGAAAAACGGATTGTTAAGAACAACAACAAAAAAAAGACATCTCTGGCTTACGGGTAACAAAATGAGAAAAGTGGCTCAATGTAATTAAGTGCTGAGTGTTGCACTTGGGGACAAAATAAAAATAAAAAATCCTCGCTTCACATATACACTGAAGAACTCTTGAGTTGGCAGTGACAGAACATGAAAGAGATCTTGGGGTCGTGGTAGATAGGTCAATGAAAATGTCGACCCGGCGTATGGCAGCTGTGAAAACTGCAAATTCCATGCTAGGGGTCATTAGGGAATGGATAGAAAATAAAAGTGTCAATATTGTAACGCCTTTATACAAAATCTATGTTGCAACAACTGCACTTAGAATTGTGTGCATAGGTCTGGTCACTGCATCTCAGGATATTTCAGAAGTGTTAAAGATGCAGAATAGGGCAAACAATTTGACTACAGGGCTAAGGTAACTCCTCGATGAGAAAGGTTACATTTTGGGCTTCTGTCCAAAGGTGACAAGGGAGACACATTATAGACATTTATATAATTATGCATGGTGTGGATAAAACAGATACAATTTTTTTCTCCCTCTCCTATAGTACCACAGAGACCAAGACCACCCAATAGAGCTGAATGGTTAAACAGACAAAAGGAAGTACTTCTTTACCTAGCACATAATTAAATGATTGATTTTTATTTTATTTTATTTTTTGCTGCAACAGACCTTCCAAATATCCCTATTTTCCAGGGACAGTCCCAGATTAACAGAAGGTGTCCCAGTTTCTGATTTGATCCTGGAATGTCCTACATTTTCTTAGGACATCCCTATTTTCATCAGAAAATTTTTGGAGGGTATGGAGTTATACAACCCCTGACCCAAGGAGATAAGCAACTATACTACTTTTAGAAGACATCTGTATAGGGAAGGGTTTTTTTTTAAAAAAAAAGTTTAATGTTATATTACGTTTATGTTGGAAGCCGCCCAGAGTAGCTAGGGCAACCCAGTCCCTATTTTCAATGAAGAAATGTTGGAGGGTATGCAACATGATGTGGAGATGGCCACAAACTTAGATGTTTTAAATTTAATTGTTTCTTTTCCCCCCATACTGAACTCTATTACAAAAGTAATATTGATAAAAGTATAAATATAAATGGAAATTAACTCCTGCTTTATATATCCTCCTACTCTGAACGTAAGAACATACCGGTAAGAAGAGCCTTGCTGGATCAGGCAGGTGTTACATCCAGTCCAGCATTCTGTTCTTATAGTGGCCAACCAGATGCCTCTGGGCACTGGCGGAGGAAGAGGAGTGCGGGGGGAGTGCACCGCCCCCGGCAGCACAATCCCAGTAGGGTGCCATCACAGCTGCCCCCCCCCCCCCCGCGCGTGCTGGGTGCCACACTTCTGCAGGCGGTGTGGCCTGCCCCAGGACGCACGCCACGTCCCTGCAGGCGACATACCATGCCCCAGGACGTGTGGCACTCCCCTGCAGGCAGCATTCCCCGCCCCCAGGACACACGTCACGCCCCTGTGGACGGCGAGCCACGCCCCCGTCTGCTCTCCGCCATCCAGTGCTGGAACATGAAGCTCTGCCACTGCCTCTGGGAATCCCACAAGCGGAACCCGAGTGCAAGAACAACTCTCCCCACTTGCGATGCCCAGCAACTGGCATTCAGAGATACATACTGCCTCTGACAGTTTCTTGACCCGAACTCACTTCTCTCTGACTGACTTGACTACCTCAATCGATTACCAATCAATACAAAGGCTGGCCGATCTGTTCCTCATCAGCAGGCTGTTATTTATTGAACCTTCCTTTTATATTCCTTTAAAATATGAAAATAAAACTGCAATCAAGAACAGAACAACAACCTGTAATTGTAGAGGGGTCTATACCTATTTCTATATCTATAATATATAAACACACACACACACACACAAATTTATTTCCTGTAATGGAGATATTCTGTAGTTGCTCAGCGTTCTGAGAGCAGATAATGAACCGAGGGAGGGGCGCCTCCAATTTTAATCCAGAAATGATCCTGTGCCCCAGCTATCGAAACTGGAGCTGTGCACTGGATTCAATGGAAGTCTGAATCATGAAAGAAAAAGGGTTTATTCGGGGGATTGGGTCTTGGGCCCTGTCACATTAAGCCAGCCCTGGATCAGCCTGGGCCAGCCTAGTGTGATCTAGGCATTTGGCAAGAACGCTGCAGGAGTTTGCTTACCCAGCATGCTCGCAGCAGAACTGAATCCCCTGTTTTAAAACTCCTTAAAATATATAGCTTTGCACAGAACTGATTTGAGACTGGATCTTAGTTGGGGTGGATGTTCGCTGGGGCAATTTGGGGTGGATTGGCCCAAATTGGGCTGGGCTGGGTACAGCATGAAACAACACTGTCAATCAGTTCATTATTATATGGACTGTCTGGATTTCCATCTCAAATCACTGAGTGGCCAGAGTTATAAATCCTTAAAGAGCTTTCAAGATGAAGAGACCTTTGCCAACCCAGTTCCAACACAGCCTTATGACACCTTTCCCAAGTGAGGAGACAACTCTTTTCTCAGTCTTGTGCTTTGCCAGCATGGTGAGAGTTGCTAGGAAACCCCTCACAGAGTTATGGTTCGCAGCACTCTTAGCAAACCACAGTTCCCAGATTTGGTTCTCCACTCCACCAGGGAGATCAGTGGTTGCAGGATTGCTAGTAGCATGAAATGGGGTAATCATAAATCACTGATTATTTCATAGGCATTGATAGGTAGTAGGGTTGCCATATGTCCAGAGAATTCCGGACATAGCCAGGATTTGGTTGTTGGAAATAGTGTCTGGGCAGAAAGTCCGGACATATGACAACCCATGTCGGAAGTGTAGATTTTGGTGAATTTTGTTAAGATATTGCAATAAGATACTGCAAAAAAAGCTCAGCAACTTTTGTCTATATTTTCACTTCTTGAAAAATGGCAACACTAATAGGTAGAGGATGCTTGTTTAAGTCAGCATTGATGGCTTTTGAGATCTGCTGGCTGCAAATCTACTGGACAGTTCCCCAACTGCTTAGATGGAGGCAGGGGAGCAACAGTTTGGCAACCGAAATATTGCCATTTGCTTCTGGAGAATTGGAAACGCTTTGCAAATGTGCGCTGCCTGCCTGAGTGTTTGCCTGCTTCCCTGGGCTAAGCCTGTATATTTGTAAATAATGCGGCATTACAAAATACCATATGCCTCCAGTGCTGTCTGCTCAAAAGGCAAGTTGCCCTATAAAAAGGCTGCTCCCCCCTTTGCTCAAGAAAGCGAGGAGCTCTGAACATGACACAGTTTGCTATTACTATGCTATTTTCTGCGTCGTGGTTGCAACCCCTACTGTTCCTGATACTAGCGCTTCACTGGGGGCAGGAAAATCATCAAATAGCTCTTCATTTTGACAGTATCAATATGTTCTGTGCGTGTGTTTTTAGAATAAAAATAAAAATCAAATTGTTCATTCTTCACACTTAATTTTCTTTGAAGCGGCAAAGCATCTTTGGGAAATTTAGCTGCAGGGGGTAGAGGGCAAAGGAGAGGCTATAGATGCGTCCCCTTTATGAACAATACTGATAATTAGAGGAATAAAGAAGTATGTGTGTTTGTTTGTTTAGTGTAAAGTAAAATTGAGGCTTATTTTACGCCATGATTACTAGGACCTCTTCATCGATTCCCCCCCCCCCCATGGCAATGTCAAGAAGCAAAGCAAAGAAAAAAATGAGAACAGGGAAAGGAATGATAAAGAAGTCGGAAGGGCAGGAATCCAAAATTAAGGAAAGGAAACATTTAATAGCACCCATCTGTGGCAACAGGCACATTTTGAACTTTGAGAAAATGTTTGTGGGTTGCCAGTCACAAAATGGCTGCCATGGGGATGTGGCATAACAGCATGGATGCCTTGTGGCCATGGCGTAACACAAAATTAGAGGGAGTTCATCGGATTTGTGCAGATCCATGGTGAACACCTTGTACACCTCAGAAAGGATATTGTAGGGTTGGGGAAGGTTGAGAAAAGGGCAGCCAACACGATCGAGGGATCTGAACAACTTCACTCTGAGGAAAGGTTGCAACGTTTGAGTAAAAAGGTGAGTAAAAGGAGACATGATATTAGGGTACTATATGATTAACACATAGTGTGGAGAGAGAGGTTTTCTCCCTCTCTCATACTTCTAGAACTCAGGGGCACCCAGTTGGAAGATTCAGGACTTTTTCACATGGTGCATAAACTATGGAATTTTGTCCAACTATGTAATGATGGCCATCAGCTGAATGTCTTTAAAGGGGACTTAGACAAATTCATGGAGGATAGGGCTATCAGTGGCTACTAGCTATGATGGCAATGTACAGCTTCCAACATCAGAGATGGTATGCCCCTGAATCATGGGGGGGGGTTGCAAGTGGGGAGAGTACCAAACCCTCCAAGTGTCCCTGTTTTCCAGGGACAGTCCTTGATTTAGAGAAGCTACCTTGGTTTCTGATTTGATCCAGGAATGTCCCGCTTTTCCTTAGCATGTCCCGATTTTCACCGGAGAAATGTTGGTGGGTATGGAGTGGCCCCCAAGCCAAGGAGATAAGTAACTATATAACCTTTAGAAGACATCGGAAGGCAGCCCTGTATAGTTTTATTATGTTTTAATAGAAGTTGGAAGCCATTCAGAGTGGCTGGGGCAACCCAGTCAGATGGGCGGGGTATTATTATTATTATTATTATTATTATTATTATTATTATTATTATTATCATTATTATTTAGGTCATCCCTCATTTCATCACATAAATGTTGGAGGGTATCGAGTACTATTGCACTCTGGTTCTTACTATAGGCTTACTATAGGAATCTGGTTGATCACTGTTGTGTATTAATTAAGATATTCTGTCAGCCGGGTGGAGTAGTGTCATTGGTCAATTTAAAGAGTACAAGCACAATCCACAGCCTGATTGGGTTCCCGCTTAAATGTATCTTTCCTCTCTGTACCAGTGTGTCTATAAATAGAGCTTTCCCTGCCCCCTATTCCCCAGTCTTGTCCTATCCTTACAATAAATAGCTGTTCACGAAGAAGTGTCTCTGGATTTATTGCTCCACGAACCCAAGACACAACAATCACTTCAAGAACAGGATGCTTGACTAGCTTGGCCTTTGGCCTGATTCAGCTGGACTCCTCTGATATCCTTACAACTCAAATTGGGGTAACGAAAGTTGCAGTCCTCACTTAGAGCCAGGCTGGATGTGGTAGGGCACACATGTTTATTTCATGCATGCTTTGGGCCTGTTCATGTGTAAAAAAGGGTGAGGCCCCCTATTCTGTACACGAAGCAGAAGGGAGCGAAACCCACTGCTCCCTCAGCTTAACCACTGCATTCAGCACCCAAACTCACTTCTGGCTTGGGAGGGAGGCTGTGGGGGGAAAGCTGCTCATCATAAGATGATAAGCACAGCCATCTTGTCCTCACAATGGCCGGCCACGTGCCTATGGGAAGCCTGCAAGCAGGATCTGAGTGAAACAGCGCTCTCCTCACTTGCAGTTTCCAGCAGCTGGTATTCAGAGATAATTATGGCTCCAATTGTGGAGGTCGAATCATGGCATTTGCCTAAGAATATGCTGCATCGAACTGAGAAAAATTTAATGGAGCAGATGTGTAGATGGCTGAACCTACTTAATTTACGCTTCCCAAAACAATAAGTGAACTTCAAAATCCACGTTTCTCCAAATTTTGCAATGCATTTCTGCAACCAGGTAATGTTTACCAAAACGTGCTTACTGGCGTAAAGTGTGCAGCATAAAAATGCATATATTAGTGAAAATAAAATACAAAAATTAAGGAAATTTTCTTTGCAAAAATGTGTATGTTGGGCAAAATTGCATACAAACGTATTGGCTTTTAGATGAAAAAAAATCACTAAAAGGCTCAAAAGAAATTAGAAGGGCTTTTAAAAAAAAAATTTAAAAAGCCACAAACGGTTGTATAAATGTGGACAACTGAACTTAAGACATCAAAAAGGAGAAACTGAAACTGGCAGATATGCCCATTCCTACCCATCACATATACTAGGTGTGGGGCACCTTTGGCCCTCCAGATGTTGCTGAACTTCAATTCCCATCACCCCCCGGTTATTGGCTATCCTTCAGTATTGCCAAAAGCTTTATCTGGAACACTTTAAGCACCTGGGGAGATGACAACCAAGCTTTCTCACCCCAGTTCTGAGGCCCAATCTCGAGATGTGTACTCGTCCATCCATCCATCCCCCCATCATTAGCCTGATGTGAGTTGTACGTCAACAACATATGGAAGGCCAAATGTTTCCCATGCCTGACATACAGTTCATAGTCACATAGCAAGTTGAGTGAGCTTTGAACTGCTTGTTGTCTCACTGTGTAGCCTACTTTGTGAGGATAAAAAAGGGGGAGGGACTGCACATTAATCCTTGGAGGAGAAAAATACAACAAATAAAATAAGGCAGCTTATTCAATTCACTGAACTTGCTTAAAACGAACACAATGATATCTGACAGTATTCAAGAGTTAGAAGTCTCTGTAAGAATTACTTTGTGCGTTTCCACCAATGACTCCCTTGGTTAGCTTCACACACACACACACACACACACACACACACACAATTGCCACTTACTTGTAGTACTCAAACCATCGCAGAAAGGAAAATGTGAGCTGTTTAGACAGAATCTATAAGGTAGAATAGAGTGGTTTTAAAGCATTCTCAACAGGGGGGATGAATACAAGAGAAGGGCGGGAAGAAAAAAATCTATTAAAAATGAAAATAACAAAGTCTTTTAATGTCTAAGGGGAAAATAGAGACTGATTTTGTGCAAAAACGGTACGACGTGTTCATTGATCTTTTTTCTTCTTCTTCCTTTCCTAGAGACAAGAAGAAATTGGCTGGTGACTGAATAAAAGAAAATGAAGTCCCATTAATATGATCTGTCGAAAGAAAACTTGCGTAAATTGATCAATGCTATACAAGTCGTTCCTAACCTTTCCTCTCGTTTGAAGAGGATAGTG
The DNA here is from genome assembly GCF_009819535.1 of Lacerta agilis. Lineage (NCBI taxonomy): Eukaryota > Metazoa > Chordata > Lepidosauria > Squamata > Lacertidae > Lacerta > Lacerta agilis. The sequence continues at coordinate 20,876,240 of NC_046324.1, read as the reverse complement.
TGTGTGTATGAGTGTGTGTGTGTGTGTTTGTGTGTGTGTGTGTAGATGTTTCCTCCCTACAACACCATAAACAATACACATCAACAATTTCAGGTTGCTTTTTAGACAGTTTCCCAGTAATATAAGAAATAAAGAAGTTCTGAAACTCGACCTGGCAATAGATTTCTCTCTCCACATTTGCCCACAGAACCAAAGTTTGAAGCTAGCTTTTCTTCTCTGGGTTTATTTTGGATTCAAAACAAGAAGTTTACAGTAGCCATGTAGAAACTCTTAGGCTCCAGGACGTGGCTGCTGGGAGGTTGCGCTTCGTCATGGAGCTTGTGGTCTTAAAGCTGCATGAAGAAGACCCTGTGTAATGATTATTTATCATCACACCTCTGGATTGCAGACTCAGCCGGTGAATTCCAACAGGACTATATCAAAAACAAGAGTACAATGAAGAATTATTATTGTTGTTGTTGTTATTAATTGCCTGCCATTCAGCCCAAGTTCCCAAGTGGAATACAACATTAAGAGGAAGACATCTTCATGCTCAGGGGAACACCAAGATTTGCAGACATAAAAAACTTTGGGGGGAAATTCTAAGGGGATAACCCCCCCCCCCACACACACACACACACACACAAATAAATAAATAAATAAATAAATAAATAAGAGGACTGAGTATGTTCAGAAGCTACAAAATGCAGAGCATCTGTTGGGAGGGAAACAGCAAGATGGAAGGGAAATAGAATGGAATATTCTGGAAAAGAGAACTGCTGGCTGGCCAAAACATTGAAAAGGGCAACCATACACTGAAACAATAAGAAGGGAGAGCAGGGACCTTGAAGTTCCCAACAGCTGTTAATCAAGCAAGCAAGCACACCTTTGTCACAGTCAGGACACCTATGTCCTGGCCAGGCCTGCACCCAATCTTGTTTTTGTACAATCTTGTTTGTCCTCAGGAACCAAAATTATATTATCAACATATACAAGCAGAAATGATGAATGATAACTAATCAGAGGCAGCAACAGTTGCAAATGGCAACAAAATATCTGTGAAAGGAAGAAGAGCAGGTTTGCTCAAGTGTGTTGCAGGTAGAAATACTGTTTGTAATGAAGTGAGAGCAGGAGTTTACTTGCTCGAATTAACAAATAAGAAAGTTTTGAGAATTTAAATTCTAGGTTTAAATTGATTACTTAATTGAGAAGGCGATTGTAACAAAAACACTGGGGCCAAATTTGAATAGTAGAGTGTCTGGCATCTGGTGGGCAATCTCATCCTTTATTTCCACACTGTGGCTGCAGACCAAAGCACTCGTCAGGAGAGCTATGAGATTCAGGTGAGGGTCAGATGCCTTGTCAATCCCAGCAGGTATATAACAGGAAGACCTAGCCTGCCCAGGCCTGTGGCCTGCCCAAAGTTCAGTTATTGGAAAAGTTTTTCAGTTTGGATCTAAATCCAACCATAGGTTTCCCATACATCCAGAATTTCCCAGATATAGCAGGAATACTGCAGTTGGAAGCAGTGTCTGGCTGGAAATAGTTTAAATGTCTGGGAAAACCCAGATGTATGACAACCGATGTCGGAAGTCTAGATCAGGGGTCAGCAAACTTTTTCAGCCGTGGGCCGCTCCACTATCCCTCAGACCATTTGGTGGGCCGGACTATATTGGTGGGGGGGGGAGAACGAATTCCTATGCCCCACAAATAACCCAGAAATACATTTTAAATAAAAGGACACATTCTACTCATGTAAAAACACGCTGATTCCCGGACCATCCACGGGCCGGATTGAGAAGGCAATTGGGCCAGATCTGGCCCCCGGGCCTTAGTTTGCCTACCCATGGTCTAGATCAGTGTTTTTCAACCACTGTTCCGCGGCACACTAGTGTGCCACGAGATGTTGCCTGGTGTGCCGTGGGAAAAATTGAAAAATTCAAGAGAATTACTTTATATATAGTCAATATAGGCACAGAATTAATTTTTTTAACATTTTCTAATGGTGGTGTGCCTCGTGATTTTTTTCATGAAACAAGTGTGCCTTTGCCCAAAAAAGGTTGAAAAACACTGGTCTAGATCAGGCACCCCCAAACTTCGGCCCTCCAGATGTTTTGGACTACAATTCCCATCATCCCTGACCACTGGTCCTGTTAGCTAGGGATCATGGGAGTTGTAGGCCAAAACATTTGGAGGGCCGCAGTTTGCGGATGTCTGGTCTAGATCTAGGCGAATTTCCTGAAAAAATAGCTTTTGCGGGAGGGAAACACAAACTCAATATGGCCACCTTATGTAATACTCAAGCCCTCTTACTGTGGAATTGTAGCTCTGTGCAAGGAAATAGTAACAACTCTCAGAACCCATAACAAGCTGCAGTTCCCAGAATTCTTTGAGGGAAGCTGTCAGTGTTTAAAATGGTATTACAAAGCTTTAAATTTATGGTCTGAATGTGGGCAACCACTCCCAGTTGTAGTCCAAGTTGTAGTCCAACTGGAGGGCAACAAGGGGTGCCAAAGCAGCTGTCTAAAGATACTAGATCCTGTCACCAGGCCTTCCTCAGAAGGACAGAGATGAGCTTTAAGTGTGTATTATTTTGCCTCTCCTTAGTGTCACCCATTTACTGTTCTTTGACATTTGTGGGTAATATTCTTTCCCCCTCCCCTTCCAAGAGTTTAATTTAATACCAAAAACCAATTATTATGTAAATACAAGCCTGGTTATAATTGTCAGAAAACAAGTTAGCATAAGAATGGAAAGCAGGGACTTCCTGAAAGTAAAAGCCAGCTCTGATTTATGACAGTCTTTCAAGTATGATTGATAAAACCAGTTCTGAGAAAGGAGTAATGTGTGTGTGTGTGTGTGTGTGTGTGTGTGTGTGTGTGTCCCTGTAGTGTTTTCTCTGCCTTGCTCTTTCAGAATATTTCCCCAACGTGCTTGTGCAAAGTAAAGTTTCTTTGGAACGCAAAACTTCACCGTAAAATTCATTGTCTTGGTGGTTTGTTTGTTTGCTTTTCCTTTTGTTTTGCTTAAAAGGCAACCCCCCCTCCTCCAGCAAACCACACCAAAGTCATTATTTAAAGTGCCTCCTCTTCATTCCTCCCCTCAAATGTTCCTAGCAGATGTTTATTTAGAGAATGTGCTGGATTTCTCTTGCTAGACACAGAAGTGACATTTCTTGAGGGTTTTAGCTGGAGAAATTTGTCTTCTTCATCATGTCTTTAAACATCTGTAAAAGGCAACAGAATCTTTATTATCTTGCTAACTTGAAGTGAAACCAAAAAAAAAAAAAACACAGCAAGCAATATCTTAGCTCTGAGTCCAAAAGAAACTTTATTTAATGGGACTGACAGATGAGAAATATCTATCCTGAACGTTTTGCTTCAGTAGAAACTCACCCTCTGACCTCTTGACTTCTGAGTAAGGCTGGCGCTTTCTAAAAAAGAACATTCCATTTCCTTCAGATGTGTTCCTTTTTAAAAGAGAAGATTTTTGTTGTTTTGCTTCTCTCCATATTTCTGTTATCTGCCTTAGGAAATAAAGCATTACCCAGAGGATTCAAAACTGTAAAAACAAAGAAGAGGGGCTGATGCCCTAGATGGATCTGTTTATGTGGTGCCAATTTCCTGGGTTGTTCTACACAAACACACCACAACTGGATTTCCTTTTTGACTTTAAAGGAGCTTATTATTATTATTATTATTATTATTATTATTATTATTATTATTTAATGAATGTTTAATATGTAGTATTTTTCAAGTCCCACCCCCGTGTGCCCTGTTTGGCCTTAACACTATTCATTTTATACCTCTGGTACCAATTGCAAGTGGGGAGAGGGAGCTGCTGCTTTCAGGTCCTGGTTGGAGGCGTCCCATGGAAATCTGGCTGGCCACTGTGAAAAGAGGGTGCTGGGCAAGCTTTTGGCCTGATGCAGCAGGATCCTCCTTACGTTCTTACAGACTGCAGCTCCTGTGGGCAAAGCTGATTTAGGATACAGGAAATTATCTTATGCTAAGTCAAACAATTGATCCATTTAGCTCAGGATTGCCTCTGAGTTCTAGTTGCTGAGGATCTGGAGCAGGAAGAAGGCTGTTGTGCTCATGCTCTCTGTGTGGACATCTCAGAGGCATCTGGTTGGCCACTGTGAGATCAGGATGCTAGACTAGACTGGCCTTTGGCTTGCTCCACTTCTTAAATTCTCATAGGAACACAGTTCCGGTTTTGATGGGTCATTTCCTTTATCCCAGATGCAGTGCAGTTCCAGGTAATTGAGTGCAACACACCGGCTGCCATTAAAAATGGAAGGCCACACTGATGACTCCCATGTTTTTGTAGGAACTACAATATCCTTTGGGACACGGGTGGCGCTGTGGGTTAAACCACAGAGCCTAGGGCTCGCTGATCAGAAGGTCGGCTGTTCAAATCCCAGCGATGGGGTGAGCTCCCGCTGCTCGGCCCCAGCTCCTGCCCTCCTAGCAGTTCGAAAGCACGTCAAAAGTGCAAGTAGATAAATAGGTACCGCTCCGGCAGGAAGGTAAACGCCGTTTCCGTGCGCTGCTCTGGTTCGCCAGAAGCAGCTTTGTCATGCTGGCCACATGACCCGGAAGCTGTACGCCGGCTCCCTCAGCCAGTAATGCGAGATGAGCACCGCAACCCCAGAGTCGGACACGACTGGACCTAATGGACAGGGGTCCCTTTACTTTACCTTTACCTTTACAATATCCTTTTAAAAAAAAAGTACCATGGAAGGAACCGTACTACATCTGGGTTATTTTTCAGTAGGTGAAATAGTGGCAGTCCAGCCAAGAAGATAGCTGGGATTTTGTTGAAGCTGCTGCTACTGCCACAAATAGTGATAAACTAATAAATAAATAAAGTTTAAAAGAATATATTAAGAATATAAAAAGAATATAATAAGCCCCAGCCACTACTGCAATGGTAAGCAGTGATTTTCTGGCCTACTTTACCACAGTATATGGACTTTTGTACACTGTGTGGCCAGGACCTCCATACACACTGTCCAGGCTTGCGCCCCAGAGAGATCACTTCAGTGTTGCTAACACAATGGTTTGACTTCACCTCCTGAAGCGCACCCCATTGTCTCTCAAGACAGATGGATGCTAACAACTTGACTAGAGAACTGCCTTGCAAAATTCAGAGAAGTGCATCAGTTTCAGTTCGCACACTGTTTTGGAAAGTTTGAATTAGGTTGATTTGCCTTTAAATGTGAACTGAGTTGAAATTCTCCCCTATTCCTGTTTCTGATCAGGTCAGTCATGTAGCACACCAGAGGCAAGCACCAGCCACCTCCAGTTCGCCAAAGATGCAATAAAATAAAATAAAAATCACAGGTCTACAAAGTAATAGCCAGGTGTCTAAGCAATGTGCAGGAGATATTTTTCACCCTACTGAAATCTCCAGCTTGTTTGTTTGTTTGTTTCCAGCCCAACTTTCAGTGAAGGCCTATTTAAATAAAATAGACTCTTCGTCTATGCTGAACTCCAGGTCTAAAACCCTTGCGGCAGCGGGGTGGGATGAGTAAGGTCGAGGGAGTCAGAAATTTGGAACGCTGCTATGTATTTGAAGAGTCTTCCCAAGTTATGCTTGGATGAAGCACTCCTGATTTAAGGATTCATTCTTCCACAAAGAAGCATCCATTAATTGCTCATGTTTAATTCTACTCTTTCTGTGCCAGCTGGTAAGCTTGTTGTGCAACAGTCGTAAATATTTGCAATGCCCGAGTTTCATAAAAAAATAAAAATAAAGAAATCAGCACTCATAATTAATTCCTCATCCAGGGTACTCCTGACCGCCGGTCTTTCACCTGACTGATTCGTACGGCCGCTAACAGCTCATTACGTATTAATCATTTCCTCTGCAGAAGCAATCATCGAGTGGCTTGGTTGGCACAGGTCCAGGGGTTGGCCTATTCTGAGTTGGATGGTCATACTGGGATTCCCTTGGATCAGTTATGGGTCAAAGAAGTCAGTGGTGGTGTCTTTGCTTGGCTGCAGTTCCGAGAATGTTGTGTGGCAGAGGGAGAATGGAGGGACCCACCACTTACTGAGGGAATCGGCAGGGTTAGCACTGAATGCAAACAAATAGCGGGAAACAAAAGTGACTCTCTTTCCATTCACTTGATGCTGTCACCAGAGGCACCCTCTTAAATCCCATCAAGACCCCCTTCCCTTTTCTATTGTAACTGCGGCATCTGTATCTGTCAGAAGCCACATGAATGCCATGCATTTAAATCAGGGTGTTGTTGTTTTTTTAAAGCCGGAACTAGCTGGAACTCAGTTCTGGCACCTCTAATGGTTCTATAAAGTCTCTGTCACAGCGATCGGCAGTTTGGTGTCTTCCACATTTTCTAGACTCCACCTCCCATCTTCCCTAACCATTGGCCATGTTTGGTGGAGTTGATAGAACCTGGAGCCCAGGATATCTGTAGGGCATCAACAAACATTGTGGGGAGGGGGACGTTATTGTCTGTCCACAGCCTTAGCAAAGGGGCTAACATTTCTCCTGTGGTTACTATATAATGATAGCAATAATAATAATAATAATAATAATAATAATAATAATAATAATAATAATTTATTATTTATACCCTGCCCATCTGACTGGGTTTAATATGATATGTTTAAAGTGCCATGATACCCCTGTAAACAGTTATGGCTCCCCACAAAGAATTTTAGGATGCATACAGAGCTATACAGGGCCTGTCCAGGGCATTTTGACACCTGAGGCAAACCACAAAATGGCATCCGCCACCACCAGGGAAGAAGAGGAAAGTGTGCACCAGGATCAAAGGAAGATCTACATGTGGTGCATTCCTTGGAGGCTGGATCATCTGCCCTTGTGGATTCTGCCAGCCCTTGAGCTATAATTCTCAGTGTTCACTATGAAGGCAGATTGATTGTTAAACCACTCTGGGAAGGGAACAGTGTCCTCCTAACAACTCTCAGCATCCTTAAGAAACAACAGCTCCCAGAATTCTTTGGGGGAAGCCATGCCAGTCTAAAGTGGTATCATGGTGCTTTAAATGTATGGTATATATGTGGCCTTAGTTACTCCTCTCATAATTCAATAAATCCAGATAGTTAAGCAAAGAGACTCAGAGACATAGGAGTAAACCTTGCCTGTCACCGGATTTGATTATTGTTTGATCAATAGATCTCTCTCTCCCACCCACCCCACCCCCGCCCCTCACAATACCACGTGCAACGTTTGCAGCTTACAGGCTCCTTTTCATATATATGAAAGCCAGCTCTTTACAAAGCATGTGAAATACGTTAAGGCCACACATTTTTTATATTTATTGGAAACAGCCTAAATAATTAAACTCAATGGGTTTTTTGGGTGGCTTTGGGGCTCTTGCCTAGAGTGAAAGGTCACAACCTGACATACCATCGGCCTACATGGTCCCGATGATTGACAGGAAGAGGAAATAAGTTGATATCCTTCACGTGGGAATCACAGCTTGCGGTGCCTCAGAGTAAGTGGATCGGGAGGCAGCTTTGTGGGAAAAGTTAATTGTGTTATTATTCAAAATCTTCATTCCCAAAGTTGGGCTCAATGGCGATTTATTTACTTAGGCGATAAAACAGCTGTGTGTCATAATAAAACACAGGTCAATGGCTGTTATTTAATGTGCTGAAGTGGGAACCTTGAGCGTTGTGTGGGTTACATTGGGATATATGAGAAGCTTTGAATTCTTGCACAGTTCTTGCCGTTGCATAGGAAATAATTAAAGTTATTCTTTCTTGTTTGCCTGTTTTATTTTTAAAGGTGTACACACACTGGCTTGAACGATGTACTTTTTTGGCCCCACAGATTTCAGTGCAGACATTGGGCTGTCTCAGAGTAGACCAATTTAAGCTGATAGACATGACAAGCATAGGTTCATTAATTTCAGTGAGTAGGATTGGACAAATCTGTCAATTTTGCTTCTCCTCATTTCCCCATAAGATTGTAGGGGGTGGGGTTAAGATCCTCATGAACATTCATCAGCATTTTAATGCAAATTCCCATTCATATACACATTTTTGTGTGAGATTTTACCTAATACACTCAACATTAAAAGGCAGCATTCCCTAATACGATGCATTTAACTGTTATTGTTGCTAATATTTTTATGCACACTTTGCCATAATGTATATGTTTTGTATACATTATTTGGTTGGAGAGCTGCACTGCACTGGCACACTTTTTTTTTTAAGCATATATAAACTTTTAAATAATTTGAGTTCGATAATACCTAAGCAGTGTGCAATACTACACACACACACACACACACACAAATAACACTGAAACAAAAATGTAACGTAAGGCAGAAATATGAAACATAAGCACATAAAAGAGCCTGCTGGATCAGACCAGTGGTCCAACTAGTTCAGCATCCTGTTCTCACAGTGTCAAAACAGATGCCTGTGGGGAGCCAGCAAGCATATGTAATTAAAAACAGGAATTCAAGGGCTTGAAACACGTAAAACAGAGTCCAATGTTGTGAGTCAGGGAAAGCCTGGCCAAACAGATAAGGCCCCATCTGAACTATACATTTAAAGCAGCATCATACCACTTTAAATAGTCATGGCTTCCCTCAAAGAATCCTGGAAACAATTGTTTGCTAAGGATACTGAGAGCTATTTTGGAGAGCTCTATTCCCTTCACAAACCCAGAATTCCCAGAGTTCAGCCACTCTGTTAATCGTCTTGTTTTCTCTTCACAACAACCCTGTTAGGTAGTGTAAATCAAGAGACTGGTCTAGGGTCACTCAACACATTTCATAGCTCAGCAGCAATATTAACTCTGTTTTTCCTGGACTCACATGCTTTCTTCATGGCCTCAGACAAAGTTCAGTTATTTATCAGGCGAGAACAGGCACAGGGTGAGCAGGAATGGCTGGAGGGGGCTGCTACATCTTACCTGAGGTAGCCATTTCATTCTGCCTAATGGCAGAGATGGCCCAAAATTACTGTATTTACGCAAATCTAATGCACCGTTGAATCTCATGCACACCTCAGTTTTCAAAATCTTGAAACCAAAAAAAGTATTTGCTGGCGCCATCAGATCTAATGTGCACCCTAATTTTTGTGACTTAATTTAGCCAAAAAGATGCGCGTTACATTTGAGTAAATACGGTATGCCATGCTGCCTAATCCTGAGACACTGTGTTGCAGCCAATCACAGTGCCTGATAGTATGCTTCAATCCCGTCTGGATCAGGAGAGGGTTCTGAAATCTGAGCACACAGAAGCCCATAAAACCAGTGTCCCACAACCTCCCCCATTTTGGGGGGGACTACAATTCCCATCAGGCCTAGCCAGCCATGCTGGGAGGCTGCACTAGACTATGCCCCGCCCTCAGGCTGAAATGTTCCTGCATTGCTTTCACAACTTGGCCCTTTGGACAATTTGTCTCAGGCCTCGCGGCACTGCTTGACCTAATAACATGCCCCCTTAACATGTTTTTTATAATGGTTTGTTGAGGTAGATGCTTTTCTTCCTCACGGTTTATCACTCCACCTGCTTTAATAGATTGTAATGATCTTCACGGAGACTTGCAATAGAATGAAATCCATGACGCCGCAGAACAGTGAAGTGGAAAGGGAGAAGACGAGCAGGGGAAGGAGAGAGGAAGGGGGGGGAAACCTTTCAAATTATTGTTCTGGTGCCAAAGGTGCCCAATCACCTTACACCTGTGGATTAGTTCGTTGCCATGGAAATGCACCGTCGCTTTACAGGGCCACGATGCGGTGGTACCCAGATTACTGACTGAGAAACACAAAGGGGACGGAGGAATTGTGGGTTATTATTAGAGCTGCAGCTGGAGATTATGTTGTAAACCTGGGATTGCATGGAGTGGCAAATGGGTGGGGGGGGGGAGAGAGAGAAGAGAGAAATGAATATAGCTGTAGCCTTGAAACACAGCAGAGGTGGGGAGGCAGAGAGGGAGGGGAAGGAGGGGTGCTCTCCAGTGATTACTGCAGGAATTGTCCCGTTTATAATTTCCCCCACACACACACACACACACCCAGCCTGAATAGGTATTTTCCTGTCAACCAGAGTGAAAGGGTGGGAGATAGCCTGCTGAGTCTACATGCCGGTACAAAAACCTAAGTCTGGAGCCTTTGTTTTTCTCCCTGAGGATGTGAGCAATATAGTAATACATTAGCAAAGTGTCTGTTGCCTCTCTCTCTCTCTCTCTCTCTCTCTCTCTCTCTCTCTGTGTGTGTGTGTGTGTGTGTAGGGAGGTTAAAACCCAGAGAAGAGGGCACACAAACACTCATCAGGCACCACCCCGTGGGGTCTCTGTCAACAGAGGATGGAACACCTAGGGTCAGGGAGGGAGCACAGGATGTAAGAAAACAGTGCTTTCATATTCCACGTAGGAATGAAAAGCAGCCACTATCCCTTGATTCCTCTATCTGCTCCTAGCCCAAATGCTGAGTGGCTCCCAGGCTCCCAGTGCACCCATCTACTGCCACTAATGGGTTAGCTCACTGGGTGGGTGAACAATATTCAGCCAGGGTATCCTGAAACCCAGAGCTATCAAGCACAACAATGGGGGTTTACACAAAATATACTTAGTCCTTGGCCCATGGAAATATCCAAATGCATCATGTTACTGTGTAAATTAGTGGCTTCCATTCATAAGATTTCGATCTGTAATGCTCTAAATCAACGGTCACCAACCTAGTGCCCATGAGCACCATCATGCCCATCAGTACTTCCTATGGTCCTCGCAAATGGTCTCAGCAAATATCCCGTAAAAAAAAAAACCAACAACACCCACTGTTTGCTCTTTCTGCTCACTTCCTGTTTGCACAGGTTCAGCATCTTCTGCACTGAAGACACCCTTGTAAACATGCCCATGTTTCATTGGAATTTTATGTGGCCTCCCAATCTCAAGACAGGAGAGGTGCAAATAGCTTCTCTCTGTGAGCAAGTGGGGGGAAGTGACTCATGTAGGTTCATTTTTCCCAATGATGGGTGGTGTCGTGCCCACACAATTTTGTGGTCCTTTCTCTTTTCCTCCTCTTTTAGACGTGGCAGTCATTTTGTGCTGCTGCTGTTACTAAACACACTCCACAGCAACCTTTTTTTTCTAACTTGCATTTTGCGTGTTGAGGTCCCCAAGCCGCCACCCCCCCAAAAAATCACACTTCAGACATAATTTTTGTTTGGGTTTTTGGCAATAATTTAGGCCACAACTTTATTAAAATACAAATTATGTGAGTGGTTGCGTAGGCATTGGGTCAGACTAGCTGTCCACCGGGACAGAGCTGACTTTCGGTCAGCGACGGGAGAATGACATCTGGGGAGAGTTAAGGAGGCTGGGGTCAGAGCCTCCCTCTCCCCAGAGGTCCCAGGGGCTCTTGCGTGGCCCTGTCCCCCTACCGGGTGTTCGGACAAAAGCATGTCGAGCCCCTGGATTCCTTTAACAGAATTCCCTGCACACCGACTTCCGGCGAAGACGCCATTGCGGGCGATCGTGGGTCGTTTCAGCAGCGAAACGACCCAGGCCGGCCCGGGGGTAGGAGCCCTGCTACCGCACAGCGGGGCTCCGCTAAACCGCGGGTCGAGCGTCCCGCGGCATGGGCTCTCCAGCGAGCCCACTATAGCGCTGAACCCTTCTCCCGTTCCCCTTGTAAAAGGGGCGCGGGAGTGAAGGGACAACGGCGCCGGGCTGTGGAGGCATGCCCCAACCGGGCTGGTGAAGCGGCAGCCGCCGCCTGCACTGAGCGAGTTCGTTCTACCTGATTCCGAAGAAAAAAAGAAGAAACCCGCAGGCCGTGAGTACGGAAATAATTGGACTTAAATTCTTTGACATTTGGCGCTCCGGGAGGTACGTTAAAAAGGAAGCCCGTTCCTCCCTTTGTTTAAAGAAGAAAATAACTGTTTCTGACTGTGACTGCTGCTGCAGTAGTGGATACAAAGTTTCGATGGAGTGTTTCTTTTGACAAGTGAGACTGGCTGAATCCCTTTTAGGGGAACTAAGTTGGTGGAAATATTTCTTCTTGAAGTTGTTGGAATGCAATCTTTTCACCCTGACTCCGGGGAAAATGGCTGCTGAAACTTACGGTTAAAGATGGAAAAATACTGAAACCTGATACCCTATGCCCATCTCTACCATGTTTGGTTTTGTTTTTAAATTGGCTCTAGACTCAGGACTGACCCACGAACAAAGGATTATTCTTTTGAAGTTAGAATTGTTAAATCAGAAATTAAATCTGTTGAACCAGGATGTCGAGGAAAAGTTATATCCCACAGGAAAGACTCTTGAGAATTTTGTTAAACTGGAAGAAAACCTTGGTAGGGAACTTAAGGAAATTTTTGAAAAGCAAAGTACAGCATCTATGCAACTACGAGAAGATGAAAAATCCTGTTGGGGTGAGAGACCCAGGATTAGAAGACAATTTATATCCAATTTCTGGGGTGAGAGCCCAGAAATGATGGGAAGAAGATTTGTGAATCTACAATCAGAAGATGATTGGAACTTTGAAATGGAGATGCTGGAAGGTGATGATTTGTGTATCCCAAAGTTCCCTGCAAGGACATTTATGGACTGCGTCTGGACCTGTGGATTTATAGAAAAAGAGGACATTCTGGACAATGGTGTTGGAGGGAGATGGAGAAATGGAGACCCCGAGATGGAGAAGGAAAATGGTCAGAAAAGGGATAGGGTGAAATATTTAAAATATAATTAGGATGGTTTATTATGGTACCCTGAAGTCAGTGTGTTAAGAATTTAAGATTTTGAACTAGTGAAGAGATATGTTAATTTTCTTTATTAGCAGCAGTTTATGTGAAATAAGATGTATGATGTGAGTTAAGAAGTAATAGGTTAGTTTGAAGTAAAAATAATTATTAAGAAGTATGTCTAGATTTTTTGGATGATTTAAATTTTAGAGATGAGAAGTTATTAAAGTAAATTAGAAGTGGAACCAAAGGAGAGAAAACGGGGGAAGTCACCCAGTACAGATTCAAACAAGATTTTTTTTTTTGTTGTTCTAAACAAGAAAAAGAATTATTGGTGTTTTAGTGGTGGTTTGTATTGTTTTTTATTGTGCTTTGATTGTTGTGTTTGTGTTGTTGTATGTGTTTTGTTGTTCTTTGTTTTGTAAAAAACCAATAAAATTCTTATTAAAAAAAAAAGAATTCCCTGCACACCATCATCATTCTGGAGGGGGGCACCATCCTACCAGTAACCAACACAATAACCAATGCCTAACCGCCAACCTGTGACTAGTTGCTACTGCAGTAGGCGAAAACCAAATGGCAACAGCCAATCAGCCAAATGGAACAATTTCTACTGGGCCCCTGCCCGAAAAGCAGATGACCCCATGACAGGCAGTTGCAAGGTCAATACAGAGGCCTAAATAAAGGGAGGGAGGGACGGTGATCCGAAGCACGCAGCCAAGAGAAGGATCACCCTGCGTGCAGAGCAATATAAAGGACGCTGGGCTGTCCATCACACATTGCAACATTCAATTCTCCCCAGCAACACCCCAGGGTCCTATTGAAGCTGTGGCCAGCTAACTAACCCCGCCCAGCTACCAGGGAGGTGGCTTGCTAGCCCCCACCACAATGCGTGCTCTCCCAAGGGAGAACCCGATTTCTCTATAATTCCAAATGTTTGCTAGAGACAAATGATGGCTGCCTCCTGCCCTAAAGGGCCGTGGATCAGGATAGCACAAGAATCACTTCTTCCTGGATAATCCTGCCACCTCCTTAAAATAACCATCTGAGGCCCTCCTATAGTACCACTCCCACATTCTGAGATAAAGTGGGTGAGAAAATAAAATTGGAGGAAAGGAGACTGCTGCCCAATACTGAGTGACTTGTAATTTTGTTTTATTTTCATGTCTTGCTAGGGCTACTTTTGGTTCACCACATTTCTCTGATGAAACTAGGGACGTCTATTATTATTATTATTATTATTATTATTATTATTATTATTATTGCTTGATTTACTTCCATCTGGATGTCGCTACAGGAGTTCATATACAAAATTGGCCAGGCACAAGAATAGTTTTTTCCCTTGTGCCATTAAATTGTTAAATTCATAGTTGTATAGCTGAAGGGGGGGTAAATTATGGGTGGGGTTTCCTTGCTTCTTTGTATTGTGAGAGGAACAGTGTCTGTATGTTTACATTGCAATGTAGCTGAAACAAATTCCAAGTATGTTGGAAAATGTACTTGGCCAATAATAAATTATTCCTATTATTATTATTATTATTATTATTATTATTATTATTATATCCTGCCCATCTGACTGGGTTGCCCTAGCCACTCTGGGTGGCTTCCAACACATATAAAAACACAATAAAACATTAAACATTTAAAAAAGAAACTTCCCTATACAGGGCTGCCTTCAGATGTCTTCTAAAGGTTGCATAGTTACTTATCTCCTTGGCTCGGGGGGGGGGGGGTCACATAATTCCATACCCTCCAATGTTTCTCCGATGAAAATAGGGACATCCTAAGGGAAAGTGGGACATTCCAGGATCTGATTAGAAACCAGGGCAACTTCTGTAAATCCAGAACTGTCCCTAGAAAATAGGGACACTTTGAGGGCCTGTCTGTATGATAGGGATGCAGAAGAAATTCAATTTGGTTAACTTTTTAATGCAAATCTACCTAATTCACACTTCTTGAATTAAAAACATAATCTTCACTTCTGCATGTTTTGCATTGCAGTCTTCCATCCGAACAATGTACACAAAAATGCATATGTTTGTGGAAATTGTGCATCAAACTGATGGTGGAAATGTGGCGAGTTGAGCCTGTGACTGGAAAACTAAGGAACTGAAATTGACAGAAACATTCAGCCCTAGTTAGAAATTGTGCTGTGAAGAGTTAACAATCTCTTGGCATTAAATAAGTGATGGGTTGGAGTGCAGCCAACGTTTTGTGCTATATTGAATGGTGTTATGGCTAATGGATAAAACAATAGAACAGAACAGCTTTTGTTATCTGGTCAAGTCAAGCCTCATGTATATTGATGCTGCCAGTTGCTGTCTGTCTGTCTATCTATCTATCTATCTATCTATCTATCATCTATCTATCTATCATCTGTCTATTTATCGTGTATCTATCTATCATCTGTCTCCAACTTTCTATCACACTATAGTGTGACTACAGTAATGCCATACTTTGCCCATCAAAACAACAAGCCTTTTGCTACCATAATAATTAGTACTAATCTGAAAGGAGGCCCTTTTGGAACTGTCAATAAATCCTCTCTGATGTCATGGACTGGTTGGACATGAAGAAACGATGGGAGGAACCAGCTAGGGAACCACGAAGGCAAGAAGGCTCAGAGCCCAGGGCAGCAGCGGTGGGAGGACGATGAGTGGTCATAGGGAGAAGAGGGAGAAGACTGGGAAGGGGAGGTGACAGAAGCTGAAGGATCAGTTACAGGTGGGTAGCCGTGTTGGTCTGCCATAGTCAAAACAAAATCGAAAATTCTTTCTAGTAGCACCTTAGAGACCAACTGAGTTTGTTCCTGGTATGAGCTTTCGTGTGCATGCACACTTCTTCAGATACACTGAAACAGAAGTCACCAGATCCTTAAATATAGTGGGGGAGTGGGGAGGGGTATTACTCAGAAGGGTGGTGGGAATGGGTGATAGGCTGATAAGTGTGGAAAACCTGTTGACGACTCTAAACGGCTGCAATTAGTCTTGCAGGGAAAGGCAAGGGGTGAGATGGCTAAAGATGGCTTTGTTATGTATAATGAGATAAGAATCCAATGTCTTTGTTCAAACCAGGTTTCTCCATGGTTTTAAGTTTGGTGATTAGTTGCAATTCAGCCACTTCTCTTTCCAGTCTATTTCTGAAATTTCTTTGTATTAAGACAGCTACTTTGAGATCTTTTATAGAATGTCCTGGGAGATTGAAGTGTTCTCCTACTGGTTTCTCTGTCTTGTGATTCCTGATATCAGATTTATGTCCATTTATCCTTTGGCGTAGGGTTTGGCCTGTTTGTCCAATATAGAGAGCTGAAGGGCACTGTTGGCATTTGATTGCATACACAATGTTGGAAGATGAGCAATTAAATAGTCCTGAGATGGTGTGTTTGATGTTGTTGGGACCAGTAATGGTGTTATCCGGGTTTATGTGGCAGCAAAGTTGGCATCTGGGTTTATTGCAGGCTCTGGTACCAGTGTCCATGTTGAGTCCTGTTTTTGTATTATTGTGGGTGAGGAGCTGTTTGAGATTGGGTGGCTGTTTGTATGCGATGAGAAGCTGAAGGAGTAACAGGTCTCAGTAAGTTGGGATAGTCTGTGGCAGAGAGAAGTTCAGAAGCAGAGGCAGAAGGTGAAGCAGGAGGGTGGGAGGAGGGAGGCCAGGAGGCAGAAACGAGTCAAGCTAGTGAAGAGTCATGGGTGTTGTCCCCCCAATGTGACAAGTCCCCCCCCCCACAGGAGAGGCATAAAACAGGTGGAGCAAAGGCAGGCTGCACACAGGCGCAGTCTCTGATTGTTTGGAAGAAGCCCTGGAGCGGTAGAAACATGGATGGCTGTAGGGGAGCAGGTACCTTTAGTCTTGGCAACTGATTTTATGCAGTAGGACCTATAGAACATGATATGCTGTGTTCATTAGGATGAGTCTGTGAAGGTCATTTTTTCCAATAGTTATATCCAGCTTTGAACTATGTGATTTACTGACTGGCTTACTCTGTGGCACCTCAACAGCACTTTCCTCCTTTCAACAATATTTGTGTGATTGTTGCACACAATCAATTCAGTGTTTATCCATTCAGGACCTGTTGCCCTCGCCATTGTGGGTCCTTAGGGACACCAGATAGGGATGCGGGTGGCGCTGTGGTCTAAACCACAGAGCCTAGGGCTTGCCGATCTTGGCAGTTCAAATCCCCGCGGCGGGGTGAGCTCCCATTGCTCGGTCCCAGCTCCTGCCAACCTAGAAGTTTGAAAGCACGTCAAAGTGCAAGTAGATAAATAGGTACCACTCTGGTGGGAAGGTAAACAGCGTTTCCGTGAACTGCTCTGGTTCGCCAGAAGCGGATTAGTCATGCTGGCCACATGACCCAGAAGCTGTCTGCGGAAAAACGCTGGCTCCCTTGGCCAATAGAGTGAGATGAGTGCCACAACCCCAGAGTCGTCCACGACTGGACCTAATGGTCAGGGGTACCTTTACCTTTACCTAGGGACATCAGATAGCCAAACTGATGCCACACAGCTCATTACAGAATCCACAATAAACTAGGATTAACCACATGACTACTGTCTAGAAACACTGCCCTCCCTCTCAACTGGCTTTATGTAATCATGTCATCACATAACCAAGTCTAATCC
The DNA here is from genome assembly GCF_009819535.1 of Lacerta agilis. Taxonomy (NCBI): domain Eukaryota; kingdom Metazoa; phylum Chordata; class Lepidosauria; order Squamata; family Lacertidae; genus Lacerta; species Lacerta agilis. The sequence goes on along the minus strand of NC_046324.1, from coordinate 20,858,942 downwards.
ACCTTGTTGCATCATGACATCGTTCTGTTCCACATGGGATCCCCATAGGCTAGCCCATGTGATTATGCCTAAGAACATTTGCTATGTAGATGAGAGTGGGAATGTGGTGCAGGGATGGACTTTGGTTTTTCAAATTTCAGTGGCACCCTGCGTAAAACCAAAATTCAACACCACCCCACCTCTCGTCTTATTTTATGTGTGTGCACTATGTCATAGTTGCAAGGTCTTGCGGCGCGCCCCACGAATCAGCACCCAGTGCTGGGCAACCGGTCATACTGCCTTTAAATCCACCTCTGATGGCAGTGAAACAGCAGATTAGGGGGAAGATGGCAAAGGGATCGTTGGGGAAAAGCAATTTAGCTGTTTCCCCATCCCTTCAAATTTGATTGGAAAATGGAACCTGGCGAGCATGCAGAACAACCCTCGTAATAATACTAATTTTGCATTTTTAAATCAACTGTGCACAATCCACTCCGCTTTCAGAGATTTGAGGACAAATGCAATTCAGAGCTTGGGGCTCGTACATTCATTTCTTCATGTATCCGTGCGAAAACACAGTGCATTGCTCCTGGGGCGAACATCTGCTCACATCCAGTGCCACAGGCAACTTTCATCTGTCTCCTTCCAAGTACTTGCAAATGAGGGCTTATCACAGCCCTAGTGGCATCCGTCCCAATGCGTGGCGTATCGAAAAAACACTTCTGTCCTCACCATCGTCCAAGCCCTTCACCTTGGCAATGTTTGCAAGTGCCCTGGGAGCGTGGCCACAGAGTCTCTTCTCTCCCCTCTCCTTTCACCTCCCCCCCACCCCCAATCTGCAGTGCTTGCCTTGCCTTTGACGTCAGCTTTGAAATTGCTCGCTGTGATGTGCCGTGGCTTTGCTGTGTTCCCTTTCTAGTCATAATATTGGTTCAGCCGTAACCTCGGCACTTTGAGGTATAATTGTCCCTGACAAGAGGGTGAATCAATGGTGGAGGGTTGATAAGCATTACATACAGATGACAGAAGTCAGGACATATCGGATTACTGCTGTGAATATAATAAAAGAGAGACGAAACATGTTGGCGGCTCAAAGACAAGCCATTTCATAACTCTCTAGTGGGGCTATTATCTTCCATTTACTGCCACTGATAACCAGGTTGCCAATGGTCTCCATAGGATCCAGTTACAATCCATTTAACATGTTGCTTGCCAGGCACAGCCAGGGTGGGGAGGCAATATTGACAATGATTTTTAGCTTCTTTGATTAGTTTTAGGAGGGGAGTTAGATCTGCCTTGACCCAGCTTTTCGATGAGATAAGACACCAAGCAGGTAATGCTTTGAACTTTTTTTGCGGGTTGGTGTGTGTTTGTGTGTATTATCCTCCTAGGAGAACATAAGAAGAGCCCTGCTAGATCAGGCCAAAGGCCAGACTAGTCCAGCACCCTGATGTCACAGTGGGCAACCACTTGCCTATGGGAAACCTGCAAGAAGGCTGTCCATGGAACAGTATTCTCCTCCCCACTGGAGATTTCCAGCAACTGGTAAGGTAGAAAGGTAAAGGACTCCTGGACAGTTAAGTCCAGTCAAAGGCGACTATGGGGTGTGGCGCTCATCTCGCTTTCAGGCCAAGGGAGCCTGTGTTTGTCCACAGATAGATTTCTGGGTCATGTGGGCAGCATGACTAAACCGCTTCTGGAGTAACGGAACACCATGACGGAAACCAGAGCGCACGGAAATGCCGTTTACCTTCCCGCTGCCACAGTACCTATTTATCTACTTGCACTGGTGTGCTTTCAAACTGAGGTTGGCAGGAACTGGGACAGAGTAACAAGAGCTCACCCCGTAGTGGGGATTTGAACTGCCGACCTTCTGATCGGCAAGCCCTAGAGGTTTTGACCACAGCTCCACCCGCGTCCCAGCAACTGGTACACAGAGGCAATCCTCAGCTAGCTGGGCTGATTCAGTGTGTGGCAGTTTACAAGGCACTAAATACGTGGTGTATTTACAATGCAGTCAAACCAATAATGCACGTTTGCTAGATAGACACATGATAGGTGCTGAAGCTCAGAGTTCTGTCAGTTTCCTAGAGAGGACCCCTGAGAGACACTCGCACTGTGACCTGTCAGTGGGAGGGTGTATCCATACATATAATTTCCTCACCTGGCCAGGGCACTTCCTCTTTGTTCTTTGACCTTTCACTTCATTCCAGCAATGTGAGAACATCTGCATGTCAGACACCATTTTAAACTAGACTATAGTATATCTTTGTAACTGGATGACCATTTTAAGCCTGCCTGAACAAAGCTGCTGTATCTGTTGCTCTTCAACAAGTATGCTGAGTGAGTAAGTGCTACTTTTACTTTTTACAAGACTATTTGCGTGATTATTTTTTTATGTTGGAGAAACAGGGGAAATGCCAGGAAAATCTAGTCTGCCTTAAAGCATCCTGGATTACTTAAACTAAAAGGCTAAAACCAGCCTATCAAAGCTTCCCTTTTAAACAGCAAAGGGATGCACTCTCCCCCTGTCGAGTTTATCCAAACAACAACTGTGAGGTAGCTTAGGCTGAGAGACAATGAGTGGCCCAAAGTCACCCAGTGGGCTTCATGGCTGAGCAGGTATTTGAACCCTAGTCTCCCAGGTCCTGATCCAGCACTCTAACCATTACTCCGCACTGGCTGTATATCCTAAAGACACTGCAGTCTCCACTGATCTTCATTCCAAGAAATCCAAATCTTAGAAAAAGCACAGGAAGTCAGGGAGTCTCTTGCCACTCAGAGATTTGGGTGCAAGCAGCCATTGGGAAGGGCCATAGCTCAGTGGTAGAGCATCTGCTTTCCATGCAGAAGGTCTCAGGTTCAGTCCCCGGCATCGCCAGATAGGGCAGGGAGAGACCCCTGCCTGATACCCTGCAATACCCTATTCTGGAGGTTTACATCAATAATCAAATAATAGATCTTATTCTAATTGCCCCTGCTAATTATTTCCCCGTTTTTGCTGTCACTTGATTATCTTGATCTGCTAGAAGAAAGAACACAGTAGCAAATGGTTGAGCGACCTGGTATGGATAGTAGCAGAGGGGTAATAACCTCACTCCTCAAATCTTTATAAAGAGCACAATCTAGCAGTAGATGAACTACTGATTGAATACTGCCATCTCCACATGGACGTAACCATTTTTCCAGCGGAATTTTTTGAAATCGACCCTCAAGTACAGCTGAAGGCAGCACATTTAATCTTGTGTAAGTGAAAGCGCATCTGTTTTTTGGAATTGTTAAATTTTGCAAATAGGGCGCCAACATGTCAAAATGACTAGGTGGAAAATAACCATACCATACAGGAAGTCACAATATAAAATAGTGGTATGTAAGTAGGGAGTTCTCCGCCCCTTTGTGAGACAGAAGTACCTGAAATTCCACTCCAGGGTTCACTGGAGTCTCTTAGGAGCCGATACTTTACCATGGTGTCAATCATCTTTCATATTGATAGATATGTATGTGAACAGCATGAGATCTTGTTTTCAAGTGCTTGGCTTCAGATGAATTTAAAGCATTAGGCCTGAAAGTACGCATGGTTTGTTTTGTGGGAGAGAGTACCTCCTTAGAATTATTCACCTCTGGTACACAGCCAGATAAATCCCAAAAAACAATGTTTCATGTTCTCCAGCATTGCACAGAGAAATCTGGAAAGATCAGCTTCGTCATGACGAAAATTTCCTGTTCTCTGTGTGAAATGAAACTTTAGACTCTACTAAAATTCTTCAATGTAAGAAGCATGCTATCAAGGCAGGGAAGCTCACCGCCTCCCCAGCTTCCGACAGATGAGGTGTTGTTGGATCCAAGACAAAAGCCCTCACCATCTTTCCTGGGCTTGGGGATCAGAACCAGGCTCACACATGGGGCAGCGATCTGGAAACGCTTGGCCACAGAAATGTGCTTGGGTGCAAGCCAGCCTCAGCCCTAGGCAAATTCCCACCATGTGCAAAGATTCGTAGCCAAAACTGCAATCTGTGCAAAGTGAGGAAGTATGAAGTGATGAGCCATTCCTGGGTCAGAGAAAACACGGACAAGGGAACATGCAAAAACACCCTCCCCAGCTAATTCATTCATTTATTTTTGTTTCCACTTGAGGAAGGTTTTGTTCACTTTCTTTTGGTTTCCTGATTGTAGCAGTTTACAAACTTTCTGCCAAGAAGCCCTGGTGATCAGTGAAAGTTTATCAGGGGTTCTTCGTGAGATAATTAGGAGCAACTGAGAGACATTTCTCATGTTATGCACACAACTTCAGAAATCCAATGCATTGTGCTCACTAAGTGCACATTTACCACCCCCATACACCCCCCCAAAAAAACCCAATTGACAACAACAATAGCAGCCAAGGCAAAAAAATACAAACAAAAAACCTACATTGCTGACCAGAGAGTACTGATTTGTTTCTCTCTCTTTTTGCCGATTATTTTGATAAAAATTCCAAATTATTACAAATCGTTGCCAAATTAATACAATTTAATACAATTTTCCAAAACCAGTTTCCTACTACTCTCCTTACAAGATAAATTTGTTTCCTCCTTCTGTGTGTCCCAACTGTTAGGAGCAACAACAAAATGACATTTCTCTCCCAAATAAGGATACTGAGATGAAGAAATCAAGCCTGGAATGGGATTTTGCATGAAAGGACCATGAGCTCAGTTCATAGCTGGTACTGGAAACAAATTTCCTGGCTCTGAATGTATGCATGAGCTATCCTGCTCTTTAATTCCAAGTGGTCCCTGGTGTAGGTTCATTCCAAATGTGTTCTAGATATTGGTAGATTTTTTGGTCATGATGAAAAACAAAGTAGATCTAACAAGTCTGAAGTCAGCCAGCTCCTGTTAAGAACGTAAGAAGACCCCTGCTGGATCAGGCTCAAGAGGGGGGGTCCATCTAGTCTAACACTCTATTCCCACAGTGGCCAACCAGATGCCTGAGGGAAACCAGCTAGCAGAACTGAAGCCTTTCATGGGACAGAGGCTCCTCCCCTCCCCAGGTATTGCTTCTGGGGATGAAGTTAAGGCCTCACTCATTTCCTCAATCACATAATACCAGCGTACTGGAAGAAGCAAAGATCACTAGTGTTGAAGCAATTATTCTTCAACATCAACTTCGTTGGACTGGTCATGTTGTGCGGATGCTTGATGATCGTCTTCCAAAGCAACTACTCTTTTTCCAACTTAAGAATGGAAAGTGTAATGCCGGTGGACAACAAAAGAGGTTCAAAGATGCTCTCAAGGCAAATCTAAAAAAATGTAGTATAACTGGGAAACACTGGCCTGCAAGTGCCCCAATTGAAGAACAACCTTTCTCAAAGGTGTCATGGGCTTTGGAGATGCTCGAACTCAGAACGAAAGGGAGAAACGTGCTCAGAGGAAGGCATGTCTGGCAAACCCTCACCATGATCAATTCCCACCCAGAATCCTATGCCCTCACTGTGGAAGGACAAGTGGATCCAGAATTGGCCTCCACAGTCACTTACGGACTCATTGTTAAAACCGTGTTTATGGAAGACAATCTTACTCGGCTACGAGTGATTGCCAAAAAAAGAAGATTCATTCATTCATAAGTTCATTCATTAGATTTCTTCCTTACCCTTCACCATAGGGTCCCAGGGTGGGTTACAGTAGTATAATATGCAATGAAAAAAACGGATACAAATTTTCAGCTGCAAAGCAAGTACAACCATTCTATATGGAGCAGAAGATTATAAATTCAATAAAACAAATTTGTCAAAGGCCAGGAGCTATGATGCAATATTCTCTTAACAATCTCTTCTGCCTGGTAAGTACTAGTACAAGAGCCCTCCTCAAAGAAATGTGAACTTCAGAAAACATCCCAGGATACTCTCCAATGTGCGTAGCTTCCTTCCATGGTACACTTGCATTGCAGTAGAACTGGTAGGCCAGACACTGGTCTCCCCGCTCAGTTGGACACTTGAGTGGGTGGGTGGTGCCACACACCTGTCCATCACCTAACATCACCCTAGCAGCAGGTGGCCCTTCCCCCCCCTTTGTAGTGCAGCTTGAGCACAGCTGATCCCAGAGAGCATCCTGTCTCTGTCAATAAGCTGATTGAAAGTGACAGCAAGTCTCCCTTGCTAAGGAGTGTTAAGGCTCATGATTGCTCATTGGCAGCTGTGCCTCTACCTGCCCGACATCTGAAGTCACATATTATGTCAGGTGTAGGGTAGGAGGTGGGATCTGGTTTGAGGGAAATGGTTCACAGGCCAATTTGGGACCCATGTCTGGCCTGATTAAGCCCAAAGGCCAGATGTTCCCCACATATAACACACTGCAGTAATCAAACCAATAGGATACTGGAGCACAGATATTATTCTGTGCTACGGAGATCCCAAGAGCCTCAAGCGATAGCAATGGATACAGAAGTGCCCTCAAGCTGCACACCTGCTTCTTCCAAGGGAGTGTAACCCCATCAAGAGCAGGAAACCTCCCACCCATCTGGTCTGGGGAACCAGCCACTCACAGTGGCTCAGTCTTATCTGGACTGGACTGAGCTTCAGTTTGTTGGCTCTCAGAGTCCATTACTGAGGCAAAACCAGCACGTCCATTGCCACACCTGCAGATGTAAAGGAGGACTGTGTGCCCTCAGCATATTGCCGAAAATGTACTCCAAAACTCTGGATGAGCCCACTCAGTGGTTTCATGTAGATGCTGAACAGCATAAGGGATATAACACTAAGGAACCCCACACTGAAGTCTCCATGGGGGTGAAGAGCACTCCCCAAGCATCACCCTCTGGAAACGACCATCCAACACAATGCTACCCACCCTTAACTCGGACAGTCGCTCCAGAAAGATACTATGGTCAATGGTATCAAAAGTTATTGAGAGGTCGAGGACAATTAACAGGGGTGTATTTTCCCTGTCTCTTTCCCAACAGAGGTCAAGCAAGGCAGTTTCTGTGCCAAAAACCTGGACCTAAATGCCACCAATATCCTGACCATCTTAAGAAGCTTCTGCTTGATGTGCCCTCCACAACCATGGCAAGGAAAAGAGTGAAGTTGAAGATGAATGAAGATGGATGCCAATTACCTTGAGCACCAGTAACCTTTCCTGAATTCAGGGTATTCTCCCTGGGCTTCATTTCCAGAGGGGAAGGGGTTCCATAAACTGTTCCCTGCTCTGCCTCTGTTCTATGCTGACCAACTAAACACACTGTGTGAATGCTAAGGAAGCCCTTCCCCAGTCTGAGCCCCACGTAGGCATCATGTCCTCACAACAACCACCCAGATACCTGTGGGAAGCCTACTAGCAGGACCTGAGCACAAGAGTATTCTGCCCTCCTGCAATTTCCAGCAATGGGTACAATGGGTATTCAGAATCATTACTGCCTCCCAACAGTGAAGGCAGAGCATAGGATGGTGGCCATTGATAGCCTTATCTCCCACCCCACCCCTGGTTAATTTTATCCAAATCTTTTCTAAAGTCATCCAAGATGGTGGCCATCACTGCCTCCTGTGGGAGTAAGTTCCATAGTTTAAGTTAGTTAAACTAAGTTTGCGTACCATTGTTTAATTAATTTGAACCTAGTTTTCCATAGTGAATGACCTGCTGGGCTTGTTGCCTCGGCAACCATGGCAGTGGTACCACTCTTCAGTGGTCATGGCCACCCTTCCTGTGATTTTGTAAAATTATTATTTGTTCAGTTTACGAGTCACATAATTAAAGCAAATATATATTCTCCAGGCAACACACACAGTAAAACAGTCAAAATTAAAACAAGCCACACAAGAACTCAATAAAATCGCAAATCAATGCAACCAACCCAGCAGCTGATAAAAGCCACCCATAAATCCAGGCACAAATCAAAAGCCCAGCAACCAATCCAGCAAATTGTATCCATGCCTGATTGCTGAGATCTTGGGAGGGAGCCTCAGTTCATGGACCCCCATGGCTCAGCTTCACAGCTTATCTCCACTGGGAGCCATGTGTTCCGTATTGTGGGTCTGACTCCTGAGTTTTCGGAAGAAGAGCAAGTTACAGAATGTACTAAATTGCTCGTTTTTAGTAGGTTTTTCATTTACTTTAGTTTTTTCTTTTATCCTACTCTTCAGCCAAAAAGTGGGGGGGGGAGGCTCTCAGAATAGCTTACAAATCACAATCTGAAAAGACAAAACACAAAAGGAAAATGGATTGGGAGGGAGAAGGAAATAAGTAAACACACTGTATTGGATACCAACTGCGCAGAATTCTCCTGGGCTGGCAAGAGTTAAAAAGAGCAAAACACAGCCTGCTCCACTCAGAAAGCCGCTTTCTTAATTATTTTAGTTTAACACTCAAGTCAGGGTGTGCAGAGGTGGGAATTCATGTGTAATCTAAAACCCCCTGACATGGGGACAGCATCAGGCTGAGAAAACATTAGTGGTACGATTTCCATTACATTAAAAATTATTCCTATTAGGCCAGCCCTGTGGGCATTACATTCTGTCCGCTCCCTTCCACTGTTACATCCGTTGATGTCATTATCATGCTTTAGGAGTATAACATTACCGGTTTATCACAGAAACCTTAAACACTTACATCCAAAGCACCGAATCGAGTTATTACCCGAGATGACCAAATCTCAGTCTATTATCATTTGATTTTTTTTTCCATTTAAAGAACAGCGACAAACACCGGCGACTCCATTTTATTTAACATGAGAGGGAGACGGATGTGGTTTAGAGATGCATGAAGCTTGCAAAGGTGCAAGACAGTGGGATGTATCAAGTTTTACATCAGAGCATACCCATGGAAATCAATGGACAAGACTAACTTGAACCCATGGATTTCAATGGGTCTGCTCTGAGCATGATTTGGTTAGATGCAATGTTGTGATTTCTGTAGATGTGCCAGAATTCACTTAAAGCAGCAGTAAGAGATGTGCATTCATACACATTTTGCTGGGCACATCAACAATTGGGGTTGAGATATTTCTCTCCCCCCCCCCCAAAAAAGGTGTCTTGCTTTAAAAAAATGTTATCAAGTGCTTCCTTGACTGCTGAAGAATATCAGTCCTCCTGGAAAGGCCATGGCTCAGTGGAAGAGCATCTGGTTTGCATGCATAAGAACCCAGATTCAATCTCTGGCATCTCCTGGTAGGGCTAGGAATGCCCCCTGCCTGAAACCCTGGAGAACTTATGGGTTCTCCAGTGTAGACCAGGGATGGAATGGGGAAACTGTTGCCCTCCAAAATTGGATTCCAACTCCCATCAGCCTTAGCCTGCATGATCAGTGGTAAGGGATGATGGGAGTTGAAGGCTAAACACATCTGGAGTGTCACAAATCTCCCATCCCTGGTGCAGACAATATTGAGTTAGATGTACCAATGGTTTGACTTGGTGTGGGGTGAGTAAGAGGCAAAATGATAGAGGTTTATAAAATTATGCATCGCATGGAGATAGAGAAAAATTCTTCTCCTTCTCTTTTAGCAATAGAACAGCCTATGAAGTTGAATATTGGAAGATTTGGGGTAGGTAAACAAAAACACCACACAATTAAACTATGGAACTCACTCCTATGGCAGGCAGTGGTGGCCACCAACTTGAATGGCTTTAAAAGAAGACAAGACAATGGATGGAGGAGGAGGCTATCAGTGGTCACAAGCCATGCTGGATATGCTCTGTCTCAACAGCTGAATGCTTCCGAATACCAGTTGAGCCCTGCTTGCTGGCAGAATTCTCATTGAGGCCTCTGGGTGGCCACTGTGAGAACAGAATAGTGGACTAAATGAACCATTCAGCTGATCCAACACACTCTTATGTTCTTATTTTCTTAGCTTCCTTTGCTTACAATGTGTGGTGAAATGGCCTCCCTAAATTTTCCATCCACCAACCTCAGGTCCAACTATGGATCTTGTTTTAATATTGTTTAATATTACTTGAATACTACTGGAGGTAGCAATGTGCTCTGCTGCTGTTCCCCTTCCCAGCCCTTGTCTCTGTTTCCTTAATCTTCCACTATGAATGAACCACAGAGTTCAATTCAACTTTAAGTGAGCCAACAGAACATTCTGAGAAAAAATGATTGGAGAGTTTCACCTCCTCCATCCTCATCAAGAATCTCATTCACTGGCAGAAGTGCCCATATCTTTCACCTTGCATGCAGAAGGTCCCAGCTTCCATCCCTGGCATCTCCAGGTGGGACTGGAAGAGACTCCTATCTGAAATCTTGAAGAGTCACTTCCAATCACTGCAGGCAACATTGAGCTAGATGAACCAAAGGTCTGGTGCAGGATAGAGCAGCTTCCCATGTTCCTAATACTTGCTGAAATCAATTCTCCTGCTTGTGTCTTTTCGCTTACAAATCCTGTCTTAAGGGTGTGTGAATAGGGTGAGCCTGTGACCTGGATTCAGGAACTGAAGTATTAACCATCACAAAAGAATGGCCAGGCTGCCCAGGTAATGCAATCAGCGACCATTGCCAGGTATCCTACCCGGTAGCAGACAGCATTTCTGCTGTAGACCACTCCTATGATGTATGTATGATGAGTTCCTGCACACTTTTGTTCAGGTTTGTTGAGAGGTGTCTAGGAGACCAAATATCTCATGAGATTTGGGAGAGATCTTGCAAGCTACTTCAGGGACCAATTCTAGCACTGCTTCTCCACAATCTGAAATAGCACAGGGGAGCAATCCTGAAGCCATTTTGACTCTCCCAATGACCTCAAATATGCAGTAAGGTAAATGGGGAAAGCCTTCCCATGGTCTTTCCACTTACAAATGGTGTCTTAAAGGCATAGTTGTGTATGAATATACAACTGGCCAGAATGCAGGCCTCCTATGATGTATGTATGATGATTTTGGGGTGGTCTTTGACTAAGGGGGCTGGGCAATGTCAAAGTCTTTAAAGGTTCCTGCACACTTTTGTTCAGGGTCTCTCCCTCCTTGGAAGAAGGGGAGGGAATTCTTTCACAACAGAAAAATAAATATCTGCCTTGCTTTCCACTGGATCCTGCCTCCATTCTTCTCTGACCAATCATGGACTTAGAGAACTCACAGTTCCAAATCGGGAGTTGGGCAGAAAAAGCCAAACCCCAATTTTTACATCACTACCACTACAGCAAACTTGAAATGTTTCCTACTGCAATTCCAACACCTCTCCTAAAATAATAATAATAATAATAATCCTATGATCAAGTCCTTATTTCATTGCAACAAAATGGAGCCCTCTTGTGTTGGGTTCACTGGAGCCCACCTACCATCTCAGAAAGGTGGCAAATGAACCAATCATGTTCTGGCACATGCACAGAATCTCCCTAGCGACAAAGATGACAGCTTCGTAACAGCAGCTGCTGCTTAATCGGGGAGTGGGGGGCGGGGAAGGGATACATGCTCTCATCTGAAGAATAATGCATGATGGAGCCATATTCATTATTTGTTTGCAAAGAGTAAAACACAAATGCACAATGAAGTCAGACACCTTACATGCATAAGTTAAGAGGTTTTTGGAAGTGGAGGGGGGGGACTTTTAATAGTCATGCCTCATCTCTAAATTGCCACAGTCCCATCTCTGGCAGTTTGAGGTTCAACCCCTACGTGTTGGATAACAGTGTTTCTGCCAGGAACTTGTTCAGTTAAAAAAGTGGCACGTTTTGAATTTTACACTGTGAAGTAGCCCTATTCATAGGAAACAAAGGGGAACCCTGCAAGATCAGGCCAAAGGCCCATTTAGTCCAATATTCTGTTATCACAGTGGCCAAGCAGATGCTTCTTAAAAGCCTGCAAGTGGGACATGAGTGGAGCAGCAATTCTCCCCACTTGTGACTCCCAGCTGCCAACATTCCAAGGAAATCCTGTGTCCTAAGTCAACCCCCTCCATGGGAGTTGTTGTAGTTTAGAAGAAGAAGAAGAAGAAGAAGAAGAAGAAGAAGAAGAAGAAGAAGAAGAAGAAGAAGAAGAAGAAGAAGAAGAAGAGGAGGAGGAGGAGGAGGAGGAGTTTGGATTTGATATCCCGCTTTATCACTACCCGAAGGAGTCTCAAAGCGGCTAACAATCTCCTTTCCCTTCCTCCCCCTCAACAAACACTCTGTGAGGTGAGTGGGGCTGAGAGACTTCAGAGAAGTGTGACTAGCCCAAGGTCACCCAGCAGCTGCATGAGGAGGAGCGGAGACACAAACCCGGTTCCCCAGATTACGAGTCTACCACTCTTAACCACTACACCACACTGACTCTCTTTATAAGAACATAAAAAGAGCCTGCTGGATCAGGCCAAAAATCCATCTAGACCAGCATTCTGTTCCAGGGGCAGATCTATACTATGAAACTAATGAAGCTTAAGCTTCAGGACCCCTAATCTCAGAGTTGCCCCAGGAGCAACTTTAGTCCACGTTGCTTTACAAAAATGGGTCGAATTTAGTTTTGACTAAAATGCAAGCATAAGCAATCTTCTCTAATATAATGCTTTTGTGTCTGCTGTTTTCAGGAATATGTTCAATTTAACGCACACTTTCCCCACACTTCCACCATGAAGCATGACTTCGTGCGCATTTATCACTTTCAGTTTCTCTTAGTTTCCCACCCTTAATTTCAATTCTCCAAATTGTCAGTTTGGTGTGTTTTTTTTTTGTGTTTTTTTTAAATGTACTCATGAAAATTTATCAGCATTTCAGTGCAAATTTCTCCACATATACACATTTCCATATGCAATTTTGCCTAATATATCCATTCCCACCCACCCCAATACTAGTCTGTGTCATTTTTGCTAATATATTCATTTTTATGCACACTGTTCCCTAATACAGTGGTACCCCGGGTTGCGTACGTAATTGGTTCTGGGTTACAGTTCGTAACCAGAAAAGTACGCAACCCGAACAAGTGCACGAAAAACCCGGAAGCAGAGGTTTGTGCATGTGCGAATGCGTCTGTGCATGCGCAACACTTCTGCGCATCCACGCATCACGCACGCTCCGGGTTGTGCTTCTGGGTTACCGGAGTTTACAACCCAAAAAGTACGTAACCCAGGAGCGTACATAACCTGAGGTATGACTGTACATGCATTTCCCCCCCTAAAGGTTGGTTGGAGAAGTGCAGCACGAAATTTCAGTAAGAGTGGATCTGGAAGGACAGCTATGCTTTGGTTCCCCAGAAAGTGTGACATTGCTACATTTGGTGCTTAAAATCCAATTTCTCCTTCATCTGGACTTGGAACTGCCCATCGACAGCACTTGGAGAGCAGACTTAAAGGCCCACAGGTTACACAGCCTTGCATTTCTATCCTGACGATCACAATTATTTCTAAATGTGCATTTATACATATAAATTAGCATTATACATATAAATTAGAGCCAGTGTGGTGTAGTGGTTAAGAGCGGTAGACTCGTAATCTGGTGAACTGGATTCGCGTCTCCGGTCCTCCACGTGCAGCTGCTGGGTGACCTTGGGCTAGTCACACTTCTTTGAAGTCTCTCAGCCCCACTCACCTCACAGAGTGTTTGTTGTGGGGGAGGAAGGGAAAGGAGAATGTTAGCCGCTTTGAGACTCCTTCGGGTAGTGATAAAGTGGGATATAAATCCAAACTCTTCATATACATTCTCATTTGTCCTCTGTTTTGGCCAGGCCGAAATGGCACCCTCTGTTCCCTTCCCACACGTATTTGGGTGGAATGTGCTGGAAAAAGTGCCTTTCCCTTGGAAAAGAAATCCAAGTGTGCTAAGTGTGGCTGTTTAGCAAAAACGTGGCAAAAGGGGGAAAGGGTGTCACATCCATGGCAACTTCTTCAGGTTTACATAAATCACTGTTCACTTGCCCACCAGAAATATAGCAAGTGAGGCTGGATGGAAATAGATTCTGCAGTGACATTAGTTAATCTGAAATAATCCACTTTATTAAATGATAGTAATGTAGTAATGGCCATCACTGTATAAGCAATAAAGCTAAATTACATGGAAACTTGCATTAGCTCCTTGACATTTTATCCTGATTAATGTACAATTAATGTGTCACCTAATACTATACATGTGTTTGTCAATGGACAGATGGGTTAAATTTCACTGCACACATGCATACCCACCCATTCATCACTCATGCTCTTTCTCTCTCTTCATCTAAAAAGGAGGTTTCATTTTCTTCTAGCAAAAATGGGGGGAACAGCATGGTAGCTCCTTCTCATAACATTTAGGCAGGTTTGCTTGTATCATTTTTCTGCCTTTCTCCAACTTGTGTGCAATGTGATATAGTGGTTAGACTGCCAGGCTAAAACCTTGGGAGACCTGGGTTCAAATGCCCATCCAGCCATGAAGCTCACTGGGGGGACCAACCACTTCTTCTCATCTTAGCCTACCTCTCAGGGTTGTTGGGAAGATTAAATGACAAGGGGGGGAGAACCATGTACACCACCTTGAGTTCATTGGAGAAAATGGTGGATCAGCAATGCAACAAACAAACAAACCCATCCTACCAGCTACTAGGAACAGAGGGAGGCATTTATAGTCATGCCTATCTGCCAGATTAGTACTTCCCAAGCCAATAACTTTAACGCCCTTAAGAAACAAAAAAGGTACTGTACTGCTGTTTTTAATCTCTGCTTTATTGATAATCATTGTAATATGTACACTGATTAAGTGGTCTATACATTTCCTCCTAAATAATATAAATATATATAATATACTGACCGAAAAGTGCATATGCTCTGATTTTGGCAATTCTTAAGCTCTAAAATTTAAACACATTAGGGAAATTTATATTTTATAAATATTATTTTTAAATGTTGTAAGCCGCCTTGAATCCCAACTCATAAAAATAGTGATAATATGCATCATAATAGGGAAATGGCTTGCCTCCTCAGGTTCTCTGATATCAGGCTGGCATCCCAGAGGCTGAGTTCAGAAGGTGCTTCTTCCATTCCTAGGCAAACAGCTTAGTCATTTCCCATGTGTGCGTCTAGGACGGAGGGTGGTGGTTTTATTTTCTTCAAAAAGAAATTCATTGTGTAATGTCTCATGGTCTATTTTCAGCATTGGCTGAAAGATTTGGATCAGCAGGTGAAACTAGCGGGCACTAGCTAAGTGCATGGAAAACTACATTTGATCTTCATTTTGGCTTGGAAAACCTAAGGGAAGAGCCTGTAGGTCAGTGGTAGACCAACTGCTTGGCATGTGTTTGATCCACAACATCTACAGCCAAGGCTGGGAAACATCTCCAGCTTGAAACCCTGGAGAGCTGTTGCCAGTCGGTGTTGGTAATACTGAGACAGAATCATAGGATTGTAGAGTTGGAAGGGACCCAAAGGATCGTCTAGTGCAACCCCCTGCAATGTGGGATGCATGGCCCAATGATCTGCATTGTATAGAGCAGCTTCCTAGTAGGATCCCATGTCCCAGTATCAGGGCCGTCTTAAGCTTATCTGGCGCCGTGGTGCAAGGATCCCTCCGGTGCCCCCCACCCCCACGTTTCCCCTTGGGTGGCTCTTCCAGCAGGACAGAGGCTCCGGGTGCGACGCTGCCAGCGGGGCTGGAGGGCGGCTCCTCCGGCAGGGAGGAGACTCCAGGCGCAGCGCGGCATGGTGGAGGTGGACGAGGGTGGCGAGCTGATGCTGGAAGGCACTGTGTCCAGCCTCCGCCTCTTCCCTGGCGCCCTCCAGAATGTGGCGCCGTGGTTCCCCGCACCACTAGTCTCTATGGCTAAGACGGTCCTGCCCTGTTTTAACATAGCTGGCTGATACTTCCTACATTGCACAGAGTGCAGTCTAAGCAGACCTGCACATTGGTCCATACAACTGAAAATGCCAAGCTAAGATTCAACTATGAGCCCTGTCAGATGCTCTACAGAGAAAGTGGGAGCTCCACCTTGTTGCCCACCCTGGACCGCAGAATGTCTTGAACTACCCCTGCTGGCACAAGAATAAAGGAAAGTGCTTTATACTAAGTCAAACCATTGGGTCATCTAGCTCAGTATAGTCAACACTAACTGGCAGTGGCTCTCCAGGATTTCAGGGACAGAACATTCCCAGCCCTAAGTGGAGATGCTGGGGATTGAACCTGGGTCCTTGTGCATACAGAGTAGATGTCCTATTACTGAGCTACAGATTAACCCAGCCAGTCTCCTTTTGGCAAAGCTAACGAGCTGTTAGGGGGCAGGGGTTGGACTTCTAGTCACCTCCTAGTGGTGCAGCAATAAAACTGCTAGTGCATTGCAAAGCAGGCAGGGTCAAGTGTGGTTTCATATTGGGATGAGGGACCATGTGTTGAGATTCCTGCATTGCAGAGGGTTGGACTAGATGACCCTCAGGATCCCTTCCAACTCTACCATTCTACGATTCTATGATTGTACCACCAGCATGTTTCCTTTCCTAGGATGCCTTTTGGGGCTGTCACTCAGGCCCCTTTGTCGGCGAGGCAGAGGAAGGCAGGAGGAAATCATCTCTTTTGCTAATCACCTATCACAAGCAATGAAATCCCGCAGGCTGGTGCCAGCTAGGTACCTCTCAGAGGGGGAGAAGGGAGAGGGTGGGGGGGAGCAGCCTGTCACTCAAAGTGGATATTTATGAAAGATGACAGTTTTCAAATATCTCAATCTTGGACAGGGCTGCTCCAGTGTCACAGAGGAGTGTTGCAAAATTGGAAGAGTCAGCAGCCAGCGTTTATTTCATCAGGACCTGTCCAATCTCCGCCGATCGCTTGACAGTCCTGGGATTGCTGGCACGAGCTCGCCTCCTTCCCATTGGCCCCTTGCTTGCTGTTTGCATGGATCAGTCTAAAGAGTTGTAATAAATATGTAAAAGAGAGGGACGGGGACTCTTCGGCAAAACAGCCGGAGACAGCGGCCCGGGTGCCATGCTACCCTTTTTAGCTATGCCAAACAGGAGCCGTGGTAATTACATTCATATTGATCGTTATTGTGCGGGAACAAGGTGATTAGGCTTTATTTATTTCGTTCCTGCAATGAGCTGCACATCCTCTCTCTCCCCACCTCAACCACTGCCCTCCCTTTGACTTAGAGGTGCTTAAAAACTGACTCTATGGAGAAAGTGATTTATAGGCAAGCCACCTTCCATCATGCAGATTAGTACTGTGCTGAAACCTCTCCTGATCCCCACCCTAACTTCTTAAGGACATATGAAGAGTCCGTTGGACCATGCCACTGCTCCAGCATCCTAGTCCGGCATCGTGTTCTTACAGTGGCCATCCTAATGTCTGTGCCAAGTACAGGAGCCCTCTTCCCTCTTGTGGCTTCCAGCATCTGGTATTCAGAAGCATTGCTGCTTCCAAACTGTGGCAGCAGAGCATTGCCGTCCTGGGTACTAGTTAGGGTTGCCACACATCTGGAATTTCCCAGACACGCCCGGGATTTCAAGGGTGAGATCAGTGTCCAGGAAGATTTTTTAATTTAAAAAAAAAAATGTCAGGGGTTTTGTTTTTGGTGCACTGAGGTTACTGGCTGAGCAGCGGTGCTGTCACAAAAGGAAGTGGCAGCCACGTGCTGTCACTTCTGGTGGCCATGTGTACGTCTGTCCTCCTTCCCTCGGTGGCCTCCAGGCCCAGGCCGAAGCCCCTGCAGACCCTGCAGCCAAAGAGCCACTCGCCTGCTGCCTGCAGCTGCCACAGAGCCACCCAAGGGCCTGGCCTGTGCCACTTCTCCGGAGACTGCAGAGGCTGGCTCCAGCCTGGGGAAATCCAGCCAGGCCTTCCTGGAGGTGGCGCTGGGTTGCGCCACTTTTCCGGCTGCGGTGGAGGCCAGCTGTGGCTTGCAGTAGGCCGGCCCAGCCTTCCAGGTGGCGCACCTGGCCCGTGGCGTGAAAATGATTCAGGAGTCTGAAGACACCAAAGGTAAGAGAAGGGATGGGAGGAGGCGGCAAGCAGGGGGGCTAGGAAGGGGTCAGCGGAAGGGAAAGGGTGAGTGACAGAGATGCTGGGTGGTGGTAGGATGCCCCAAATGGTGAGGGGGAGTCTGGGTTTTTGGTCTTTGGAATATGGCAACCCTACTACTAGCAATAGACAACCTTCTACTCCATGAATTTGTCCAATCTTTTCTTAAAGCCAGGTTGGTGGCCATTACTGCATCCTGCAGCAGAGAGTTCCATAGCTTAACTATGTGTTGTGTAAATAAAGACTTTCTTTTTTTATTATTATATTTATTAAATTTGCCCTATACCCACAGCTCACAGGGCAGTTCACGGGAGAAAACCTCAATATAAAAACACAAAATACAAAACCAAAATCTTCCAAAATTCAGCTTAATTGAATGTCCACAAGTTTTTATGTTATGGATGAATGAGAAGGCCTTTCCCCCAGGCCACATTTAATTTTATAAACTTACGTTATATCACCTCTTACTTTCCTTTATTTGCAGGTTTTCTTTCCCTGCAAAAGAGGTGTATGGTTTTTTTCAGCCTTATTTTCAGGGAACTTGGGAATTTCTTTAGACTTTTGTTGTATGAGGGGTTTTAGCAAGGTGGGCAAGGGCAGCAGGTGTGTTCGTCTTTCCAGTAGATGTTTGTCCAATGCTTTGCAGCCTTTTTGGCTGTCCATATTTCCTGATCTGGAAAAAAAACACACACACACACACTGCTTTAGAAGAAGAAGAGTTTGGATTTATATCCCGCTTTATCACGACCCCAAGGAGTCTCAAAGCGGCTAACATTCTCCTTTCCCTTCCTCCCCCACAACAAACACTCTGTGAGGTGAGTGGGGCTGAGAGACTTCAGAGAAGTGTGACTAGCCCAAGGTCACCCAGCAGCTGCATGTGGAGGAGCGGAGACGCAAACCCGGTTCCCCAGATTACGAGTCTACCACTCTTAACCACTACACCACACTGGCTCTTTATGATGACTTCCCCTGGATTTTAATTAAAGTGAGGGTACCCAGGGAGGTTCCACAGTACAGGCCACTGGTGAGATGCTTTGTAGACTGAAAGAAGAGACACAAGTACCTCTCAGTCACCTCAAAATTAAAGTAAGCATAGGAGTCAGTGTGGTGTAGTGGTTCGAGTGTTGGACTCGGACCTGGGGGACCAGGGTTCAAACCCCCCACTCAGCCACAAAGCTCACTGGGTGGCCTTGACTCAGTCACCACCTCTCAGCCTGACCAACCTCAC
The DNA here is from genome assembly GCF_009819535.1 of Lacerta agilis. Lineage (NCBI taxonomy): Eukaryota > Metazoa > Chordata > Lepidosauria > Squamata > Lacertidae > Lacerta > Lacerta agilis. The sequence goes on along the minus strand of NC_046324.1, from coordinate 20,839,897 downwards.
AGGGTTGTGGTCGGTATTAAATGGGGATGTGGAGAACCATGCATGACCCATTGAGTTCCTTGGAGGAAAAGGTGGAATATAAATGCACTGAATAACTAGAAGAAGAAGAGTTTGGATTTGATATTCCGCTTTATCACTACCCGAAGGAGTCTCAAAGCAGCTAACATTCTCCTTTCCCTTCCTCCCCCACAACAAACACTCTGTGAGGTGAGTGGGGCATGTGGAGGACGCGAACCCGGTTACCCAGATTACGAGTCTACCGCTCTTAACCACATTTTGGCTCATTGATTGATTGATGGAGAATGGTTTTTTAAAAGTGGGGAAAATGTTTGGTATAGTACTAATCCACAGCCCAATTTCCTCGGTCTACGGACTGGATTGGGAAGAACAGCCCTCTGCCAAAAAATGGCGGGCATACATGTCAGAATGATGAATAGCTCATCCAAATTCTGACACTTGAGAAGTGGTATTTTTTCATAAGCACACACCCACAGAGTAAGAATTAGAGACAAAAGAACTTTTTTAAAGTTTCTAGTCCTTATGGATGCAGACAGCTTGATAAACGAAGGGAAGCTGACGGCAGGAGCAGACGGCAAATGCAATTCTCTGGCACTGCAAATGGAACCGTCCAAAACACGACTGCACTTGTTATTCTCTCTCCCTTTGTAAGGGTGCCTGCAAACTGCCGAGGGAGACTGTGATTTAATTAGCTGCTGTGACAGAACATTGTTCTTGCCAGCGCCTACTACCCTGTAGATGTGCATGCGCAGTGGCGCATTGCACATGGGGCTCGCGGATATCTATAATGCAAATGGAGTTGGATTATGTTAGCAGAATACAAAGCTGATCCTCTGTTGTAGGTTTTCAGCCATTCTATTGAAATGGGTGATGAATTCAATTAGAGGCCTTGTTCATCTCCTCTTTGTGCCTGAATATCTTAGAGCCCTACATAATCTAAGCAAGCAACGTCACCCAGCCAGGCTGTCAGAGGGGAAGCCTTACTTTTTCATGCTAAAAGGTTGGGCGAGAGTGGGCTATCTCGCAGAGCATTCAAAACTGAGATGGGTAAAGGGAGCACAGAGAGAGTTAAATATCTGCGGATGTAAATAAAATAAAATAAAAACCCAACATGTTCTCACCCCCCAATATGGTCTTTGTCTGGCCGGCAATTCCACCATGTGCTTCCTAAGAAATTGTTCAAAGAATGTTATCAAGTAGCCTTAAACAATGTAAGTCACAATTTTGGAAGTATAAACCATGGAATGAATATGGATTTGTGGGGAAATTGAGCAGCTGATATCTATAGCAGAGGATTTCGGAATTCAGAATTTGACAAAGAATTTTTCACATTTTGCTTGAATCGTATTTTATTTCATATGTTTTATAGACCACTTGTTTGTGTGGAGAAACCTGGAAGCAGTTTACAGAAAGACTATAAAACAATAAACAATAAAAAAAATACAAAGGGCTATTTGAAATCTTCAAATAAAAATAAAATTCAAAGATGAACTAAAAATAGATTAAAAAGCATGTCAACCTACTACATAACTTAGCAGGTGCTGAAATAGTATAGCGAACGCCCCTGCCAGATTTCAATAGGCAGGGAATTCCAAAGGCTAGGTGCTAGTGAATCTTGCTGGTGAATATTAAGGGAATTGCCCTATGAATTGGCTTCCCATAATTCGTCCCTTTCACACATTTTCTTTTCCACAAAATCTCTAAGTCCATTTGATAGTGATGAAGAAACAGTATTCATAAGGTGGCTGCCTTATACTGAGTCAGAACATTGGTGCATCTAGCTCAGCAATGTCTACACTGACTGGCAGCCGCTCTCCAAAAGCCGCTCTCCAAAGCAGATGTTCTACCACTGAGCCATGGCCATATAGCACTGGGGTTTAATTTCAGACCATCATGATCACAGTGGTACAGTACTAAGGTGGATACCCCAATCCTAATTTTACTCCTCATCTCAACTACCTTTTGGCTTCAGAAAGCCAAGGAATTCCTCTTATTACACAAATATCTTCATGAAAGGCCCTTCTCTGTATCAGAGGTATGGATAGGGGAGAAATCTAGTTGGCATTTTATTGCAAATCTACCTAATCTGCCCTTCCCGAACAGAAAGGCAGCTGTCCTTTGAAATTTGTACTTCTCCAAATTTTGCAATGCGGTTCTCCAACCAAGTAAAGCGCAATGTTCAAGTGGGGAATAAAGTTTGAAAACTACTGATATAGATAGCATGAGAATTTGGCTTCTGGGTTGTGTCTTCGGGGAAGTAACCTCTTTCCTCTTAGAGGTCTTAAGGAGCACCATATTCTTTTCTGATCAGTCTGCCATCCTAGCAGGACATCTTCAGCTGTGAAATGAATAACAGATTAATCATTCTGCTGCGTGCGACACCGGGCCTCTCTAATGTCCCTGATTATGCTATATTGAATAAATAGTGTTGTTAGGTTGATATGTTTAAGGCAAATGAGATGCTTATTGGTATCTAAGAAGCAAGTTAACAAGATCCATTTTCCTCCATTGACTTCTACTCATGTATTAATGAGGTTCAAAAATGTATTTTCCCCATGTATCAGATTAAGCGGCCCTTTGTTATTCCCAGGAAGCCCACAAACATTTGCTCCATTTATGTTTGTATTAATGTGTCAGCCGAGCTAAATCTTCAGAAAGGAAATAAATACCATACCCATTAAGCCGCTTAAAGACAGCAAGTCCTTTTCAACATTTTATGTCATTTTATGTGGTGCAGCAGTTACCATAGCAAAGATCCATATTTAAGGAACTGCACCCTTCAAATCCAGCATCAAAGAGCCCTCCCAAAAAAGGGGGTGGGCTGGGCAAAGTTATCCTCAACACTTAAATCTTCAGATGAAAATATGAACTTAAGCAAACATATATTTAACCTGCATTACAGTAATGCTTTTTTATTTTTTTTATTTCACAAAATTTACGGTATATACCACTTGAATGTAAAAGAAAAACAAACAAAGCTCAAAGTGGTTAACAAAAAGAACAGACCCTCCAAGTGTCCCCTTTTTCCAGGGACAGTCCCAGATTTACAGAAGCCGTCCCAGTTTCTGATTTGATCCCAGAATGTCCCCTTTTTACTTAGGATGTCCCTATATTCATTGGAGAAATATTGAAGAGTATGAAGTTATGTGACAACCCCCAAGCCAAGGGAATAAGTAACTATACAACTTTTAGAAGACATCTGAAAGCAGTCCTGTATAGGGATTAAAAAAAAAAAAAGTTTAATGGGTGGCATATAAATAATAAAATATTGTTATTATTGTTCTTAGGGAATAGGATGTCCCTATTTCCATCGGAGAAATGTTGAAGAGTATGAAAGAATAAAACAATAATATTATCAATAAAAACAGTTGAATATAATTATTTAAAACAAAAATTATTGGGGGAGGGATGGTGCATGTTACAGGCCACCCCAATCTCCAAGTGGCGAGAGATTCCAGAGGTTCCAGCCCTTAATCTGGGTTTAGTGTCCTTGGAATAAAGGTCAGGCAATACTTTAATTTATTTATTTTTAAAGAATTGAAATCAATGATAAGCTAAAAGCAGACCAAAGGACACATCAACATTCTACATATCTAGGTAGGCTTGCCTAGGAATTTTTTTTTTTTTTTTTAGCCAGCACTGAAAGGAGTACAGTGAAGGCACTTGCCTGATATCAATAGGCAGGGAGTTCCGAAGCATAAATCCTGCCACACTAAAAGACTGATTTCTTACAAATGCAGAATTAGTATTATGTGGTACTATTATTCAACATCAGCCGTACTCAGAATAGTCTGAAATTAAAGGACATGACTAAATGAGCTCTGATAATTTCAGTGGGCCTTGCCAACTCGGCCTCAGATGAGGTCCGTGCTTGCATCATCATAACATGCTCCTACCCACAGGTAATCAGGTTGTGCACCCATAGCAGTGAGCAGAGGAGGAATGGTTGCTGGGAGGAGCACAGAGAGAAGAAACGCCATAGTTCAACTGCAGCAGCACAACCAGACACCTTCGTTTGCCCCCAGCTGCAACAAAACCTGTCTCCCCTGCTTCCATCTCAACAGCCACAGCAAGTGCTGTAAATTTCCAACAGTTTGAATTTAACTTCACCCCCCCAAAGGCACACTCCTCCACCGTCTCGACAGACAAATGATCCAATTTTCATTTTGGTTTTTTCTATTGGATGCTTGGGAACCCCTGGCATAATGTTATTTGCTGGCAGCTTTTGAATTTCTTTAGACGGTGCAGACCAAATGCTGTGTCTCTCGACACCACATGTGCCATCGCAGACCTCACTGCATGCCACCTCGGTTATTATAAATGGAGCGCAGGTTTCAAATTGTGTAAGACTGTTTTAGCTGCGACAACTTAGTCTGATGAAGGTCCCCGTGAGTAATTGGCAGCTAATGAAAGCCAGACAGGCAACCCACTCTCTGTAATGGCTGTGGCCATTTATGCTCTGCACCCAGGAGGGTGGCTGCTTCACACAGGTACAAAAGGGTAATTGCAAAAGAGAGAGAGAAAATGGAGATTGAGTTACTTATTCAGGGGGCTGGCTGGGTGGGAACTCAAGGCTCCTTTGATATTTTTTTAATTTTCATTTCTGCAAAAAAACACAAAAAAACGGATGCAGCTACTTCAATTGACTTCAAAGAAATGTTCAGTATGAAGAAGAGAGCCATAAACTGCGAAAGGGTTTGCAATGCTGACCAGCAAACCCATAAGCAAGAACGATGCGTGTTCTTAGACAGAGCAACGTCATCATAAATGGTGAGGAATGATGGGAGTTCTAGTCGAGCATAAATTCCGTGCCCGAAAGCTTGCACTGGTTGCTCATACACTACTGGACTCAAGGTTCTTGTAGTAATCTGCAAGGTCCTTAGGAACCTGAGTCCACAATACGTCAAGGATCACCTATCCTGATTTCTGAAGTCTTCAGGGGAGTCACTGTTAGCTATCTCCCATGGCTTGGCTCCGCTAGGAGACATGCCTTCTGTATTGTGGGTCCAATTTTATGGAGCCCCCCCCCCTTCCAGCTGAGGTCAGGTGGACCCTGCGTCTGTTGAACTTTCAGCGCCTTCTGGCAAGATTTTTATTCCAGGAGGCATTTAAACTGAATTCTGATTTCTAATTTTAATAGATTTTTTTTTTATTTTCATTGTGTTGCATCACTTGTACAGTGCTTAGAGACAACTGAAATTAAGTGGTACAGGGGTGGTTAACCTGTGGCCCTCCAGATGTTATTGGACTTCAACTCCCATCATCCCTGACCACTGACCATTCTAGCTGGAGCTGATGGGAGTTGGAGCAGTTCCAGATTTACGTGTAAGCTAAACAAGCTATAGCTTAGGGCCCCACTCTCTTGCAGGCCCCCAACAAAATTAAGGAGGAAAAAACTGGGTGTACATTTCCAAAATATAAGATAAAAAAATAAAATAAAACCTACATATTTTGTTAGGTGCAAATGGCTTTAGATACCTATAAATTACCATATAGCATATATTTAACATAAAAGACAATGACAATTTGTTGTTGACAAAGGACAGCTGGACATATAAAGGACCCCATTACCTTCAGTAGCTTAGGGCCTCATAAAACTTAAATCTGGCCCTGAGTTGGAGTCGAGTAAATATGGAGGGCCATAGGTTCTCCCCATCCCTGAAACTGAGGAAGTGTTGGACTAATCCAAGGTGAAAATTAAGGCTGCCCTGAATGTGCAGAGCTGAACATTTTGGACTTGAAAATGTGTTTTCTAGGGAGCTGAATTGCCCGCTCCCCCAAAGCCAAACTAAAAGCATTACAGCTGCTTTCAAAACATTTCATCTGTCTCAATTGTCATTGCAAACTGTGCACATTTTACAAACAGCATTACAAGAAATGTGAGAGGTGGGATGTGGCTGAAAGAAGCGAGCACCTGGGACAAGCCATTAATTGTGTTGCATGGCAGCATGCTAAGCCCATGTTGCGCCATTAAAAGCAAAGGCTGCTGCCTCTTGCAACCTCCTTTCTTCACCAGTGACTAGGGTTACAGAAACTGCCTTTGAGGGAGTAGTGCCGTCTAGGGGGCCAGCTCCACATAGCGCCAGCATCTTTTCAGTTTAACGTGATTCTTGCATGGGGGTGGCTTGTTAATGCTAGTGTTCTGCCGCGATCTGTCATTAGAACATGGAATGAACCTGTTGGATCAGGCCAAAGGCCCATCTAGTCTATGATTCTGTTCTCACAGAGGCCAACCAGATGCCCCTAAGGGAAGCCCACAACAAGGACCATTATGCAACAGTACTCTCCACCACATTTCTTTCATACAAAAAGCAGGCAGGGTTGCTCCCGCTGGACAGAAGCAACAGGATCCGAGAATTGAGTTCATGCCAGATAAAGAAAGTGAAGGAGATATGCAGCTGAGCTGAAGAGTGAAAGGCAAATGAAACTGCAACCCTGTGGGCAAAGCATGTGTTGTATCTGATGGTGGTTCTTCTGCACCAGCAAAAGCCCTTACGCCAACGCAAGGTAAAGTAACCTATTTTTACTAATCCCCTCTACTAATTACATCCATCTGTGCCAAATCCTATACTATTCCATGGGATCATACAGTCCTCAGGATAACATTTTGGGAGCATAGGCGCTGCAAAAACCAGGCGCCCTGCCCTGCACAAACTGAATCACTCCCACTAGCACTAGCGTTGGATACAATGAGGGGTGGATGCATCTGTACGTTTCAGTTTCTCATTTTTCCATTCTTCAGCTTGCTACATTTCTGCAGCAGTTTTACAATTATTTATTTATTTATGGAAGCTCTCCCAAAAATTCACTGGCATTTTAAGTGCACATTTCTCCTAAGCAATTTCCCCCAATATGCAGCATTTTAATGCCATATGCACACATGTTTGTATACATTTTTTCTTGAACTGCTTTGCATCATTCAGAGAAGTGGATAATTTTTAAGGAAATTCGTTTCAGGAAGTGTGAATTAGTTAAATGAATTGAACCGAATCCTTCACTGCCCCTAGATGCAACCCCATGTCTTGGCAGCCAGCTAAGCAGGGAGCAGAAAGCTACTGGCTCTCTGGCCTGAAAGAGTCCTCCAGTTGGCAGCAATAATTATAGCCGGCTCAGGAGCCATGGCCTACTCACAAGTAGTATGGTGAGGCAGAACATGAAAATTGGTATAGAATGTCAGGATTGAGTAAATGGAGGGAGAAGTCAAAGTGGAATGATCTCCAGAGCTTCTCTCAAAGCTAGATAAAACATTGGAGATGAGTGTTGGCAATAGCCAGTATCCCCATCCATGGGAATTCCCATCACCTGGAAAGGTGATGGCTGAAGCAAGAGGGTAGTAGCCAGTAGTCTCAGGGTTCCATGCAGCCAGGATGATGAGGCAAAGCAAGATCAGCACCTTGGAGAGATACCAAGGTGAGGCTTCCAAGATGCTACAGCTGAGGCAGATTGTTGTCTTAGCATTGTCCTGGAGCAACTAGAAGATATTTCTAGCCTGGAAGTGACATTCTTTAATTAGAGGCTCCACACCCTGAATGCTGTGTCTGGACACCTTCCTGTGCAGTTGTGCAGTTGTTCACTTATTCTAGAACTTGGAGTTAACAAATTGTTGGGATATCATCACAAGGTTCTCCTGCTCTTCCAAGGAGTCTATGGAGTGATAGTTAAAGTCTAGTGGATGAGGTGTTTCCTCTTGATTTGGGGTTGAGATACAGGCTTCAGCTCCCAGGGGCCACATGTGTTGGACCAGGAAGTGACTCCATCTCAGAATGTCATTGGATGACTCTCCTTCTGAGGATTTGTCTGCCGCCATGAGACCCAGCCCCCTTATCTCATTCTGAGGCCTTTGGCAATTTGTTAAGTCAGAGGTGGGCAACCTTTCTGAGCCAAGAGTCACAATCTCTTCTAGACAGCTTTCCAGGGGTCATATGCTTTCAGAAGGAATTTGAAAACATGCCCAGGCATTCAGTGGCTGAAAAATTCTGTTCCTGTCAACCTCGAGATCATTGGCTGGAAGAATGTTTTTTAATTGTAATTGCTTTTAGAATGTTTTGATCTGTTTTTTTAAATTATGTATCTGTTTGCTGCCCTGGGTTCCTTGAAGAGGGGCAGCAAGATATAAACTCAGTAATAAATAATAATCTAAAATTCAGCATTAAAAGTAGTTAAAGCCGAATGACAGTTGCAAGAAGAGGGTGCACCAGTCTTACCCTGTGTGAAAATATCAGTCCTCCCCAAAAATTGAGGGCCGGATTTAGGTGCAATCACTTAATCTGAAACTGGGCAAGGCTTCAAATCTTGAAACAAGGCCCTGACTCTTTCCGACTGGGTTCTCTAATACATACAAAAACTACCCTCTCTAAAGGCTGCCAGCAAAGAATAAAGTATAAGCTCTCCCAATGTGGTTTTTCAAAAAATGAATTATGCCATTAAGTGCCAAGAAGAAAATTAGCTATGAGCTTTTAAATTTGAAACGATCCCCTTTTTAATTGTAAAACAGTGCCACTTAACTGCTATTGATCCAAGGGAAACACATTAGGGAGCAAGGTCACCATAACTGTTAATATTCACTGCTTAGTGAAAGAGCATCAAAGGACATTTTAATGTCACTGACTTTCTTGGGGAGTTTTTACCGAAAGCTTTACATCGGCCAGCCTATGAATGAAAAGGACATGTAGCAGACAAATGTAGAAACAAATGGGATCTCAATTGTCTGCTAATCAAATCGTAACTCAGGATTGATTTTTGAGGCAAAAGTTTATGTCATGGATTTCCAAGCTCCGTCGACATTTAAAAGTCAAAATATATCTTTTCTGCAGACGGACTCTTCCCCCCCCCCTTTTCCTCCTTTTTGTTTCTGGAAACTTTTTTGCAAGAAAAGGGAAATGCTTATTTTTATTTGACTGAACTGCTCTTTTGCCATTCAAATGAATCTTCAGGCCCAGAAATCAGGAATTGGATAAGCAGCAGTAGAATGGTTAAAATGACCAGCCTAACCTGGAGCAGGTTTCACCAAGGCCCCATTGGCACTATACATTTAAAGCAGTATTATGCCACTTTTAACAGTCACGACTCCCCCCCCCGCAAAGGATCCTGGGAACTGTAGTTTATTATGGTTCCCCTAACACAACTACAATTCCCAGAGTTCCCTAGGAAGAGACATAGATTGTGAGGAGAATAAGGGTCAGCTAACAACTCTCAGCTCTCCTAACAAACTACAGTTCCCAAGATTCATTAGGAAAAGCCATGACTAATGTGGTATGCTACTGTTTGTCTAAATGCCCATTGGGCAGATGGCCTAGTTCAATGAAATTTACTATCAAGTAAGCGATTTATAATTAAGCAGTACATAAATTTTGTTATAATTAAATAAATGAATGTGCACGGGATTGCATCAGATTAACCAGTTCTTTTGCTAGGGATAGCCTACTTTCTGTTGTCTTCACTGTTGCAACCTCCAGATTAGATTACTGCAATGCACATTACCTGGGACTGCCTCTGAAGATAGTTTGGAAACTGCAGCTGCTGCAGAATTCAGGGGCCAGGTTGTTGGCTGGAGGACTGCACTGCTTGTCAATTAGTTTCTGAGCTCAACTCAAAATGCCAGTCCTGATCTATAAAGCCTTATTTACCTCAGGGTCCCAATACCTTAGGAACTGCCTTTTTACACAGGAACCTTCCCAGACCCTATGCTTGTTGGATCACGCCATTTGCATGCCTTTTTTTTTAAGAATATCTCTTTATTGATTAAAATCGTTACAAATAAAACTTCAACAAACAATATCAAACAATATCTAACCCATATACATACCTTTCATATATACAGCAAACATCTTACATGCATACATTTATTCTCACATACCTTACACATCTTCTTTCATCCCTTAAAATCATTCACTCTCAACACTTCCAATTATCCTCTTTGCATTTCTTGACATATTTTCTTTAACATAACGTACAGTTGTTTTTCCCTTTTATTTCTCATATTCATATCTCAAATTTTCCCATTTGCTTACTAAGGTTCAATCTAAATCTGCTTCCAGGATTCCATTCAAGCCACTTTCCAATAAGTATTCTTTAAATATCCTCCATTCCTTCCAAACCTCTTGGTTGGTCTGTCCTCTTATTTTACCCGTTATTTTGGCTAACTGTAAATACTCTATCATTAAATTTTGCCATTCGGCTATAGTTGGTACGATTTTACTTTTCCAATTCCTGGCCACTAGCATTCTCGCTGCCGTGGTGCCATACATACATAATACTCTTTTTTCCTTTTTGATTTCCTCTGGCAAAATACTAATCATGAACATTTCCGGTCTTTTTTTGAATGTACTTTTTGTCAGTTTTTTGAGTTCTTCATAGATCTGACTCCAATAATTGTTTATTTCAGAACAGGTCCACCACATATGTTTATATGACCCAATTTCTTTTTCACACCTCCAGCACAAGGGGGATCCATTTCTGTATATTTTTGCTATTTTTTCTCGTGTGAGGTGCCACCTATACATCATTTTTAATATATGCTCTCTTAGATTGTAGCAGGCAGTAAATTTTATGTCCACCCGCCACAATCTCTCCCATTGGTCCATTAATATATTGTATCCAAAATCCTGGGCCCATCTCACCATCGTCGATTTGACCTCCTCCTCCTTTAATTCCCATTCTAGCAGTATATTATAAATACGCGAAATGTGTTTCCCCTTGCTTTGGATTACTTCTTTTTCGAATCTAGATTTTTCTCTTGCTATACCATTTTTTTTGTCAATTGTGAATCTTTGATGAATTTGAAAATATTGTAGCCAATCGTTGAGGTGTTCTTTAATTTCTTCGTATTTTTTCAGATGTAGTTCGTTTTCTTTTTCTTCTAATAGCATACGGTAAGTGGCCCTTCCTCCCTCCATGTTTATTTTTTTAATTATTATTACATCCAAAGGTGAGGTCCACAATGGGATTTTCGGTTCCAATATTCCTTTATATTTTATCCAAATTAAATATAGAGATTTCCGAATTAGATGATTGAGAAATCCCTTGTGGACCTTCACCTTTTCATACAGCAGGTAGGAGTGCCAACCGTATCTATTTTCCACCCCTTCCAAATCTAATAGTTCCGGATCTTTTAGAGTTATCCACTCCCTTAGCCAATTTAAAGCTGCGGCCGCATGATATAATTCTAAATTTGGCATGGCAAATCCTCCTCTTTCTTTCCTATCGGTTAGCAGTTCAAACTTAATTCTTGGTCTTTTTCCATTCCATATGAATTTTGCCAGATCTTTCTTCCATTCTTTGAAACATTTCATTCCCCCCAAAATTGGTATTGTCTGGAATAAAAATATCATTTTTGGGAGGACATTCATCTTAACCACCGATATTCTTCCCCATAATGAGAGGTGTAGTTTATTCCAACCTTCCATGTTTGTTTTTATTTCTTTCCATGCTTTTTTATAATTATCTTCAAATAAATTGATACTTTTGGGTGTTATGCATAATCCTAAATATTTGGCCTTATTCTTGATTTGTAATCCTGTTATTTGGTGTAATTCTTCTTTTTCTTTTTTATCCAAATTTTTGGTCATTAGGGTGGTTTTCTGATAATTTATTTTTAGTCCTGCCACTTTGCCATACTCTTTGATGATGTTTAGTGCTATGGGTATATTCTCTTTTGGATCCTGTGTTGTAATTATTAAATCATCGGCGAATGCCCTCACTTTATAGATGTTTTTTCCAACCACAATCCCTTTTAAGTTCTTTTCTTTTCTAATATTATTCAGCAAGACTTCTAATACCAAAACGAATAGTAAGGGCGAAAGGGGACACCCTTGTCTGGTCCCCTTAGTTATTGGGAAGCTGTCTGTTACGTTCCCGTTTATTATTAGCTTCGCTCTCTGTTGTTTATAAATTGCGTTTATAGCTCTCCTCAAATTTTCTTTAAATCCAATTTTTTCAATTTGCCTTCTCATGAACTCCCAGGAGACATTGTCGAATGCCTTTTCGGCATCCAACAGCAATAGTGCTGCTTTTTTATCTATTTTGAACTCTAGATATTCGAGTATGTCTATTATATTCCTCGTGTTGTTAGAGAGTTGTCTACCTGGTATGAATCCTGTTTGATTAGGATGGATTATATCCTTAATTACTTCTCTTAATCTATTTGCAATTACTCCTGCGAATAATTTGTAATCACTGTTTAGAAGGGAGATTGGTCTGTAGTTTTTCATTAGATCGAGGTCTGAGTCCTGTTTTGGTAGGAGCGTAACATACGATTCTTTCCACGAGTCTGGTATGCTTCCTTTTATTAATGCCTGGTTCATCAAATCTTTTAAAGGGCCCAACAGTATTTCTTCCATTTTTTTATAGTATTCTGTTGGTAGTCCGTCGGGACCTGGTGACTTCCTGGGTTTGCATTTTTTCATAACATTTTTGATCTCTTGTATTGTTATTGGGGTGTCTAGTTCTTTCGCTTTTTCTTCTATGTTAACCTCTAATTTATGCTTTTCTAGATAGTTGTTTATCTCATTACCATCTTCCTCCTTTTTCTTATATAGTTCTTCGTAGTATCTTAAAAAAATTTCTATTATCGTCTGTGATTTGGTTATATACTTATCTCCTATCTTTAATCTATTTATTGTTTTTTCATTTTTCCTTTTTTTCAATTGCCAGGCAAGGAACTTGCTTGGTTTATTTGCAAACTCAAATTTATTTTGTTTCCAAATTTTTAAATTCCAATCCATCTCTTGCTCTATCTTGGTTTTATATTCTGTTCTTAACATATTGATCTCTTTCATTAATTTCTCATTTTTGGGCTCTTATATAATTCTTTTTCTTTTTTATTCAAATCGTCAATTATTCTTTTCTTTTCTTTTTCCTTTTCTTTTTTTATCCTAATGTTTTGTTTTATAAAATAGCCTCTGATAAATGCTTTTCCTGTATCCCATACTATGGTTTGGTCGATTTCTTTATCATCATTTAGTTTGAAAAATTCCACTAATTCTTTTTTCGCCCCCTCCAGAATTTTTTCATCATATAGTAGAGCATCATTTAATTTCCACCTCCTTATTCCTGATATCCATTCTGGTTTTAATTGGAGTAAGATTGGATTGTGGTCCGAAATTGTTCTTGGATCTATTTTTATCTCCTTAATTCTATTTAATAATTCTATCGATAGCCAGATTGAATCTATTCTGCTTGCCATTTTCTTTGCATGCGAGAAATACGTATATTCCCTTTCCACTTCGTTTTGGAACCTCCAACTATCTTTCATATCCAATTTCTCCACCAGTCTAAAAAAGGTGTGCGGTAATTTTCCTTGCTTTTTCTCCTCTCCTTTCCCTGTTCTGTCTAATTTCGGATTGACTACCCCATTTAGGTCCCCCATCATCACCATTTTCCCTTCGGCAAACTCCATCAGTTTAGATTCAATCTTTTTAAAATATTCCGCTTTTTTTCATTCGGTGCATATAAACCTATAATGTACATTGTCTCGCCTCTGTAGTTTATTTTGAGAATAACTGTTCTTCCTTCACCATCCGTAAATATTAATTGTGGCTCTAGGCTTGATCTTACATCAGTGGTGGCTTCCCCAGTTGTGGCATGCTGTGCCCTGAAAGATGCATGATCAACATTTAGGCACCAGCCAAAGACTTTCCTGTTCACCTAAGCATTTGGCTCTTAATAGGGGTCACAGGGTTTGATGACACTCAGGCCTGCATTGATGACACTCAGGCCTGGCGTTCAGCTTTTAGTAGGTTGGGGTAGGATTTGTCCTCCTTTTGTTATTTCAGGACGAGCACTTTTGGCCAATTAATGTTCCTTTATCCTTCTGATGTATTTTAAATTTCATGTCATGTATGCTTTTATCCTTGCAAATCCCATTTTAGTTGTGTTGTTGTTTAGTTGTTTAGTCGTGTCCGACTCTTCGTGACCGCATGGACCAGAGCACGCTGTAGTGGAAACTCGCGGAAGATCTTTGTAATCACGAGGAGTCAGGTTACATGTCCTATTCCCTTTTCCTCCTCTAATTAGCAAAGTAAGGTTGCTTGTGAGGAGGATGCAATTAGTCGAGAACACCTTCAGCTGCCAATGACCTTGGCCAAGCCACACTCAGGTGCCTGATTCCCTGACCATTCGGGAATGGTGCCTGATGGCCAGGTGAAAACAATCAAACTTAAGTCGGCTATATAAGCAAGGGAATGGAGGGGACAGATTGGGGCTTCGCCACAGACTAGGTCTTGGGTGCTGTGGGGTTTCTGGTGTGAGGGATCTCTCCCGCTGCTCTCTTGAAGCCCCGGGCGGCAGAAGAGGAGGAGATTTGTGTTTGGGCGTTGGTCAGGTACGCTACGTTTGTCTGATTGTATCTAGAAAATTAAAGCATACTTTTTTTGTGTTCTTCTTCCATCTGTGTGTTTTATTGGATCCAGATTCAAAAAAAGGAGAACCCTGCCCCTTGGCAGAACATTTGGCGCTGTGAGCAGGATCTGGAGACAATGCCCTGGTGGAAGAAGAAAAGCCCTAGGCAGGAGGATGGCCAGAGCCATATCCCTGGTTGGCCCAGCACTAGTGCTTGGGCACCAGTGGCTCAAATTTTGAACCAGTTGACCCCACCAGTGTCATGGGATGCTGAGATGGCTGGGTTTGGAGGTGCTACCCCTATGGCTGTGTCTAAGTGTTTGCAGCTAATGGGGATAGAGAAAGGTGCGGGGCAGAAGACAGTGGGGGGGCTTGGATGGGTCCTACTCACTGCGCTCCGGAGTGTTTGGGAGCAATTAGAAGCCTCTCAGAGGAAGGTACAGCAGCAATTAGAGGACATCGCTGCTTTAAAGGACCAGCAGGCAATTCTTAAGGAGGTGCTAGAAAGCGCTCGGGGGAGGGAAGAACTGGCTAAGGAGCGGGCTGCCACTATGGCTATTCGCTTCGCTAAAATGAAACACCCAAAGCGGGTAAGAAAGAAGCGTATCCCTAACCCTCGGAAGGTTAGAGCCCTCATTGCTTCCCGGGAATGGGACCCCAAGACATGGAGTGGGGACATTTGGGATTCTAGTGATGAGGAGTCAGAATGGACAGAGGGAGAAGATGAGGGGAATGAAGAGGAATGGGTTGCTGAGGCACGTCCTCTAGTGACCAACAAGAGTAAGGGACCGCCAGGTAACCCACAAGCGGCCCAGGCCACCCGGATAGTACGGGATTACACTCAGCAGGAGTTGGCGGAAATGGCAAAGACAAACAGGCAAAAACCCGGGGAGGGGTTGAGCCAATGGCTGGTTAGGTTGTGGGACCAGGGAACTACCAGTCTTTACTTGACGGGGGAGGAGTTGGTAAAATTGGGAACCCTATCTCGTGATACATTGGTTAATCAGTTTTTGCGCATGCCTAATTTGGGTGCAACAGGTTCCCTATTTCAGTGGTGTGTAGAGGCTGTATACGCCAGATACCCCGCCCCAATGGATTGGGAAGAACAGCCAGGCCCCTGGCAAACCATTGAGGAAGCCATAGAACAGCTGCGTGGCATGGCTTTGCAGGCTGGGATCTATCAGCAAGGGTTCCAGGGACCAGAGAGTCAGCGTCTCACTGCCGGCATGAGGGCGCGGCTGTTAAAGGGCGCACCTTCACATATGCGTGGCCCATTGTTAGCGCTGCTGGGCCCCGCCCAAGGGAGACCTATTGGTGAAGTTGTTCTCTTGATAGGACAATTAGGGGAGGCAGAGAGAGAAAATGTCGCTAAACCCCGCGCCCGAATAGCACAGGAGAAGGGAAAATCAGGGACTGATAAGAAGTCCTTTACCAGGACAGATAAAACATCCTCCACCCCTAAGGTGACGAGGAAGCAGATGTTTTTGGAATTATTGGAAGCAGGGGTTCACAAGGAAGTTGCAGTCTGGAGCTTGTGGCAGAAAAGCCTGCAGGGGAAGCGCGTCCCCCTAGGATTTTGGTCTCGTAAATTGCCCACGGTTCAGTACACCCCTTTTGAAAAGCAGCTTTTAGCATGCTATTGGGCCTTGGTTGAAACTGCTAGGCTAACTGGATCCGACCCTGTTGTATTACGACCAGCCATTCCTATCATGGCTTGGGTGAATGATGATTCTACCAGTCCCAGGGTAGGGAGAGCTCAACAATCTTCCCTTATAAAGTGGAAGTGGTATATTGCAGAAAGAGCTAGACCTGGTTCTCATGGGGTGAGCGCACTGCAGGAGCAAGTGTTGGCTGTGACTCCTACAGGGGAAGAAATCCAAGAGATTCCTAGCTTAGAACTTAAAGATCCCCCAGCACAGGAAGCTCCCCCGTATGAGCAGGTTACTCATGACGAAGTCTGGTTCACCGATGGCTCCGCCCGTTACCAGGGAAATGAGCGAGTCTGGCGTGCCGCCGCTTTAAATCCTCGAAAACAAATTACTCTGACCAGAGGAGGAAAAGGGAAGTCCAGCCAATATGCTGAGTTAATGGCTGTATTAATGGTCATGGAACATGCAATTGAGCAAGGAGGGGATGTTGTATATATCTATACTGATTCTTGGGCTGTGTTTAAAGGGCTGACTGTATGGTTTCCAAAGTGGAAACAGGATGGCTTTTGCATCCACAACCGACCATTGTGGGGGCAGGACCTCTGGATAAAACTGGATCAAATGCTCTCAAAAGTACAAATGCACATTGGACATGTAGATGGACATACAACAGGGACACCTGTTGCCCTGTACAATCAGGCTGCTGATCGGTTAGCAAGAGTACGGACAGCTACTCCAGAAGACGAAGACGAAGAGTTATTGGTATTAGCACGCTGGGCGCATGTCAAGGCAGGGCATCTGGGGGCCAAAGCCACCAAAGAATGGGCCATCAAGAGAGGCATTCCATGTTCAGTGAGTGCCGCTGCCACAGTGGTTGCTAATTGTCAAGTGTGCTCCCAGGTGAGACAGATGCCTCTGTCTAAGACACCCATGGGAAAATTACATCGGGGAAGTGGTCCTGGGCAAATATGGCAGATTGATTATATAGGACCCTTACCCAAATGTGGACGTTGGCAGTATGCATTAACCATGGTAGACACCTTTTCAGGGTATCTTTTGACTTACCCCTGTGCACGAGCGAACCAGCAGAACACCATAAAGGGGTTGGAGATGTTAATACGGAGGTATGGAGCGCCCCTTCAGGTACAGAGTGACAATGGGAGTCATTTTGCAGGGGGAGAGGTAAAAGATTGGGCAAATGAATGGAATATCCAGTGGATATATCATATTCCTCACCACCCACAGGCTTCTGGGTTGGTAGAACGGCTAAATGGGTTACTAAAGCAAAAGCTTAAACAGTTGACCCCCACCCATACCCTGAAGGGGTGGGGTAAAGTTCTAGATCAGGCGGAATTTGAACTAAATAGCCGTCCACTATGCGCTGGCCAAACACCATTGCAACGAATGATAAGTTTGCCAGCGCCAGCACCAGTGGAGTACCTAAAGGTCTGGAAACTCCAACCTTATGGCCAGCCACCCCTCCGAGCGACGCCCGATAGTGCTGGGGCTGACCTCATAACCCCTAAGGATGTGGTGGTACCAGCCGGAGGGCAGGTACTAGTACCCTTGGGGATTGGGGTCACCGTTCCCCATGGAACCTATGGGCGCATCGCACCTCGATCCAGCCTAGCCTTAAAAGGCTTGCAGGTTTTAGGAGGGGTGGTGGACGCCGACTACCAAGGAGAAATAAAGGTGCTCCTCCATAATGTCAGCACTCAAGATGCATCTCTGCTAACAGGACAACGAATAGCGCAACTCATTTGCGAGCGTATCAGTGTACCCGATATTCAGGAAGCACCAGGTCCACCTCCATCTACTGTCAGGAGGAGAGGAGAGTTTGGATCTACAGATACCACTCTCACCTCTGGACAGAAGGTATGGGTGGTATACCCCGATCAGCCAAACAGACCTGGAGAGATTGTTAGTAAGGGACCTGGGGCCACCTACTGGGTGCTTTTGGCAAATGCTACTGCACCCATATGTTTAGATGCAGCCAAGCTGAAGCGGCGAGAATAATGACTCTCCTATTTCTTTGTAATACGCCATAATAATTTTCTTATTATATGCTTCTAGGACACCATGAATTGGTGGTGGTGGGTAATAGTCTGCCTCTGTGCGCACATCTATGATCAATCGAATCCTCCTGAGTTGAACACGACTACGCTGCTGCTGTGTGAACAACCAGCTCTGTCTCAAAGGCGATGGCTCCCCGGCATCCATGGCAGATGTATGAATGTGACTGGACAGGGGACATGGATGATGTCTAGCAAACGACTGTACTTCTCCATCCCATGGACATATGATAATTTTACGCTGTCATGGTCCATTACATGGAATACAACGGATAACGCAGGGGAGTTGGCGGGATAAAGATTCCAGAGAGGGCAGATTGAGGGGGGATCATATAGATAGTCATGAGTATAGTTTTTTCTTTGTAAATTTGATTAGAGGAATGATGTTAAAAATTAAACATGAGGGAGCAGAGTTAGTGCGAGTGATGCGAGATGTTGGGGATCTCACTGTGCATCATTGGTGGGACATATTCTCCGGATGGAGTCCCACCATGACCAATATTTTGAACCTGGCCTTGCATACGGTTATCATTGTTTTGGTGATTATATGTATTTCCATGATCTTCACTTGTTTTTTGTTTGTTAAAATTAAGCAGCTGTATGCAAAGGTGCAACCTATGTGGGCTATACTCAATCAAATGACACCGAGGATGAAAAGGAAATAGGATATGTTAAGGGGTGGAGTGTAGTGGAAACTCGCGGAAGATCTTTGTAATCACGAGGAGTCAGGTTACATGTCCTATTCCCTTTTCCTCCTCTAATTAGCAAAGTAAGGTTGCTTGTGAGGAGGATGCAATTAGTCGAGAACACCTTCAGCTGCCAATGACCTTGGCCAAGCCACACTCAGGTGCCTGATTCCCTGACCATTCGGGAATGGTGCCTGATGGCCAGGTGAAAACAATCAAACTTAAGTCGGCTATATAAGCAAGGGAATGGAGGGGACAGATTGGGGCTTCGCCACAGACTAGGTCTTGGGTGCTGTGGGGTTTCTGGTGTGAGGGATCTCTCCCGCTGCTCTCTTGAAGCCCCGGGCGGCAGAAGAGGAGGAGATTTGTGTTTGGGCGTTGGTCAGGTACGCTACGTTTGTCTGATTGTATCTAGAAAATTAAAGCATACTTTTTTTGTGTTCTTCTTCCATCTGTGTGTTTTATTGGATCCAGATTCAAAAAAAGGAGAACCCTGCCCCTTGGCAGAACACACGCCAGGCACTCCTGTCTTCCACTGCCTCCCGCAGTTTGGTCAGGCTCATGTTGGTAGCTTCGAGAACACTGTCCAACCATCTCATCCTCTGTCATCCCCTTCTCCTTCTGCCCTCCATCTTTCCCAACATCAGGGTCTTTTCCAGGGAGTCTTCTCTTCTCACGAGGTGGCCAAAGTAGTAGTAAGCGGCAAAATAAGAGTAAGAATGAGAATAATGCTTTTGAGCTGAAGGTAATATTTCTGGCAGGGTAACCTAGCTAGCTCAGTCTCATCTGCAGAAACAAGGAAGAGTCATGGGCCACATCAGTGACCCAAACATTATTGTAGCATGTGCTTGTTTTTCATGGTGAAAGGGATACTGGAAAATCGTGTTCTCCCTAAAAGAGGCCATGTGTTGCAGTGAGACCTGGAGAATGACCTCCTGGTTGTGGGTGGGTCTATTGGATAGCCACAACACCCGATTGGTAGGGCCCTCATTGCTGCATTTAATCTGACCAATGGGGTGCAGTCTAAACGGATCGAGGGACCTATATAAACCCATGCATGTGTCCCAGAGCTTCCTCTTTCGGCTCGTGCATCGGAACACCCGCCCACCTCTCCCTAATTTTAGGGAATTTTGCAATTGACCTTGCTATGCTGTTGTGTGTTGTCTGTTGTTGGGACGGGCACGGCAGGAATTTTCCCCACTTGGCTGATTGGCTGTAGCCATTTGGGTTTCGCCTGCCACGTAGCAATTTATCACAACTTGTAAGGTTGTGGATAGGCACTGGTTCAGGTGATAGGGATGGGAGAACGGTCTCGTCATCCCTATGTGAAGGGTATTCCGTTAAAGGAATACAGGGACTCAACTTGGTTTGTTCAACCCCCAAAAGGGGGTTGTGCCCATGCCTGAGTCCAGGGGAGCATCTGGGGAGTGGACATAGTCTGTTCCCAGGCTTTCCACCTACCTCAGGTGTTCACCCTTGGCTGACCTATGATAGAGTTCTGGGTCAGCGCTACCTGCCACGGTGCAGGAAGCTAGTCGAACCAGAGCCTATGCAACCACTCACTTTTCTTTAATCAATAAAGTTGTGGCCTAAATTCTGCCAAAAACCAAAATAAAATTTGAGTCAAATGTGCCTTTATTTAGGGGGAGGTCTCTGGGTCTGAACACGCAAAGACACATATATAGTTTCAATGGGGAAAGAGGCAGCCCTGTGAAATAAAATGAAAATATGGAAACGCACACTCCAATAGTCAAGGCACCATGTAGCAGTCAATGGAAGTCAGTGAGATACACTCATAGATTTGGGCATGCCCAGCCTTTGGACGGCGGCTGCTGCTGCAATTTTCATGACACCTCATCTTCAGTAACTGCTGTGTTCAGCGACTCTGCCACTCTCTGCCTTCCTTCAAGCCAAAAGAAATTGTGTCCAATCTGTCAATGAGCTCCAGTTTTGCAGCCTCTCACTCCATAAACCACCCCCAGTCCTCTTTTGCATGAGCATGGTTACTGGTTGTTCAGAGGTAGGATGAAGTCTCCCTTAGGGAGAATAAATAAAGATGTGATGAGCATGTGCCCACTTGCCACGAAAACAAAAACAGAGAATTTGATCACAGACAGAAGCAGGTGGTTCTTACTGGTTCTCGGACACCAGGCATAGTATTAGTCTTTGTATGGACATCGTTCCAGAATCCTGCAAACTGTAGTTCAACCCCCATAAAACAACAATCCCCAGGATTCCTGGCAGGTGTATGCACTTTAAATGTATGGTGTGTATACAGCCTGAATAACTTTTAGGTGATCTGAAGATAACACAGAGCTTTATGGTAGAATCAGTGCATATTCCACATCAAGAAAGTTCAATTTTGTATGGATACAGTTCAAATCTGTAACTAGAGAACTATCACCATCCCTGTCAGTCCTCCCCCCCCCCAAAAAAAAAACACAAGAAAGCAGGATCCATTCAACTGGCAATCAAAACCGGCATCTTTGCATTTATAGAGTGTGTTTCAAGCCTCCACAGCCTTTGCTCAGTAATCTTTACAACAGCCTTGTGGGGTAGACATTCTTTGTCATCAAATGATGCTGATCTTTCAGCAGAGCCGATGCAACCTGATAGAATGGCACCTGCCAGGTAGCAGTGGATGGAGAGAAGAGCTCTATGGATTTTGTATTTCAGCAGAGCTGATGATAGTCCTGCTTCCTTCCTCTTCTTCACCCACATCCCAACAGAATGGTCAATCTCTCTATTTACCAGTGGAAAAAGTTGCATTTTGCAGGGTCGGAAAGTAAAACCATTGTTTGTGTCCCTGTCCCTTGCCAAAGCACTTACTGTACCAACAGAGGAGGAGAATCCATCGTGCTGGGAATTGCATAGTGTGGATTCTGACTATAAAGTGGCTGACAGTTCATCACCCTGCTGCACTGACCCCCCCCCCCATGTGGGGATACCCTTGGACCTGATCCAGAGGCTTCAGCTGGTGCAGAATGCTGCAGCTGGGCTGTTGATGGGGACAGACTATTGCCAGCACATAATTCTGGTGCTTAATAGGTTTCATTGGTTGTCCATCAACTATTGAGCCAGGTTCAAGATGCCTGGATTAATTAGCAAGTGTCCAGGATACCACAGGGGCTGCCAGATTCATTATATCCCTGCCCAGTCACTGAAATCTTACTGTTAGTGGTCCCTCGTGGCTTGAATGCACCAGGAGCCATGTGGTCCCAATATTATGGAATGCCCTTCCAGTTTAGGTCTCTCCGTTGAATGTATAGCATCTACTGGAGACTATTTTATTCCAGCAGAAGTTTTAAATGAATTCTGATTTTATTGTTTTAACTTATATTGAGTTACTCTTAACCACTTGGAGACTATTGTTGTTAAGCAGCCTATAAAAATTGTTGGAATTCATAAAATTAATGCCCTATCACCCAAATGTAGGGCTGCCATACCTCCTGATTTCCCCGGATATTACCAAGATTTCAAAGACAGAATTGATGTCCGGGGGAGGGGGGGTGATTTCCTAAAGATGGCACTTTGCCCTGGATCTTAGGCAAGGCAATCAGGGGGGGGGATCACTTTTTTGGCCCAATAACTTTGGAGTTTGTCTTTAAAGAGCTCAATAATTTTCGGGGTGTCCTGGTTTTTACTTTTTGAAATATGGCAATCCTACCAAAATGGGAAATCTCTTCTCACAGGAAGCAACATGTTTTATAAAGGAAAATACAGTTTAGCTTGGTTATAGTGAGCAACAAAAAGGATAATGGTGTGTTCATTCAGAACTTAGTGTTCTTGTGACTCAGGTGAGATTTCAACATAGGACTTCCAATCACAGACTTTTAGCCAGCCCCCTTGTTCCATCAGCTTTTCTTTTCTTTTCTTTTCTTTTCCTTTCTTTTCTTTTCTTTCAGAAGGGAGTCTCCTGGCAGCAGTACCCTCATTTTTCATACAGTAATGCTAAATTATTGTTTCCATCTCCCTCCGAACAATTTCATAAAAGGGATTGCAGGGCTTAATGGATAAAGAATATAGCTGGATGTTTTTTGGAGACAGAACTAGTATTGATTTTATCCTGCCAAGAGGTCATCTTGAGAAAATGGCATCAACTCTGAACGGGAAAGGTGATGACTCCACACCGCAATTTTTGATGCAACCGTGAGGCTTAGCCAAAAAAGGGAGGAGGATCAGAATCCATTAATTGTGCAGACAACTTTAATTTGTTTATTTTGCTGACTTCACAGTCCAGGCGATGTCTAAGAGTCAACCTTCCGGAAATACTGTTGTTGAAAGAGTTTGCATCCATAGAGCTACTGGGCCTGTCTACGCGATCAGTTATTCTGAGATAGGCAGCCCTTGACAGTCTAACTTAGCCTTCAATTGGTTTTCTGTGTCTAAGGGTTAAACCAGAGGTTGTCATAAACTGAACGCCATTCAGCTCAGTGCTAGGCCAAAACCTGTCCTCCAGTTTTGCTAAAGATTTTTTCCCCCCTGTGAAGGAAGCTTCCACTTTTCTGCCTGGTTCTGAGGATTTTTAAAGAATTTTTCTTAAGGGGATGCAGGTTTTGAGCTTGCCTTATTTTTGCAATGTAGCCAAGGGCAGTGTGTGTGTGTGTGTGTTGTTTTTATTTCCACTCAACATTTCACTAGCACTTTGCAGCCTCCCTAGCTGCCCACACTTCCTGGTCTGAAAAATTCCCAGGGAGCAGCAGTTAATCTCATGAGATCTTTCCCTGGATATTAATTGAAGCCTCAGAAGCTGGGAAACCTGCAGAGTGTACATGTATATTATCTATAAAGAAACCTGCAGACCAATACAGCTACTGCTCAGGAAAGCAAGTGAAACTAATTCTTATCTGGCATTTGTGCAATTTTCACATACATATGCAACAGAAGGCTGCCAATATATTTTCAGGGCCCCATACCATACCAATTTTTAAACAGTCATGGCTTTCCACAAAGAATCCTGGGAACTGTAGTTCGCTAACAGTGCTGAGAATTATTAGGACACCCTTCTTCCCTCCACAGAGCTACAGTTCCCAGAGTTCCTTGGAAATAAGGATCTATTGTTAATCCATTGTGGGAATTGCAGCTCTGTGGAGGGAACAGAGGTCTCCTAGCAACTTTTAGCACCCTTAACAAACTATGGTTCCCAAGATTTAAAATGGCAAGATGCTGCTTTAACTGTATCATGCAAGTGGAGCCTGTGAAAGTTCTGGGGAACACTTTGTATCAAATGAAACACTTTCCCTTCCAATTGCTTGGAAGGAGGAAACAAATGGAACTCTGATGGTATGGAGGAATTGGGAGGTATTGAGAGCCACATATAATGGCATCAGGGGTCACAGGTTGCCCACCTGTGCCTGAAAACAAGCATCCCCCTTCTCTCTCCCCCTATCCCAAGCCCTTCTGAATTTGATTGAGGGCAATTAGCATGTTCTTTCCAACCTGGGGCCTGTGTTTGTATGTGCACAGAGCTAATTGCCATGCAAGAGAAATTACTTCCTGCAGTTCAGGGGAGACAGCTTTGGGGGGGGGGGAAGAACCCTTTTATCTGCCAAGTCCTTAAACCAAGAACTTTGCATGGGGAAATGGGGGCCGGGTGGGGGGAGGGAAGCTTTTATCCTGGAAGAGTGAATTTGATAACTAAGCTTCATACCTCTTTCACTTGTGGGCTATTAGGTCTGGCTCTTCCCCTCTTGGGACCTGTAGGAGCGTATGGCGTGTGTATGAACAGATAGCTCCTGTCTGCCTTGCAAAGACAGCGTGGTTGGAGGAACCCCCCTCGGGACCCGTCTAACGATCAGCACAGAAAACGCGACTGTCTCTCCTAGAGCGGGAAAGCGCATCATTTAATGAAAATGTTGTCCGTTATTAATAGAGTGATGGGTGGAAATAAGGAACAGCAGGCCGGAGGGCCTCTGGGTCTTTGGCTAAGTGTTTCTACTTCGTCTCTCTCTCCGTTCCGTACCCTTCTCATTCATTCCCTCTCTCTCACCCTGGAAAAGAGCAATTCCAGTAACCTGAAGGTGCTTGTGCAATCAAAAGGATGCCCAGAGCAAAAAAAGGGGGAAAGAAAAAAAGGTCCGTGTTGTTTTCAAGAGAGGTCATCTGTAGTTCACAGTGCAAAGTCAAGTGGATGAGAGAGACCGCTTCAGGCTATATGCGCAGTCAATATCACTAAAAGTTAAATTTCCGAGGGTTTCATCTTCCGCCCACCCCCCACCCCTACTGACATTTCAGCACATTTCCCACTTGCCAGTTATTATGGTGAATCTTATTAGCCTCCTTGTTTGCAGCAAGCAAAATTGTATCATCTGACACAAGTGAATTCCCCCCATTGATTGCAGGCTGGGACGCGGCTCCCACTATTAATGAACTCAGGTGAGGAGTGCCAATAGAAACTGAGCCACCGTAGAGCTACTGGTGAAGAGGAGGGAAGGATCAGCCTGCTTGGGGGAATCCTGAGGTTTCCAGAAATACTAAAGATCTTTGCCACAAGGGCAAGGGGTAGGAGAATTGAGCATACTCCGTGGCTATAGAATGCTGAGTGTAAGGCTGCCTTCACATGGCAGTTGATACCATTTCCCCAACCATCAATTTCTGCATTGTTTTTGAGCTTCCATGTGCCTTAAAAGCCACTTCCAGATAAACAATGGAGTATAGCGCATCTTAGCCCAAAAATGGAAGCAACAGGAATTACCAACAATTGAAGAGTGTCAGACACATAGTAAGAAAGCAGAATCATACTTATTAGGAATAGTTAATGGGGATATACCCAAAGAGAAAGTGGATTTTTTCCTGTACGCGACAACCGCGGCGAGAACATTAATAGCCCAACATTGGAAGGATAACTACATCCCAACCAAGAAAGAGTGGCTGAGTAAGTTAGCGGAATATCTGGAATCAGCAAAGCTGACCAATATAATAAAACAAAAGCCAAAAAAGGTAATTCAAGACCAATGGAATTGTTTTAATGAATATTTGAGTAAACAAGGATCTAGAGAAAGGTTTTGGTTATGTTTAGAATAGCAATTAAGTGGATTTACGGTAACTTTGATGTTTAAGGGAAGAATGGCAAAAATGTCCAGATAGTGTAGGTAGTGAAATGCAGCAATGGAAGTTGATTATTGTAACTTTAACAATAATTTACTTTTCTTTTTCTTTCTCTTCTTTCTTTCTTTCTTTCTTTCTTTCTTTCTTTCTTTCTTTCTTTGGCTTCCTATTTTTTTTCTTTCTCTGTAATTTCCTCTTTCCTTCTTTTCTTTTATTGTTTGTAATGTAAATTGTTTCTTTTATTGTATGTAATGTGTATTTGTAAAACTTGTAAAAATTTGTAAACCATTTGGAAATAAAATAAAGATTTTACTTTAAAAAAAAAAAGAGTGTCAGACAAAGATGATAGAATACGCAGAGCTGGCGAAGCTGACTGGGAAAATCTGCAACCTGCGTGATCAAGCTTTCCAAAACGACTGGGGTGAATTTGTACAATATTGGAAGGACAATTGTAAACAGTTAACAACGCTAGTAGGACTGACTTAATATGACTTATAATGATGAAAATTCTACCTTTTTATATACGTATTCTTTTAAAAATCTGTAATCGGAAATGGTGAAATATAATCAGGAAGAAGTTCGAATGCAATGTTAAAATAAAAACTAAAGTAAGCATGAGATGGGAGGGGGGAGTCGATTAGCTCATATGAGCAAAAATAATGTGGAAAAATGAAGAAATGCTTAAATGTTGTAAAATGAAAACTAAATCAATATTATTATTTTTTAAAAAGAGTATAGTGCATCTTAGTGCTGATTTCCATGTTATGTGATTCCAGATAAAATCTGTTTGCATCCCTGCCTCCTTAATCCAGAAAATAATCAGGGATGAAATTTGGAGCAGTATACTGGCATGCAGTTCTACCCTTCTGATTTCAAGGGAGAACAATAGGGGGATAGAAGCACACCCCCATTTTTTGATCAATGTGTCCCCTGTCCTGTTTGGACTTCAAATGGGATGCCTTTCCCCATATTTGAGATTGGCCGGTCTCTGTTGGTGACAAGGAGCCCAGCTGTGAGCGAGCAACAATAGAGAGAAGGGGGAAGGAGCAACTTCCTCTCCCTCTCCCCCCCACTTTTCTTCCCTCTTGCTTGTGTTCCTCCTCAGCCTCCTAGCATGGTACAGGTCCACCACTGCTGGCGCCCTCCATCACCCCACCTGACCTTTCCTCCTTCCTCTTTCTCCTCGTGCTCAACCTCATCAGACACAGCCCCCCATTAGCTCCCAGGCTCCGCCACTGGAGACTCAGGGCTGTAGCCAGTGTTAGTCCTACTCAGAGCAGACTCATTGAAATGGATGGGTGGGACTAACCTGGTGCTATTAATTTTCATGGGTCTACTCTGAGTAGGACTGAGTTCACTACAACCCTCAGAATCCACGACTCAAGAGACCAGTCAACTCTGTCTCATACTGAGGGATCATCCAGAGATTCTTCAATGAATCACAGAGGAGTATTTTGAAGAGAAATGACCAGCCTCGGGCTCTCACTGTTCCCTTAGGGAATCCAAAGCACGGATACGTACCCCAGATGTAACTAACACAGAAGTTCCTTTGCTGGCGTATGTGCTGGAAGACATAGTTTCCAGCTGCCCTCAAAATCCAGAAGCAACGATGTCACTAAAGAGGAAGGGTACGGGCTGAAAAGGTTACCCGATCTGTGTGAAGAGAGATGCATTAATGCTCTCTCCATCCTGCCCTTGCAAATGTAGATTGATGAAGTCAACAAAATTCCAAGTAGGTATCTCTCCTCTTCGTGCTCCTGGGCAGACGTTCCTCATGAAACAGAATATCCCTAGAATGGCAAGACATAAGACACCACACACTCTGCCCTCTCCATAGATATGCACACACATATACATACACATACCTCATTCTACTTGGATGTATACTGCAGCTGTCTTACACAAGACACAACTGGGTGTTTTCAAGTCACCCAACCCTGGTTTAACCACTAATCAGACCACTAACCACTAATCCAGTGTTTTTCAACCTTTTTTGGGCAAAGGCACACTTGTTTCATGAAAAAAATCACGAGGCACACCACCATTAGAAAATGTTAAAAAATTTAACTCTGTGCCTATATTGACTATATATAAAGTAATTTTTCAATTTTTCCCACGGCACACCAGGCAACATCTCGCGGCACACTAGTGTGCCGCGGAACAGTGGTTGAAAAACACTGCACTAATCAGACACTGCACAGTGGGTAATATTCAGAGTAGACTTACAGAAATTTATTTATTTATTATTTCATAAAATCAGGGTGTTAGGGAAGGGGGTACCTTTGGTGGGGGACATGTTGTGCTCCTTCTGGGGTAATTTGTCCATCTTTGGTCCCCACCCTGCACTCAGCTCTCACTCAGCTCTCTCACTTAGAAGCTGTCAGGATGTGACAGTAGCTGATGAGTCTCAAAACCTCAGTGAGTTAGGGACTTCCCCTGCATGTGAAGACAGGCTCTGGCAGATTGAGCAGATGAGACCAATAGTGGGTCCAATGGTGAAGAAAGTGGTTTATGCATGTGCTGTAGATGGAAGTAAGGGGCAGATGGGGTTCATCGACCTGGGAAGGTAGCCCATCTAGGAGAAGGAAAGCTGTTGATCCTAAGCATCCACTGCTTTGTAAGGTATCTTCAGGAAAAGAAAAGACTAAGGAGTAAACCCTACACAAATCTGGAGTGGAGTCTCTAAGGCGGTTGGGTGGCGCCTTGTATACCGGTACCTCTTTATGGTAACTCCTGCAACCAAGCTGGTGCCAAACATATTGCTCTGCTGTCCTTTGGACCACACTGCCCATGCTTGCGCCCCAGGGAGGTCACTTTGGTGCTGCTAACACAGTGGTTTTACTTCACCCTCGGAGGTGCACTCCATTGTCTCTCAAGACAGACAGGTGCCAACAATATGCCACTTGGTTATACAACTAAAACAAAAAAACTTTGAAGCGGTTTACAAAAAGATAAAAACAATGAAATGGACATGGGTAACTTAATTTCAATGGGCTGAATCCAATGAAGCACTAATTTAAAGCCACTTAGCTGTATACTTGTGCTGACAGAACACTGTTGTGCAAAGGAACACACAAGCGCATTGCCAATGATTGTTGTGCAATGGATGGGCACAGCAAGAGCCAGCTGTTGCGCAGCAAGTATCAGCTGTCATGCAACAAGCTTC
Source organism: Lacerta agilis (assembly GCF_009819535.1). Classification (NCBI taxonomy): domain Eukaryota; kingdom Metazoa; phylum Chordata; class Lepidosauria; order Squamata; family Lacertidae; genus Lacerta; species Lacerta agilis. Next base: position 20,810,922 of record NC_046324.1, on the reverse strand, counting down.
CTCTAGTGCAACTGTTGTGCTGGATTCCTTCGTTGCACAGTCTTAAAACTCTGCCATGCACTAGCACAATGGCTTGAGTGCTAGTGGACAAAGAACATTGGATATGACCCAATAGGTCTACTAGCTACAACCTAGTCCCTTGATCCTTCCTCTGCCTGTTTATGTTACTCTGTACACTAGGGATGAACAGTGACCCCCTCGGCCTAATTTCAAGAGCTCTCTACAAGTGATCAGTTCAGGCAAGATTGATCACTTCCTCTCCCAGCAGCTGACTGAATGGGAAGGGAGAGGGAGTAAAGATAGAATGAGAGAGGGGATGGAGAGAGAGAGAGAGAGAGAGAGAGAGAGAGAGAGAGAGAGAGAAGGGGTGCACCACCTACTCATTATTATGATCCCACCCACCACTTGTTTTGGCCCTGCCCTCCACTACCATGCGGCCCCCAAGCTATTATTCCTGAGGGAATGTGGCCCTTGGCTGAGAAAGGTTCCCCATCTCTGCTGAACACCATGTACCATTGTCATATAACTAAAATAATGAAAATTAGGGCTGAGTCAAAACTTGTCACTGCATTTTGGGGAAATATTTTCAGCAGCAAAGAGAGCCTCTTCCCCACCCCACATTCTAAGGCAGGCATAGGCAAACTTGGCCCTCCAGATGTTTTGGGACTACAATTCCCATCATCCCTGACCACTGGTCCTGTTAGCTAGGGATGATGGGAGTTGTAGTCCCAAAACATCTGGAGGGCTGAGTTTGCCTATGCCTGTTCTAAGGAATCTTGCCCACAGCTGGGGGGCTGGGGTGGGAATAATATTATCAATCCCTTTGCCTTTCCACTGTTTTTCTTTGCCCAGACTCGCCAATTCCAATTGGCTACCTAAGCACTGTGATGTAATCATGTGCCTCCATGTAGGCTGATGAAGGAAGCATCAACCTCATTCTCAATCTGACATCATTGCATAGCCAAATCCGATTGGCAACGCAGCATTGTGACACTGCCATTCACTACGTGATCCCTGACTGGCTGGGCTCACACATGTTACTAAATCAGAAAGAAGTAAGTAAAAGAGGGAGGGGGGAGAGAAAACTGGCTGTGAAGCAGCAGCAGATGGCAAGAAAGTGGCTTTTTAAAAAAGGTGAGTATTCTCACAATAAATTGTTTTTCAGGAAGTTTTTTCCTCCACATCCCTCAACCTAAATTTCTGAGCCAGGAAATTGAAACAGGAGAATAGTTGGCTCAGCTCTAATAATAACCAGGTCCTTGGCACTATCACTGTATACCCACCAGAAGAGTATTCCAGGTCCTTCGCTCTCTGTGCCTCTATTTATAAACTTTTTTTTCTTGCAAAACCAGCCATATGCCTCTTATCAGCATAGTGCTTTTCAAAAAAACAAAAAAAACAAGCTGCTATTTTTTGCAAACTTGTACCTATTAACCAAATCCACCTAGGCAAGAGGAGTAGCATTGCAGAGCATGAGATTTTGAGAGACGGGTGGTTCTGGAGAGGGCTTTGCAGGGGAAGGAAAGGGTTATTTGCCCTGTACAAAGTGCCTTCCACCATGCCATTCCTTCCCAAAGTCTCCCTTTTTTCCCCTTTCTCTCCACACCCGCCCCAGTAACTTGTTTATGGCTGTGTGTATGCTGGTCAGATTCTGGGATTAATGATGGCTAATTTGCCTGAGGTGGGCACAGCCCAAACAGCAGGCTCTCTCTTCACCACCAGCTTTTGCTGCCATATGGACCGAAGCAGCTGTTTCAATTACTTTCTGTGCCCAGATGTGTCAGGCGAGACACCAGTGCTCTGCGGGGTACGCTCAGCCGCTCGGCAGCTAATTACTTCTACTGCGTGTCAGAGCGTGGTGCTGGATACTGTAAAAAAGGGGGTTTCGGGAAACAGCTGAATGCCAGCTGTCATTACGCCTCACACTGATGTCAGCCTGATAGGCTGTGACTAGATTTCATAACTCCTCTGCCTTTGAGGCGTGGGGTTAGTATTTCAGATGGAAAGGTAGAGGGAAGGAGGAATGAAAGGGGGTGCAAAAGCAGGCATGGGTTGGGCGGATCTGCCCATTTCTGTTTATCTCAGTTTCTCGTTTTTTTCCAATATTGGGTTCAGTTTTCCACACCAAGTTTGCTGATAATAATGAAATCTTCATGAAAATTCACCACCATGTTGGAGGCATTTTCTCCCAATAGCCATAATTTTTTTTTGCAGTTTTGATGAATATATACACATGTTTTGCAAAGCAATTTCTATATGTTGCTTTCACTAATATGTGCGATTGTGCGTGTCTATGCACAATTTTTGCATTGTTGCACACATTACTTGACTAGAGAACTGCATTGCAATATTCAGAGAACTGTGACTTTCAAGGGGTAGCTGTGTTTCTGTTTTCCTTGTGCAAATTTGCTCAGTTCACCTTTAAGTGCAGATAGAATTGGATTTCTCCCTATCCCCGGCAGGAAGGGTGAAAATGTCTAAGCTTGGCCTGCAACCCATCAAAGCAAGCACAGCCCACCAGGGTCAGGAGTAGGGAGAAATTTAGGACAGGCAACTGGTTGGTCTCTGTGAGAACAGGATGCTGGACTAGATGGGTCATTGGCTTGATCCAGCAGGGCACTTTTTATGCTCTTAAATTAGTTTTATTTGCATTTTTATGTGAGCCTAAATGTGACTCAAGCTTCCTGAACTGAAACACACCTGTCCTTCCAAACCACACTTCTCTGAAATTTGTGATGCAATTTTGGCAGGGGTGTTTGTGTGTGTACAGAAGCTGTATACGTGGAGAAAGTGTGTATATAAATGGATATATTAGTGAAAACAGTTCTAACATTCTAAAATCATAAAAAGTGACCAAGTTAACTCTAGAAATAAAATGCTTGGCCAAATAAAAGGTGATGAAGTAGCATGTTGTATGTGAAAACTTTCTACATCGGTTTGCATTTTTTTAAAATAAAAAAAGCTCTAAGAAAAATGTGCTTTTTCTCCAAACATACATATTTTTTATCAGGAATTGTGCCTAATACGCACATTATGCAAGCAATTTTCCCCAACTACATACATTTTTGTATCCCACCCACCCCACCCCACCCCGCAAATCATGCATTTTTACGCATACATGCACCTACAATATGTATATTCGTAAACATGTCTTGGTTGGGAAACTGCGAAATTCATCAAAGCGCGAATTACAAAGGACAGCTGCATTTTGGTCCCGTTTGGGGAAGTACAAATTTGCACCCATCCCTGCCCATAAGTACGTAATGTGAGGTGTTGTTGTTAATGATGATTAAACACCGGGATGCAAAGGAGCTCTCTTTCTCCTTTGAGTGACTGCAGGCTAGAAATAGGTCTTAAGGCCATATGAGCAGCAACATAGGAACCAGCTTTAAATTAAGTCAGACTGTTGCTCCATCTTATTCAGTATTGCCAACACTGACTTGCAGTGCAACAAATGGAAGTCTTTCTTATCCCTGCCTGAAGCTCCTGGGACCTTCTGCATGCAAAATACATGCTCTCTCACTGAGTTTTGACCCTTTTTGTCCTCTTACAATAAGGTATCAGTTAATTACGTTTCCAGTGGCACAAGGACAGGACTGAGTCCAGAAAAATTTCTCAGTCTAAAGCATGGGACAAGATGGTGCTGACCCTATTCCACACATTGGATTGGCAGCTGACTGTTCCTCTGTGACAACAGGCAAGCATCCTTCACTGCACCTAAGGGCAGCATGGCAGCTTAGGGGCAGGCTGCGTGGCACACACCACTGGTCTTCCGATGGAAGAGAATGTCCAGCAGACTCAAGAGGAATGGCCAAGGGGATTCTGCCACTGCCATCCACAACTCCTTGCATCTGCTGCCTGAGGCAGCTGCCTCACTCTGTCTGATGGTAGGACCAGGACTGCACATGGGTATGTGTGCAGCGTTAGACAGAGCCCTGGTGGATCAGCCCAATGGCCCACCTAGTCCAACATCCTCTTCTCACAGTGGCCACCCAGATGCTCCAAAGTGAAATCTGCAATAAGAACCCGAGCACCCGAGCACTCTCACCTCCTTGTGCTTTCCATCAATTAGTATTCAGAAGCATCGCTACTTCCAATTGTGGATCGTTCCACTAAAGGCTGCTAGAGCGCATGTGGCGGCTCACACCAGCATGTGTGCACATGTGTACGGTTGGTGTGTGTGTGTGTGTGTTTTGCAGCAAGATTAAGCTTCACTTTGCATTACCTTGGCAGCTAGCAGAAGCTCTGAAGTGGGCATTGCAATTCCTATCCATGCTAATGATCTCCTCTTTAGCATGAAAAGGCATTACGAGGTCCCTTAGTGCTCATGTGATAGACCCACAAATCTATTTTTGGCTACGTGCACATGTGACAGATCATTAAAAGACTCGGAATCAGTTACTTGAATTTAGATGGGGGGAAAGGGGGTGGGCGGGTGGGAGATGCTAAAATAAGACTGAAGGCTGTTGAATCTTCCAGGACATTAATAACCAAAAACCACTAGAAATAACCATGGCAACAAACAGTCGCTAAGTACAGTACAATCACCCTGATTACCATAGAATTAGCACAAAGCAAATGTTTATTTTCCTAAATATGCGTATTATGAAGGTGATGAGCACGTTAGTAACTACCCCAAATTACAGAGTAGGGGCCGAAAGCGGCACTGGCATTGCGATAAATGCTCTGCTTGGCACTTGTTTGTTCTGATCTGTGCGAGAAATATATTTATAAATGAACCTTTCCGCTCCCAATGAGTTCTGCTAATTTGACAGCTGAATCTCTGTTGAGCATGCCAGTTGCCTTGCAGCTAATTAAGACCTGTGGTGTGCTCGTTGGCATCGGGCTTGACTAAAGCATTCTGGTCACTGGAGGCTTGAACCTCTTTCACGCAAAGGCTAGAAGACCGGCGCATTTGATGCCCTGGCTTCAGGCCCTTTGGCTGGTTGCAGCTAGTCGCTGGCTGGCTGGCCAGGGGTCAACAACAGACTGCCTGAGACTGGTGTCAATCTGACCTGGTAGTGTTTATGTATGACCCCTGGCTAATCAATGCCTGGCACTGCCAAGAAAGGGGAACAAAGGTTGACACTTGCCCTTGCCTTCAGGGAAGACCGGGTGGCTGAAGCCTTTGGCCTGGTAGGGCTTTCGTTCTAGATTTGAGAGAGCCGTTGCTCCATGACTGAGCTTCCCCTGTGCTCTGAAGCAGTTATGACTCCCAAAAGAGGACACGTATTGCCCACAAAGGACATAAATTTGCAAATTTTAATTTCTATGCATAGATGCACTAACAATAACAACAACAACAATAATACAGCTTCACCATATGGTATGATTTATTGAAAACCAGGGCACAGACAAAGCCCATTGCACATCCTCCTCAAGGTAGACCCATTGGTAGGTTCATTATTTTGTCCTCTCCTTCTCCTGTGTATTTTGTATGTTTATCGTCACAAATGTGTGTATTTGTGTGCACTTATGTGCACTTTAGTATATGTATTTTTGTATGCATTACTTGGTTACTTGGCTAGCAAAGTGCATTACAAAATTCAGAGAAAATTGAATGGCTGTGTTTCAGTTCATGTGTTGTTTCAGAAAGCATTTGGAGAGAAAAGAGATAGATAGATGATAGATAGATAGACAGATGAGAGAGAGAGAGAGAGAGAGAGAGAGAGAGAGAGAGAGAGAGAGAGAGAGAAAGCACTTGGAGAATTAGGTAGGTTTGCCTCTAAATGCAAACAGAATCAAATTTATCTGCCATCCTTAAAGAGACTCGGTGTTTAAATACATATTTTAAAATGTATGTAAATATTTATTTAAAGGATGCACTTCTTCAAAAAAGGGAGGGAAACTATATACTGCTGTATCAGAAAGATATATCACAGCAGTTAACAACAATATAAAAATATTAAACCAAACAATAACATCATAAAAAGTTAAAAGCAAGTTAAAAGCAACAAGTAATCAATAGTGTATAGTTAAACAATGGCACTCACTCCCAGTGGAGTCTGTGATGGCCACCAACTTGGATGGCTATAAAAGAGGTTTGGACAAATTCATGGAGGATAATGTGATCTACGGTCATGAACCATGATGACTATGTTCTTCCTTTAAGGTCAGAGGCAGAACTACCTCTGAGTACCAGTTGCTAGAAAACACAGGAGGGAAGAGTGCTCTTGTGCTTGAGTCTTGCTTGAGGGTGGCCAGTCACTTGAGTGGCCGCTGTGAGAACAGGATGCTGAACTAGATGGGCTATTGGCCTGATCCATCAGTGCTCCTGTTTGGGTAGGATTATTTAAAATGTGGACTAATGGGGAAACATACTGGAATTAAACACAGAGAGCAGAAATAGAGTCATTCACCCGTAACTGGCAGGATGTGGAAAGCCTGACAGGTACTGAGAGTCAGGCACTGGCCTCCTACATGAGCTGCTTCTACGATTCAAGAGTAGAAACAAGCCCAGCAGCCTTATATCTGAAGAAATGGAAGGTGACCACCTGATTCCCTACCAAGACATTTTCTGTCCAGAGGATTCTAATGTGTTGGCTTGAAAGGCCAGGAGTTCAACCATGTCTAAGCAGCTGTCTTGGTGACACGGGGTGTAAAGCAGGGTGACTGGACCCTAGGGTTCCTCATGCTGCAATACCCACTGCAGACAGGAAGACAGAGACTGTTTGAAACGAATAACAACGGTCTTGTAGCAAATAGGCAAGGCTTCTGCTCTTTTTTGCTGTACAGGGTAAGGCCTCAGCAGTAGCCCTTGGACGTCGTTTGACTAAAATATCCAAGTTACTAAATAAAATGACACTAAATTGACAAGCTTAAGATCTGATACAGATACAGAAGGCTTGGGAAGATTTCTGAAACTGCCCCGTGGGAAGAAAGCAAGATATATCTAATGTGGCAAAACAGATCTAAGAGGATATCCACATATTTGGAGCAGCGGAGAACTGGTTTGATAATTTTAGGATTGGCAGGTGGAATAAGGGAGGAGAAAGTTATATTTAGGGCAACATCTCAGTTCAGGAAGTGAAGGCGATTGAAGGAAGAGGAGGGGGAATGTTACTTAATAACAGAATCTGACAGACTCACTCAATGCTACTAGGATAAGAAGCCGAGAAGAAAAGAGAGAATGTTGACAATTTTTTTTTTTATGAAGAATTTATTAACATTTTCATAATACAACACACACCCAGACCCACACCTACAAATACAAAACAAATACAAATACATATATTGCCAGGATTCTTCTTCTTATTTATATACCTAACAAAAAAAAATTCTATTTCCAAGCCTTGACATTTGACTTCCCCTGCCTTTTCACCTTCGGTTTTAAATCCATATTTTACTTTCTTAACAGCTTTTCTCTAAAAAAAGGAATTTAACTTCAATTATAAATAACACAATTATCTTAAGCATCCTATTGTATCATAAATCTTATCAAAATATTCTTATAAAATCTAAACTTATTTCTTCTGTCCTTTATCATGCTGCTTTTTAACTTAAAATCCAATATCCCCTTACTTATTCAAGATAAACTTATAACTAACAACCTTCACACTCCGATTTCAGGTACCATAACAGACCATTTAAATTTTACATTTAATACTTCACCCCACACCCCCTCTGTCCATTGTCTTTCTCTGTCTTTCGCCGGAACCAATCTTCCAGTTGTCTTCTTTTCCCAAATGTCCACAGATCCAGGCAACATTCACAACAAACCTTGCATCGAGCTTCAGGATACACATCACATCTTTTCTGGGCTCCTCCGCTTCTTTGTACCATACTTCTTCTTCTTGTAGATATCTTAATTCTATGTCCCTTGCCCCCGAGCTCCCACCTCGGGGTCTGGATATTGTAAATTTTGCCGTTCCGGGACTGCCACCCCCAAAGAACGGTTCCTTTTCCCGGAGTCGCCCAGCCATTTCAGACCATCCTTCAAGCATCCCTTCTAACTCTTTGCCAAGGTTTTCTTCCATTGTGTAAAACTTTTGAAAAGCCTCCTCTGTGGAAAATTGATTTTTTTTATTTATAATCCCACTCAAGACTTGCAATTTCCGATTAAGCAGTTCCAGCCTCAAGACAGTAAGCATTTCTTCATCCATTAGTCCAGAATTCAAAACAAGTTCAAACACAAAGTCCAGCATTTTGGGGGAGAGGGTGAGTGTCAAATTACAGTTCCTGTCTCTTCCTTCCTTTGTTTCAATTGTTTCCCACATCAGTCCAGATTTTCCATCGCCATTTTTTTCTGAAGCCAGAGCGTAAAGACCAAAACTTTAAATGGAGATATTTTCTGCCCACTTAATCCCCAGAGGGAAATCTCAGCAGTCTCAGTTTCCAAATTCCAAACACTTTGTATCCATTATTGTAGCAGCAGTCACTTAAACTGGTTATTTTCTTTCTCTCCCGAAGGGAGGAAGGCAGGCTCCCTTTCCTCTTCCCCCCGGATCGTTCCAAAGATATAAAAGTCAATCAAGTACTCACAACCACTGGGTTCTTTCAGATCATTAAAGACAGGTAGAACTTAGACGCTCATCACAGGATTTGTCGCCGCATTTGCATCCCGGTTGGGGCATGTCCCCTATAGCCCGGCTCCGTCGTCCCTTCACCCCCACTCCCCCTTTACAGGGGGAGCGAGGGAAGGGTTCGGAGCCACAACGGGCACAGCCGGGGAGCCCAGGGTGCGGGACGCTCTTCCCGCACCCCACCGGAGCCCCGCTTTGCGGTAGCGGGGCTCCAACCCCCGGGATGGACTGGGCGCTTCGCAGCCGAAGCAGCCCACGACCACCCGCAATGGCGTCGCCGCCGGAAGTCCGAATGTTGACAAATTAAGCTTGTGTTTTTAACTTGTTCCACAGGGTGAGGGTGGAAAAAGATGTGGTTAGCAGCAGAGGTTGGGCCAAGGAGGTAAATGTCAAGGCCCTGCCATGCCATTTGGGCCAGATTTAAATTTGTTCTGAGTTCTCATGAAGGTTAGATGAAGTATCAGTCTACGGAAAGTGTTGGGGCCTCTCATTCTGTTGGGCCAAAGAGATTGAGAAATCTGTCAATTTCGTTTCTTTGAGTTTCTCATTTTCCCAATCTTCAGTCTGTTTATGCACCAGTTGCATTTATTTATTTGGTAAAGTAGTCATCACAAATGATTGTTACTATGTTAAAACGCATTTCTCCTAATATACACATTTTTTGTATGCTGTTTTACCCACTATACATGTTTTTGCAAGCAAAATGCTTGGAAAATGTAATGCACAGGTGTCCTTCAAAATTCATACTATTGTATTTTGCAGTTCTACAATCAGACGTTTACATATATATGGAGAAAGTCTACATAAGTTGTTTTAAACTATTTTTAATGTTGTGTTTCAATGTTGTAACCAGTCCTTGGAACTTAAGGTAAATAAAGGGTGAAATATAATATAATATAATATAATATAATATAATATAATATAATATAATATAATATAAATACAATACAGTGGTACCTCGGGTTACATACGCTTCAGGTTAGATACTCCACTAACCCAGAAATAACGCTCAGGTTAAGAACTTTGCTTCAGGATAAGAACCGCTGGGAGGGGGAAAGGAAGCAGAGCAGGCGCATCCAAGCGCCTGCTCTGCTTCTCTTTTTCCCCTTTCCGCTGCTTTTTTCGGCAGGGGGCGGGCCAGCAAGTGGGGGTGTCACACTTGTCACTGGCATGACACCCCCTCCTCGCTGGCCCACCCCCACCAAAAAAAACCGCTGGGAGGGGGGGAAAGGAAGCAGAGCAGGCGCATTCTCTTTTCTCCCTTACCGCCGCTTTTTTTGGCGGGGGGCGGGCCAGCAAGGGGGGGTGTCATGCTTGTCACCCCCTCCTCACTGGCCACCCCCTGCCAAATAAAAGCCGCAGAAAGGGAGAAATTCCCCCTTTCTGCATCCACGTGCGTCGTGACGTCATGATGACGTCACGGCGCACGCATCGTGCCCCTCCCCCAGGGGAGTCCTCTGCGCTGCCGCTGCCCCCAGCAGCACAGAGGCTTGCTACGCCACTGGGTGCAGCACACAGCAAATTAAGACTGTGGATCATGTAGCTTGGTCCTTATTTCATCTTTGTAACCTACCTTGCCACCTAGGGCAGCATACCAGTTTGTTAACAAAGTTTGCCTACAGAAAGAGAAATAGAATAGAGTGGCGCATAGTTGGAACTTTTGATAAAAATTGAAAGCCAACATTCTAACAAAGGATCAGAGTGGTGCTGCTCTAGACTACAGATGGGGAACCTGTGGTGCTCGGGAAGTTGCTGGACTACAACTCCCATCAGCCCTGCCCATTGGGCATGTTGTCAGGGGCTGGTGGGAGTTGTCAGGGGCTACATAGAATGAGGTTGTGACTGCAGGTTGCCCACCTGTGCCAAAGGTGAAGGAGTGAACAAGATCATCTGCTCTCCTCAATGTAAGTGAGAGTAATGGAATTCATTAAATGGCAATATTGAGTAGGAGGGGGTGAGTGTGTGGAGCTCAGACAGCAGAAATGCAGGAAGGAAAATCTGAATTACCATTTTGCTAGCTCAGGGAAGAAGACTCCTCAAATTGATTTTCCTGGAAAAGGCTCTCTAGCCTTTTATTTTGTTTTATTTTATTGCCAGCTAAATCTCTGTTTCCACTGTGTCTCTGAAGCTACATCTGTAAAACATAGCGGTGGAAATATTGCTTTATCTCCCAGGGAAGATATCCCTTTTCTGCTTCTTCTTGTAACCCTACCTTTGAATGACTTCCAGGTTCAGATTTCTAGAGGTGTAGTGGACGGCTGGCTAGGCAGACTTTGATTTACAAGGCACTATTCTCAAACTCCACTCCAACAAACACACACACACACACACACACACACACAGCAGAGAAACCTCTGGCTTAAAAAAAAATGTGGCTGAGATCATTCATTCATTCATTCATTCATTTTTTGCCCACTTTTCAAAATGCTTTTAACCAAAGTGAATGCCGGTAGGGTCCAAATGCAAAGCATAGTAAGAAGTATTTATGGAGGAGAGGGCTTCTTCCTTCCTCTTTCCTTGAGAAATTTGATGAGGCTTATGGGCACCATTCTGGCTTCCCTCAGAACCTCATGGCTTCCCTCAGAGCACTTGCATTGCTGTGTACAGTTCTGGTTGCCACACCAAAAAAAATAGGATATTTTAGAGCTGGAAGAGGTTCAGAAAATGGCAAACCAATACAGTCAGACCTCATGTTACGTATGCTGCGGGATGCGTATGTTCGGGTTACGCGTTACTTCCGGGTTCGGCGGTTTGCAGATGCGTCAAATGACATCACGTGCATGCGCAGAAGCGCTGAATCGCGTTGTGCACCTGCGCAGACACGTCGCTTCATGATACGGACGTCATGGGTTACGAGCGGGGCTCCAGAATGGATCCCGTTCATAACCAGAGGTACCACTGTACTATCAAGGGGTCTGGAGCAACTCGCCTATGAGGAAAGATAAACTATGGAATCTGCTCCCACAAGATGAAATTATGGCTGCCAACCTGGGTAGCTTTTAAAGTTGTTTAAAGTTGTGTAGATAAATTCCTGGCAGATAAGGTTATCAGTGGCTGCTATCATGATGGCTAAGAACTACGGCTGTGCACAGCCACCCTGATCCAGTTAAGGATCCCATCTGGTGCTTCAGAGCAGCCCTAATCCAACCAGGGGTGATCCAGGTCCAACCCAGATCCAGGCTCAGAACCAAATTGTGGGGCTTTCACAGTCTTTAAGTAGGGTTTAAAAGTAGGGTCCGGGAACAGAAGGAGGAAGATTGGAATAAATTTAAATTATATTTTTAAAAATATTGTAATATTTGAAAATTGGAAAGATTTTGGAAGTAAGTTGTGGCTTAGGTTTAAAAAGAAAAATTGAAAAATTTTGGTAATAAAGATAGAAGATGCTAAAAATAAGGTTATTTTTCAGGATTTTTTAAGTTTAATAATGAATTTGGAAAACTGCTAAAGATGTGTTATAATGAAATTCAACAAAGAGGGATTTGAGGAAGTCATGTAAACATGTGAGGGAAGTTAGGAGTTTTAAACTTTTATTTGTGTTATAAGTTGTGATGAAGTATATCAATTTTGTTAATGTAAGTATGTTGTAATCTTTTTTTTTTATTTGTGGAAAATGAATAAAAATATTCTTTTAAAAAAAACCCTAATTAAATATGCAGTCAGGAAAGAGGAGATGCATGCAGACAGACGGGCTTCTGACGGCCCTGGATAGATCCAATCCCACATGGTGTTATCTGGGGCTGCCTCAACCCACTCTGGCTAAATCCTGGGACAGCCCAAATTTGCCTCAGGACCCAAGATTTAGCCAGAGCCAGAGCATTGTCCTACTAAATACTATATCTGGTATCTGGTGGGGAGCCTCTGAACAGGGCCATCTTACTCATAGGTGCTAAGAGTGTGGGACACTCAGGCACTGGGCTCTTAGGGGCACCAGGCTCAGAGTCTGGGGCCTGAGAGTTGAGAAGAGCCTGCCCATTGGTCAGTGAGCCGCAGCAGGCTCTTCTGCTGAGGTCGGCTCTGCCCCGCGAGTTTGGGGGTGACTAAGCCAGCAAGACGCTGAGGCAGCCAGCCAGCTCCGCCCTCCTTTGCGCCTGGGACTGAGCAACCAGGGGGGCGCACCGGGTGGATCTTTGCACCCTGGCGCCGCATATGCTTAAGACAGCCCTGCCTCTGAATACCAGTTGCTGAGAAACACAGGTGGGGAGAACATTGTTGCACTCAAGGCCTGCTTGCAGGCTTCCCAGAGGCACATGCTCTCCTCATCTGGCTGGACTAGATGGGCCTTCGCTCTTATTTGGAAAGGCTTCTCTGGATTTGCATCTAAGGAAAACCCTAGATTCACTTCAGATTTCCCATCACATGAAAGATAGGTGGTAGCTCTGCTTATATCATGATAAAACCTCCTAGAAGTCATCGATATTCCTTTTGAGGCCTAGGTTGGTGAGAAAGGATGGTCCCAGATGAAGCTGAGAGCACAGTTGTCCCCACCACTAAGCAGAGGGAAGCAGACACCTCAGGCAGTAGATGCATAGGGGTGGGGAGTTGACAGAGCTGTGTGAGCCACACTGCCATAGGCTTTGTCACACAGCGGCGGAGCAAGCCAATCGGGCACTTGTGGCGGTGTGCATGCCCTGCGCCCAGGGGCGGGGCGAGCCGGAGCAGGATGTTCCACGGGGCCTCCGGGGAGTCTGCCTGCTTCCTCCCACTCAGTCGCCCTACAGCTGGGGGGTGGGAGGCAGTGGGCGGACCGTTTGGGGCAGCATGGAGCCTGCAGGCACCCAAGCCACCACGTCACTCCCAGGAGAGACGCATGGCACAGACACGCTGCAGGCCCCCAGTGGTGACACCCAGGGTGACCTGCTCCCACCACACTCCCCCTTCCTCCGCCCCTGAACACAGTCAGGATTGGGTTTGGATTTGAGGACTTTGGAGGCAGAGGAGGAGGAAGAAATGGGAGCAGGGGTCCTGAATGGTGAGAAACAAGTTTGGCAGAGGGGTTTCTTCCTGTTGTGCCTCAACTTCAGCCACTTTGGAAGGGGGATAAGGGATGTCGGTTCCTCCCTCAACTTCAGGTAGGGCAGAGAGAGCCTGTGGAAGCTGGAGGGAGCTGAGCAGGGAGGCAGCTTAGGAAGCAGCAGCAACTGATCTGGAGCCTGAACTGGAAAGTGCAGCACTGACCCCTAGAACCAGCTGCCACTCCAAGTGAAGACCCTCCCTCCCTGAATTACAATTCCAACATTCTTGCAAAGCAAGTGAGTCTCCTGAATTAGTGCACCATGCCTCGCCTTTAAAAGCTTGGTAGGAGGGGCATGCCATTGGTTGGGTCATCTTCGTTGATTCTGTCCCGTTCTGAACTTTTTGCCTGGATCCTGAACTCCTGAACTCTGTGTCTACTTGCCTGAATAAAGATCTTTATTACTTGTACAAAACAGCCTCTGTCTGCTTGTGCTGGGAGGGAGCCAGGACACACACATGGCGTGCTTTGTGCCCCGTCAGCTAGGATGAAGGAGTCTGTCCCTTTACTAGTGTTGAAGTGTTGAAACATTTTTATTTTTTTTCAGTCTGGTGGCTACATTCCCTTCTGGGCAACCTCATCTTGCCAGTAGTAGGTGAGGCCAGAAGGAAAAAAGTAGGTGGAGCAATGAATGTGAATTTTACCTTGGTACAGTAGGTTAATTTGTACAGACGCTCACATGTCCCTCACTATCCGCCATCCGGCAAGCAAGAGGCATTGCTAGAGATCAAGGACACACCGGGCTGTGCTAGGACATTCACAGAGGGCATGAAGCAGGGCAAATAAGGTGGGTGGTCTGGAGTCCTTCGGGCCATAGAGGCCTTGAAGGTTGCATTCAGGGCCCAAGTCTATGGGTTCCCAATCTCTGCTCTAGACCAAGATAATGCAAGGTCCGTGATGCAGCTGGAATGCAAGACAGCTGACTCAGAGGGACAGAATGCGAATCTTTCTTTCTCTCTCTCTCTCTCTCTCTCTCTCTCTCTTTCCACCCGCATAAGAATGATTTTTAAAATGATTTTAAAAAAAATACAGCTAGAGAAGTTAATAAGCTACCTCAGCACACGCAGACAGACACCCTTCTTCGTAGAGATCCTCCCCCCCCCTCCTTGCCACATGGGTGAACACAAAGAAATAATCAGATAGGAGATTTCCACCCACCCCCCTTCTAAATTAGGTCTCTTGTTTGTAAACTGAAAGAGCGCTAATGCCGTTCAAACTCAGCTGCGCTACCATATAACACACACTCAGCCCAGGAGTATTATAAAGTGTGGGAGAATGGAAGTTTTTGTTCTATTCTTTGAGGTCTTTCTAGATGAGAGGGCCATTCATTCAGTCTCTTTGCCTCTCCCTCCCTCTCTCTCCCTCTCTCTCCCTCTCCCCTTCTCCCTCTCTCCCTCCCTCCCTCCCTCCCTCTCTTTCTTCCCATAATGCCAGCATTAGATGCTGGCTGCTAGCTGTAAAAAAGTGCTTTGATGTTGACCTCTTTGTACCACTGACAGACCCGCATTGGTGGGTGAGTGGGAGAGCAATAAGGGCATGTGTGGGAGAGGGGGGGATGAAAGCCTCAGACAGCTTGGAAGGGATAATATGAACAGATCCAGCCTGTTCGCTTGGGTTCTTTAAAGGCAAACATTATATATATATATATATATATATATATATATATATATATATATATATGAATGAATTTGCTGATTACAGAGGTCACAAACCAATGAAACGTCTGAAATGACCACTGAAAGCTGGCCACATATGTGAAGAATCAGATAACTGTTCTGGCTCCAACTTTGTAAAATTAAACCAAGCCATGCGGAGGAAGAAGACGGCAACGCAGCAGAGATATATTCGCTGAGAATTATAGGTGCTCATCAAGGGGTAGGGCAGGAATTTGGGGGGGGGGGCGCCCTGTGGCTTTCCAGATAGCATTGGGCTGCAATTTGCATCGTCCCTGGCCATTGGCCAAACTGGCAGGAGCTGATGGGAGCTGGAGTTCAACAACACCTGGAAGACCACTGGTTCCCTATCTCCGATAAAGTCTTAGTCATCAGCTCCCAAGGGATTTCCATGCTACTTCAGCATGGCCATCAACAACCAAATTATCTCAAGAGCTTTGGTGTTGTTGTTTTTTTAAAAAGCAAGCTTCTAGTTCTCATTGTGACTGAGCATTCTTGTGTAATAGGCAAGCGTTGGCCATTGTTTCACTAGAAGCTTCATTACAGCTCTCCAACATGTCATGCAAGAAGGGGTTCCACATATCTTAAAGCTTGCCCCTCCTGTGTTTGCCCCTCTTGGCATAACTTTTTTAGCTAGAACAGGAGACCAGATTTGGGACTAACATCGCTACAGTAAGAACTGTGTGGAGTACTGTACTTCCAATGTGGGCAATGCTAGCCAAGCAGCAGCTATTAAATACAGACTAGGTCTTTGGGAGTTATAGTACAAAACACCAGGAGGACACCAGGTTGAGGGAGGCTACCATAAAGAATGGGGCCAGGCAGGTATTAGGAATGTATTCACTCCACATTTTATAGTGAACCAATACTAACTCACATTTCCTGGAGCAAAACCAGAACACTGGTCCCATTCCGCTTATTTTGCTTCTCTGTATTATGAAAAAAAATAAAAACATTTATCAGCTCAAAAAAGGTAAAAAGTACCAAGATGTGTATTAAAATGCACATTTTAGATTAAACTATGTACAAAAAATACTTAATGGGGATAAAATGCATACCAAAATGCTTATTTTGTGAAAAATACATCCATACATAATGCAATATTTTGCACATTATTATTATTATTATTATTATTATTATTATTATTATTATTTAAAATGCCGATTAATGCAAAAATGGGACCGGATTGTGAATATTATATCTCTATATTCTGTAGTAAACCTTGTCAGGCATTTGTTAATTGTGTCCCTGGCTGGACTGTGGGCATCACTTCTTCCCCTACTGCACCCACACCAACCTTCTCACAATGAAATGGAAGGTTTGAAGTGGAACTGCTAGTGCATTCTGCTAAATGCAACTGCTGTCCTCCCTACAAACAGTTCCCCTCCCTGCTAAGTTGATATATCAGTAAAAGCTCATAGAATCCTAAAGAATTAAACAGATGTCTTCACATTCCATTTACGACCAGGTGAAACAGCTGCCGCTGAAGGACATTTCAGGTTCCAGTGAAGTTGTTCTCAGGTGTGTGGCAGCATACCTCCCTTAGCCTGGATGGAAAACAAAGTCACTTAACTCCTCCCCTCTGGGCACTGAGTTGTCATGTGACCACCAAATGTATTGGGTTCAGAGGTCATTTGGGATTTGTTCGGTCCTACTTGCCTAGCTTAGAGCAGCCTTTCTGCTTTGTTTTTGAAAATTGCCCTTAAGAGGAGCGAGGAAAGAAAATTAAAGGAGAAAATATCCACACACCTTTATGAACTGCGCCAGATATTTGCAAAGGACCAATTTTGAGCCTTATTATCTCGCTACAATGCCCACAACAGGGGAGGGTTTGCTGTCCAAACTGTTATGCAGACAAAGAACGATGGATTTTTAAATTATCTACCTTTGCCTTTGCAACAGGAATGTTTCAGGGCAATTATCCTGAGATAATGCCTTCAAATTGCAGCAGACTTTGGGTCTATAATTGCTGATGTTCATTTTAAAGTTCCCAGCAGACTAGCACGGGAGATCCATTGCCAGTCAAGCTATGGCGGATAATATACGGTAACTGGGGTTTTCTTACGAGACAGACACCCAAATCAGCTCTCTCGCTCCTTTGTTTCAGAATAACGCTCATGCACTAAATAACAGTTTGCTGGGCTGGCTTGCATTTCAAGAACAAAACTTGGAGCTGATGGTTGAGCCAGGAAAAGAAGAAAAAGAGACGGACCCTCTTGGTAACCTCACCCTGCTGATTGGGCCAATTTCACAGAATGCTTTAAAGTAGAAAGGAATTGCCATTATGCACTCTGTTTTTAGAAAAAAAAATCCCCTGTACAGTCCACATGAAACGGAGGCCTGCAGAGGCGGATTTAGAGGAGCACAACCGGTTAGCCCACACTGGGCGCAGAGCCAAGAGGGTGCTGCAGGGGGCACTGCAACAATGACTAACAACGAAGATGAGAAGTGGGGTGGGGGACACTCAATTCTGGCAGTGCACAGTGCGCCGCTGAAATGTTAAAGCCCAAAGTCTGCCACTGAGGCCTGTAAATTAATCCTTGAACATCGACACATTCAGCAACGAACAGCAGGGAAACAAGGTTGGTTTGAAACAACTTCAGGCATTTAAGAACCTGCCTGTTGCCTTACAGGTAGCTATGTTGGAAGGTGGTTGAGATAAGTGGAATGTCTCCAATTGGCACATGGAGTATTGTCCTAAGCCGTTTGTTGCTGGGGATTAGGAAAGAGTTCTTGCCTACTCAGCCATGAAGCTGGCCTACGGGCCTGTGATTCAGCTGAGATAAATTGCAGGGTTGGAGAGGGGGGGATGAGCAAGGGGAGGAGAAATACTCCTGTTTCAGATTTGCTTGCAAAACATCAGAGTAATCGTGCCTGAGACGAGTGGTCAACAACATGCCAAACGATGGATTCAGCAACACAACAGCACGCAGGGCTTTAAAAAAAAAAAGTGTGCATTGACCAGTCCTCTCCAACTGTGTGCCCTCCAGATGTTTTGGGCTACAACTCTCATCAACCCCAGCTAGCCTGGCCAATGGCAAGGGATGATGGGAGTTGTAGTGGACAAGGCCTTAAAAGACTTCGCACATGTGGACTGAAGGCCATTTTGCCCTGGTGATCTTCCTACCCACACAAGCTTGGTGTTAGAACCTCAATGGGCTATTTGGATCACTGGTTAATAAGGCTGGAAAGGAATTAACTGACTGCTTGGATTGTTGTTGTTTTGCCTTTCCCTCTCTGACTCAAGGTTTACTTTGGTTAAGTGGTGGTTGAACTTCATAAGCATAAGGGGCCTGAGGAGGAGGAAGAAGAAGAAGATGGGCATGGCACACCCTAAGCTTGGGTTAGGACCCCTGCCATGGCTGGAATCTCTTACTCCAGTCATCCAGTGAGCCCTTGATACCTAGCTTGCACCACTCCAAGGCTCAACACTGGGCAATTCCCATAGAAGGGGTTTGGGGGATTCCCAACTCTGATGGAGGGCCATTCCATCAGCAAGTGCTTGTGGAATGTGGAACTGGATCCTTTCCTTGCTGCCATGCCAAACCCACTTCCGCTGTAGTTCCCTGGGAAGAGGGATTGTTTGTTTAAACCACTCTCCAAATTGCAGCTCTGTGACCGGAATAATAATCTCATAGCGACTCTCGGCAAACTACAGCTCCCAGAATCACTTGCAGGAAGCCATGACAGTTTAAAGTGGTATCATAGTGCTTGAAATTCATGGTGTGAATGTGGCCATATACCCCAAGCCACCACTTTTCAGTCAGACACCTGTCTTTTATTTACTGCTGCTATTATTGTTGTTACTGATGCCTGCTGTTAAAGGTTCCGGGTCCAACCTGGCTCGATTGTATTTCCCATCTCTTTACACATTTGTAGGAAGTAGCCAGTGAGGGGACAGTTCAGAATGAGACACATCCGGGGGGGGGGGCATCTTAACCCTCCCCTCCTCCCCACACACCATTTTGTGGATTAAAAAAAAATCCTCCCTACTAACTCTTTTATATGAATACATATATGTCCCACAGCAATCAAATAATAGTGTGTGAGAGTGATTTTCATCAAGAAATTGTAGTGCAGGAGGAAATGGTTAAGAACTCCCCCTCTGCCCATCTTGCAGTCCTGATCTCACCCCTTACCCAGCTCCTTGTTTACAAAAAGGGGGGGGGAGAAAAGTAAATTGGTGGGAAATCCAATCACGGATCTCCTTCGTTTGGCGTTTTCTCTTTGGACACACAGCTGTCTTTGTTGAACAGATCTTCCCAATGCAGCAGCTAGCTGCCTGTCTCTCGTTGGCACTTAAGTCACTTTTTTTCCTCCATGGAGCCTCGGTGGAGAATGAGCGCATTCTCTTTCAAGTGCCACCATCTTTCATTCCCATGGGTCCTTGCCCAAAATGGTTGACCCCCAGTAAATGTTCAAATGTGTGATGTTCTTGTTTAGAATAGAGTGTGCTATTTATCCAGTCCATTTTCTTCTATTTTCCACTGTCACCTTTTGAAAATATTGAGTTTGTTTTGGAAATGTTCTGCTGGGAGTAACAAGGTTGCTGGGGGGGGGAAGGGGGGCCTTTTTAGAACAAAGGTTTTAGAATAAATGTGAAGAGGTATTAAGTCACCGTGCAGGTTTTTGCTCCTCTTTCTAGCTTCATATTCAGCGGTGGCTTCAGAGAGTAGGAAAAGTAACAACCACAACAATTTTATTTATTTGAAAGCATTTCTAAACCACTTTGTATTTAAAAATCTCTAAGCAGCACACAAAAATGCTACAGAAATACACTGCAAAACATGCACAACACAACATAAAAATAAATAAATGAAACAACGAAATGAAACCATAAAAAATAAAATTCAGCAATAACAGGGTCCGATCTTGTAGTTCAGGAAGATTTCATTTGTCCCTTTATACAAGTGTTTCAAAGCAACATATTACAGGTGTAAAGTATGAACTGCTGCAAATGTGAAAATTGGGTCTCTGTCTCAATTTCTGCTGGTTCACCAGGTATAGGCCATTTTTGACAGAAATGACTAAGCCGGTGTATGGAATATATAGAATAACAGAATTGTAGAGTTGGAAGGGACCCCCAAGGGACATCTAGTCCAACCCCCTGCAATGGAGGAATCACAACTAAAGAATCCCTGACGGATGACCATCCAACCTCTGTTTAAAATCCTCCCATGAACGAGAGTCCACCGCCTTCTGAGGTAGTCCGTTCTACTGTCACACAGCTCTTACTGTCAGAAAATTATTCCTAATGTTTAGTCAGAATCGTCTTTCTTGTAATTGGAATCCATTAGTTCGGACTCTACCCTCTAGAGCAGCAGAAAGCAAGCTTGCTCTGTCTTCCGTGTAAAAGCCCTTTAAATATGCTCTGGTAACTTTTAGATTGGATTGTTGCAAAGCGCTTCTATGTGAGGCTTTCCTTGAAGATGACTCGGAAGCTTAAACTGGCCCCAAACGCAGCTGCCAGATTATTAGCCGTGGTTCCATTTAGGTCTCGTATAACCACTGTTTTAAAAACTGCTGCATTGGTTGCCTGTGGGAATATACTTTTCAGGTGCGCTCGCACCTGTCGTTATTTGTGTTTATTTGTGATTATTTGTGCTTAATTTTACTGTATCCTTCCACCTGGAAGGAAAGGTAGCAGCAGGATCTGGCAGGCGATTCACTGCTGGGATCCCTCCACGGGCAATTAGTGGCTCCAAACTTTGAATTAGGCAACGGTCAGTTAATCTGCTTCCCGTCCAATTTAGGGCAGCAACAGAGTTGTGATTGGTTGTTGTATTGATTATGACGTTGGTTATTCACTCAATAAATAGCTGCCACTCCCTGTTTGTGGTGTGGAGAATGCGCGGAGAAGCCCAGTGAGAAGAACGTTGCGTGACAAGCCTAGGCAAAGCGAAAGCGAAACCATCCACGCAGGGCAGCCAAAGCCATTTTCCTCCAGACTGCAGTCTCAGTTGTTTTATTTTCACTTTTGCTTTTAAAGTCTTTTATTTGGCCGTTTAGTTTTGGCCACTTTTAGCTTTAGTTTCCTCTTCAGAGCTTTTGGACCAGACAGACGCTTGCAATCATTTACGAGGCAAAATCTTCACGGACTCAACAGAACTCAACCCTCAGATTGCAGCCAGCGGATCCCTTTGTTCACGGCGCGGTGGGAGCAGGCTCCAGGATTACCGGCCGTCCCGTCTGCAGGCTGCCCCAACAACCAGTGCCCCGTGTACAGCTACATGTGAGGCGTTGGTTACTCCCACAACTGGTGCCCCGTGTGAGGCTACACAAGAGGCGTCGGTTGCAACAATTCCCACAGTTGCCAGTTCATTCCTTGGCCCAATACAAGATGCTCATGTTAGTGTTTAAAGCCCTAAATGACACAGCCCCAATTATCTGAAAGACCACCTCTTTCCCCCTGCAGACCCTCTCAAATGCTAAGATTGGCAGAGAAGTTCCTCTTGCTTGTTTCATTGCCTTCAGAAGCTAGGGTGGCGCCCCGGGAGAGGGTGTCCTCTGTGGCCGATCCTAAGTTGTGGAACTCCCTCCTCATGGAGGTGCCTCTTCCAGTGAATGCTGAAAACACACCTCTTGATCCTGACTTTTGACATTTGCTTTATTTCTGTGAATGTACGTTGTTTTGAATGGTTTTTAACACTGTGTTTTAATTGATAAGACTCGCCCTGGGACCTTAGGGTGAGTTGTTGTTGTTGTTGTTGTTGTTCAGCTTATTGTTTCCTCCACTTTAGCCCTGCCATCCCTTATTTCAAACTCTGTAGGCCAAGGTGTTTATTTGTTGCATCAAGATCCCACAGAAGCAGCAGCAACAGTATCTAAGGCACAAAACGGCATACAAAGCACGATGCACTGTAGGGTTTGCAGAACTCTAGCGCCATGGATCATGAGGAAGGGGGCATTATTAGCCAAACTTCCTTCTGGCAACGTAACACAGAGTCTGAATTAAAGTTTAATTCCACTTCTTAGAAAACAGATCTTGGGGAACAGAACTGCTGTTATGCGAGGATATATGAAGAAACATAGACAGAAGGTCATGAAAGTCCCAATACCATTGTACAGTAGCTAACAAAGCCTATATCTTGCCTTCCATGAACCGGACTCCAACAATCCACACCATGGAGGCAGCTTTTCAATTATTCTCTTTCTCTCATTTCTCTTCCTTCTGCTTTTGCTCTGGCACTGGTGTGATTGGTTCCACTGTGCCTCCGCTGCCTCAACACTGCTGCCTTGCTTGCAGGTAAGATTTTGTTATTCAACTTTGCTGGTGAGATTGTGTATTTGTAAGAAGAGCCAGCTGGAACACTTCAATCGAGAATGGGGGTGGGGTGGGGGACAGAAAGGGGGATCACATCTGCTTTGCATGCAGAAGACCCCGGATTCAGTCTCCAGCATCTCTGGGTAGGGCTGGGAATACCCCTGTGGAGCTGCTGCCAGTCAGCATAGACAGTTCCAGTATTGAGCTAAATGGACCAATGGCCTGACTCAATATAATACATCTTCCTATGCTCCTTTATGGAAGGTCATGCAATCTGCCTTTGGTCAGCTGCAGTCTTTTGACTTAAACGCTGAATGCGCTTGCATGAAGCCTTTGAGCATGTCTCTTCCTTCATCTTGGCAGTAGCAATGGCCCTAGGTTGATTTCCCGTTCTTGTTATGCCTTTCTCCTAAAGCAGTGGCTCTCATCCTGAGCATTGGACTCCCCCTCCTTATAAGGGTCTTGGATAGCTGAAGAGGTAGAATGTTCCAGAACTTTCCTCCTACTACGGATGGACAAATCTATCAAGTTCAGTTCTCTCAGTTTCTCATTTCCCCAATCTTAAATTCGGTTCTCCACTTTTCCACAGCTATTTGCTTCATTTAAAAAATTCTCATGGAAACTCCTGGTGGTTGTGGGGAGCGCGGAGGGTGAAAATCACCCTTTGCATGTCCTGCTCTGACCCAGCATGACAGCAATCACCTGGGGGCAGCGGGGTATGGCGGCCTCCTCAATATTGGGGGTAGGGGATTGGCCCCTGCCCAGAAATATTGAAGGAGCTGGAGCCAATTCTGCCCCCTATGATTGGTGCCCCTGTAGCCAAGATGATGTTTGAGAGTTTTTTAGCTTATGGGGGGAAGTGAGGACAAATTTGCAGAATGGACCTACTGTAAAAATAATAGAATTGGTAATAGTAATGGTTCAAGACGAGGCCTTTTACTGTGACATAGAGGAGTAGCTGTGGCAACAAAGTCCGGAGCTACCTTTCCCCTTGAATGAACAGGCTGTTGTATTGACGGCCGAAAGGCGACGGCAAGGGCATGCTCATGAAAAGGAGAACGAGAGAAAGTGCCGGAGGAGCCAGCGAGGAACGAAGAAAGGAGGCCTTTGCACTGGAAATACGCCTGTGTGGAAAAGGCCCAGCAGGCCAGAGCTACTGAAGGCATTTGCCACAGAGCTGGCATTTTAAAATCAAAATTGCTCTCGTTCCCACCAGGTGGAGGGATAATAATAATAAGAAAAAAAGGATGTCTCTTTTCTTTTCTTTAAAAAGATAAATCTCTTCAACGGTCACCATTAAAAAAAAAAAAAGATATAATCCCTTCTCCCTCTTATTGACAAAAGTAAAGTCCTGAATGATGAAGGGGTGGAATTATCCCTCACTATTTTCTACACACAATCTGGTGGCGTAGTGTGCTCTTGTACCTAGCAGGAGTAATGATTCCTCCCCGAAGGGTGATTACACCCCTGATAATAAAAATGGTGACACGCCGTTGCGGGTAAGTCATGTCTCCATATTGCATTTCCTGCACTTCATTTCCTGTGCAAAAAGGCTGTAGGAGAAAGGGGGGGGGGGTTTCCAAGTAAAATCTGTTGACTTAGGTTAGGAGAGGTAGAGATGGTAACCCTTTCTATTCTTGTCAGTGACAAGCTGGACACCTCCTTCACGTCAGTTTGTTTTTTATTTTTCAATTTTGTTTTTTGCATTTTCTATTTTACATATACAAGCGAAATAAAAACATAAACATAAACCCCCCCCCATTGTGGATCTTAATATAATCATTCCCCCCTCTGCATCTCTTTCATAAATCTATTCTTATAAATCCTTTATCATTCCACAGTTCAATTTTTTACTACAAGTTTTCTGTCAATCCTACCAATCTGTGTAATCGTTTACAATAGTTCCCCCCCCCCCATTCCTTATTAAAGTCTCTTCCTGGTTTCTAATTCTTCCTGTACGTTTTGCCATCTCGGCATAGTTCATCAGTTTTATCTGCCACTCTTCCTGGGTCAGAGTTGTCATTCACATCAGTTTATACACACCATACTCTCTCTCTCTCTCTCTCTCTCTCTCTCTCTCACACACACACACACACACACAAATATAACAGTGCTTTTTTCTATTTAAAAATGTTTAGGGGTACTCTCATTTTGACTCAAGAAAATGACCATTTTATAGTTCAAATTGGGGGAAATAAATACAATAATTGGACAAAAGTACAAAGATTCACAAAATGTTTAGGGGTATGCATACCCCTGTGTACCCCCAGAAAAAAGCACTGCATATTCACATGGTCCTGGGGGGAGATGAATGTGTTAATTTTGTTTTCTTATTTTCCAGTCTTAAATTCAATATTCCATATCTTGCAATATATACCTCATGAAAATTCATGAGCATTTTAGTGTGAATTTCTCTTCATATACACATTTTATTATGCAATGTTGCAAAATATACACATTTTTGCAAAGGAAATGTCCCTAACAAAGTGCATTTATGTGTGTCATTTTCACTAAGATATAGGTTTTTATGCACACTTTACCCTAGTATATGCATTTCTGTAAGCATTACTAAGCTGGATAACTGCTTTGCAAAATCCAGAGAAGTGCAAACTTCACAGAGCGGCTGTTCATGAATTTGTTTTGGAAAATCCAAACTGGGTAGGCTCATCTTTAAATGTAAACTGAATCGAATTTCTTCCCCCATCCAAACACTGCCCCAAGGAAAGCTGTTTTTTTTAAAATAAAAAAAATCCTTATTCTGCATAATTTCTTTGGTTTCCTTTAGTCACAAGATGGGGCAAAAAAAAAAAAAATGGGCACGGCATTTCAACCTGTTCTCCCTCCCTCAGCTCCTACCTAGAATCCCCAAACTTGGTTTCTGAGATATCACTGGGCATTATTACATTAAAAAATACCTTCATACAGTAAGCTAGTTCCTACACACACACTCGCAGGCTCCATCTGCACTATACATTTAAAGCAGCTTCAAACCACTTCAAACAGTCATTGCTTCCCCCAATGAATCTGGGAACTGTAGTCTGTTAAGGGTGCTGTAAAGTGTTAACAGACCCATATCCTTTTCCTTGGGCTCCAGTTCTCAGAGTGGTGTTAACAATCAATCCATCTTCCCAGGGAAATCTGGAATTGTAGCTCTGTGAGGTGAAGAGGG
The DNA here is from genome assembly GCF_009819535.1 of Lacerta agilis. Classification (NCBI taxonomy): domain Eukaryota; kingdom Metazoa; phylum Chordata; class Lepidosauria; order Squamata; family Lacertidae; genus Lacerta; species Lacerta agilis. The sequence continues at coordinate 20,785,280 of NC_046324.1, read as the reverse complement.
GGGTCCTGCAACCACTCTCCGTGCCTTTAACAAAGTACACTTCCCAGAAGCCTTTGGGAGGAAGCCATGTCTGTTTACAGTGGCATGGAACTGCTTTAAATGTTTAGTGCAGATGGGGTCACAAACACACCCTCTGTCCTCCATTCATGCAATAAAGAGTCATCACTCTTCAAGGACCCATTCTCACCAGGCAAAAGCACTCAAGGAAGGTTTGAGGCAAGACCAGTAAGAGGTGTGGCTTGGAGACAGAAGGTGTGGCTGAAGAGGGGGCGTGGCTTGGACCCAAGGCCAGGAAGGGAGGCTTGATACATTTGGGCCTCAGAAATGATTCTCACACCCTCTGGGCTACAACTCTCATCAGCCCCAGCCAGCATGGCTGATTTAAGCTTGATGGGAGTTGTAGTCCAACAACTGCTAGAAGGCACCACATTGGTTACCCCTAGAGTAGACCAATCGTCTCACCTGTTATAAGGCAGCTTCTTCTGTGAGAAAACACAGTAGGAACCAAAGGGTAGTACAACATTTAGGGCAGTGCAAGGGGGTGCAAAATTATTATTATTATTTCTGTTTTTGTAATAATGTGCCATTCCAGCAAGCCTATTGAGAAGATCCATTAAAAAGCAACTGTACCAAAAGGAATTATACCAAAAATAAGACATAGTTGGGGAGGCACCAATTTTCCCCCTCTCTCGGGGCACCATATTACCAAAGTCTGCCCCAGCAAGAGGAAATCAATTGCAGAAAGGTGAATGTTGCAGGTATTAACCATCGGCTCCTACAAAAGCATCGCCAACCCCCTAACAAGGAAACCTGGCGACTGAGAAGTTAGCGACGTCTGATTTTACCAAGGTATTGCCCAGGAGTATCTAAAAGGCTTTGCTAGCAAATACCACAATAAACGAGCCTAGCCTTCGGAAGAAAATCTCAACGTGCACTCTCTCTCTCTCTCTCTCTCTCTCTCTCTCCTTTCCTTCCAATGTTCTTTTAAGGCCAGGACCAAAACACAATCAATAAATGCAGAGATAAGAGAATTGCAGGCCGTGGTACTGGTGGGCTTAGCAGAAGGTAAGCGTGTGGGCGGTTGCCAAGCATGGGGCTGGTTTGTTTATGCGAACTTTAAATAATTCCTTTCTTTATCCCTGTTGAGCTTGTCCCCAGCGTGACAAAAATAAACGTGTCTCCTTGGCCTATTGTTTGGAAGCGGAGGGCTGTTGAGCGAGGGGGGAAATATTGCGGTGACTGAGGGAGATACACGTAAGAGGGTGACCTTTAACTGTGGTACCTATAACCAATCTCATCAAATTAACGCACTGTATATTTTCCTTAATAATCTCTGATTAGGCTCAGGGTATGAGCGGACACGATCGCCCGCCATTGCTATGCAGCGGGAGGCCCTGTTTAGCACCGGCCAAGCGTTTGGGAATAAATGAGCAAAATGGTTTAATTTGATAGGGTTAGAATCCTGCAGGCTCTGGGACGAAAGGTCGCCAACAGCCTCGCTCACGCTGAATATGCAGAAATAAAAAAAAGCAAATTGCTTACATCTGCTGGCAGGAGCAGGGAAAGCGATCTGATTGGATGGGCCGAGGGCTCTCCATCTCTTTTGGGTTAGAGAGAGGTTTTCAGAGCATCAAAAGCTCGTAATTGGAGTAATTCTGAATTAATGGACACACACACACTGGTTTGAGGCAGCTGGCTGTCGGCTGCTTCATGCTTAGGAATGCTTAGGGATGGGGACGAGGAGACTTAAACAAATAGACACAAATTGTCCTTTATTTCAAGGAAATATCTCTGTGCCATTTGAATATTGTTGACTGTAACAAGCACTGTTGAAACGTGCACCCCACCCCCCACGCCAATTACCCCCCTTTTTTTTCTATCGTCGGGAAGAAGCCTGCCCCATTTTCACACTGGGGAAAAAATGCAATTCTGCATTGTGTTGTGTTTGTTCTGGTGGCTGGATTTGGATATATGAACAGAAGATGCAGGAAGCTGTCTTATACTGAGTTGGAGCAATGCTCCATCTAGCCCAGTATTGCCTGCATGGACTGGCAGCAGCTCTTCAGTGTGGTGTAGTGGTTAAGAGCGGTAGACTTGTAATCTGGGGAGCCAGGTTCGTGTCTCCACTCCTCCACATGCAGCTGCTGGGTGACCTTGGGCTAGTCACACTTCTTTGAAGTCTCTCAGCCCCACTCACCTCATAGAGTGTTTGTTGTGGGGGAGGAAGGGAAAGGAGAATGTTAGCCGCTTTGAGACTCCTTCGGGTAGTGAAAAGCGGGATATCAAATCCAAACTCTTCTTCTTCTTCTTCTTCTTCTTCTTCTTCTTCACCCGGGGTCTCTCCCAACCCTGCTTGGACAGGCTGGGGATTAAACCTGGGCTCTTCTGCGTGTAAAACAGATGCTCTACCACTGAGCCACAACCCTTCCCCTACTGATAGCTCAAGTGATTAGAGCATGGTGCTGATAACGCTAAGGCTGCAGGTTCGATCCCCGTATGGGACAGCTGCATATTTTTGCATTGATCCTTGGGGGGGGGGGAGGACAAAGAAGGTACAGGGGCATTATCTGAGAGGGAGAGTGATTAAGACTGATTGCATCCTTATTCTGGAGTTGTACATGATTTTATGGAGCAGCTGGGCTCAGGGAAACCTCCATTGATTTCCAGAATAGGTGGAAGCCCTTGTGGATAAAAGAAGGTGTATATACCAACAGAAATAAATGAGGAAGGAGCTTCATATGTGAACCAACCCTCCAAGTGTCTCTATTTCCCGGGTACAGTCCCGGAATTACAAAAACCATCCCAGCTTCTGATTTGATCCCGGAATGTCCCTATTTCCCCCCACCAGCACATCCACCGAGCTGAGGGAGGAGTGGTGGCAGCAGCAGTGGCGGTTTTGAGGGAGCATCCTGTGGCTCCTCTGTGGCTGCCACTGCCAGCTCATAGTGGCTACTGGAGAGCAGGCAGGGAGGAGAGGCCACCGCCGTCAAGGCCCAGCCCCATGTGACAGGCCTGCTATGAGGGGCAGGCAGAGGGCAGGGCCACCCTGGGCAGGAAGAAAGGGGGAGCAGCGCGGAGTCTTGACTTTTTTTAATTAAAAAAAAAGTTTTGTGCATCTTGCATCTAATCTTGCCCCTTTCTAAAATTTATTTATTGGTTTGTGTTTCTCCTTTTGTCAATCTACCAAAGTATAAAGTAAAATAAAATTGGGAATAAAGGGTTTTCTAAGGGCGGTGGAGGGCATGTAGGTTTGTGTGTGTGTGTGTGTGTGTGTGTGTGTGTGTGTTTATGTAGTATAGGCAACCCTACTCAGACATGTAATTTTATTTTTTATGTATATTTTTAGAACTGCTGGTTTTACTTTTATTTTGATAAACTGCTGTTTAATTTGCTTTTAATGTACAATTTTATCAGTGTATTCTTTTTAACGAACTTTGCAAATTCTGTGTAAGCCACTTTGAGGTTCTGGATGATTAAGTGGCATATAAAGCCTGTTAAAGGAATTAAATAAGTGAATAGATATCCTGAGAGTGAGCACATCAGATTGCAATTTATGGGCAAGGCTTTTGAGAATGCAGTGGTCGACGGTTGTGATGCAATGTTTTGCGGCTCTACATAGTTCCTAAGCCTCAATTTCTTTATTCATAACATATGTATTCTGCCTATCAACCGATACCTCTGGGTAGTTTACAGGCACTGCAGGTCCTTAAAATACAAAATCCAACAACCTCAAGAAATAAGTGCCAATGCAGTGTCAACAGAAGCAGAAAACATTGAGAGCAATAGAGAGACCGCTGAAACAAAGATTTGCATTCTGTGTTAGCCCTACTCAGAGCGCAGACCCAATGAAATCGATGGACCTAAGTTCGGGTGGCAGTGTGGCATAGTGGTTAGCGTGTTGGACTAGGACTTGGAAGACAAGGGTTTAAATCCCCACTTAGCCATGATGAATTGCTGGGTGGCATTGAGCCAGCCACCCTCAGCCTAACCTACTTCACAGGGTTGTTGTGAGGATAAATTGGAGAGCGGGGGAAACCATATATACCACCTTGACCTCCCTGGAGGAAAGGTGGGTTATAAATGTAGCAGCAGCAACAACAACACCCCAAGAAGGAACTGGTTGGATGCAACCCAAAATAACTTCTATTTGTATTAATATAAATGCAGCTTGCAGGAGTCTCTTGGCCTGGCTTTCCAGCCTGATCTATTTTACAGGACTGATAGAGAGATGAAATGCACCAGAGTGAGAGTAAAATCCACCCTTGATCCCTTGAGGAAGAATTCTGTGTTGTTAACAATGCTTCCCTTTGATGCGGTGGCACTGCTTCAAGTTCATTTGTACCTGGTGCTTTGCTCTGTAATCTGTGCTCATATCTGTGTCTGCACACGTCTGGCTTTGCCTGAGGCACCTGGACTCTCCTCAGAGATTCAACGGTGTGTTTTGCTTTCCGCCGGCCTTGTAGATCTTTCCTCCCTCCATGTGTGCGTGTCTCCCTCCCAGCCTGTAAAAAATTTTTTAAAAAAATCTGGTAAGAATTATGCAATTTCACATTTGCACAGAACAAGCCCACCTGCTGGCCTGTAAGCCAAGTCTGCCTGTTTCCTCTTATCATGGAAACTTCATTGCCATGACTAGTGTATTAATTTTTTTTAGATTTGTAGCCCTCTTTTCCACCAGAGTCCTAGGCACAGGTAACGAACCACATGTACAGAACACAACTGATCACAAAATGGCTGAAGCAGGAACAAGCAGAAGATTTCCTTTCCATGCATGCTCCCCAAGTGCCCCGATTTTCCAGGGACAGTCCCGGAATTACAGAAGTTGTCCCTGTTTCTGATTCGATCCCGGGATGTCCCTGTTTTCCTATTTCCTCCTCTCCCAGTCTCAGAGAACTATTAAAAGTTGTGTGTGTGCATGCGAAAACGGAGTCCTTTAAATACAGAAAATAAAATCCCTGCACCAAATGAAGGAAATTGTGAAGCTGGCATGTGATGCCCTTCCTACAATTTTGAAGGAAAAGGTCACCAATCCGCTTAATTTCTTTAATTCCAATGCTTCAGCAGCCAGCCATTTCTTGGGAAAAGCATGGAGTGTTTATTCCTTTATTGTAGATGGAGCCTTACACTGTCTACTCAGAAGGAAGTCCCACTGTATTCAATAAGGTTTACTCTCTGGTATGTTCCTGATCATTATCACAGTTTCTGTTGTTGTTGTTGTTGTTGTTGTTACATCTCGCCTTTTTCCTTGCCAGGGACTCAAGGCACCTTACAGCTAAAAGTTTTTTTTCATTTCATTTCTCTGTGGAAGGTGTTGCACACAATCCCTTCCCTCACACATTTTTTTCTTTACAACAATCCTGCAAGGTAGGTTCAGCGGAGAGGATGCAATAAGCTCAAGGTGACTGAAGTATATGTGTATGCCATGTTTATGTGTGCAGCAAGATCAAATGTAGGGAAGAGCTTCCTGGTGTAGAATAGGGTGTCCCTATTTTCATCAGAGAAATGTTGGAGGGGTATGTGTCTGTTGACTCTGTGGGGAGGAAGGGACTGTCCAACTGAAGCAATCCACATTTTGGCACCTACACCTAGACACAGACATACACACAAAGTACAGCCATCATGGGCCTTGATAGACCCTTCCTCCATGAATTTGTCTTTTAAAGCCATCCAACTTGGTGGGCATCACTGCCTCCTGGGGGAGCCAGTTGCACAGTTTAACTGTGTTACGCATAGGGTCTCCCACCTAGGTACTTTCTAGACCAGGCATAGGCAAACTCAGCCCTCCAGATGTTTTGGGACTACAACTCCCATGATACCTAGCTATCAGGACCAGTGGTCAGGGATGATGGGAATTGTAGTCTCTAAACATCTGGAGGGCCGAGTTTGCCTATGCCTAGTCTAGACTCAGACCTGCTTGGCTTTAGGAAGGCGGCTGCATCTTAGACCTTTGCTGTGTGCCCTGAGAGTGGACGTGTACCAGGGACAGACAATGTGATGTCATGACATCAGGGAAGACCAAGAGTCAAAATCCAAATGTTTTGCATGCCACTACACCACACTGGCTCTTGACAGGAGAGAGAGCAAGAGGGAGCTTGCTTTAATGAGTCTAATGTTTTAGTCTTTCTTTTAGGATTGTTCCCATTCCTTCATCTGCACTTTCTTTTCAATGCAGAATATTTGCAAGAGAGCAGATCTTTCGTTTTATTAAGCTATCAGCTTCTTTTGAGGTTTAGAGAGGGTAGCGAGCCAGGTTGAGTGGCACTATTGCCTGCAGCTTAACACAGCAACTCACGTTCTGCCACTGAATACTGATAGGTCCAGAAGCCCATTGCCAACAGCTGTTGTTTGGACTGCAGTAGTCATCAGGGTTTTTGTCATCGTTGTTTTGCACAAGAGCTTCTAAAGCCAGGAGCTGTCTATCTGAACAGTGAGAACTTGTGGTATGAACAGTTGTGTCCTCCCCCACACACACTTTTTAAAATGGAAAATATATTTTTCTAATATACTGAGATAAACCAGCTACATAAACAAGAGCAAAGTCAGAAGGAAGGAAATATAAGGAAAGGAGAAATCTAAAGAAGGAGAAAGCAAGAGAAAAGGAAAAGAAAAACTAAAGAAAGATAGAGCAAAATAAAAGGAATTCCAGCTCTCTGCAGCTACATGTGATATTTACTCTTTAGGATCCAACCATTCTATCTTCTAGAAACCAGCATTTTTTTTCAATCTTCAGATCCAACAGGTGTGCCCTTAAAATACCAACTATCATCCTTAACTCTCCCCAAACCTGGGGGTGAGCCCAGTTGTATGTTTTTAACCAACATGCCCCCTTCCTCCTGCTTTCTCTTCTCTCCTCTTCTGTTGCTTATCCTACATCAAATTTTAAACTAAGCATCATGCAATAGGGGCTACTTATAAATAATATGCATAGCCAATGAGGACTGTAAACATAATATAAGTAATAATGGCAAAAACAAACCTTTTATCTATAAGGTCACAATCATCCAGCATTTCAGGGGGGCTGGAGTGTGGGGCAGTGGGCTAAATGGCTGCTGTGGGGCCAACATGGCAAGGTGTGGGCTTCTCCCCACGTCTTTCGAACCATTCCCATCTCTGCCCTAGAGAAGCCTCCCTTTGTTTGCCTTCTATGCCTGCCACAGTCTATTGGAAGGTATTTGTCAACAATTATGTGTCTATTAAGGGCGAGTCAATCAATCAGCCTGCATGCAAATATCAAGGCCTCCTGGGTCTCCCTATTGATAAGAGCCCTGTCAATACCCAATCCAGCTTACTTTCAGCCACAGAGAAATCACATACTCGCCCAAATCACGTCAGTCCCAAAGCGCTAGAGCCTGTCTTGACATTCCAAATATGGGTGATGTCTTTTAATCTACCCTCTAATGGCTAATGTTTATTTGGAGTCAACACAAGAAATAGGAGGAATAAACTAGGTCCTCAAGGCAAGTCCATTTCTCTTCTGTTTCTCCCCCCCCCCCCCGATCCCTTGCAACTGTAAAAAGCCATGTATCTTGACTGTAATTAAGACTATTGCATATTTAGGTGTTGGAAGATAATCCTTGCGGCGGCAACAGCAGAAAGAGAATTAATAACAAAAACTTTAAATTAGCTTAAGTGTAATTAATATGACTAGTCTGTCAATATCGGCTCTCCCACGAACACACACACACGCAAAATCAGCCTTATTTACCTAGCACAAGCATGGGGGGAGGGGAGAGGTAATAACATCATGCAGACTTTTTAATATCTATATCTATAGGTAGGCAGCAGCATGTCTATAGGTAGATGCACAGGCATTCGCTCAACATTTTGTACGTGCAGCAATGATTTTGTTGCTTATTCCGCAGTGGTGATTATTGTAACCTTATCGTCTGGTACAACACACAAGGGCGGCTGAGCCGGGTGGTTGCTTTAAACAAAAGCGTCCAGTGCAATCTGCGACATGAAACGGGAAAGAATGGTGCACGAGTCCGTTGCTTTTGAACCAGCAGATCCCTCCCATATCACAGGCTTTATACAACAAAAGGCAGCATCAAAAAAAATAAAAAAATAAAAAAAATCCCATGCCACAAAGACCTGAAAGGGCCACAAATATTTAAAGCAGATGTAACGCAGAAAGCCAAAATCACACACACACACATCCTTTTTAGGTACATCACAGTCAGGTTTTTTTAAAAAAAAAAAATTACAGAAACAAACAGTCTTTCCTGTAATGCTCTCTGTTGCTCTTCTCTTTCTCTTTCTTTCTGATGGTGGATACAGGAAAGATTAGCTTGACAATTCACCAGAAAGCGCCTATACCTGCTAAACTGCAACATGATCTCAGTATTCATCCCTTTATGAAGGAGAGGGATGCATGTTTACAATGCCAACTTCATATGGAGTCAAAATAATAGGCATTGCTGGTTATTAAAAGGCATGGGATTTGGCCATACAAGGCACAGAGATAGTCACAGAATGCTTCAGACCATTGCCTTCCTTTTGCATGGTGGCTGTCCTTATTCCTTTGAAGATGTTTCTTTTTTTTGCAAAAGATAAAAATAAAAGAAAGATGTGCATTCACTTTAATCGTCTAAGCCACTTACCTGGGAGTAAGTGCCCCTGAACTCAGTGGGGGGTTACTTCTGAGTAGATACTTCTGAGTAGGTAAGATATTTAAAAATATTTCATAATTTCATGGGGAGAAGAAGGATTTGATCCCACCCAAAAATAATTATTTTAAACATACTCAACAACAAACCTCAGAATGTAACAATCACACAGCTTGACAAGTCACACACACAAAAACAACTTTGATTTTTTTTTGCAATCAAGCAGTATCAAAATTTTATGAAATAACAACTAAATGAATGTTGATAATACCTTCCAATAGCAAACTCAGGTGATGAGTGCAGACAGGACTGTACCCAAACTGGTGCCAGCAAGAAACAGTATTTCTTTATTAATGTATTTATTGATTATTTATGATAACAATAATGTCCAGTGGGAACTACAATAAAATGTTGCAATATATCCTCTCTTCTAAGACAAGTGCTCTTGTTCAGTATGCCAGGCAGCTATTCTCTCCAAAAATACTCTTACATATAGTCTTCTGGAAACAATTGGGTTACATTAAGCATACAGGTATCTCCTGCTTGTTTCTCAATATTCATTATTATTCATTATTTGTTGAGCTTATCATGGTATGCAGTTTTGACATTCTGAAGTTTGTTGTTAATGGTATGTTTCAGTGATTATTACTGGCTTGTGGTGGTATTTTTTGACCATTATTATTGGGTAGGATCCTGTCTCTCTTCTACAGTCATCGCTTCATAAGTGTGCAGAGCTGGGTGTATATCTTGCTATATACATAGAGGGGGAGGCAGGGAGCCAGATTGAACATCGGACCTATAATTATTTATATAGTTCCATCAAAATACATGGTGCTTTACAAATAGAACAACAATATCTCTCCTCTAAGGATATTACAATCTAAATTAAAACTTTTCTGAAACTTCATCCCTTTCCCTCTTCTCTCTCTCTTTTCATACCAATCAATGTATTGATGAAAGCATGCCAGTGCAAGTAGATAAATAGTTACCACTGTGACAGTAAGGTAAACGGCATTTCCGTGAGCTCTGGTTTCCATCCCGGTGTTCCGTTGTGCCAGAAGCGGTTTAGTCATGCTGGCCACATGACCCGGAAAGCTGTCTGTGGACAAACACCGGCTCCCTTGGCCTGAAAACGAGATGAGAGCTGCAACCCCACAGTCACCTTTGACTGGGCTTAACTGTCCAGGGGTCCTTTACCTTTACCTTTACCTTTACCTTTACCTGATGAGTCATTCTATGTATGGAGAGGACAATTCACCAGAAGCCCAGCTAAACTTCTTGAGTGAGACTGGATTCAGTCGTGAGATGAAGCAAGGCATCCTTTGTGGTGGCTCTGATGAATGGAACATTTTACCTGTCTTTAAATGGTAACACACAAACCCTGCAAAAAGCAACGTTGTATGTTTCTTAGTTTTCATGGAGAAGTCAGATTATGCCTGTCATTAATTTTTTAGCTCTGATTTCTGCTTTGCAGAGGGTTGGACTAGATGTCCCTCAGAGTCCCTTCTATGATATCATGTAAAAGCTTTTCTATCCAGCTTTGCATGAGCGATGAGGGAGGGGTGGTTGACAGCATTTTTAAGCGGGTTGTTGTTGTTGTTGTTATGTGTTTCTTAGGGTGCATAAACTTAAACTGATATAACGGTCATGCCTTTCGCACAGAGAACTCTGAAAATTGTAGTTCAACCAAGACGTCTAAGGTTCTCTCACCGAATTCTCGGCCTCCCTCACCTATCTACAGTTCCCAGGATTCTTTGCGGCAGAACCATGGTCATCAAAACAGCATACAACTATGTAATGAAAGCAATGCTATTTGGTCATTGAATTCCAGAGGGTTGTTTGATTGGACATTGCACATTTTATTTTCAGTGGCTTTGGGGAGAGAGGGAGAGAGAGAGAGAGAGAGAGAGAGAGAGAGAGAGAGAGAGAGAGAACGCCCAACTGGGTTTATAATCTCCTAGATAAATACAAGGAGAACAAATTGAAGGGAGAAGGAGTGGAGGGAGAAGCTTTGGCAGATGAATGTCATCTTGATTGCACCAGCTATTAAGATGCAGAAAATCTTGTTTGCTCATTCAGCCACTGCAGTTCCAGCCATGGGCACCCCACTAGTGCAGCCAACAGCGAGACTGCAAGGTACCGCTTATGGATTTTAAGAGTGTCAAAAAGTTTAAAGAACGCTGGGTTAAGGCTGTCAGGCCTTCTGTCCTGAAGTCATCCTGATGTGCTGGCCCATTGGAGGGGTCCACAAAGAAGATGACCTTCTAAACAGTGTGAAATGCTCTGTAATGCATGCTCACAATGGGATGAAGCGGTTGCCCCTTTCTCTCTGAATAGGCCATTCTTTGTTTGGCATCTGCTGAGATGTCCAATACTGTCTTAACCCCGTATGAAATGTCTCTCTTAAGCTTAAGCCGCCAAGAAAGTTCTCCGTTTTTGAAACAGGATGTGATTCCAAAGAAAGCTATATTGGTTTGAATTCTTTTGAAAAGAGACGTGTTTTGAAAACAGTCCAAATACAAACATATATTATACACACACACACACACACACACACACACACCTATATATATCTATATATATATATATAATCAGTCTTAAACACACTATAACTGAAAAGTAACTGCAGCTGAAATCAATTGAGCATACTTCCATGTAAATCTATTCAGAACAGAACTCTGCAGCCTTTCCTTGGCCTTGAAGTCAACTCAAAGAATCAGCGCACATTTTTTTAAAAAGAAAAAAAACCTGGAGTCATGAAAAAGTATGGGGAAACATTTAAAACGCTTGCAGAAGAATGTAATTTGTAGGAATAGGCTAGTCTGGATTGGGTGTCTCTATATTCACTTTGCACTGTGGTAACTGCTTTTCTCAGCACAGAAAGCTTTGAATATTTGGAGATGATTTAAAGCCAAAAGGACTCTTGGGGAAAAAAGGAAATCGTGAAATGGCATAGCTAGTACAGTGAATAAAATGTCTCTTCACCCCAAAGCAGCATGCACCCTTTTGTCCAAAGGCAGAGAAGTTAGAAAGGCTGTTGGATAAAGGCAATCCCCTCAGACATTTGATAGCCATTTTCTTTCAAATCTACGAGCCTATTGTAAACTCTCCCCATCAATCGAGTTAAAATTATACATTGAACTAAAATTATACATCCACCTGTAAGGCATCAGATTCCAGCTGGTTAAGGCTGCCATCTTTTAACCAGCCATATTATGGACACAGAGACCAAACATTCACAATGTTAGCTGCTAAAACAAGCAGGTTGTAAAAGGATCTCATTGCAACTATTGCTGCTGCTGCTGCTGCTGCTGTTAATTTACATAACACTTAATTGACAAGATGGCTTCTAAGTGGTTTACAAAACAGAAATACCAATTGCCCAACATTGTTAAAATAGAGAATAACTAAAAATACACAAAAACGTAAATCCTATTAAAACAATTACATACACACACACACACACGTCTGTGATTACATACCCTCCAACATTTTTCTGATGAAAATAGGGACATCCTATTCCATAATAATACTAATGTTATACCCTGCCCATCTGACTGGGTTGCCCCAGTACTAACATTTAAAACTTCCTTATACAGGGCTGCCTTCAGGTGTCTTCTAAAGGTGGTATGGGCACTAATCTCCTTGGCAGTGGTGGAGCTTCATGCTCCGGCACCGGGGGTGGGAAGCAGGCGGGGGTGGGGCTGGCGCGCATTCTGGGGGCCGGGTGTGCCGCCCGCAGGGGTGTGACGTGCGTTCTGGGGGTGTGGCATGTCCCCCGCAGGGGCGGGGGCGCGTTCTGGGGGCGGGGCGCACAGCACAGGTGGGGGGCAGCCGAGATGGAACCCTACCACGATCGCGCTGCCCAGGGTGCCCTGCCCCCTACACCCCGCCCTTCCTACGCCAGTGCTCCTTGGCTCAGGGGGTCACATAATTCCATACCCTCTGATGAAAATAGGGACATCCTACCATACCCTCCAACATTTCTCTGATGAAAATAGGGACGTCTTCAGGAAAACCGGGACATTCTGGGATCAAATCAGAAACTGGGATGGCTTCTGTAAATCTGGGATATCCCTGGAAAATAGGGACACTTGGAGGGGCTGTGATTAAAATGTACAAAAAGACAATCTCATTAAAATGGTACTACAGTTAATGCAGGAGACTTGGGTCAAGAGCTGAAGGGAAAGCTTGTGTAATCAGGTGCATCCTCAGAAACCAGCAGGATGGGTCCTCTGCACTGAGTGTATTCCACAACACCGGTGCCACCGGTGCAAAAGACCACTTCAGTGTCACCACAATACCCCTGTGTAACTATTTTAACCAATTGTTAAATACAGAGGGAGTTTCCTCTATTTAACCACACTGTGCCAGATTGACTTGAGGTCAGTGGCGAATGCAGTGTGCAATTCCCCCCCCCCCGGCCGCCTCCTCCCTATGGCAAATGTCCCACCTGCTATTCAACCCGGCAAAATGTACCATCACCCACTGGAGATTTTGTTTCTTCTGGGGGACGTGGAATCTCACACAGCCAAAAAAGACTGTCTACATTAAAGTTCCTATGGATGATGGTTTCGTCACCTGCAATAACAGCAGCCTATAAACACTACAAATGGCGGGCTCTCTTTGTAGAAAAAGATGAGAGGCGGAGAATTAAAGGCAAGAAATAATTAGACAGGCAGATTTAAAGGCAATCTGGGGCAACTGTGTGTTTTCTACTTTGCTCTGTGTGTGTGTGTGTGTGTGTGTGTTCTGCCAAAGAGAGTGGAGCAGACAGGGTTACTTTCTCCTGCCGTGATTTTAAATTTTTGCCTGTGCAATATCTGCCTCTCCTTTGGATGAGTTAGAAAGTGTCATTTTGCTATGGTTCCCTGGAACAAGAAAAAAAAAGGCTAGACCTCTGCCCTTGACCAGAGCTAGAGTTTAAACCGTTCTGCATCTAGCATGACACAGCTATCTCATCTACCAAAGACTCGCACGGCATGTAATATACCCACGCCGTTTCATCCTATTTCGGCATCAGAAGCTGATGTAACGCAAATAAATGTGGACAGCAAGAGTCTGATATAGGAGCAAGAGAGAAACTAGTAAAAAGAGTGGGGGGAGCATGTAACATTTGAATGTAGCAACAGCAATACAGCTATCCCATGGTTGCCATAGTTATAATCCATAGGAGACATTCATTGTAAGGGTAGTATTCATGCCAGTCCCATGTCCAGGGATATGTCTTTCCCGTTCTGAAGCAATATTCCTACACCCGAACATTTTAATTTTCAGTTCCTTCAATTAATTTTTACAAAGAACTGGTGCCGTGAAATCATCTCACCACCTGATCACATCAGAGAATCGTAATTCCACTTCAGCCGGGTCTTGGTTGGTCATTTTGTATTGAAGGTTTCTAGAAGATTCTCTCCCTGCACATTTCAAAACAACAGTGAAACAGAGAGATACATATTTTTCAGTATTCAGACATTTTGAAACCCATTAGCTGAATGTTGGATAAGAAAGTTGCTCTTTTTTATTGTTGTGGTTGTTGTTCTTTTTATTCTAAGTGTTTTATTATCTCCGCTGCTTTTTATGAACATTTCAAAGTATGCGTTGCTAGTTTCATATAATTCCGGGACTTGATTGTATTTTATTTTCATGTTTGTGTCTTTGCTTCCTTGAGGGTCCCATCAGATGTACATTTAAAGTATAATTAAAAGTATATATACATTTCAGCATTTTCTTACTCCCCTCCCCATCTCTATATGAGTGTTGCATATGTACCTTTATTACATATGGCCCACACAATATAAGGTGCTGTACTCTGTTGTATCATGAGCATGGGAAAGAAACCTACCTGATCCACAATTTCCAAAACAATACACAAACCGAAACCCAACCATCCTTCACAATCTGCCCATGTCTGAATTGCAATGCAGAGCCACAAGTAATGTGGGTAAAAACATGTATATGCTAGGGGGAATTTGCTTGGTCAATATATAATCTGTATAATAGGCCAAAATGCACATGAACATTTGGAAAATCCACAGCTAAATGCTGGTGAATTTTTATGACAACATTAAAAGAAAAATTGCAAGCATATGAAAATGTGAAGAACCAAATTTAAGACTGGAGAAACAATAAACGGAGAAAAGCAGAAACTGACAAATTTGCCCACCCCTAATTCATGAGCATCCCTGTTCATTGGTGGGAGGGTGCCTTATGTGTAAAACACAGGCATGAAACGTTTTGTATTTCCTTTGTCTTACATTTTAATTTTGTAACCCCGTTAACATCTTTCTTCTCCAGAATATCCAATCCTGTGTTTATAGTCATCTTTTCGGTCAGCATGCAAGGTTGGATCTGTTGCTTATTCTCAGCATAGCTTCCTCTCTTTTTTGTCAATCTCTCGTGTGTCTTGATCCCCAAGGACAGACAGGAGGGGGAAAGAATTCCAAACTGACAATTCTTGCTCAGCTTTCTTTCTTTTTAGAAAAGGAATCTAGAAATAAAGCTCTTGAAATGTAACTTTTATCCACCAGGTCTTTGAAGGGCCCAAACAAACAAATTCCGAAGATTGTATTCTGCCCTACTTCTCCCAAGTCACCTTGTCCTCCTCTCCAAGTCAGTACAACATATCTAGTTTTAAGTTTGCTGCATCTCCATATCCATTTAAGATTTTTTTTGTGTGTGTGAACACATGCACACCAGCATTTTAGTGCATATTTCTCCTAACATACACATTTCACATGCAATTTTGCCTAATGTACAGGTTTTCCCAGGCTGCTTGTTTTCCCTAGTGTGTAGGTTATTTTCACCAATACTTGCATTTTTATGTACACTGTTTCCCTATTTTTGTACATGCATTTTGCATGGAGAACTGCGCAGCAAAAACGTGAAAAGCGACGCTTTGGCGGGATCTCTGTGTTTCGGTTCACATTTCAGGAAGCGTGAATTGGGTAGGTTTGCATTCTTAAACCAGATGCTGCCCCACCATTCCTGAAGGATGCACCCCCTGTTATTTGGGAACATAATAACAAAACACATACCTCTGTGGTAGGACTTTGATAGTATGCTAAATAACTGACTATTTGCTGCTCATTAATAGTACCCCCAAATCTGCAACCTAAGTTTGGCCATCTCACACCTTGACACACTATTGAGTTGCCTGCACCTCCCGAATAGTCTGGTCATCCTTGGAGGAAATTTCCATCGCAAAAGTTTCGGAGGTGTGTCTTTTATAAATGTAGCGCCATTTCACACTGTTAATAGCCAAAGAAAGAACTCTTTAACACACACACACACACACACACACACACACACACAAAAGAAGCGTTCCTTCCTTGTTAAGTGGATAAATTACTTTTTATATAAACTGCATTTTGGATGTGTTCCTTAAATATTTTGTGCTAAGATACTGCCTTGGGTAATCAAGATTTCCACCCCACCCCACCCCATCCATATTCATATCTATGTAGGAATTCCCAGGAGGTGTTTCTGTTTTTAAAAGTGAAGGTGTTATGGAAATTCGCATCTTTCATGTGCATTATCTGGGATACACTTTGAAATAGATACATACATATAAATAATGGGTCAGGAAACTGATTAAATTGACACATTCTATAAAAAAATGAAGCAAATTCATTTTAACTACCCTCGCTAACTATGGAAATGTTTTCCTGATCTGTGTTGACCAAGATGTTTTGGCCACCACTACCACTTAGACTCCAGACCTCACCATCAACTTACGGAAACTCAACAGAAATCAGTGACTTACTTCAAGTCTGTTCACCAACTTGAAATAAGAACAACTCTCTGCAGAATCATGATTTTTTTTATTATACCCTAGCGCCATCTACTGCCCACACATGGAATTTAACACCCACACACCGAAATTTAAAGAAAAACTTCTGCACAAAAAGAAGCAAATAGCTTGGCTTGTGGACTTAACGAGGAAATCAAGCTGGTTCATTATTTATGATTTTCATTTTAATTCTTCCTCACCATCAGAGTGGTTTAGAAAGTAATATATTCAACATAGTCATATACTGAAAGATCTGTTTAACCCCCCCCCCCAGTATTAATAACCATGATAAGAACAAACACAAAGTTGCAATTTCCCCTGATATAATGCATTTTTGTGAGTCATTTCCACCAATATATACATTTTTTCCTGCACACTTTACCCCAGCATATGCATTTTTACACACATTACTCAGCTGGAGAACTGCGTTGCAAAATTCAGAGTTAATGCGAATTAGGAAAGGTGGCTGTGTTGTTCATTTGCTGGTTCCGAAAGTGTGGGTTAAGTCGAGTTCACCTCTAAATGCAAACTGAATTGGATCCCTCCCCCATGCCGACTCAGGAGTAAGTCCCACTGAGTTCAATTGGCCAAAGGCCCACGAGGTACAGGATTGCAGCCTAAATCTGCAAGTGGTCCACAAAGTGCATCCATGATATGTTAAGGTGCTCTGTAACCTCATATTTCAAATATTGCTGAGGCTCACTTCAAACTCTGGGTAACAGGCCCTGTTATCTACAGCAAACATAATCTTCGCTTTAAAATTGATGGAGGGCCAGCAACCATAGGATGAATGAATGGAGCAGATGGAAGTAAGAGCGGGGCCCTTCAGCAAAGGGTAATGTGCTGAATCGGGCAGTGATCCCAGGCATCAGGAGGACAGCGGTCCAAATACGTGCCTATTTTCATGTCTGAAATGAAGGCAGGTGTTGTGTGTGCCTGTTTCTACGCACACCTTTGTTGTGTACGTAACTTCGGATTTCTTGAGGGCACAGTTCAAAGATGACAGGTGTACACACCTAAGAAATGGAAATGTGGATGGGACTTTGGTGAGGAAATGCTACACCCCAAAAAGGAGTAAACGAGAGCCCCGATTTGCATAAAATGCAAAGATGCTAAGTTTTATGTATAGGTATACATAGTTTTGCACTTTTTAAATTTAAAAAACCCCTTACTTTTACATATTTTACACGATTTATGCTTGTTTTTAAGAATGTGACGTTTGGCCGTTGGGTTAGAACAGCTGGGTCAGGTGATGGTTTTCTCCCCCTATTTTAGCCTCTGGTTTATTTGTCTGGTTATAAATTTGATTGTATTGCTGTTTTTATAGACTGGTGCGGCTTCATATGGAGAACAGCATCAAGCAGAGGACAGCCATCTGAAACCCATTCAAATAGAGGACTGTCTTCTCTATGATAGGACACAGGACCATTCTTATTTTTTATTACTTTATTATTTTCATTTTAAAAAATTGAACTTATATCCCACCTTTTAATGTAAGGAGCTCAAAGTGGTATATAAGGATTTCCCGTTCCTCATTTAATTCCCACAACAACCCTGTGAGGCAGGTTACACTGAGAGACAGCGGCTGCCACCAGGTCACCCAATGAGTTTCAAGGCCGACTGGGGATTTGAACCCTGGTTTTCCAGGTCCTAGTCCAACACTCTAACCGCTACGCTGTACTTGCTCTCCATCATTGACCAGACAGTTTTTGCATCCATGTGAGCCCTCTCTGTACTTCTAGTCCATGCCTTTGTTCCTCCTTAAAAATGACTATAGCTAAAGAACCCTGTACCAAATAATCCCAGTGAATGGGGTCTTCTAGAAATACTTAAGGAGGGATGGAGGAGCCTATGATATAGCTGATGGTGCAAAACTGCAACACGCACCATCCCTGATCATTGGCCATGCTGCCTGGGGCTGGTGGGATTTGGAATCCAAGAACAGCTAGACAGGTTCTCCACCCCTGTACTCTAGTTGCCAGGAAACATGGACACACTCCGTGTCACTTATAAGAGACAAACAGAGACCCCAAGTAAACTGTAGGAAGACCCCATATCAGATGCAGTATTCCTCTGATTTCCTAGGAGTTGCAAGTAGGGGGAGCTCCTCTGTGCTCACGTCCTGCTTGTTGTGGGCTTCCTGTAGCCATGTGTTCCTGTTGGCTACTATGAGTCCTTGCCTAGATGGGTCTTTGGCCCGAGCCAACAGGGTTGTTCTTTGATTGCTTTTGCCTTCCCATAGGGTGCATAGATGGGGGACAACCTGTGTGGGGCACACACAGGTCTACCCTCCAACATGTGGAAACAGTCAGCCACATCTGTTGCCTGAGGCAACTGCCTCACTCTGCTTAATGATAGGGCCGGCCCTGCTTTCCATTTTGTGTACCGCTGATAGGGAAGCTGAGGCCCAGGGGCCAAATGCAACCCTCCAGGCCTCTCTATCTGGCCCTTGGGTCTTTCCAGGCCACACGCCTTCCCAAGCCACATTGCTTGCCTCCTTGCTTTGCAACCCCTTGACTTTGCCTGGCTGGAATGTGTCCTTGAACTCTGATAACACTCGCTGAGATAAGGAGAGCATAAAAACTAGCCCACGGTACAAAATAACAGTGACTGCAGTTGCCCTGACAACTTTTGCATCTGGCCCTCATCCACCCCTAGCATGTGGCCCTTTGAAGGTTTCCCAGAGGAGAATGTGGCCCTCAAGGTGGAAAAAAGTTCCCTATGCCTGGGATCTATGGATTTGTCTTCAGGTGGCAGTTGCCTTGGTATATTATCAGCTCTCTTTGCTAAACCAGAAGTCTTTCTTTCTTTCATTCCTTCCAGCTCTGCTTTGGAAACATACTCATAAGACGGCCCACTGCATCACCTCCTAAAGCATAGATTTCTGCCTAATAAAAACGGTAAGTCATTTTGTCGCTGCCTTAGGCTCTAGGAGGGAGGGAAGGAGGGATGAGGGGAGGAAAGGAATTAACACCTGCTGCATGGCATCACAAGGCTACTACTCCTCATGATACTAACTTGCGGAGGCAGGTGCATAATATCATATTATGATATTTCTACAAGCAACGTTCTTCAGCAATGCTCCCTCTTCTCTCTCTCTCTCTCTCTCTCTCTCTCTCTCTCTCTCACACACACACACACACACACAAACACACAACACCTTGGTTGCACCTTTCTCCAAAGAGTGCTCTAAATTTTTCTTCATCAGGTTGGAGTTTTAAACATATGCAAAAATAATGTAAGCAAAAGAGGAGAGAGAGAAGAAGGAAGGAAGACTATGGAGCAGGGATGGAGAACCCCAAACCTGGGAGCTAGATGTGGCCCTCTGTGCCTCCCTCTGTGGCCCTCAAAACTCTTTCCAGGCCACATCCCTTAATGTTTTGCTTCCTCCTTGAGCATTTTTACCTGGCTGGAATGTGTCCTTGGACTATCAATGCTGTATTGCTTGCCTGGATGCTTTCCATTTAACTCAATATTGTTCCCACTGACCAGCAGCATCTCTCCAGAGTTTCAAGCAGAGAGCCCTACCTGGAGATGTCGGGGATTGAACCTGGGACCTTCTGCGTTCAAAGCATCTGTGCCTCCCTCTGTGGCCCTTCCCATACTTCTTGCAAGAGTGCTGCTGGGACTGGCCCTGCATGCAATCCTTCTTCTGATTCAGCAGGGCTTGGAAGGAGTCTTGCTTTAGAAGCAGGAGGAACCGTGCCGGGCAGATTAGACTCATGATCTTAGGGAGTGTACAGCAGCTTTATTTGGGATCTCTGTTGCAAGATCAATGTTGCCTTGTCCATCATCTGGTTCATAAAAGGGGCTTTCTCTCTGGTTTCTGAAGCATCTACCATACTCTATTCGAGCCTAAATCTGTATTACTTTGCATTGTTGTTATGTTTTATAATAGTGAGTTTCACATCTCCCACTTTCTCGGTTAAAGAAATTCAAAGGCCATGGGAATGGACCTGCCAACGCTTGGACAGCACTGAAGCTAGCTGGACATTTGGTCCAAAAGTAACCGCCAAAATGAGACTTGACGCTCTCATGGCTTCCTCCCAAAGCTCTGTTCTCCTTTGCCAAGCTTTGCTTGAAACGTATCCCAGACTCGATTGTCAAAATCACCAAAAGGCCTCCCGATGAATCTGATCAAACTGTGCCAAACTTCCAAGTCTGTAGGGAAACAGAAGCCCAGACCAGGCACAACATTATTTTTTCAGGGTTCACTGCTGGCTTTGCACACTGCTCTGCATGAATTCTGCCTGCCACCCACCCTCCCCAGTGGGTCATTTATTGCCTCCTGGCATTGAGGGAGTATTTTCCTCATCTCGCTTCTCTTGGACTACTGCTTGTTGAATTTCGACTTCAAAGATCAGATCGCTAGACCTCATGAAACGAGAGTTTGCGTTTCCATGAAACAATTGCTGAGGTGTCTGGCAAGTGCTGGTGCAAACTCCTAGGTGCTAGGGATGGGTTATCTGTTGTTATCTATGCCATGTTAACTTGGCACACAATCATATGTAGATCCAATCCATTCCTCTTGTTGTGGATTAAAACCAAACATACACACACACACAAAATTGCTTTTAATTGTATGCATTTTATAAGCATTTCATATGCATCTGGGGTCACACGTGTGGTTGGGTAACATAAGCACCAACTCCTTAGGACTGCAGTGTCTTCAGCCCCCTTGGTATTGTTTAATAGGGAGCTCAGCCCCCACAATACATTGGTGGGGGTCACCCTGCGTTGCATATGAGCACCAGAAGTGTGTGTGTATGTGTGTGCATGTATAACACATGTGCAAGCATCTCATCACATACAAGTGGTCAAGTTGACGGCACTAAAAATTTCCAACCTTAAACCCAGTTCTCTAAATTTCAGCAGCAATTTGGGATTAAAAGAAAACCTTCACAAAAATTCACAGCATTTTCATGTGAATTCCTCCTGGTATTTTTGTATGCAGGTATCGCACACAAATTTCTGCAAGCAATTCCCCCCTAATATAATGTATCTCTTTGCATGCTATTTTCACACCTTTACCATAGTATGTACATGTTTGTACATCACATGCTATTCGGCTAGAGAACAGCCTTGCAAAAGCCAGAGAAGTGAAAATTCAAAGGATGGGTGTGTTTCGGTTCACATATTGTTTTGAAAAGGGCAGATTTGGATTGTTCACCTTTAAACATGAACTGAATCGACTTCCCCCCCCTTCCTGATCCCATAGAATGGCATGCAATTGGAGTGTGCCCGTAAGTGAAAAAGATTACGCAAGTTGCTTCCAGATGAGTGAGCATTCATCCTGATTTGTTTGCAGGGAGTTTAAGTCAAGCTTTATCACACTTTTCAGTGCATTTTCCCATTACTTCCCTTATCGCCAAAAAGTCTGATCATGTGGGGAAGCAGGCTTCTTGCTCAGGAGCTCCAAAACAGCTTTAGTTGCGGAACCTAAATTCGCTGATATGTGACTGCATCCTTCTCACAAAGTATAGCATCCCTCTGGAAATACCCACAGACTCCTTCCATTTGAATGGGTGAGGAAGAGCTCTCCTGTCTTCTTCAGCACATCAAAGACTGTTAACTGAAGTGTTTCCTGCCTATGCAAATGCTGTGTCTGATCCCTTTTTATATCATAAAACATTTCACAGAGGGAAGACAGTCTTGGGCACCCACAGAAAAAGGATAGGCCTCCAAGGAAGTTTAAAGAGGAGGAGTGCCTCTCGTGCAGAGAGAGAAGCGAAATCCCCTCCTTAAGGGGAGACTCGAGGCAAGACCATCCTCGAGGAGCGAGGAAGAACATCAACCAGCTCAGAGGCAGGGTGCTAAGAGCAGCGAGTTTTTCAACAAACAAAGACCAAATAGAGGAGGGGGGGGGATCTGAAGCAAAAGGCATCTCAATGGCAATCTGAGTTGAAGGGCTCAGTAGGGAACCTCACTAGGAACCTTGACAAATGTGACTCAAATAACTGTGATCTTTAATACACGATTCCCCGGCAAAGATTACTGAACAATCACTGCCACCCTCCCACTAGGAAAAGTGTTCTTTTAAAAAAAAATCCCCTCTCGTTCAGCTGGGAGGTGGTATGAACACACCAGGGTGGTTTAAACCACTTTTGACGGTGTAAAGTGCCTTAACGCCAGCGTTTACATTTCAAGTGCTTTGTTCTCATGCCCACGCAGCCCTTGCAGGTCTAGTGCAGTTTATTTCGGAATGTGTTCCAGGAAACTCTCTCACACGCACATCCATGCACACATCTCTCTCTCTCCCCCCCCCCCCTCATTATCAACAAGAAGACAACATGGGTGGTGCTGTGGGTTAAACCACAGTGCCTAGGGCTTGCTGATCAGAAGGTTGGTGGTTCGAATCCCTGCCACGGGGTGAGCTCCCGTTGCTCTGTCCCTGCTCCTGCCAACCTAGCAGTTCAAAAGCACATCAAAAATGCAAGTAGATAAATAGGTACCGCTCCGGTGGGAAGGTAAACGGCGTTTCCGTGTGCTGCTCTGGTTCACCAGAAGCAGCTTAGTCATGCTGGCCACATGACCCGGAAGCTGTACGCCGGCTCCCTCAGCCAGTAAAGCGAGATGAGCACCTCAACCCCAGAGTCGTCTGCGACTGGACCTAATGGTCAGGGGTCCCTTTACCTTTACCAACTAAGGCCGTGTCGTGACTCTAATGCAGGGGTACAGAACTTCAGGCGGGGGGGGGGCACAAATGCATCCCTCTTGACTTTTTAGCTGGCCCTCAGAAATCTCCCCAACCCATGTCCCTCGCTGGCCCTGCTAACACCCAAAGTATTTTTCTTGGTTAGCCTGAATCCTTGTTCTGGTGGTCATGCAAGAAGATCCAGGAATTGTGGGGAGGGGAGACCTTTTACAAAATGGAACTTATTGCAGATTCATATCCCATGATGACGGTGCTGTTATACGTATTTGATGAGGGAAGCCAACATGTTACAAATAAGGACCTAGTAAAGCTCTTACTATTGCTTGACAATACAGTGGTACCTTGGTTTACGAACTTAATCCGTTCTGGAAATCCGTTCTTAAACTGAAACCGTTCTTAAACAGAGGTGCGCTTTCCCTAACGACTTCTCCCGCCACTGGTGCCCTTCCACCATTCAGATTCTGTTCTTAGACCGAGGTAAAGTTCTCAAACTGGGACACTATTTCCAGTTTTGTGGAGTTTGTAAACCAAATCATTCTTAAACCGGACTGTTCTTAAACTAAGGTACCACTGTACCTAGAAGGTGGAAGAATTTAGGAGACAGCTTGCTATTTGAATGTTACCAGCGAACATGGACAATTGCATTCATGGAAAAGCTGGCGCAAGAGGTGAAAGGCGGGAACAATTTTTAAAAGACAGAAGGAAAGCTTCAAACGGCATGGTATCTCTTTATTAAATATGTAGGCCAATGGGAAATCAGACACCACTGGGCTGGCTCACAGAGGCCAGGTCTTTGCTCCTCTCTGAGCAGAATGGAAATGAACATAGGTGTCCAATGCTGCCATTAAATGTAATCTTAGCATGTTTAAGGGTGTGTGTTCAATATACAACAGGCTGTGCCATTGCAAACAGGAACTAGGCAGGAAGAGCATGTAGTTTCTCACACATTGTGGATTATTTACTGAGATCCTTTCACAGGCACCATAGGAGGTGCACACTGGCACCCAAAGGAACCAAGGTGATGCCTACAGGGCAGGAGACGAGACTTGGATGGGCGGACTGCCATGCTTTCAAGGTAATCAGTCATTTGGACCACAGTTTTGTGCCTATGCATACAGACAAAAATCAACTTACGTCGCTTTAACAAAATGGACCAGCTCAGGGTAGAACTTGCATCTCTCTTTACATCCCAAATACCTCCAAATAATTAGTTATAAGGGGGTCTCCTTTGCCTCCATTTCCAGGGCCTAATTTAGGTGCTTTATCAAAATGATTTAAAATGGCTCTCTCACAAGGAAGCCGTATTTCAGAGCTTTTATTTATCGGGCTCTTCCAAAAGTGTGTGTTTTAATGCACATCCTGACTTTTTGCCAAAGCTGTCCGTCGAAACGTTTGAGACTAGAGCTGCCCTTTCCTGGGGAGTTATATTTATGAGATTGTTCATATTAATACAGACCAATTCATCAAAATAAATCTTTCCCAGAGGCTTATAAATCTCACCCCCAGCCAGTAGAATTCCCCCATCCAACAGCTACACTCTGGACAGTGTCCTTACCTGGTAAACTTCAGCCAAAGTATTGCAAACAGAAATGGTTAGTGTCAGAACTTGGTAGGGGAAACCCAGTCTTTACTGCTGGTGGGTGGTGGTTTCCTGCTGCAGCTTTTGCTTAACTGTCATGATATTATTATTTTCTTGGAGTTTTGTTTTTGATACTAAGTTTTAAAATACTCCAATAATTCTTTTCCAGTAGTGCACAAAATATATTTTAAGAACCTAAGAACAACTCTGGCAGATCAGTCCAGTGGCCCATCTAGTCAGCATTCTGTTCTCACTGTGGGCAACCAGATTTTATTCATTTTATTCATTTATTAAATTTCTAGACCACCCTTCACCCAACGATCACAGGGCAGTTTACAATAGAAAAACACAAAAGTACCATACCATAGTAACAAACAAAAATAATAACCCCACCCACCCAGTTTAAGAGACCAGATGCCTCTGGGAAGTCTGCAAACTGAGCATGAGCACAACGACATTCCCTGCCCCCTCCTGTGGTTTCCAGCAACTGGTGTCAGAAGTGTTGTTGTCTCCAACACAATCTCTGGTTCTTTGTGCTTCAGTCTTCTTCCCCCTCCTTGCTTTGGTATTAGCACTGGACTGTCTCCTGCCCTTACTTCTGCATCCAGCTTTGGACCTTGACTGTTCTCTGTGCTTGACCCTCTAGCTTGTTGAAATTATGCTGCTCCTTGAACCCTGTGCTCTTGGCTAAGTATTTTGTTAAAAGGCTTTCCGCCCTCCTTGGCCTGAAATCCTTGACCAAGGGTGGAGAACCTTCTTGGCTCCACAGGTCAGAACCTTAGTAACCTGTCAGTCGCACAATGTCATAATGGTGCTACATGATTGACAGGTGGGTGGTCCAGCTGGGTGAAAATATCACTCCAAGCTGCTCTGAGCTCTGACTAGGCCACTGAGTGGCTGGCTAGTGGCCGGTAGGACAGAAAGCCTTGTTGATTTGTTCCATAACATTCAATGGGAGCTGAGACAGAATGCAGGCTGCGGAGTCGTCTCTACTCTCTTTCTACAAGCGTACCTTCAGCCTACTCCACAAATAACTATGTTATCACTAAGGCTGAACCTAGCCTGAAAACCGGTGCTGCCCAACTATTAAGTGGGTTTGAACCCTTGCTGTGTTTAAATTAGGTGCTGGTAAACATTGTTTAAAGAATTAAAACACCAAAGAAATCAATCATAATTCAATTTCTTATTATTATTATTTTTAGTGTGCATTTGATGATGAATGACAAGATGTACTTTCACAAGCGATTGAAGCATATAACCAAAAAAAGCACAATACATTCCCTCTTCTCCTTAATGGCATAGGCTAAATTATCCATTACATGCAGAGGCAGCATAAAAGCCATTCTGAACATCGAGCGGTGGATCAAAGAGAGGGGCGATAACTTGTCCACAGGAGCAGGCCACGCCTCTCAAAGTCTGAGAACAAGGATAAGCAGTCTGCATTTTAACTACCTCTCCTGGACTTAAAACAGTCTGCAAAGTCTCCTACTGCGGCGAGTGTCAAATACTAGCTACAAAGATCTTCTTTGCCCACTTTGCTTTTCTATTACAAATGACATTTTCCTCACCAGTTTCAGGTGAATTGAAGTGAGCTGCGTGTTTTTTAAAAAAAGAAGAAGAAGAAGAAGGAAAGAAAGAAAGAAGCAAATTAAATTCTGCTCAGCTCTTCCTGGAACAGAAAGTAGAGAGAATGGATTTCCAGAACATTCTGTGGTACCTCAAAACTTATTTAGCCCTGTCCAGCCGGTTAGAGCTCTAGTTCCCAGAGCAGTTTAATAGTCAATCCCACTTTTCCAGGAAACTCTGGGAATTATAGCTCTGTGAGAAGAATAGGAACTCTCCTAACAACTCTCAGCACCCTTATCTAACTTCTATGGGGGGAGCCATGACTGTTTAAAGTAGTATGATGCTGTTTTAAATGAATAGTGCAGATGGGGCCTGACTGACAGGTGGCACGATGCCCCTACTGTTCCAACAATGACATGTCTGCCTTTCTCTTCTTCCTTGGTCAGCAGAGCCACACCCTCTCTCTTCTTGCACATCGCTAGGCCTCCAGAAGAGCAAGCTCCTCACTCCACCACCTGACCATGCCAGGAAACATGGGTTGGAAGAACATTCTCTCCAGGTCATTCCCCAGACCAGTCCAAATGGATGGGGTGTGTAGGTGGAGGAGCCTCTCATCTCAGAGCAGGTGAGCAAATTCAAGTGAATCATCAGGGGTATGGTGGTATTGGGGCTGGGGCTGGGGAGAGCAGCTTGAGAGATTTCCAGGGCGAAAACGTTGAAAGCTCTGGCCTGATCGCTTTTGACAAGCTCATTGCGGCCCTCTCTCAATTGGAACCATTTGTGGTGCTGTATTAACGTGATGAAACCTATCCCCCAGCAAAAACAGAACCCGAAAGGTTGACACAAGAGCTGAAGGCCAAGTGAAACCAGATCTGTTCGGCGATCTCTTAAAGAAGATGGAAAGCTAATAAAACACAGGTTTTCCTTTTCTCTCTCTCTCTCCTCCCTCCCTTTTATGCCACATATTGACCATCATTCTCCACCAGGTAGAAGAGAATAACGATGTCAATCCAAAACTAATTGACTCCATCCCTTTCCGCTCTGTCATGGTCGGCATTTTTCTCCGAGGGTCAGGATGTGTTAGGAAACAACTATTTCATGACCTGCCCCTCTAAATGTTCTGCATTCCCCCTCACTCCAATATATGGAGAGGAGGCTGGTATTTAATGAACGGAGTCTGAGTTGCAGTTCTGTTGGATTTCAGCCAACTTGGGGGTGTTGACTGACTTCACTGATTCCGATTAGGCTGTGTCTGGAATTGCCATTACTGCGCCCCTTACAAAATCTCCATTACCCTGGATATCTGTTTAAAACTTGATCTCGTACTATCTCTTGATGTAATTCCTGCATGGGAATACGTCCCTGGGGGGTGCTTCTCATTACTGCTGGTGGTAATCTTATGGTTTGGGTGCTGGGTCCTGTGTGCTGGGTCCTGTAACTGGCAGCATACATCTGATATATATTATCTGTGAGAGCAGCATGGCATTCCTGCAAAGTATACAATAATCCCAAACTGTGTGTGTGTGTGTGTGTGTGTGTGTGTGTGTGTGTGTTTCTTACAACCTGGTAGAACTTCTACCTAAGCCAGTTTGGTTTGGTGATTAGAGTGTCAGATCAGGACTTGGAAGACCAGAAGAAGAAGAAGAAGAAGAGTTTGGATTTGATATCCCGCTTTATCACTACCCGAAGGAGTCTCAAAGCGGCTAACATTCTCCTTTCCCTTCCTCCCCCACAACAAACACTCTGTGAGGTGAGTGGGGCTGAGAGACTTCAGAGAAGCGTGACTAGCCCAAGGTCACCCAGCAGCTGCATGTGGAGGAGCGGAGACGCGAACCCGGTTCCCCAGATAACGAGTCTATCGCTCTTAACCACTACACCACACTGGCACACCAGAGTTCAAATGCCCACTCAGCCATGAAGCTCACTAGGTGACCTTGGGCCAGTCACTGCCTCTCAGCCTGACCTACCTCACAAGGTTGTTGTGGAGAAAAAGGAGGGATTGCAGTGCAGTGCAGTGCAGTGCAATGCAATAAAATAAACCCACCATTTTCTTACAAGTAAAACTGGAAAAACACGCCTTGTTTAAATTTTGGTAGGACTTCCAAGGCCACAAAAAATGACCTTAAGATGCATCCCACCAGCTGCCAATTGCTCTCCTTGAGCCAAAACGGACTCTCGGTGACAGATTTTAGAAAAGCCAGTCATGGCACTACAAACCGGATAGAGCAAAAAACAGCCTGCAGTTCTGAGCTATCTGGAACTCTGCAGCAAATAATTTTAAAACTCGCATTCCTCTTGCTTTCAAACATGTGCCTCAAAGCTTGTTGTAATTTAGCTTCTACGCACCTCAGGACGGGGGGGGGGATCACACAGGGTTGGGGGAGATCGCTTCATTCTTTTGAATTTCTTTTCTTTTCTTTCTGTTGTTTTTTTTTAATGGCCTAACTTCTAAAGGAGCAGGTGGAAAGCAGGCTAAACAGACCTCCAAGGTCAGTGTGGCAGAATTTCAGAGTCCAGTTAACTCATTAAGTTTAAGTGGAAAATAGGGGATGAAAGCTTCGTTTAGGAAGAATTAAGGAAATACCTAGGAATGGGTTTACAAAGTGAAATATTTTCTCTCAAAGCTAAAAGGTTAGCAGGTTGGTCTCTCCCATCTGTGACTGATTAAATGTGTTTGAGGGGACAGGTGGCTTTAGGAAATGTAATACTTAAAGAGCTTTTAAAATATTTTCGGCACTTTGGCCGGGTTATTGAATTCATTCTTGCCAACTCAGCAAGACGGTGTCTTGAAAAGCACCACCACCACCCACTCATAGCTGCAGTGCTTTCTCAAAATTATCTCCTTATCAAAAATCCACAGTGCCTAGGTCAATGCCAAGGCATGGTAAATCTGACTGCTGCTTACTAACATTTATGGAAGCGTTTACCATTCACAATAGTTTAACTTGGAATGGGGAAGAATTTTGGTTTGGCTCACCTTTTTACTGTGACCTTTCCTAACCCCAAAAGCAATACGTGGGAACGGAAACACATCTGTCCGTCAAAATTCACACTTCTCCTGACTCTAAGATATAGTTCAAGCAAATAAATGGATACAATAATGTGTCTATTAGGTAAAGGTGTGCATTTTTTGTAAGTGAAAATAGCGTAGAAAAATACATCGTATTAGGGGAAATTGCTTGCAAGAATTTGCACATTATTATTCTTGTTTATAAAACCCAGTTAAAAAGAAGAAGGAATGTGTACTAAAATGCTGGCAGATGTTGTAAGGGTTTGTTTCTTTTTACAATGAGATAGGGAAAGAAACCGAAATTGACGGTTTCAACCATCCCTAAGTTTAACTGATTGGAAGGGTTGGTTCTGCTGTCTTAGGCATAGCGTCATGGCAGTAAGTCCAACAGGCAATAATGGTTGCTGACATGCAATGGCTAGAAGACATGTAAAACTTATACCTCACTTTTTTATTAAAATAAACTCAACGCGGGCTACAATGCAAAACAACAAAGACACACTATAAAACATAACTGAAGTGTTTTTGATTGTTGGAAACACTTCAAACCAACCTTAGTACACCTTGGAGCCCGGCACGCTTCCTTCAGCGCACGTACCTCTCCTGTACGTTCTCCTTGCTGCCGTCTCCTGTGCTATTCAGCAGAGTTATCTTCTCTTATCTTCTCTCACGCAGCGGGGTTGTGTATGCCAGCATATTACAGACAACAGAGTCCGGCTTCTTTCTAATCTAGAAGCTTTATTTTACAAGGCATAAATCATTACATTCCGGGAGAGTCGCAAGCCATGTTGGTGGCTTCTCCCTTCTCCCTTCTCCGAAAAAACAGAAACAGAAAGTATCACATTACACAGTACAACAGTACACAGAGCATCCGGTGACGCTCTTCCTCCTGTGGGTGGGACAATCTGGTTGAGCTTGTTAACTCTAAAAGCTCCAAACCTCTACACCCCCTCTTGTCCCGCACACAGGGGCGTTGTAAGCTTGCAGCTTACCTCACACAAACCCTCACAGAACTCCCCATGACGTTGGAAGCTCAGGGGCTTCGTGAACCCAACCCTCTGGTTCACCTGACCAGGACAGTACTTCAGCTTCTCCCAGCTGGTCTGAACGCACACGTCTCGAAAGAGAACGTCTAGGTGTTTGGGTCTGGCCTTGACTTGTCCAGACTCTGCCACCAACAAACAAAATTGGTTGTCCTCCCAAACCATCACGGGCAGGCAACTCTGAACGCAGATCTCTTGGACCAAACACCTATAGAACTCCAGTTCCCTGCAAAGCACTGACAACGCACTGTATCTGGCTTCTGCACGAGAACGAGCAATGAGGCTCTGGCACCGGGACTTCAGCCCGCCTAGAGCTCCTCCACACTGTACAACCATTTCAGACACAGATTTCCTGTCCTCGGAATTTGCCCAACCGCCGTCGCACCAGCGCGTGAGCTGGGGCTCACCGGTAGCTGACCACTCCGGGCAAAACTCCTTAGTCTCCTGCAAACTCTGGAGCACTCTCACCATGCCATTCCAGGCATGCACGCTGGGATTTGCAGCCACCTTGCTGAACAGATCCACAGCAACTGCTATGTCAGGTTTGCTCAACCGTGAAGGAAACAGCAGCCTCCCAGGAGCTGACCTAAACACCTCGGGGCTCTCGAACTCAGAGCGTTCCCCGGTCTGACTGTCCTCACCTAGACACATCTCCATGGGTGTTCTGACACTAGCACATTCAGACACTCTGAACTTCCTCAACAACTGCACTACCTTGCCAGTCTGTTTGAGCAAGACACTACCGTCTTCGACTCTGTCTACCTGCACACCTAGGTAAACACCAACAGGGCTTAGGTTCCTGAGCTGGAAAGACTGACCAAGCTCCTCTGCGAACCGTTGCACCTGTCCCCTGGTCTCCACCAGGTAAAGCATGTCCGCACCGGACTGCAGAACTAGACCCTGTTCTGGGCTTACTCCTGCCAGAAACAGGCAGCTATCAGCACAACTCTGGCTGACACCTAGCTTTCTCAAAGCTTCTTGCACGCCTGAGGACCAATCTCTGGCTGACTCCTTCAAGCCAGTGATTGCCTCATGCAAACTCCACACTTGATTTGGCCCGTTGCCCTCGAACCCTGGCGGAGGTACCTCGTACCTCTCCTCATCCAGGTCGGAATCCAAACAGGCATCCAAACCAAAGTGGCTTGCCTCAAAACTGCTTTGAGTTGCGACCGCTAACAGCATGCGTGTGGTTTCGCTTCTGAGAGAGGGCGCGTCCAGTACCTCGGAACAATGGACCCCCTCCTCCTGAGCGAAACCTCTGGCTACTGACCTAGCCTCGCACTGCAACTCGCCAGTTGCTGCCGTCTTGAGTTTGTACACCCAACGACGTTCTGACAGCGTCGTGGTTGTGCACACACCCAAAGACCTCATTGAGCTTACCTGCTCTACCATGGCATCCTGCCATTTCTGGGCCTCACCTTGAGATACCCATTGAACCTTCACAAGGCTTTCCAGTTCACACTGAACCAAACAAGCACTCACGCTAGTGGCCGTGAACCTTTCGGGCAGAATCCCTTCAGTGGATCGTGCAGACTGCTGTGATACCACTTCAGATTCTCCCTCTGCTCCAGTTGCACTGGATTCCACCTGCACGTCCTTGACGTCAGGCATCTCACCTACAGACTTGCTGCGCCTGTGCATCCTAACTGAACCACCTAAGGATGACGTTGGCGCGCCTTTGGGCTCCTGCTTCACTGCCAAAGAACCCCCCTCTTGCTCCAGGACGAGGCCTGCGCCAGGCTCTCCTGGAGAAGAGTTGCCACACAAAGAGTCACCATGCGTGGCCTGACTCCTAGTCCGTGACATAGGAGATGCGGGTGCACTCCCAGGCTGCTGCCTTGGAGTTGCCCCTAGCTGCGCTGCACCCTGGTGATGGCCGGGAACTCGGCCCAAGCCACCAGCAGGTGCTAAAGCCACAGCAATACCCCCTCTTGGGGCTGATCCACCTGGACCACTGCCACCAGCAGGTGGCGCATTGGCCTGTCCAGCACTGACAGGACCATCCAGAACATCAGGGCTTCTAGGGATGTGTTCCAATCCATTCTGCTCACAAAATTCAGCACTCCTGCTGACTAGAACCTGGGTCTGGTCACTATCTGGGTTAACTAACCTCCAGCTATGCAAGCTGGGTTCGCACCCACAGAAAAACACTTTCAGAACCTTGGTATCACCCAGTTCCACCCGGAACCCTTGTGGAAGCTCTGCATCCAAGAGCATGTCTTCAGTGGCAGCATGCAGCATCCTTTGCTGCCTCTCTGCAAGACCACATACCTGTGAAGAAAACAGGTTAGTCACACTGTGCTTACTCCCCCTCTCACTGAGGACCTGGGAACAGCCTACTCCAGTAGAAACCTGCTGTTCCACTGCAACCAGTGGTGCTGCCTCAGTTGCCTCCTTGAGCAACGCAGACCACATGTGGTGAGAGAAAGCATCAGCCAAACACTCAGAACAACACGCTCCCCCCAGGTTAGCTTCTGGCATCCCTTCAGAAACAGCCACATGAACCAGGGAAAAAGGACGCGTGGTTTCCCTTTCAGACGCGGGGTAGCAGGATGTCGACTCCTCGACCTTGCAAACCCTGCAATCAAGAAAGCTGTTACATGCCCTTAACTTGCACCCTTCAGAGAACTCAGGCTGCTTCAGCACACTGTCCCAGTGGCGACTTGCCAGCCTTTGGTACCACTGACACAAACATAAGTGGTGCACGGGCACATTGGTGCACTGAGCAAGCACTGCATCAGCGCTACCACCTTCCGCTGTTCTGGCTTGAGGCCCCTCGACAGCAAACAGCCCGTCCTGGCTGCATTCCATGCGTAGAAGCATCTTCTGGCCCCTGCAAGCAGAACAGGTGATAAGCACAAAACAAACAGCAAAAACATTGGACAGAAGGTTTGACATAAACAAATACAGAGTTATGTCAACAGCCACAGAAAACGCCAGTTCTGTCCCTTGGATCTGTCCCTTGACTGTTAGCAAAAAGTCAAGCCTTTTCTTGCCTCCAACAGTCAGTTCTCCAAACTGCTCTATAGGAAAAGATATGCAGTTCCTCACAAGTCCACCAGGAGGAACGACGACGACGACGGCAACCATCACACGCAGCCCACCAGGGTTGGCCTCTCTCAGCGTTGCCTCGGTGACTGCATCACAACAGTAGGCATCCTCTTCCGCCTGGGCTGTGGTAGAGCTGTTGCGATTCTCATGGCCAGTACCACACGTCATGTCCTTGGCCTTATCTTCAGCCATGCACGTCAACAAAAGACCAGGTGCAGGCTACGTGCCAAAACACAGCTCACAGTCAATGCCTTTTACACTGGCTTCAGACTTGGAAACAGCCCCTCCCTTTCTGGGAGCAAAGCCCACGGCGATCTGGCCCCCCTCCTGCTTTCCATGGCACTGTTGCTGCACAACAGCCATAAGCCGAGCTGGGGGCGAGCTTTCCAAAGCCACTTCAGCCAGTCCCTCAGCCCCAGGAAACTGGGCTAGGGTCTTCTTTCAGGCTTCACAAGCACTGGCCAGACCTTCCTCCTCACAGGCGTTGGCCAGAACATCAACGCTCTCAGGGAACAGCCCTCTGCATTGAAGCTGTGAGGCTGGAGGTGCTTGCAAACAAAAGCTTCCCTCCTCCTTGCTGGGAATGCTATGGCTCCCTCCATCTTGCCCAGGGGTAGCGTACTTACGAATCTGTAGCTTCTCACCCGGCTCCACAGATGGGGGTTTCACCAGAGAGGGCACAACTGCTTTTGCAGCCCTCGATCTGGGCTTCCCTGCTGCTGCTTTCCAAACACTGGCAGCAGGTTTTAGGCTCCTGAGCCATTCAGCAGACTGCTGAATGCTCCTGCTGGCAAAGCAAACTTCCCTGGATGCTCCATCACAGTCCAAACCAGGGAGGCACTGCACACACAGTCTGGAACTCCTCAGAACAGCTCCTGAACCAGTCCAGAATAATAAACAAGCGAAAATATGGGACTTCCATAACCTGAAGTGTTTTTGATTGTTGGAAACACTTCAAACCAACCTTAGTACACCTTGGAGCCCGGCACGCTTCCTTCAGCGCACGTACCTCTCCTGTACGTTCTCCTTGCTGCCGTCTCCTGTGCTATTCAGCAGAGTTATCTTCTCTTATCTTCTCTCACGCAGCGGGGTTGTGTATGCCAGCATATTACAGACAACAGAGTCCGGCTTCTTTCTAATCTAGAAGCTTTATTTTACAAGGCATAAATCATTACATTCCGGGAGAGTCGCAAGCCATGTTGGTGGCTTCTCCCTTCTCCCTTCTCCGAAAAAACAGAAACAGAAAGTATCACATTACACAGTACAACAGTACACAGAGCATCCGGTGACGCTCTTCCTCCTGTGGGTGGGACAATCTGGTTGAGCTTGTTAACTCTAAAAGCTCCAAACCTCTACAATAACAATTGCATGTTCAATATAACAATATCAAGACCAGTAGGGAAGTGTCAGGGCATTGATCCATATAGCTCAATATTGTCTACAGCAGTGTTTTTCAACCTTTTTTGGGCAAAGGCACACTTGTTTCATGAAAAAAATCACGAGGCACACCACCATTAGAAAATGTTAAAAAAATTAACTCTGTGCCTATATTGACTATATATAAAGTAATTCTCTTGAATAGGAATCAAATAAACACAAATCTTTAGAATTTTTCAATTTTCCCCACGGAACACCAGGCAACATCTCGCGGCACACTAGTGTGCCGCGGAACAGTGGTTGAAAAACACTGGTCTACAGTGACTGGTAACAGCTCCCCAGGATTTCAGCCAGGGAATTTTCCCCAGCCCTACCTGGAGAGTGAACCTGGGATGTTGTAGATGCTCTACCGCTGAACTACAGCCCTTCCCTGATAATGCCTCCCAGTGGCTGGTCCTCTTGCTGTCCCCAGCAGTCTTGTTTAAAGGTTGCCAAGTGATTTCACTGGGAGATGCTGACTAGTCGAAGATGTGACTTTTTGTGGATGTCTGCTCAGAAATAAGCCCTACGGATTACAGTGAGGTTTACTGTAGCAAGTTTGCACAGAGAACCAGTGTGCGTGTAGATACGATTTGCAGTATCTGCATTTTTGGGCCAAATACAGATCACTTGGCATACACTCTATGCATAGTTCCCCGTGCAAATATTTTATTGTATGCAAAAGACAGGGCCTATCTGTGTCTCCTACTCCTTCCACGGCATGCATTGAGGGAAAAGACTGCAGGCAACAACATTCTGACGTAGCCT
Source organism: Lacerta agilis (assembly GCF_009819535.1). Classification (NCBI taxonomy): domain Eukaryota; kingdom Metazoa; phylum Chordata; class Lepidosauria; order Squamata; family Lacertidae; genus Lacerta; species Lacerta agilis. The sequence continues at coordinate 20,749,797 of NC_046324.1, read as the reverse complement.
GGCAGCAGTGCATACATCCGGCTTTGCCACACATAGCATAATTAGAAATTACACAGCTTAATTAGAGATGTGAAAGACATTTCTGCAGAATAATAATCCAATCCAATGCTCTTGAACTGGCAGGTTGGGATACAACTCCCAGTTGGGTGATGCATTTCTGTGGATTTTTGCCATGCATTTTCTGTTTTTCAAGATGTGCACACACAAAATTGCATTTCACGGAAAAGCAATCCTTTTTGCAATAGCCTTAAGTGGTATGGAGTACCATCATATATTTTTTTGCTGGTACCCAGGACACTATGATCAGGATATGAGTACAGGAACCTCATCTTTTTACACACACCCCGCCAAAACAAAACAAAAAAGCAATGAGTAAACGATACATCTATATATATAAAAATGTTCAAGATGGGTGCGCGGATGCGAAGGCCTTGCTCCGTAACCGCTTGACCAGTTGCCTTCAAATTTGGATACAACATTACTTGGCCACATGGGAAGGTTCTTAGGTACCTAGATTGCAAAAATATCACACCTTTCCCAGGTAAATCTGTGAATTTGTGCAAAAAACCAGCGCCCTCCCGTGGGCATCAAAGGAACACACGCTTTACAACAACAGACTTCAGAAGAGGGTGGGAGGGGGGGCAGAACTTGAGGTCGCCTCAGCCAATAGGCTGTTGGCAGGGGAGGGGCCGAATCAACCTTTAGCTACCACCACCATAACAACTCCTTGCCTCACGCTCGGCCAATTCCCATTTTAAAACAGTGAGCAACAGACATGAGAGTGCGGAGGTGACGGAACAAATCACAGCACAGGAGTTCAACAGAACAACCTGTGGAGAGCCAGGTGAAACCAGGGGGGGGGAACCGGAGAGAAGGGAGGTAGGAGATCAACACAGTTTCGGAGTGACCACGAAGAGTGCGGGGGAGGGGAACAAATCACGCCGCATGAGTGGGAGGAAGATGAAAACGGGGGGGGGCTGAGAGGAGGCACACAGAAGTTCATCAGGATAAGCTGTGGGAAACCAGGCGAAAACGGGAGAGAAACACTGAGAGGAGGCAGGCTTAAGTTCATTGGGATAACGTGTGGGAAACCAGGCGAAAACGGGGGGGGGAGGGAAGACTGAAATGGGGCACACAGAAGATTGTGGGGATAAGCTGTGGGAAACCAGACGAGAACGGGGGGGGGGAGCCACAGCAAGGCGTGGCCGGGCCAGCTAGTTTTGTTGTTGTTGTTGTTCAGTCGTTCAGTCGTGTCCGACTCTTCGTGACCCCATGGACCAGAGCACGCCAGGCACGCCTATCCTCCACTGCCTCCCGCAGTTTGGCCAAACTCATGCCAGTCGCTTCGAGAACACTGTCCAACCATCTCATCCTCTGTCGTCCCCTTCTCCTTGTGCCCTCCATCTTTCCCAACATCAGGGTCTTTTCTAGGGAGTCTTCTCTTCTCATGAGGTGGCCAAAGTACTGGAGCCTCAGCTTCAGGATCTGTCCTTCTAGTGAGCACTCAGGGCTGATTTCTTTGAGAATGGATAGGTTTGATCTTCTTGCAGTCCATGGGACTCTCAAGAGTCTCCTCCAGCACCATAATTCAAAAGCATCAATTCTTCGGCGATCAGCCTTCTTGATGGTCCAGCTCTCACTTCCGTACATTACTACTGGGAAAACCATAGCTTTAACTATACGGACCTTTGTCGGCAAGGTGATGTCTTTGCTTTTTAAGATGCTGTCTAGGTTTGTCATTGCTTTTCTCCCAAGAAGCAGGCGTCTTCTAATTTCGTGACTGCTGTCACCATCTGCAGTGATCATGGAACCCAAGAAAGTGAAATCTCTCACTGCCTCCATTTCTTCCCCTTCTATTTGCCAGGAGGTGATGGGACCAGTGGCCATGATCTTAGTTTTTTTGATGTTGAGCTTCAAACCATATTTTGCGCTCTCCTCTTTCACCCTCATTAAAAGGTTCTTTAATTCCTCCTCACTTTCTGCCATCAAGGTAGTATCATCAGCGTATCTGAGGTTGTTGATATTTTTTCCGGCAATCTTAATTCCTGTTTGGGATTCATCCAGTCCAGCCTTTCGCATTATGAATTCTGCATATAAGTTAAATAAGCAGGGAGACAATATACAGCCTTGTCGTACTCCTTTCCCAATTTTGAACCAATCAGTTGTTCCATATCCAGTTCTAACTATAGCTTCTTGTCCCACATAGAGATTTCTCAGGAGACAAATGAGGTGATCCGGCACTCCCATTTCTTTAAGAACTTGCCATAGTTTGCTGTGGTCGACACAGTCAAATGCTTTGGCATAGTCAATGAAGCAGAAGTAGATGTTTTTCTGGAACTCTCTAGCTTTCTCCATAATCCAGCGGATGTTTGCAATTTGGTCTCTGGTTCCTCTGCCCCTTCGAAATCCAGCTTGCACTTCTGGGAGTTCTCGGTCCACATACTGCTTAAGCCTGCCTTGTAGAATTTTAAGCATAACCTTGCTAGCGTGTGAAATGAGTGCAATTGTGCGGTAGTTGGAGCATTCTTTGGCACTGCCCTTCTTTAGGATTGGGATGTAGACTGATCTTCTCCAATCCTCTGGCCATTGCTGAGTTTTCCAAACTTGCTGGCATATTGAGTGTAGCACCTTAACAGCATCATCTTTTAAAATTTTAAATAGTTCAGCTGGAATATCATCACTTTTTCCAGCTGAACTATTTAAAATATTAATTTTACTGGTGAATGTATTGAAAAGTTCAATGTCTAAATTAGCACCCCAAAACACCATCAAGGAGTAAAGACTCCAACAATAACTTGAGCATAAAAACAAACCCCAAAGTCAAGTCTGTATTAAGCTTCCCCTTTATTGGTGATTCTGATGCTCTAACCTCAGAATGTTCACAGATATTTTTCTCACCAAGGGATTCCCGGGCTCCCTCCACCCACTGGAAACTTTCACAGTGCTGGATTACATTTTGATTTACGAGATTTTGCTAAGATGTGAATTAGCTTTCCTTACCTTTCGTAAAGCTATGCTTTACCACTCTGCACTGTTAAGGTAAAGGAACTGATTCTCCATGAAAAGGATCCAGACATCATCACACAAAAGTTGGGCTCATTGAGTTTCTTGGAAACCGCTTTAAATCTCTCATAGGCTTATAAAACCATAGAAACGCAAGGAATTGTGGATCTTTTGTGCTGAGTTGCATTACTTTGATTGAGCATGATTTTAAAAACAACGTTTGCTTCACTACCATTTTTTTAAGGCAAAAATAGTCAGAAACAAATTTGCAGAGAGTAGGCTTAAGTCAGCAGCATATGCATGAAAACTGGAGTAATATTGAGACGACTCTAAGCCTGTGGTGAAATAATCCTCTGGAAGCTGTTTGTCTTACATGTTGATTGCTTACAGACACAAGAAGTTGCTTCTTGAGGCCGTACTGTACCATGAGTTATGTATTACTTAAGTTGTGCAAATATTCTGCACGCCACATGGGTAATTGCTGCATGTGTGTCTTTTATCAAATTGCTAAAATATATGGAAATTCCACCATAAACACAAGACTCCAAATTATATAAATACTTACGTATATTGCACTCTGAGCCACATAATTATTTGACCTGTCCACATTCACACTGCTACATAGATTTTGTAGTCTATTTCAAACTTGCAGGGCGATATTACATTTGGAGAATAAATGGGACATGTGGGACATGTAGCAAAATGTTGCAGTGTGTACCTCAAACCCCTAAAGGAGTTCTCCTGTTCCAGGTTCCAGCCAGCCGGCTATGTCCTCCTCTCGGCCATTATAAGCTGCAAGAGGATCAAGCAGGCTCATCCATTATCTCCCCCATTTCCCATTTCCAGTTGACGCTCAACTTTCCATGGGACCTGGAGGCCACTGAGCTTGCTCAGCCTCCTTGTGACAACTCAACCCCCTGGCTGAGAAGTCTGATTAGCCAGAGGCCCCTCATGACCATTCCACCACTATATAGCAGGTAACCTGTATTGGCAGGTCTGCAAACAACAGGAATTGGCTCTCCAGTCCTACCTAGAGAGATACCATGGTTTCAACCAGGGACCCTCTGCACGGAATGGTTGTATGAATGAAGTGTGCAGGATCTATCAGAATGAACATGCATATCAGGGTTAATAGAATCCTGGGGTCCCTCTAGACTTCTGCCTGCATTTGTTCACAAGTTTATCCTGCCACATTAAACTGAGGCAACAATAGTGCATTAGTAGAGGGTTTATACTGGACCATCTACACACCATTCTGCCTTATTAGTTGCTCTGTGGTGGTTCTCTGATGTTACCACATTATTTTCATCTGGAGGGTCACTCTTGCACTACAGAACAAAAGCAGGACAACAAAGAAGCAAAGCAACAGAACACATGAGGCAGGAAAAGATACCGAATCTCACCAGGAAGCTATGTGAAATAGGCCACTTAGAGATGAAGCAGGATGCCAACCCCCAATACCATCATGAGCAAAAAATAATAATGAATGCACAATGAAATGGGCATCTGTATGTGGTCTCTTTTATTTTTTAAAAAAGGTTGATCCAATCTGCAGCATGGCATTTGAAGCAGTCAGCTCCTCTGCGATCTGCATGACTCTTGCCATTTGTGCTTAATGGTTCTGCTGCTTGGTAGCTGCCCATGACTTTGAGTGCAACTTCCTTTCCAAATGCTTGCAAATGTGTCCACACCCCATTTTTGTTGCTGTTAATTCTCCGCTCCTTTCCATGCCCCCGCCTCTTAGTTGTAGCATGAGTAATCTAATTTCTCTGCACAACGCGTTGCTGTTTGATAGACAGGTTGCCAAGGGACATTTCATGTGTCAGCATCAGTGAAAATGACTTTTGAAGAAAGCTCACACCCTATCACTAGCGTGGAATCCAAATTGCCATAGAGCTTCTGCAGCCATGAGTACTCCACGCTTCGCTCCCAGATAATGTATTCCATTGCCTCTGGCAGAGAAAAAATCAGTGAGAATCTCTATTGAATACTGATATCAGCTGGGAAGCAGAATGCGGGGAGGGAATCCATAATTAGGAATATTCAGATGTTGTACAATCACTTTTATTAGTACCTTGAACAACAACATAGGAGTGTGGATCCAAACATTAGGGATGTAAAGAGGTATCCTTTTCCGTTCCATCCTGTGGCTGAGACATGCAGAACTGTTTCCATTCCACTGCAGTTCACCCTCCACCAAAAGCTACATCATTTGTCTTTCTGTCTGCTGTCGCAAAATTACGTAAGTTACATGATTAACTATGTGGTCATTATATTATTCCACCCCATTCATTTCAATGCAAAGGAATAGAGGGGGTGCTCATCAAATTTGCAGATTACATCAAACTTGGAAGCATTAGCAAATATCACAGAAGATAGAATCAGAATGCAAGATCACATTAATAGAGTAGATAACTTGGCCAAAAGTAACAGAATGAAGGTTCTACCTAAGGTTCTACACTTAGGTAGAAGTGTAGGGAAGTGTATCCCTACAAATTGAGGGATAACCAGATGCACAAATATAGGATTGGGGACACCTGGCTTGACCGCATTACACGTGAGAAGGATCTTAGTAGACCACAAGCTTAGCATGAGTCAACAGTGTGATGCAGCAGGAAAAACAGCTAATTCAATTCTAGGCTGCATCTACAGAAATATAGTGTCCAGATCAAGGGAATTATTAGTTCTAGTCTATTCTGTCTTGGTCAGACCCTCCCAACCCCATAATAATGTGCTGGGCACCACAGTTTAAGAAGGCTATTGAGCTGGAACATGGGCAGAGGAGGACAACCATGATGATCAAGGGTCTGGAAACCAAGCCCTATGAGGAACATTTGAAGAAGTTGGGTATGTTTAACCTGGACAAGAGCAAACTGAGACGTGATATGATAGCCATCTTCAAATAACTGAACCACTGTCACATGGAAGAGGGAGCAAGCTTGTTTTCTGCTACACGAGGAGGGAGAACTCAAATGACAAGAAAGGCGATTCCAATGCAATATTAGGAAGAACTTTATGAAGGTAAAAGCAATGGAACAGACCACCTGAGAAGGTGGTGGACTCTCCTTCATTGGAGGTTTCTAAGCAGAGGTGGGATGGCTGTGGTTCCTGCATTGCAGGAGGTTAGATTAGATTACCCTTTGGGGCCCTTCCAACTCTACGATTCTAGGATTTTATACATGCTTTAATCCCCTCATCTCTCTTCTGGCAGATGATTCCCACTTGCTTCCCCGTTTTCCACAGAAGTGCAAGAACGAGCTCTGCGTCCACACCCTGCTGTTATTCATCCAGGTCTGTAAGCGTAAGTCTTTCCAAAGCGAGGAAGTGACTCTTTTTTCATGAAAGGGGGCATACTGTTACACTTCACTGTCGACATCTGCCATTCAGCAAGCACCACCCTATAAAAGAAACCTAAAATGTTCTGTTCCTCAATTAAAGTATAAAAGCAGAGCTGTTTGGGGAGGTTTACAAGGTGGTTATTTCTATTTACCTGACAGATTTCTGCCCTGGTTGCAGCGCGGTGCCAGATTTCATTGTTTAACGGGGAACAATTGTTTTGTGAGAATGGTATCTATGGAGAAGCAAGATATGTGCACTACATCACGGCTAAAGGTCTTCTCACCCCACCCCCACCCCCAAAGCAGATACAGAGTCCGCAATCTCACAAGTAATAGAATAAACGGCTCGTGGATGGTCTTTGTCGAAAGCCATTTTCTCCACATTGCAATCAGTGAGAGATGATACAGCATCCGCAAGGGTCTTGTTCTGAAGGTTTTAGAGAGAGACCAGAGGCATGTGGGAAGCAGAAGAAAATATACAGTACCATATCCCCCACTTGCCTATTTGAGCATTCAGCTGAACAGAAGTTCATTTCCCTCTGGTCTGCAAAGACCTCTAGAAGAAATAAAAGACATCAGCCTGGGTTAAATATTATTTCTTGTTTATTTAAAGTGTTTTTACCCTCCTCTTCAGCCAAAAAGGTTCCCAGAATGGCCTACAGATGCATTTTAAGAACGATTGTTATCATCATTATCAACTGAATGTATTGTTGCCCAATAATTTTAGATGCTCTCTAGGCAGCTCACAAACATAAAATGATAAAACACCATTTAGAACCCTCAGGGTTGCCAACTAACAGACACGACATGAAAGGGAAAAGGTATGTGGAGGGAGGAGGGGTGAAGGGAAGGCTAAGAAGGTGTCCTGATTTCACGTTCAGAAACTCTGACTGGACTGGCAATTGAATCTTACTTCAACAATGGGGATGGGCAACATCCTCCACTAGCTTAGGCTAGCTTGGGGGATGTGGGGGAGCTCTGATGCCTCCCCTAGAGTCAAACACTTGAGGCAGCTGTCTTACTCTGTCTAATGGTAGGGCCTGCCCTGTGTCACATCCAAGTCTGGTTCAAAGATCAAGAACCATACAAATTGAGAAATAGAGCCCATCAACAGTTTACCCCTGGGCAATATTTTTATGAACACTTTAGTATATGTATTAGTGTAAACATTACCTGAAATGTTGTTGTTTTTTAAGGTAAAAAGGTAAAGTCCAGTCAAATTTGACTATGGGTGTGGCGCTCATCTCTGCTTTCAGGCCAAGGGAGCCGGCATTTGTCCACTGACAGCTTTCCGGGTCATGTGGCTAGCATGACTGAACTGCTACTGGCACACGGGACATTGTGACGAGTGCCAGAGCACACAGAAACGCCGTTTACCTTCCCGCTGCAGCGGTACCTATTTATCTACTTGAACTGAAGCATTTTCAAACTGCTAGGTTGGCAGGAGCTGGGACAGAGCAACGGGAGCTCACCCCGTTGCGGGTATTCGAACTGCCAACCTTATGATTGGCAAGCCCAAGAGGATCAGTGGTTTAGACCACAGTGCCACCTGTGTCCCTTGAAGTGTACCCTAAAGTGAGTCTGGGAACTCATCCCAAGCCCCTGTGCAGGTCTGATTCCTCCCACACCTGTGTCTTGACCTTACGGATCAGAAGGTTACACCTGTTACACTTGTGCACCTGTGTCCACTGTAGGTTTCACCTCCTTAAGGCTAAGGGTGGATAATGAGTCCAGGCTAATCTGCCAATTTCAGTTTCTCTTTGTTTCTCGTTTTTCCCAGTCTTCAGTTCTCCACATTTCTGTATCAGTTTGCAGGGTTTTTTGGTTTAAAAGTCCTCGTGAAAATGCATAAGCATTGCAGTGCAAATTTCTCCTTGTATGCACATCTTTGTATGAAATTTTGCCTAACGTACAGTTTTTTTTTGTTTTTTTTTTTGCAATGCCGTGTTTCCTAATATAATCCCCCTTTGCATGGCATTTTTATCCTCACCTTGCTCCAGTATATGCACTGGTCTACAGTGGAGCAGTGCCTTGCAAAATCCAGAAAAGTGCAAATTTCAAAGGATGGTTGTGTTTCGGTTTGCACGCTGTTGTGAAAAGTGTGAATTAGGTGAGTTTGCCTTTAAATGCAAATGGAACGGAATTTCTCCCCCATCCCTTATTAATGGGCAACAGGGGACAGGATCATGCCTTCTCCTCCCTCTGGTCATGGGGAGCGCAGCCACTGGGGATCAAGCTGGTTTTTAGCTGCAGAGCCCAATGCAGCATGTTTTCTGAGGCATGCGAGAGCTTGGCCAAAAGAATATCTGGAACTGGAGGAAAGGTGGGAGGCCTCATAATATTATACAACACATTAGAGACAATACAGCCACCATGGCATTTCCTCTGCTCTCATTACTCTTCCATCAAATAGTTAATTTTCTGATTGAAGCTGAGAAGAAACAGCTATTATCCAGGTGCCAATTATTGCTCTTAGCACCATGTGCATTAGAAGCTGATCCTAACAGCCCTCCTATTAAATGATATTGGACTGATAGACATAGGCCATCTAAACATTAGCCCTTTTGAAATCACAGTGCTTTTTGTCTGCCCCTCTTTTTTCTTGCCTCCCCTCCCACCTTCCTTCCTTCCTTCCTTCCTTCCTTCCTTCCTTCCTTCCTTCCTTCCTTTCCTTCCTTCCAGCCTGAAATGTTGGGCTGAGCCACCACGTTCTAGTCAACATAATTCTAAGAACATATGAAACGGCTGCGTATCAGGCCAGACTATTTGCCCATCCAGCTAAGCATTGTTGACTCTGCCTGGAAGCAGCTCTCCAGAGTCTCAGGTAAACAGCATTTCCCATCACCTGGTCCCTTTCCTTAACTGAAAATGCTAGCCATTGGACCTGGGGACCATCTGCATGCCAAGCTCAGGTGCTTGGCCTCTCCATATCCATACCCAGTGCTATTTTTCAAGAAAAAGAGATGCCGGAACTCACCGTGAATACCTCCCTTGTTGACTTACAATGGCAATGGCACCCACCTGAGAGGTGCTGGAACTGAATTCTGGCAAGTTCTGGTTGGGGGGAAAAAACCCTGTCCGTACCCTCTCCAAGTGTCCCTATATTCCAGGGATAGTCCCGGAATTACAAAAAAAATGGGGGGGCGGAATATATGAGGAGCTTAAAAAGATGATGGGGATATCTTTCACTAAAAAAACAGAGATATTCCTATTAAGCATGGTGGATAAAGAAATCCCAACCAAGTCAAAGGAAGTGTTTCTGTATCCAATAGCGGCGGACCGAATACTGGTAGCAAAAAGATGGAAAGATCAGGAACTTCCAAAAATTTCAGAATGGCAGAATAAATTACAAGAATACGCTGAAATGGCTTTGTTAACTAACAATCTTAGAGGAAATTCGAAGCAGAAATTTGTGGGGGGAAATGGGATATATATATACGAGATATGTGCAAAAATATAACAACAGTTTTGTTTCCATGCCAGCTTTTGAGTGTTAAATGAAGGAAAACGAGTTGGGAAATTTCAGGTGTATAAAGTGCTAAGAATGTAATGGGAATATATATGTGAAGCTTATTGTTTGGATCACATTCTGCATTAAGAAAGGTAGATGCTAAGGGATTTGACAGGAGGTCGGGTTTGTGGAATTATTTTTTTGTGAATACGAAGGTATGCATGTTTTATGTATATTTGTATGCATGTATATATATAGAGAGAGAGGTGGGTTTTTTGTTTTCTTTCTTTTTCTTTCTTGGAAAAGGGATCATTTAAGATACAAAAGACAAATTACAGACAAGAAAGAAAGAAAGAAAGAAAGAAAGAAAGAAAGAAAACCCTGTCCGTACCCTCTCTAAGTGTCCCTATATTCCAGGGACAGTCCCAGAATTACAAAATCTATCCTGGTTTCTGCAGGGAATGGAAAGGTCTTTTGGGGTATTTTTGATTCATTTAGGGTTTTAAACACTTACATGAACACTAACATTATATTCTAAGTAAGGTTGTTGTTGTTGTTGTTGCTATTATTGAAAGGTGAGCCTTTCTTCAATATACTGTTTCCACCATTGACTCCTTCTGAGTGTGACATGATGGATTGTGTCTTCCTCATCCCCACATCCCTGCCCCGTCTGCTTCTTCATTAGGAATTCTGGGGAGGGGGGAACTGGTTGTTTCACAGGAGGGCTGGTTTCACAGAAAGCTCATTGTTGATCTTTGGATGCCTCCGGGCCAACAATCTGTGCTACAAGTTACGCTGCTTTTTTCTTCTTTTTTTAAAGAACACACCAAAAAATAGACAAGAATATAATACTGATCCGAGCATCTGTAACTAGCTAATTAGGCCCTTGTGGGCAACGCAGCAGATAGGAAAATGGAAACAAACAAATTTATCCTTGTACAATTGTACTTTAAAAGACCATCGTCGCCACAAAGAGGACGCTGGTAAATTTGGGAGTGTTTTGTTCTAAAGGACCTAATTGCGGCTGGCTTCGTGGTTGCTTTCTCATCCCCCCACCACACACACCCTTTTTCATCTAGAAACAGAGGATGTTTTTTGCCTCCAAACCTCAGCAACCTGTTAGAAGTTGGTAATTAGTATGAGCTGTTAATCTAGTTTGGCTGTGATTAAGCTGCGATTGAACACGAGTGTGGTTCTTGTCAGTGAGCTGTGGGCCTATAGGCTTGGGGGGGGGTGTTTAACAAGCCGCCAGTTGTCTGGGGCACCCACCGGGCATTGTGGCGGCTGATCAGCATTTGCAGCGCAGGGTAAGCTGGTGAACTGATCTGAAACTTTGCATCTTGGGCTGGATGCCGAGCTCTTGGGCTGCTGGCAGCGCAGGTGAGGGGCATTCTTGTTGTTTCCATTACTGTGAGATACTAATAAACAGGGTGAGGAAGCTGTGGCCCTCTTGTCAGGAACAGGTCAGCAATAATTCACACAGCGTCAGTGAAGTTAACTCTTTATTCAAGGAAGCAAGGTCTGCTCAGGAGGCCAGCAGCTCATCCCAGTAGATCTTGCTCCTATGAGGCAGTTGTGGGGACTGAAGATCCCAACCTTCCCACACTTGCCTAAGTCTCCTCCTTCCCCTGGTCCTTCCCAAGCAATCTGGGACTCTACCGTGTGCCTGTCTTTGCTCCTCCCTCTTCATACCTCTTCTGGTTCTGGGAGACCAGGGGGAGGGGAATGGGTTGCAGCAGGAGGGGGAGACACCTCGGCTTCTTCACCACCCTGCCTGATCTCTGCCTCTTTGGCCCCCCTCCTCTCCAACCTCTGCTCCTGCCTCTGATTCTGAACTGCTCTCTGCCACAGACTCTTCCTTCTCACTACACCCTGTTACCTCTTCAGCTTCCAACACCACCTCCTCCTCCCAGTCTTCTCTCTCTTCTCCTGTTGACCACTCATTGTCATCCCATCACCAATCCCCTGGCTCTGAGCCTTCTTCCCTTCGAGGTTCCCTAGCTGGAGCCTACCACCACTCCTCTGCAACCAGCCAGTCTGTGACACCTCTGGATATTGCCGCACTACAGCTCCCATTGGCCATGCTAGCTGTGGATGATGGGAGGTTCAAAAATGGTGCTTAGAGAATAATTTGCACCTAAATATCAGCAAGACAAAGGAGATGGTGTTGGACTTTCGGAGGAAGAGAGGGGAACTAGCCCTGTTGTATATTGGGGGGGGGGGTTGTGTGGAGAGAGTCTCTTCCCTTAAATTCCTGGGAGTTTACCTTAGTGAAGACCTCACTTGGAAAAACAATATAACTCAGGTGGTTAAGGAAAGCCCAACAGACTCCATTTTCTCAGGGTCTTGCGAAAAAAATAATGTTAAACAACAATTGAAGACCTCCTTCTACCGGTCCACAATAGAAAGTGTTCTCTCATATTGTATCACAGTGCGGTACATTGGCTTGACAGCCACGGACAGAAAGTCTTTACAGAGGGTGGTGAACACAGCACATGATATCATGGGCTGTCCCCTTAGCCCACTAGATGACATCGCAAGGGATCGTTGCCTTAGGGTTCTCAGGGACGATTCACACCCCAGCCAGCACCTCTTTAATCTTCTACCCTCGGGCAGGAGATATAGAAGTATAATCAGTCGTACCAACAGGCTAAAAAACAGTTTCTATCCATGGGCTGTTAGACTGCTGAACGGAAAATAATATAGTGCAACTGACTTTCGGGGTTGGTGTGTTGTGCGACAAGCACACAGGGTGCAATGAGATTGAGTGTTTGTGGGTGGGGAAGCTTGGTTAATTTCATTGTACACAGGTTGTACATTGACAATAAAGGTATTATTACTGGGAGCAGCTCGGGTCCCCCACCTCGATTAGGTTCACACATGCCAAGACAGGACTTGATAGCTTGTTTCCTGGTGTTGTGCTTCTGAATGTGTGAAGAGGAGACTTGATGCAAGCTACCAGGCCAAGTTCAAGGTCAATCCATGGTTACCAGCCATGATGGCTGGGGTCTGCCTCCATGGTCAGAGACAGTAATGCTTCTGAATACCAGTTGCTGGAAGACACAGGAGGAGACAGCACTGGATGGCCCCTGTGAGAACAGGATGCTGGATTAGACGGTCCCTTGGCCTGATCCAGCAAGCTTTTCATATGGTCTTAAGGTTTTGGTACTAACATATACGACCTTGTACAGCTCAGGGCCAGGTTACTTGAAATATACACTTAGTACCGTGTTTCTCCTAAAATAAGACACCGTCTTATTTATTTATTTTGCTAAAAAAAACACAGTATGGCTTATTTTCAGGGGATGTCTTATTTTAACCGTGTCGCATCGGTACGCTGCATAGCCACGCCTCTCCAGGCTGTTTTAATGGGAGGTACCACGTCACTATGGCTTATTTTCGGGGTCTGACTTATTTTTGGGGAACAGCTTATATTTCGCAAATGCATAGAAATCCTGCTATGGCTTATTTTAGGAGAAACAGGGTACGTCACTGCATTCTTCAGAAGAATTTCTTGCTGAATCCCCCAAACTATCAGAAGCTCACTGTAACTTGGGGCAGGGCTTTCAGTGTGGCTGCCCCTGTTCCCATGGAACAGCATCTCTGCTGAGATATGACAGCTGCCAACTTTCTGTAGTTTCCAGAAACAACTGAGGACATTTTTGTTTTGACAGGCTTTTACAGCTGAATGCTATGCCCTAAAAGGGGGGGGGAGTTGTGGAAACTATGTCCAACAACACTCTATAGTGCAACTTTTACACAACTGCTTAATTGATTTGCAAATTGTTTAATTGATTTCTCCCTTACCCTCTATTTTCAGAAGTGTTTGGTGTCAGCTCTCAATCCCATATTGATTTGAGGTCAAGGGGAGCTATTTTGATGTTGAGGTAAAAAGGTAAAGGACCCCTGGACGGTTATGTCCAGTCAAAGGCGACTATGGGGTTGCGGCGCTCATCTCACTTTCAGGCTGAGGGAGCCGGCATTTGTCCACAGACAGCTTTCTGGGCCATGTGGCCAGCAGGACTAAACCACTTCTAGCACAACGGAACACCATGATGGAAACCAGATGGTAATGCTGTTTACCTTCCCGCTGTAGCAGTACCTATTTATCTCCTTGCACTGTGTGTGCTTTTGAACTGCTAGGTTGGCAGGAGCTGGGACAAAGCAATGGGAGCTCGCCCCATCACAGGGATTTGAACTGCCAACCTTCTGATCAGCAAGCCCAAGAAGCTTAGTGGTTTTTATGTTGAAGGACCTGGTGACACACTCATAATAAAGAGATCGTTCAGATGAACCCCTGATTAATCCGGGGGCACACTTATATGACTGGCAGAAATGTACCGGTAGATGCACAAATAAGCACGTTTCTGGCACCAAGAGAAGCCCATTCATAAATGGGAAAGGATGCCAGGAAAGGAAAACTGCAAGAATCATTTTTTCTGCAGTTGGAAACAAGCCTCCTGGCAAGGGACTCGAGGAAGTCAAGCTGCTTAGCTTATCAGAAAGAAGGATAAGAGGTGACTTGATTATGGGGTATAAGTACCTTCGCTAAAGGGCCCTTCAAGCAGGAGCGGAAAGCTGCTGATAGCACGAATCAAGGGACAAATTCAAATGAGAAATAAGGCAGGGCTGAAAATCAGCAGGGAGGAACCACAGGAACGGGCTGCAGTGGGGAGGAAGGACGACTTGCTGTCATTTACAGTGCATTTCTCACATCGAGATTATTTGTCCTCCCATAAAATCAGCTTCATCAATCCAGTCATATATAAGCAGCTAAAAAAGAAGAAAGAAAGAAAGAAGAAAGAAAGAAAGAAAGAAAGAAGAAAGAAAGAAAGAAAAAGAAAGAACTTGCTGGGTCAAGCGTCAAGCCCATGGCTCATCTACCAGGCACGTCCAACTCCCAAGAGACTGCGATCTACTCCCACTATTAAAAAAACTGGCAGTGATCTACCAAGACAGCGACTAACTGCCCAGAGTTTGTTGAGCTTTTGGAGGGGGCAGGGGCATAGCTATCTCCTCCGGTAAAGGGATAAAAGAAAATAATCTAAATAAAACCAGAGAGAGAGAGAGAGAGAAAATGTAGAGTCCTCGCTGAAGGTAGCTCTTAATTCTTGTCACACAGAGGAAATAGTGGACCCTACCAGCCCTCACCTGGGAGCCTTCCTTTCTTCTCCCAGCCTCTCAGACTGGGAGATCTTCCCTTCCCTGTCTCTCACTCAGGGTCCTTCCACCAAACATCCACCACCTTCCTGTGTGTGTAATCCCTGGACCTCAATAATGGCCCAAAGCAGAGGACACCAAAGAGAAAAAGGGAAAAGAAGGGGGTGGAATGAAGAAAAAAATAAGGAAAAAAGGAAACAATATAATAAAGGAACAGATACAAAGAAGAAAGAAAGAAAAAGGATTGCTGATCTTCTGTCTGTCAGTTACAAAAAAAAGAAATCATTCAAAACATTCACTCTAGTATGGCATCCAACTGTTCTACTTTCTCATAAGCAATTTCCCCCCAGTCTTCAGACCTAAATGTCTAAAATTCGTTCATTTGGGGAAAATAAAACGTTATGAGAGGTGGTGTATAATAACCAAAACAAACCACACTTGCTTTTTACAGTGAAAAGGTCTCTAGGCAACTTACAACATATTTAAGAGCATACATGCAGGTAAAGCTACGTCATCATAAAAATAAATGGAATCCATTAAAATCCAAAACGGACACCCCCACCCACCCACAATAGCAGCAGCAAAAAGCTTCCCCCTTTATAGCCCATGCCGGATATAAACTCAAATAACAGAAGTGAAATGCATCGCTTCCATTTCTCCAGGCAAATATTGAGTGTGCTCCAGATTTGTTTTCAATTACTGTGCATATCCAGTTCAGGTAAAATTGGGTGCCAAATTATTTGCGCTAATGCAACCCTGGAGGAAAGAGGCACTGCTTTTTGTGATAGATCCAAGTAGCCACTGGATGGCATCGTGTTGCACTTTTGTACCTGAGAGAAAGTTTTAGATGAGAGGAAACACCATCCGCTTCACTCGCCAGATTAATTCAACCTCGCTGAGATTTGGGTCAGTGTGAACTCACCCTTCCTTTAAATAATGTACAGACCTTTCTTAACTTCCTACTTATAACTGCAGCTTGCCACGCACACAATTTTGGCAAGATGGGTTTTTTTATGGATTTACTGAAGCAAACCTATTACTAATCTGAGTGGATTCCTGCTCCTTAACACACACACACACACACACACACACACACTACCCGCCCATGCACATCTGATTTTATTTTATTTTTTAACACTAGACTGAATTGTCATCATACTATTCTGATAAAATTCACTTTCTCCACCCCGTCTGTCTTGGCACTTTCAGATGATGTATTTGTTGAGTATTCTTCCTGATTTGTTTGCACAGAGATTAGATGATGTTGTCTGTTTACAGAGCACTGCTGCTTAAAAATAACAACAGTCTGGAAGTGCCCCTTCTTCCTCGCTCAAAAGTTTGGGCTAGGAAGACTTTCTGGTGCTCAAAATGTTATCTTCTGAAAGTGCTAAAATCCCCTTCATGCCTGCTTTGATCCTGCTAATTCTCAATCTCTCCCCCCCCACCCCCTTTTGCTCTCACACACACTCTTAAATGAAGAAAGACGGGGACTAGTAAAGCAAGTAGGAAAAAAACCCATCATCTGATGGATAAACTGGGTGATTTTAAAACTACTAAATATGGAGAAAAGGAGCCCTGGTGCTTTTCATAAATAGCCCTTTGTAGTTCTGGCACCTTTGGGAAAGCAAAAGTATTGTTACTGTTGTTGTTATTATTATTCTTTGCCACTTGTTAACTCGCTTGATGCCCGCTCGGGGGGCTCCTGCATCAGAGTTATTGTTTGAAATAGGTTGCTGGGAGTCATTTCAGTCCTGTCTGCTGATGGTGCAGCCTTAAAGAATGCCATGGAAACAGAATCCTGAGAGGCTCACAGGGACCTATAGAGATGCTGTCTTTGAGTGCCTGGTGAAGAATTCACAGACCAAACAGAACAAGAAAAACAACATTGGCTGGGTTTTCGTTTTCTCCCCCTGCCCCACAATCAATTAGAATGCAAATATCTTTGTTCTTCCTCAGCCTTTCATTCTCCTTGCAGAGGAATCCACAAGATCATCTAGGAGGTCTTCACCAGACTTCCTCCAGACTTCCTTTCCATCATTCCAGATGTCACTGCAGGAAAGCACCGATGAGAAGAAGGTAATCCTTTTCATCGGCACATGGGAAACTGCAAACTTGCTACTCTCATTTCAACTTGCACCTAAAAAATATCAGTCTTACAGCACAGATGGAGCTTATTTATTTATATGGAATTTTATAAGCTGCTTATTCATAAAAGTTTGCAAGCAGTGAAGAAAACATGCAAACACATACCAAGTCCATTAAAATCTTCATAAAAGCAATATTAGGCAGCATGCTAAATACCCTCATATCAGAGGCATAGCAGGGGCGGGGGGGGCTGTGGCCCCGTGTGTACATTGTGCCCCCACGACAGCCCTGGCATCTAAGATGTGGTGGCAGGAAGCTTGGTCTAGTGGACAGGTGGAGAGAGGCAGCGGGCAAGGAGCCTGTTGGAGGCTGCCCACAGCTCGGCTCTCTTCATCTACTCTCCAGGCTACCAGAGATTGTGCTTGATGAGTCTCCTGGGGGGTCCAAAGGATGGCAAATAGGGCACCCTTCCACTCAGAGTTCTTCCTCTGGCCTCTGCTCACTTCTTCCCTTCCAGCTTTTTTACATGGCAGGGCCTGTTTCTAATAGGCTTGGTGAAGAGCAATCGAATTGTGAAAAACCCATCCTTTTGCTCCCCCCCCCTCAAAAAAAATCACATCATTATCATGCCACCTGGTCAGGTGGGATCCTGGCACATCGAACCTATTTGCCCACCCATTTAGCAGCAGGTTGCAGCCACGCATCCAAGCAGGCGGCGCTCACATCCTGGTTGCATGCCGAGAGTTGCCCAACTGTTGCAGTGCTGAGAACGTGGCAGTAAACAGAGCCTGCGTCAAGTTCTCCTAGGACACGCTGTACCAGCTGGGCATATGCTGCTTCTTGCTGAAGCTCCTCTTGGCAGGCCATGGAGCGTGAGAGCAATGAAAAGTGTGATAAGAACAGATGAGGCCTGCCTTACAGGGACAGGGGTGCAGGCTAGGGAAGGGGGAGAGGAATTCGATCCAGTTCATGTCCATAGGCAAAGCTGCCTAATCTGTCCTCTCGGAAACAATATGTGGACCAAAACACAGTCTTCTTTCGAAATTTGCACATCTCTGAATTTTGCAAGGCAGTTCTCCTGGCATGTCATGTATACAAAATTGCATATACTGTGGCATGGTTTGCATTAAAATGCATTTATTGATGAATCTGGCACACAAAATGCATAATGTATGGGAAAATCTCTATGCAAAAATGTGCGTATTAGGCGAAATTGCATACGGACATGTGTATAGTACAAGGGTTGGGGACCTCCGGCCTATGGGCTAAATCTGGCCCAGCACATGTCCCAATTTGGCCCAGAAGACTGTTTTCATGTTTGATGTCAAGTGCTGGGCAAGTAGAGATGTGGATCAGGTGGACTCAACTGTACAGCTGATGGCTGCAGAACGCAATTTTGCCAGTGTGGTACTCTGCCAAGGATCAGGCTAGCAATGCCCCTTGCACTGTGATTCCCAAGTGCCTAACGACCAGCTATTTGCTTCTTTCTGCTCCTGGCACTATATCCTCTTCAGTCTGCAGAACATGCAGCTTTAGAAGTGGCCAGATAAACATTTGTTCCACATCTATTAGAATTCAGTGATGCAACACTTTGGAACTCCCTGCTTATTGACATTGGGCAGTCACCCTTGCTAATGTGTCTGCCCATTTCCAATAGGCAGAGAGTGTCGGTATGTTGTAGTGGTTAGAGTGTCAGACTAGGACCTGGGAGACCAGGGTTCAAATCCCCACCTTGCCATAGAGCTCACTGGGTGACCTTGAGCTGGTCACTGCCTCTCAGCCTAACCTACTTCACAGGGTTGTGGTGGGTGTTAAATGGGGATGTGGAGAACCATGTATTCCACTTTGAGCTCCTTGGAGGAAAAAAGGTGGGATATCCATGCAATGAATATGTATATTCTGTTTTAGACAAGTGCTTTTAAAAAAATGCATGAAAAGCATGTGAGTTCAGCTCCTATATTTGTAGACAAGTGACTCCAACCTCAGCAGCAAAGTCCTGACAACAGCCCCACACAGAACCCTCTGGGTCAGAGGGTCCTCACCCCCGACTTCCAGAGCAGGTGCATATAAGCGGTTGGTGAAGCTTCTGCAAATATGTCCCACTGAATCCATTTGACATTTTCTGTTCTCCAAGACTCGCAACATGATCAAACCAGCAAGATTTCTTCAGGAAAGAGACTAAAAGCTTAGGCAGGTAGGGAAGGGGAGGAGGGGGTAGAAGATGCCGGCAAGATCTGGCATTTCTTTGGGGTTTTGTTTTCACGATGAAAAATTGGCTAGATCTCCTTGGAATAGGGCGATGGCTCCATAAGAACACTAGATGGCGCTTCCTTGCCAGGAAGGTTGGTCCAGTTTACATAAGACGATTCAGCCATCACTTTTCCAGGATTGTTCAGAAGACAAGTGTGGATCTTGTTGCCCTGAGCACATGCAACCCCTCTCTCTCTCTCTCTCTCTCTCTCTCTCTCTGTGTGTGTGTGTGTGTGTGTGTGAGAGAGAGAGAGAGAGAGAGAGAGAGAGAGAGAGAGAGAGAGAGAGAGAGAGAGAAACACATGCCACCTTCGGTTATGCCACAAACAACCACAAAATAACCATACTTGGGTATTCCACACTTGTTTCCAGTACATTCCAATAGAATACCTGAATTATTGCTTTAAGGCTGGCTGTTCAAAAAAGCTTCTTTGAAAAAAAAAAAATGACTTCCCTTTTTCTGAACTGCTGCATCAGAAGAAAGAAAAATATTGCGCTTCAAGCATATATATATGTGTGTGTGTGTGTGGTGTGTGTGGTATTCCCCTCTCCCTCCTGCCTCTCAAAGAGGCCTGGTAACTTGGATAATTTCAAAAATGCCATCTGTGCCCTCAATCCATGCACAGATTTTCCTCAGCAATGTTGTGGGACTGTACGTACAGATCAAAGCCAAGCTACTGTTCTGAGTGCCTCAGCAGTTTAAGAAGTGAAAGGCATTAAAGCCAGGGAATCTGGAGTCTTTTTTTTAATCCTGCTGTGTGTGTTTTTTAACTATATGTGGATATTTAAACGTATAATAATAACAATGACTCTCTACAACCCTTAGAAATGTGTGGAGCTGTGTCAACTTCTTGCTCACAGAAAATCAATGAGACAAATTGAGAAAATGAGATTAAGGCCCTCCGATGAATTAAAATGTGTGCGGGCACACACACACACACCATACTGTATGCTGTGGAGCATAGGAACACCCCATAAAACATCACATGCCTCATGGCAGCTGGTGCCCAATGTGACCAGTAGGGTGAAAAGCAGGGAGACTAACAGTAGGTGGCGCCAGAGCCAATGATAAAGCTAATTCTGATTCTGTCCCCATCCTCCTCCCTGCTGAATTCTACAAGGGCAACACTGAGACTAAAAAGTGGGAAGCTGACAAGAAGTGCTCACCCCTAGACTGGTATAGCTGGTGGGGGCTAGCTAAGGGCAAACAGGTTCATGGGGCAGCACCCTATTCTCTCTGATGTAGTTGCCTCCATTGCATGTACCTTCCAACTGTCTTGATTCAGCTGGGACAGCCACTGTTTTCAGACCCCCAACTCTCTGTATTCTGTAGCTGTAAAATGGAGTCAATGTCATCCAAACGGAATAAATGCAATATGGTGAAGATACGTTTAATATACAATTGGCTTGTCATTTTGTGTATGGCTTGCCTCGCTGATTTAGTCATCCATAACCAGGGGTGTTCTTAGGAATTGAGTCCAGTGGTAGTCCTACTCAGTGTACACCTATTGAAAATAATGGACCTGGGGAACTTAGGTCCATTAATTTTAATGGGTTTTGTCTACTCTGAGTATAACTTCGCTGGCTACAATTCTTTCATGTATATATATTCTATACCACTCTTACCCAAAGATCACAGGGTGGTTTACAATATAAAAATACAAACATACATAATATAGTAACAAACAAAACCAACAGCAACCCCACCTCCCCAGCCCAGAGGATCTCAATTATATGTCTTTTAGATGCCTTCAGATCTCCTTCCCCTTTCATTTTTCAGCCTGTGACACATTTTCGCCTGAATTGCAATAGCCCACATGGCATAGACCCAGACCATAACTCCTTGGAGGCAGAGCCCTCCATCATCTGCAGCTTCCAGGAGATGGTTCCATTCCCTTGTCCATCCTATGTGGGTCTATGGACACAAGAGCCTGTTTTCCTAAGCATCAAGGAGAGACCTATACCACCAGACTCTGTTGGCTACTCCACAGACTCCTCAGGCAAGAGCTCAGAGGTGAGATTTCTACAGCTAGAAGCCCCATTATTGCAAAGAAGCCAACAGCACCAGCTCAGTAACTGGCAAGGATTCAGGACTCAGGCAGTGGGGCTGTTGGACCTCCAGTTAAAAACTACCTAGCATTCCTATAAAACAGCCAGTTGCTCCAGGAACTTGCTGAGACAACTTGGATGCCTGGACTCAGCTGCAAGTGTGCTATCCATGGTGCTGAACTCACACCTCTAACTCTTGCCTTGCCTCGCTGTCTACCCTGCCACCCAACCAGGAATTTCTGACCTCCTCTTGCTGGGTCTGTCGCCACACCTTGGCGGTGGACATACCTGCAGATCCTATTGCCAGCATCAACTGCCAACCTGCCAGACTCTGCTCCTAGTCACACATCGGTGCCTTCCTCTCTGAAGTCCATAAACAGGACCCAAGCACAACAGCACTCTTCTCACCTGTACCCTGTTTCTCCTAAAATAAGACATAGCCATAAAATAAGCCATAGCAGGATTTCTATGCATTTGTGAAATATAAGCCGTTCCCCAAAAATAAGCCATACCCCGAAAATAAGCCATAGTGACGTGGTACCTCCCATTAAAACAGCCTGGGGAGGCGTGGCTATGCAGCGTACCGATGCGACACCGTTAAATAAGACATCCCCTGAAGATAAGCCATACTGTGTTTTTTTGAGCGAAAAAAAATATAAGACGGTGTCTATTTTAGGAGAAACACGGTAGTTCCTGGCAACTGGCATTCTGCCTCCAACAGTGGGTGTAAAATGTAACCATTGCGGCTAGTAGTCATTGACAGACTTACCCTCCATCAGTTTGCCTGCTGTGACAAGGATATACTGGATTGCAATCCTAAATACTGGATGCAGAAACTGCCAACTTACTGCCCCTGCTCCTGTGCTTTTTAACCACAGACTTGTACAAAGAAAATTTGCAAACCAAGAATTCCTGGCATGGAGCTGAATTGATGGGGGAGGAAAGGTCTACCTTCTTTGTCACTGTGCACTAGACTGTTGTTAAGAGCACTAGAGCACAGCTAGGAAGGAAAGGTGGCAACCTCTCTTCAGCACATCCAATATGTGGTCATGAGGCACACTGAGCTTTGGAGAGTTGCCGATCCCAGCTGGGGAAGAGGGATGATTTGTTCCCCTTTTGCTCCCCTCCTGAGTTCAATCTTTTTAGAGTACCCTACTGATCTAGTGTCATTTAGGAGTGAAGAGGAACCATCGTCGCGGAGCACATAGAAAAGACGGATGGTGTGTAATGTGCCATCAGACGCTAAGAATGCCGGCATGCCGAAATTGCTTTCAGCAAGATTGTGTGTGTGTCAGCGGGGCCGCCACATGCAATGGAAATGCAGGGTCATACCCTATTAAAAATAAAAGCAGAGAAGTTATTATTTTATTTAATGGAATGGCAACGCTCGCCTCGTCTTCCTAACGGGCTGGGGGAGTTGATTAAAATGCGGGAGAGGAAAGAGAGTGGAACAATTGGGCCATTAAAATGGAGGAAGAGCAAAAAGCCTCCAATTTTCATTAATCCCTTTGGTGACAAATTGTCGAAATTTATTCCTTTGCGAGGGCAAGAACAAAAAGTGTTGTGCAATTTCTGGTTTCACACACACATGCACACACAGAGAGACACAGAGAGAGAAACAACAGTGAGTAACCAGTATCTAATAGTAACAGGTATTAAAACATAAGAGAAGCCGTGTTGGTTTGAAAACACCAAGGTTGCAGGTTCAATCCCCGTGTGAGACGGTTGCCTATTCCCGCATTGCAGGGAGTTGGACTAGATGACACTTGGGGTCCCTTCCAACTCTACAATTCTGTGGTTCTATGAAATGTGGCTTGGTACTCTTGCCTGATCCACCTTCCAGAATATCTCATTTAAGTGGGAGCAGAACTGAGCCCTGGGGGCGTTCCGCCTCATCTAGAAGATGTAAATTCCCAAAGACAGAAGAAGTGCACCCCCTCGCTCAATTCCTCCTGGAGGAGCATCTTTATCATACGAAATGACTCCAGGATTGAGGCTTCTCTGAGAAGCTGCTCTTAGACTGCAGATGGAAAACTGGGATTTGCACAGAGTCGCAGATGGCACGCTCTCCCCCCCCCCCCGCCTCCACTATAATTCACAAATCGGTGCCATTTCTGCCATTTCCCTGTGCCTTCTATTCATAGATTGTACTTAGGATAACAGCAGAGATGTGCGTATTGAGAGGGGAGGATCGCAAACTAAAACCGTCCCCTAATGCAGAGTTCCCACCTGAGGAAACTTCTGGGATACCTGCCAAGGGCCACATGGCAGTGCTGGGTGGGGCCAGAAGCAAAGGTGGACAGACCATTGAATGCAAATGTTGCCTTTGAACACCAGGCTAGTTTCTACATGCACTTGCCCAGGCCTCTCTGTCCTCTGTCCAGGCGAGCATGAGGTCAAGGACACCTTCCTGCCTGGCGAATGCACACAAGGAGAGGGTGAAGTGGGGCAGTTGAGGGGTGTGGCCTGCAGGGAAGGGGTGTGGCTGGAAAGAGGTGTGGGCAGTGACCCAAAAGTCAGACAGACAGAACTGGAGGGTGGCATTCAGCCGCTGGGTCTCAGGTTCCCCACTCCTCTCCTAATGGGAGCCTGGTTTTCCCTGAGTTCCTTGGGAAGAGGGACTGAGAACTGAAGCTCTGTGAGGGGATCAGGCAACTCCTAACCACTCTCATCGGCCTTAACAAACTACTGTTTCCAGGATTCTTGGGCAGAAGCCACGACTCTGTTAAAGTGGGATGCTGATGCTTTGGTTACTGTGTTTTATACTTGATCAGAAACTACCTTTGGGAAGCTTCCGACAGCTTGTGGGCTGTATTCAACCATTTTTCATTTATATCCTGCCTTCGCCCAACTCCCAAGGAGTTCAAGGCGGCAAACAGAGTTCTCCTTTTCATTTTACCCCCACAACAACCCTGCGAGATAGGTTAGGCTGAGAGGCAGTGACTGTCCAAAGGTTACTCAGTGTAGTTTTTGGCTAAGTGGGGATTCGAATCCTGGATTCCCAGGTCCTAGTCCTATAGTCTAACCCAGAGGTCGACAAAGTTTTTGTGGCTTGGGCTGATTCGCGGTCCCACAGACACCGTGGTGGGCCGGAGTACGTGTGCGCACACACATGCGCAAACACTATTTCCAGCGCTCCTTCCGGCGCAGAGGAGGAGCTTCCTGCAGCCAATGGGAAGCCAGCCAGCATCGCAGAAGGCGGTCCCCGCTCTGCTGTTCTCCGGTTTAGCACGGCGCATGGGAGCCGACCGAGTAGGCAGCGGGGGTCCATGGGCCAATTAAACAACCCCCCATGGGCTGCTTGTGGCCCATGGGCCTTAGGTTGCCGACCCCTGCTCTAACCACTATGCCATGCTGACTCTCACGAAACTAATTGATTGTTTTAGCTCATTGAAATTAATGAACCCAAGTCAGCCAAGAGCCTCTACTCTTAAACGTTCATTGAATGCAACCATATAAACAGATGGAGCGGGAATGTAATGGCATGTGTATGATAAATAGACAGTATTGTTACAGAATCTGGGCTAGGTCAGCTCTGGCCTTGTCTGAAGCCACAGGAACACTCCTTACATGAAACAGAACGTCTTTCTCCTACCATTGGCTGTGCAGCCATAACTTGGTGCTTGATGGATGCAAGGCAGAAGTGTGCTCTCAGACTCCAACAGCTGCATGAGCCGAGTTAGTAAGTTTAAAATTCACACAGCTATATCTTCGGGGAGAGGGGGGGCGGGGTGGAACGAAACCATTTTATTTTTGTTTTTAAATCTGCCATAACGCAGCTGGTGGCATCAAATTGTCATTAAAACATGGTATTTAAGATGATTTAATGGGTTGATTGCCAAGCAAGAACCACAGCAGTTTACGCAAACTACTGAGCATGAAAAAAGATGTAAGTATTTAAGTGGCATTGGGGGGGGGGGTGGGGAGAAGGAAGAAAAAAGGATCGTTCTTAGAGAAGAAATGCACAAACAAAACTTGTAATATGTGTGGATTTCTGGGAGGTTATTCCTCTTCTCCACCCCACTAGCAACATTTATACATTATAGCTGTTCAAATGCAGGGTAACTATTCTCCCCAAAGGATTCTAAAACACAAATATTTAACCAAGTTTCAACTCTGCAGTGAAGATGTCAAACCATACTTTTAAAAGAAAAAAATGCACGGGAATAATCTGGTCATGGCAATTTGAATGTAATTTACACGATGAAGGTGTTATGAGACTTCCCGGGGGGGGGCAAGTTGTTAGACTGACCCCCAGGCAGGAACAAAGCCTCTGTGCACTCCTGGCTACTCGAGTCCAGGGGCACATTAGTAATATGTGATTGTTCCCAGCTTGAAAACAACACACACAAGCCTTTAAGGCTAAAACCTACTTTATTGTAGATAAAATGCAGAGTATGCCTCTGCGTGCCAGCTCAGATACTCAGAGCTGTGCATAATACGTCCAGCATCTCTGATGCAGAACTGAAAGTAAAATACATCAGTACATTACAATAACATCACATGTGTGGGAAGATTGGTAGGACCAGTGGTTTTCCCACAGGGTGAATACATGACTCATAGTCATGCTGACCTCGCTGCTGCAGCGTTCGCAGCTCGGCATGTTATAATATCACAACAGAAGGTACATGATGCTATGCAGGGGGCAGAGAAGGTTTTAGGGTACCGTGACTGGCCATACTGGGTGCTGCACTGCAGGGGGCGCCACAACAACGCTGTAGAATGGAACATGAGAGGCAGGGGGTGCCAAATTTTTGCATTGTATGGGGTGCCCCTGAAATTTGAAAGCCTGGTGTCTGCCACTTGGTGATATCCAACAAAGGGCTTCAGCTAGCACAAAGATTTCCGCTTGTGCAGCAAAACTTCTCCATCTTTGCCTCCTCTGCTCCCCCCCCCCTCAAATCTGCTCTGGAGGGGTGCGGGTACACCCAGGGTATGAGGAGAGGAGAGGGAGGGGAGATTGTATAGTACTGCCAAATGTCCTTGTGCTAGCTGAAACACTTTGCTGGATACCACCCACAGTAACATCAGGCCAAAGGGCAGGCTCATGCCCCAGGGAGCCTACAGTATCAATTTTGATAGTGGGGAAGAAAAGATATGGAGGAGAATTGAGAGAGGTGCAAGAGTGCCGCAATATAGAATCACAGAGCTGGAGGAGAACCTGAGAATATCTAGTCCAACCCCCTGCAATGCAGGAATATGCAGCTGTCGCATACAGGGATCAAACCTATATCCTTGGCCTTATCAGCACCATGCTCTAACCAACTGAGGAACAAAAACAGTAACTCACATCAGCTTCAGCCAGAATGGCAAAATGACAGGCACTGTAGTGCAACAGCAGTTGGAGGGTTGCAGGTTCACTATCTCTCCCCAATGCCATGAAATTTGTAAAAGGTCTTCTTCTGGGTGTATATTACCCTCACAGAGTTGATCCAAGACATATATGTTATTTGTTCCATTATACATTGGATACAACTACATACAAAAATATCAGAAATGACAAGGG
Source organism: Lacerta agilis (assembly GCF_009819535.1). NCBI lineage: Eukaryota > Metazoa > Chordata > Lepidosauria > Squamata > Lacertidae > Lacerta > Lacerta agilis. The sequence continues at coordinate 20,722,955 of NC_046324.1, read as the reverse complement.
GGGCATGTGTCAGGGACTGGACAGAGGAGGAATGGTGGAGACCGCCTCCCCCTCCTGAACCTTCCAGAGAAGAGGAAGACAGTATAGATTTACAACTGTGGTTTGAGGAAGATCACGGTTCAGAGGTAGATGAGGGGCAAAGTTGGGAAATAACGGAAGATGAGGAGGGGGAAGCAGAGCCGGAACAGCTGGCTGACACGTTATCACTAGAAAGCGTTCCAGACCCCTCTTCTCCCAGAACCCGGCGAGCATTGAAAGTAGGAGAGCAAAGGACTTGGAGACAAATGACCCTAAGTGGCCACCGTAAGCTGGGTGGTGCTGTTGACAATTGAGGAGAGAAGGGGGGTGGAGATTGCTCAGAGCAATGCCATTACTCCAAAAGGCAGCATTTCTAAGGCTGTGAATATTGAATAAAAGACTTTGGTAAGAGCTTTCCCTGTCTATCTATTCCTGGCAGCCTACCGTGGAGGGATCAGATTCCCATCGTCTAACCACCGTGTAAGCTTTGTGCAAGCAAATCAGGATGAATGCTGTATATGAAACCATCTTTCAGAATTTGCACTTCTTCAAATATTGCAGTGAGGTTCTTTGGAAGGTGTACATAAATGCATATAACGAGGTGAAGTGTCCATAAAAATGCACATATTGTTTTTTTAAAAAGCATATATAAATGCATTATATATGGGGAAATTGCTCTGAAAAAGTGGAGACGTTAGGGTAAATCTCATACAAAAAGATGTTTGTTGGGATAAATTTGTAATAAAAAGGTTGATGAATTTTCTAAGGCATTTAAATAAAAGTGCAAACTGATGTGGAAACGTGAAGAACTGAACTTAAGATTGGAAAAACGAGAAACTGAGAAACGCCCAAATGGACAGATTCACCCATACCTAGTCACAGCCTATCCTTACAATCAGTATTTCCATTTTGGTCTGAAAAGCATTACTTCAGCATGCGCTCAACTTTCCATGCTGGCTTCTCCTTGGTTATGAGGACCGGGGTGCAGATGGGAATAGGATTTGATTACACCGGAAAATGCATTTGAACCTAGGATGACCCTCTGCATTCATGCTATGAATTAGTCCATCTATATTCATTAACTTGTGTTGTTTGGGGGTGGGGGGGGGAGTTTAAGCCAGAAACAAATTATGCACATGAGGTGTTAACATACATAATCCACCTGGTGGAAGCTGAGATGCAGTTTGGATGGAGAGGGCTGTGTGGCGTGTTCTGCATCTTGTTCTATTCATGGTCTCCTTTTAAAAAATGAATAAACTGACCACTCCTGAGTTATATGGGGCGGGGGCTAAATTTTATTTTAAGACAGAGGTGGGGAAGCTTTTTCATCCCAAAACCCACACTCCCTTCTGGGCAACTTCCTGAGGCTCACATGCCAATGGTGTGCAGGACCAGATGGGAAAGTGGATGGAACCATTGATGTAAATGTTACCTCCACACAAGTAAGCTAGTTTCTAAACACACACACACACACACACACACACACACACACACACACCACTCTGTCCACCAGCCAGCCAGCCAAGAGACATTACTGGAGTTCAAGGACCTCTTCCAGCCAGGCAAAAACATTCTACATGTGGGGGGGGGGAGTAAGAAGAGCCTGCTGGATCAGGCCAATTGCCCATCTTGTCCAGCAACTTTTTCTCGCAGTGACCACCCAGATCTCTGTGGGGAAACCTAAAAGTAGGAGCTCAGCACAAGAGCACTCTTCCCTTCTGAGTTCTACCAGGAACTGGTATTCAGAACCATTCTTGCCTCTGAGCATAACCACCATGGCTTGTAGCCACTCATCATCTTCTCCATTAATTTATCCAATCCTCTTTTAAAGCCATCTAGGTTGGTGGCAATTGTTGCCTCCTGTGGGATTGAGTTCCATAGGTCAACCATGCGCTGTGCGAAGAAGCGCTTTCTTTTGTCCGTGCAGAATCTTCCAACATTCAGCTTCGTTGGGTGCCCACGAGGTCTAGTGTCATTAGAGAAGGAGAATAACTTTTCTCCATCCTCTTTCTTCGTGCCATGCATAATTGTATAAAAGTCACTCGCCTCACCTCTTGCTTGCCTTTTCTCTAAACTAAAGATTCCCAGACCCTGCAACCTTTCCTCGTGGGGGAGTTATGCTATCTGCTGGATCATCTGAGTTGCCCTTTTCTGAACATTTCTCAGCTCTGCAGTATCATTTTTGAGGTGAGGCAACCAGAACTGTACACAGAATTCCAAATGCAGCCACCTCACGGATTTGCATAATGGCATCTCTGTGCAAAGCAGGACCAGTGTTGGGCATGACATGGTGAGAATTCTAAAGGCCAGCAAGAGATGCCTTGAGGGCCATATTTGGCCCCCGGGCCTAAAATTCCCCACTCCTCTTTTAGAGAAGCCTCTCTTTCACATGGTTTCAGTGACAAAAGGTTTACCTCTTATGCAAAACCCTAAATGTGTCAAAACACACTCAACAGCCTTCTTGATCAACCATCAAAAGAGAGGTGGTTCAAAAGAGAGCCATTGTGGTGTAGTGGTTAAGAGCAGTAGACTCGTAATCTGGGGAACTGGGTTCGTGTCTCCACTCCTCCACATGCAGCTGCTGGGTGACCTTGGGCTAGTCACACTTCTTTGAAGTCTCTCAGCCCCACTCACCTCACAGATTGTTTGTTGTGGGGGAGGAAGGGAAAGGAGAATGTTAGCCGCTTTGAGACTCCTTCGGGTAGTGAAAAGCGGGATATCAAATCCAAACTCCTCCTCTTCTTCTTCTTCTCCTTCTTCTTCTTCTTCTTCTCCTCCTCTCAAAAGAAGAGAAAATGGAAAGAGTTCTGACATGATAGCAAGGGGTCGTCTATTAATAAGTGGTCAGCAGTGCCAATATTTCTTCTTCTCAGAAAATAAAAAAAGAAACCTTACAAGGGGGTGGGGAGCATTGGAATATTGGCTCATACTTCTCCATTGGCGTTCCCTGAAAAGCTTTGATTAGTTTTCTTAAAAGACTACACACTCAATAATTTGAAGCAAGAGGTTAATGGTGTTATTACAACTATTATCCCTTTTAAAATTGTTATCCTCTTGTTTTTCCCGTCTGTATTACCTTCACCTTTCGGTGAACCCATTTTCCCAGCTGTTTCTTTCTGCCGTAAAGTTTGCCAAACACCATCCCAGGAAAGAATAAATGGAGTGTTTTATCAGTTAAGCCTAAGGGAATTTGCAGATTCCCGTAACCCAAGCCATACAGAGAGATTAGAACAAAAAATGTATTTAAAAAGAAAAGATGACCACAATTGAAATATAGTCTCCTCCAAGTGAATAGGTGAAATGAATTAGAAAAAGCTCTTCTCGTTCAGGAAATTTAAAAGATTGGATATCACAATGAATAAATGGCAAGTTCACATGATGGATGTTTACAAGGAAATCTAATTCATCCATCTAATTTGCCCGTCGTTATTAGAAATTTGTAAAATGTCCATCATTATGGGGGGCTGGAAGTGATGTGCGGGGAGAGGGGAGAGTGTCATTGACAGCATTGCCTCCCCTCCAAATGCCGAACTTTATTTCTCCCATAGGAATGAATAGCAGCCATTCACAAATGGGGAAAGATAGGAAAAAGCTTGAAGTCACCAGCACCATTAAGGTGGGGCTTAAACCTGCTCCTGGTGATCCCTGTGTCTGGCATGAGAAGCAAGTTTTGTTCTCTCTCTCTGAAGCTTGTATCATTTTTGTGCCGCTGAATTCCCTGGGAGCCATTGAAATCTCGCCCACCCCTCTATTGTGGGAGGCGGCGGCTATTGTTTTGTTATTTTTGTTTTAGCTACTTATTTGCATTTTTATCTCGTGAACCGCCCTGAGGTCTTTTGTTGAAGGGCAGTATATTAATAATAAAAATTAAAATTAAAAAATTTGCATTGCCCCATTCCCTCTCTTCCCCGCACACACATGATTTTAGAGTTTAAATGGATATTGGAGTTGTAGGAGAGTGGCAAACAGAGAGTGCAGGCAATTGTATCAGATGCTCTGAGGGTTAGACTGGATGACCTGCAAAGTCCCCTTCCAACTCAGTGACTTAATGATTTTAAGACTGGGTTCTCGGGGAAGGGTCTGCTAAAGTGGTCAAACCTATTGGACAGGATATTATTTTAAATGCCCTGGGGCAGGACTCCTGAGAAATGATTGTTGCTTCTGGTGCTTCAAGGATGAGGTGGGGCTTGTGGGACTCCACCTAGGGCACACATCCTCCCCATGCCACAGCTCTCCCAAGCTTTGCTCTGCAGCCTCCTTGAGTGTTTCTGCCTGGCTGGAACTCTGATCATGTGGTTTGCTTGCCTGGATTGAGGACAGAAAGAGATGTGTAAATGGGTCTGTAGAGACTAGACTACTGTACTGAGGTAAAATCTACCTCTGTAGCTCTAACTTCTTTTGCCTCTGGCCCTGCTCACCATGGACATGTGGTCGCCAGCAGGTTGCCCAGGAAGAAATGTTGTGAATAAGCCAAATATGACAACACACCAATAAACCAACCTCCGGTGACCTCCTTCCAAAGGGGAACAAACACAGGCAAGCCCTGCACCCCTGAAAAGATGGCAAACTTAGAACCACTTCTCACCAGAGGTCCTCTTCTCCCACTTACAATATTGTGAGCTTTTGTTGTGTGCTGCCGTCCGTTCCCATAACCTTGCATCGACATTGGGGTGAAGGTACCAGAGGGAAACAGGGTGGGAGCTCTTGTTCTCTATGTTCTATATTTGGCTCAGCTTTTGTCCCAGGAGCCCAAAGAACAAACACCTGGCAAGATTAAAACGGGCACAATTAAGTTCCCCAGTCGCTCACTCAATATTTGTCTTTCAAGAAACAAATCAAAAACACCGGGTACTGCATGCCACTCAACAACAGCATGATCTTTTGATATTAGCCCAATGCTGATGAGCAGATACCCGGTTCTCTGGGCATGCTGTGTTTGCCCTGGCTTTTGAAAATGGTACCTCTTGCCTGCTGTAATCAAAGGTCACCTTACTTCTCTGAGAAAAGCATGGCCAGGCTTTTAGAGATCACTCAAGGAAACATAAGGAGCAGCATTCTTAATGTCTTGGAGACAAATGTCTGTGGGATGGATGGTGTGGCATGAGCACCTTCTCCTGCCCTAGATGTTGTCACCAGCTCTCCTCCTGGATCTGATCTGGGTGTGTAAGATGAGATCTGCACAATTCATAACACTCTTCATGAATTCTAAAAAGTTAATGAGACCAGCCTTCTCTTTGCAGAAGCACTCTTAATTATTCTTTTGCAATTATTCTTTTGTCCTTCCATACGCGCAATAATGCTATATTTAATAAGGCTTTCCACCAATTTCCCTGGCCTGTAATTTCTTGAATCCCTTTTAAAAAACAAGTTATATCACCACTAAGTTCCTCAGACTACCATCCTGAAAAGTCAGTTCAGGCAGAAAGATCTTCCACACATCTTCCACAATTAAGAGAGACACAAATTATTCGTTCACTTTATTTCTGTAGCCTCCTTTTTCACCTTTAAAAGGTAAAGGTAAAGGACCCCTGACAGTTAAGTGCAGTTGCGGACGACTCTGGGGTTGTGGCGCTCATCTTGCTTTACAGGCCAAGGTAGCCGGCATTTGTCCGCAGACAGTTTTTCCGGGTCATGTGGCTAGCGTGACTAAGCTGCTTCTGGCACAACAGAACACACAACTCAGAGCAGCACATGGAAATGCCGTTTTCCTTCCCGCCGGAGCGGTACCTATTTATCTACCGTATTTTTCGCTCCATAGGACGCACTGGACCATAGGGCGCACCTCATTTTTAGAGGAGGAAACAAGAAAAAAAATATTTTTCTGGTTTTCCTCCTCTAAAAGCCCTGTTTTGTTTTGTTTTGCTTTTTTTTGAGGATCAGCTAAAAGTTTTGCAGCTTTTTTGCAAAGGGAAAAGCCCTGGGAGTTTTTTTTTGGGGGTTGAGGATCAGCTAAAGGTTTTGCAGCTTTTTTTGCAAAGGGGGAAAAGCAAAGCTCCTTTTGCAAAGGGGGAAAAGCAAAGAGGAAAAGCCCCATTTTTATGGGGTTTAACTCACATTTCTGAAAAATCTTAAGGAAAGGGAGCCTTTCTACTGTTGCCAGACAGATAATCTAATCAGCCAGTCACATGTCCTGGGGGGAAAAACAACCTCCCTCTGCAGCACATTCAACAAAGGAGGGCGGGGCTGAAAGGGAGCCGGGACTTATCTCTCTCCCATCAGCTGCTGAGCGGGGTCCTTTCAACACTCCCTTTTCTCTTTGTAAATTAAATAGCACAATCTGCTTTTGGCCCCTGGGCAATTCAGCTCCAGGGACCACCATTCGCTCCATAAGACGCACAGGTATTTCCCCTTACTTTTTAGGAGGAAAAAAGTGAGTCTTATGGAGCGAAAAATACGGTACTTGCACTTTTGGGCGTGCTTTCGAACTGCTAGGTTGGCAGGACACTTGTCACCTTGCTAACCAGTTTCTCGCTTCTGATGTATAGCGTATTTTTCGCTCCATAATACACACTTTTTTTCCTCCTAAAAGTAAGGGGAAATGTCTGTGCATCTTATGGAGCGAAGGCTGGGTGCAGCGGTGGTCCCATCTCCTCTGCCGTCGCCGCTGCCCACCTCTGCCCGCTGCTGCCCCCTGCATCTCACTGAACACGGCGAGAGGTGGGGGTCAGCGGAGGGACCAGCGGCCCAAAACGAGCCCTTTCGGGCAGCTGGTCCTGCTGCCGATGCTGCCCGCCGTCGCCCCCGCCTCTCGCTGAATGTACCGCGTGCAGCGTCAGGGCAGTTCTCCCCCGCTTGCTTTAAAGGGAGCTGGGGAGGAGGGGAGAATGCTCTGGTTCGTCCCTTCTCCCTGGCTCCCTTTAAAGCAAGCGGGGGAGAGCTGTTAGTGCCGCGTGCAGCGTCAGGGCGGCTCCCCCCTCCTGCTTTAAGGCCAGCTGGGGAGGAGGGGAGGACGCTACGGTCTGTCCCTTCTCCCCAGTTGGCTTTAAAGCCAGTGGCAAAGGGGCAGGGGAGGAAGGAGCAGCCCAAAAGCTGCTTTTGGGCTGCACGTTCTTCCTCCGCAGCCACTGCCCCAGGTTTGAGTCAGAATTTTTTTTTCTTGTTTTCCTCCTTTAAAAACTAGGTGCATCTTATGGTCAGGTGCGTCTTATGGAGCAAAAAAGTACTGTGTGTGTGTGTAATTCTCCTTTTTGATCTCATTTGGACAACACTTTCTTTTCTGATGGCTTGCCTGAATTAGCTTCCTTGACTCTACTCATTAACCACATTGGCATCCTCTTTGACTTGGTATCATCTTTCGTGATCTGTGGCATACATTCTGGTTGAGCTTCAATTATTGTGGTTTTGAATAATCTCACAATGTTCCGGAGAAATTTAACCCTCTTCAATTTCTCTTTCAACTTCCTTTTTGCCAGTCTCCTAATTTTTTTTTTTTAAGAAGATTCTTCTTTGGAAATCAATTTCCTCATCTGTGTGAGGGTAATTGAAGTCACCCATTACTATAGCACTTTCTCCTTTGAATGCCTCCCTGATTTCATCCTGCATCTCAAGACCTCTTGAAGCATTTTTGTTGGGGGGAGGGATGATAACACACTCACAGTATTAAATTATTTTGGGAAATGGTATTGCTATTGTCACCCACAGAGATTCTGTAAGGGAGCCTCTTTTGAGATTTCCAGTTTGTTGACTCTCTGTTGGAGGAGGGAACTTTCCTTTGCAGAGGACTCACAATTAACCATCTGCGGAGAAAAAAACAAAGCAGGAAATAATAAGGCAAAATGGAGCTGCCTGGTGCAGCAGGGAAGGTATTGCTTGTGACTTTCAATGCTGAGACAAGAACAGCCACAGCTCAGTGGTAGAGCATCTGCTTTGCATGCCAAAGGTCCCAGGTTCAATTCCCAGCATCTCCATTTAGGGCTGGAGATGCCCCCTGGGGAGATGCTGCTAGTCAGTGTAGGCGAAATTGATCTAGAACAGGCATAGGCAAACTCGGCCCTCCAGATGTTTTGGGACTACAACTCCCATGATCCCTAGCTAACAGGACCAGTGGTCAGGGATGATGGGAATTGTAGTCCCAAAATATCTGGAGGGCCGAGTTTGCCTATGCCTGATCTAGAAGGACAAAAGGTCTGGTTCCGTATAAGACAGCTTCCTTTTCCCCCATAATGCCTTTCTATGAATCCATAGTGCAGCCACATATTAAATACCGTATACAGTCCTGATAATCCCTAGCATGGGATTTGTGTATTTCACAGCTGCTACACAGTGAGTTGATGTTTCTATTGAGCTGCCCAGTGTGGCTGCGAGATCTCTTTCCTGGTGAGTTAGCATCAGTACAGACCCCACCCATGTATACGTGAAGTTAGGGTTGTTTGCCCCAATATCTATCACTTTACACTTTCTTATGTATTGATCAACATTTCCCATTTTCTTGCCTGTTTGCCCAGTTTGGAGGAATCAGTTTTCATAGTTTGCTAACAGCCCACCCCACTTTTACATAATATTGGAAAGTGCCTGTTGATGAAATTTATTAGCAAGAATAGTGTCACAATGTCAGAGGAGGAAGGCTTCCTTTGCAGAAGACTTCCAGTTAATTGTCTGTGGCACAGCATCTACTCTGCATGCAGAAGGTCACAGGTTCAGTTTTCCTTGGCATCTTCAGGAAGGGCCGGGAATGTCCAGTGCCTTAAACCCAGGGAAGCACTGCCATAAAACTGGAAACAGAACATGAAGCAGAGTTGCCTGATCTGGAAGGGAAGGTGTTGCTTGTGTCTTAAAGTGTGGGGGGAGAGAACACACCCCACCTCACAAAAGCGTGAGTCTTTGCACACTGTCAGGGTGAACGAGACCTACAGTTCTGTGCTGAGAAAGAGCTGCTCAGGCAATTAAGGGAAGAACATGAAGTACTTGGAGGTTTGGAAACCAATTTGGGGCTGAAAAGTAAAATTTAAAACACAATGATCTGACATGAGTTGCTTGCGCTTCCCCTTGTGTCTTGTCCGTCTTTTCCTGTGGATTGATTTGAAGCTGAACTACATGATCAGATAAAGTACAGCACACAGCCTTTAACTGGACTAGATGTCTCTTAAGGCAGATCAATTTTACAACTGAATAACCTCCTCTGTATGTAGAATCACAGAATTGTAGCGTTGGAAAGGGCCCTGAGGATCATCTAATCCAGGGGCTGGCAAATTTACCGAGCCTCAGGCTGCTGCCTCCAGCGCTGATCGCGTGGCAGGCCAGAGGGCGGGGGAGCGCATGCGTACATGCTATTTCGGGCACACTTCCGGGTCGGAGGAGCACCAGAAATAGTTTGTGTGCATGTGCATGGGCCTCCTCAGACCCGGATGTACACTGGAAATGATGCTTGCGCATGCGCACAAGCTATTTCCGGTGCTCCTCTGACCCGGAAGTGGGCAGCCGTGCCGTGCCACGCCGCGCCGCGCTGGTAAGAATGGGCGGTGGCAGCGGGCAGCGGGGGTTGCCGCAGGCCAGATAATTGAGTCCCTTGGGCCATATCCAGCCCGTGGACCGTCGTTTGGAGACCTCTGATCTAATCATAGCTGCCAAGTTTCGGATTTGAAAATAAGGGATCAGCAGCCTCACCTATCCCGGGGACAGTCACATGGCAGTGGTGGGCAGAGCCAGAAGCAAAAGTGGGCGGCACTGGTGTGAACGCGCGCAGTAGGCTTACTGTATTTTGGAAACGCTGCCCGTGGGCTACGACGCCTGTAAGCGCGGGAAATGGCTCCCGCTTGCTTTGAGGCTGCAAGGAGGCGAGGTCTTCCCAGTCCCTAGCCAGCAGGAGGAGGGAGAGGAGCTGCTTCCTTTTAAAAAAATGGGAAATTAAAGGGATATAAAAAATAAGGGATAGCAGCGGGAAACTGCTTGAAATAAGGGAGATTCCCGGGGAAAACGGGATACTTGACAGCACTGGCTCTAATCTAAACCCCTGCAGTACAGGAATATGTGGCTGTCCCATGCAGGGGCTGAACCTGCACCCATGGCATTATCAGCCTCATGCTCCAACTGAGCTATTCAAAAGACTTGGAGTAAGGCTCAGATGCAACATTTATCTGTGATATGCTCAGTTTCCACATGCAGTGTGTGTGTGTGTGTGTGTGTGTGTGAGAGAGAGAGAGAGAGAGAGAGAGAGAGAGAGAGAGAGAGAGAGAGAGAGAGAGAGCATTAAAATTTTCTCCCCTAAGCATTCTATTTTCTGGCATTGCACTGCTGAACAGCACTGCATTGCGAACAAGCCAATCCCTTAGTAAAGGGTCTTGTGGCAGCCTGCTGGAGCTTACCTGCATAAGCTATATTTTTGCTGACTTCTGGTTGCAGAACATCGAAGTCAGTTGGTGGTAGCTAAATATGAAAGGCCACCATCTACGTAGAATGGGTTTTTAATTTGCTCTTGCTGAACAACCGTTCCCCCTTAACCGCAGTCCTACTTTTGTTCAGTCTGAGTAACTTTTGCTTAAATGTGCTTTGCATAATGCAGTTGACTCCACTTTGGTAGTTCTGTTTTTTCATTTTTCTCAGTGTTATACGTCTGCAGAACTTTGATGGTCTGGACAAGGACTTCATGAAAAGACAAACTTTGTCACAAACTTCAAGCAAGAGGAAGCTGCGGCAGGAAACAGAGGCCCAATGTCTTCATTTTATCTTCTCGGTTAAATGGCTTACCATCCATCACTCCAGCTAGTGTTGGCCCTGGGGTCAAACCTTCAGCTCATAGGTGCAGCAACTCTAGCCGTAGAATCACATGGTACTTCTACCAAGCCCTTGATTCCTGTATTGCAGGGGGTTGGACTAAATGACCCTTGGTGTCCCTTCCAACTCTGTGATTCTATGATGAGGACTCAGGAGGAAATTGTTTCCCTTATTCAGAGTTTCCAGCTCAAACATCTTTTTGGATCTAGAGAAATTTCAGGAAGAATTCTGTTGCATTAAACTCTATTATTTAGCCTTTTTCTTTCTTCTTATGAAATGGGGGTGAGAATTGAGCCTCACACTGTTTCCATAGTCCATGCACTAATTGATTTGGGTCTATGTGATTTAATGAATGTCTAGTGCACCTTTAAGGACATATGCCCTCCCGAGAAGCTTTAAATCAGGAACTTGCCATAGAAAAGCCTTGACGAACAAAACTGCTAAGGAACATTAAAAGCTACCTTATAGTCCATCTAGGTCAGAATCTGAGCTCATCAAATTGCCTCTGCTATGTGTTGTGCGGTTTTACTTCTGTTCCCATTTTACTCTCTATTGTCTGATTAATAACAATAGCAGCAATAATAATTCATATTAGATATAGTTTCAGCTCATGTTATGAACCTCCTTGAGTGCACTTGGACCAAAAGGAAATACATACACTTTTCCTTGGCTCGTCTCATTTCGAGAAAGGGGCAGCCAGCCAGCCAGCCAGTACAACTGCAGAAGGGGTGTTAAATTGCTTTCTTTAAAGAGAGAGAGAGAGAGAGAGATTTGAGAGCTCTTGTAACTGTACGTGCAGAAAAGCATATAAGCACAGATAAGTACAAGTTAATAATAACCTATAGCAGTGCACAGTAATATATTTTACCAGCCCTGTAAAAGATCTCACTTTTCCAACACTGTGCAACTACATGGTTTTATTGAGTCAGTAAGCACTATCCCCTTCTCTGGTTTATTTTTCCATATCCCCTGGGCCCAAGAAGAACAACAACCAATTTTGAAATGAAACATAAAAGCTGCTCAGACAAGATTCCCACCTTCTTCTATGACAAATCATACATTCCGGGACCAACCCTATCATTATTAAAACTATCTAAATTGTTTTCTAAATTAATTCATCTCAATTTACCTGCCCCTGTTTGCCGATGGATATACAGCTTTTTAACGGACAGGAGGCAGCAGGTGAGGTTGGGGAAAATTATATCGAGCAACAATACCATCAATACCGGTGCTCCCCAGGGGTGTGTCCTTTCCCCACTTCTTTTCTCTCTATACACAAATGAATGTACCTCAACTGATCCATCGGTTAAGATCTTGAAATTTGCTGATGACACAACAGTTATTGGGCTTATCCAGGAGGACGATGAATCTGTGTATAGGCGGGAAGTAGACCATCTTGTTTCGTGGTGCACCAAAAATAATTTGGTACTAAATATCCAAAAGACAGTAGAAATGGTAATTGATTTCAGAAGGCACTCTTCTGTTCTGCCACCACTTTCCATTCTTGGTAACATGGTTGTAATAGTAGAGTCCTTTAAGTTCCTGGGCTCCATAATTTCTTATAACTTAAATTGGTCAAGCAACATCAATAGTATTATTAAAAAGGTCCACCAGAGGCTGTATTTCCTGCGTCAACTAAGGAAATTTAAATTGTCCCAGGAAGTGTTGATTCAATTCTACAGAGGCATCATTGAAACTGTTCTCTGTAATTCTATAACAGCTTGGTACGGTACAGCCTCTAAGAGAGACAAGAAAAAGCTCCAACGAGCTGTAAGAATTGCAGAAAGGGTAATTGGTGTTAGCTTGCCTTCAATAGAGGCAATTTATGCTACCCGAGTAAGGAAGAGAGCAGAGAGAATTGTAGCAGATCCTTTACATCCCGGTCATCATCTGCTTGATTTACTTCCATCTGGACGTCGCTACAGGACTTCATATACAAAATCGGCCAGGCACAAGAATAGTTTTTTCCCTTGTGCCATTAAATTGTTAAATTCGTAGTTGTATAGCTTAAGGGGAGGTAAAATATGGGTGGGGTTTCTTTACTTCTTTGTATTGTGAGAGGAACAGTGTCTGTATGTTTACATTGCAATGTAGCCGAAACAAATTCCAAGTATGTTGGAAAATGTACTTGGCCAATAATAAATTATTCCTATTCCTATTCCTATTATGCATGGCAGGAGGGTCCGCTGCAGGCAACAGATTCTCATTCAGAGTCAATTATTTAGGTCCGACCTCCCCAACTTGGTGCCTTCCAGATATTTTGAACTACAATTCCAATCAGCCCCAACTAGCATGGTGATGGGAGTTGTAGTCAAAAAATTGAGGAACAGACATTTTGTTCCATTTTTCCCATGGTGGTGGGCATCATTTTTATTTTGCCTCATGTTCCAAATTCTCCTAAGTTCCCTCTGCTTTATCCTTCTTCACTACTCCACAATAAGCTTTCCAAAAAGAAATCATTTCAAGAGGCAGAAGTATGTCACAGAATGGTCTGCCTCAGGCCAGGGCTGTTGTCAGAGGTTAGCAGTCAAGCACATTATTGCTATTATTATCATTATAAATTGTTTTAGAATGATGGGCAGCCCTTAGAAAGTGCTTGAATGCCACAGCGCTCTCGCCACTTCCAGTTCTCATCAACTGCTCCACAGAGGCAATCCTGAACCAGGTGGACCAATGGTTTGATTTAGCATAAGGCAATTTCTTGTGTCCCAAATGGCCGTTCACTATGGAAGGAGCTGTAGTGCATAAAAACAGCCTGCTAGATCAGGCCAGCGGCCCATCTAGTCCAGCATCAGAGAAAAGGCATGAAGATATGATTAGCCATAACTCTTTAATACCAGAGGCATACCTAGGCTACCTTTTGCTCTTGCTAAGGGGCTGTATCAGAGCTCTCCTCCTGTCCCTTAAACCCTTGGCAAGTAGCTCCGCCAAGGCACCCAGAGGAGCCAGTGCCCAGAGTAGCAGAAGAGCAGCCCAGGGAGTATGGGTGGTGGGGAGGGGCAGGCAAGCCAAAGTGGAAGCAGCAGTTTTTGTACACACACACCCCCGGCATGGGCGTAGCCAGAATATTTGTTGTGGGGGCATGTCTTTTGTTAGAGGTGGCAGGCCTTTTCATAGGGGGGGCAGAACTTCAGTTTGCTATGTATTTTTATTGATTTTTATTTATTGGGGGGGCAGCTGCCACTCCCCCCCCCCCAGTTACACCCATGCCCCAGGGCCTGCGCCAACCCTTACGTACACCCCTGCATCTCACTTTAACAGCTACAGCTGCCTCAGAGTCTTGCCAGCTTCCTCAGTGAGGAAGTGTGAAGAAGGGCACCCACCATCAGTCAAGTACAGCCGAGCAATGGCCTCTCCCAGGCCATGGCTAGGAGGAGTTCACAAGTGATAATAACGGCAATAATAAATTTAGAAGTTATGTGACTCTGTTGCTCAACTAAATCTTTTTACTTTTATTAAATCTTTTTACTTTTATCTATTGCTGTATTTTGTGCGTTGTGACTTGCTGTTATTTTTAATTATTATAGTTTAGTAATGATTACATTGTAAATCGTTGAGAATACCGGTAAATTCCTGTTTATCGGCTAGTATGTTGAGAGTTTATTTTATTGTTCAGTCGTTCAGTCATGTCTGACTCTTCGTGACCCCATGGACCAGAGCATGCCAGGGATGCCTATCTTTCACTGCCTCCCGCAGTTTGGCCACTCATGCTAGTCACTTCGAGAACACCGTCCAACCATCTCATCCTCTGTCATCCCCTTCTCCTTCTCCATCTTTCCCAACATCAGGGTCTTTTCTAGGAGTCTTCTCTTCTCATGAGGTGGCCAAAGTACTGGAGCCTCAACTTCAGGATCTGTCCTTCCAGTGAGCACTCAGGGCTGACTTCTTTAAGGATGGATAAGTTTGATCTTTTTGCAGTCCATGGGACTCCAGCAGCACCATAATTCAGAAGCATCAATTCTTCGACGATCAGTCTTCTTTATGGTCCAGCTCTCACTTCCATACATAACTACTGGGAAAATCATAGCTTTAACTACACGGACCTTTGTCGGCAAGGTGATGTCTCTGCTTTTTAAGATGCTGTCTAGGTTTGTCATTGCTTTCCTCCCAAGAAGCAGGCGTCTTTTAATTTTGTGACTGCTGTCACCATCTGCAGTGATCATGGAGCCCAAGAAAGTAAAATCTCTCACTGCCTCCATTTCTTCCCCTTCTATTTGCCAGGAGGTGATGGGACCAGTTTATTGTGTACTATCATATGCTAATAGAATATTGAACATTATTTGATATAATTTGTTCATTTTAAAGTCTTTTTTGTTGTTGTTATGACTTGTTTTCATTGTATGGGATTGTTAGATGATTCATTTCTGCGGCATATTCCCGTGTTTCTCGTGCTTGCGTACAGCAACGCAGAAAGGCGGTATACAAACTAAACGTGAAAACGAAATGAAAACCCTGCGCTCCCCGCGGCCACCCAGGTGCTTCTGGGAATCCCGCTGTATACACCGGAACCCTGAGAGGAAATCCTAGGGAGTTTCCACCAGAGAAAGAATCACGTCACTCTCAGGCCCTTCCCCTTTCCCCTGCCTGCCTGTGTTTACCCACGCAGCCCGTGCACATGGCACCGTCCCTTCTCTGATTGGCCGGGGCTCCCGGGTCTGCTGCGGCGTCTCCAATGGCGGCGCTGTTCACGCGCCGAGGCCCGCCCGGCGGTTGGTCGCGGCGGACCGATCACGCCGCCTGACGCCAGGGGCTGTCACGGGTGCGGCCAATCAGGCCGGAGGGCCTGTGGAGGGAGGCTGAGGCGAAACTCCCCGTTCCTTCCTCGTCTGGCTTCCCCCTCAGAGGGCTGAGGCGCCGGCGCCGGCGGTGTCCGTTGTCGTCGTCGTCCGGGCAGGGGGGGCCTGAGGCGCGTCATGGCGGCCGAGGAGTCGTCGTCGTCTGTGGTGAAGGCGCAGCTGGCCTTGTCTCTGTCGGAAGCGGCAGCGGGCGGCTACAGCGGCGGCGAGACCGTATCCGGGCGGGTGGTGGTGGAGGCGGCGGCGCCGCTGCCCCTCCGCGCCCTCCGCCTTGAGGCCACCGGGCGCGCCAGGGCCGCTTGGGGCGAAGGAGCCGCCGCTGTGGCAGCCGCCGCCGCTTCTCCCTCAGGGGCAGCAGGAGGGGGCCCGGGGGTCCGGCTGGAGGCGGAGGTGCCCTACTTGGACGTCCGGCAGCACCTGCTCGGGCAGGACTCGCGCCCGGCAGGTGAGAAGGAGGCAGGAAGCGGCCCATGGCGTGGGGAGGGGAGGCTTGGCTTGGTCAAGGTCTTGGGCTGCGAGGGGTCGCTTGGAGGGGGTCAGAAGGGAGAGAACAACCTATCAGGGGTGCCAACCTGAATAATATGTTGGGGTGGGCAGGTAAGCCCCGCCCCACATAATCGATCAGACCAACATTTGAATGGTAATGCCCATCAACCTGGGGGGGGGCAGCCCCCTCAAATAGATTGTTGGGGGGGAGTGACGTCGGCCCCTAGGGGGTTGCCTCCTATGGAACAGATTTATTGTCTCATTTTGTTCAGAATATTAATAATGTTGGCATTGTTAATAGTGGTTCACTGCAAGTTGGTGTTTGTTTGTTGTTTTTGTTTTAAGGCATTTGTGCCCTGCTTAATTTCTCACATCCCTAAGCGTGAAGTTTGCGTGAAGTTTACATAAGGGAGCCAGTGTGGTGTGAGGGGAGGTTCAGGTTCAAATCCCCTCTTGGTCATGAAGTTCAGTGGGTGAACTTGGGCAAGTCACTCTCGCAGCCTAACTAACCTACCTCACAGGGTTGGGAGGAAAAGATGGGGTGCAAGGGGGAGAGGAGAACTGTGTGTGCCACCTTGAGCTGCTTGGAGGAAATGTTTGGTATAAATGTATGCAAATGAAACCAAGTGGGAACACAGTGTAGGAGGGGCTGGGATGAGGTTGGGCACTGCAAGTGGTAGCTTTTTAAAAAACCATTACTCATTAGTTTCACTGAGTGCATTTACGTAAAACTTAGCTGTAGCAGCCCCTAAGTTGTGGGAGATCCCTCACCACGAAGTGTGCGATGCACCTTGATTATACAACTGTTGTGCTCACACCCTCCTTGTTGGTTTCGTAGAAGCATCTGATTGGCCATTGTATAAAACAGGATGCATGGACTAGATGGACCTTTGATCAGATGCAAGAGGGCTCTTGTGTTATTATTCCATGCTAACTGGCAAAGGTGTTTCCCAACCCTAACTAGAGATGACAGGGATTTAATTTGGAATGTTCTGCATGCAAAGCAGTTGCAGTATTGTTGAAGTATAGATCCTCTCCTTTATAAAAACACAGGAAGCTGCACTATGCCAAGTCAAACCATTTGGCCAGGAAGGAGGATTGTGTAATAGTTTATAAGTTTAAAACTTGAGAGTGGTTTATCAATTTTTTAAAAATTAAAAAATACAAGCAAGAAAAATCATAACCAAATTATCAGCTCATGCACACACAAGCCAGCATAAATGCAGCAGCATAAAATCAATTTAATAATGACATAAAGCAGAAATATCCAGCAAAACAATGCCACTCAAATTTTCAGAATGACTTACAACCAGAACTAAAACATTTAAAAATAAATAAATGATAAAGCAGATCAACAGTAACGCATACATACAAGACAGCAAAATCTAAAAGTGGCAAAGTTAAAAAGAAATCTAGAGCTGAAACAGATGTAAAAGGCCTGGCAAAATAAACTGAATGAGGAAAGACCAGTGGCTGAGGTTTGTGTAGTTGGGGATGAATTTTAGGGGCACCCTGTATGAAGGTTGCAAATGGGAGGAGGGTGTGGAGTTAAGAGGGACGGGGACTTAGGTGCAGATTATGGGGTAGGCTGAGAGAGTTGTATGTTTATTTAAATAATTTACATGCCTTTCCTTTCAGTCAAAAGGTCCCCTAATATCACTAACAATGATAAAACAAGATTTAAAATAATGACGGCATTATAAAACATAATCATGCAGCAGTGGCAATAAAACAAATTGGCCAGTATTTACTTCAAAGTCCCTTTTGAAATAAAGTTTTCACTTCCCTCAAGAAGGTGACAGTGACTGAGCCATTTGGAACACAAACAAACATGTGCACACAAAATTTCATATGCCATGATCTAAAACACTTAATGGCTAGACATCTTTCATCTGATCCTAATGTTAAAGTACGGTAGTGTTCAAAATACCAAGTGTTGCTATAAAACCAAAAAGTAAAACCAGCCCTAGCGCTTGTTATACAGTTTTCCATTTGAGGGTGCCCTTCAATGTGTAGGAAATCTGTTCTGCTCATGGAAAGCTATTGCTCAGTGTCATTCTTTTTATATCTCTATATATATAGCCAATAACAGAACAGGATTCCAGCAGACAAAATGCCTCAATATGAATATTTGTGTATGAGAAACTTCGCCTGTTGCATCTCAGCCTATTACTCAGCTCTTAAAAGCACATGAACCATGCCAGAAAGAAGTTGGCAATTTTAGTTCTGGGCCATCATGTGAAATAACACTTGAGAAGGTGTTTCTAATACGGTAAATGCTTTCCTCCTCCACACTGAAAAACTGTAGTTGTTTGGAATACGGAGATAGACAGGCCAAGGGCAAAAGTATGACTTGCTGACACAGGTGTTAAGGAAGTTAGCAAGGGACTACTGTACTCACAAGGGTTTGGTTATGGATGATTTCTCCTTTTAGGTTGTGTTCCTAATGGCAATTCTTTCTGTTAGAACTAGGCTGCAGCTGTGAAGTTTACAGTAGCTTGGTATTAAATTACTGCAGAAGATCGAAGAAAGAATTTTCTTCCTCCCACCTCGGACACTTAAGAAAAAATATTGTGGTCATTGGTGTTCTGCTTCTAGATAAAAACAGTTCAGTACAGTATCTCAGTGAATTTCCTTTCTCATTTCAAAGCAATATGAAAAATAGGCCTGTACTGCTTGTGATCCACCCAGATGCATATAGTGCAGCTTTTTTTACCCTTCCCACCCCACCCCCCGGTGTTGTGTAGCCAGCAAAAAACAAAGGGAGATTAGGTTTATTAAGTCTTGGTGGGTTGCTGTACTTGGCTGGTAGGCCACATTCACTTTGTGAATGTATCATGCTGATGATGTAAGAAAGAGTCACAATAAAATCAAGAAGGAAAATTATCCATAGATTAAAAATCTGTTTAATATCATTCACTAGTAGCAGAAACCACCACAAATGACATTAACTTTCCCCATTATATTAATAGCACTTCTAATTATGCAAAGTACTTTAAAGTTTTTGCTGTGTGTGGTGATAACTGCTAATACAATCTGAGAGGGGGATTCCTGAAACCAGACTGCTTCACCTTGAAACAAACTGCTTGAACTCAGTGGGCAGTCACTAAAGTGGTAGAGCATTTGCTTTACATGTAGAAGATCCCAGGTTCAGTCTCCAGGTAGAGCTGGGACTGAATAAGGAGTCAGACAAAGTTGGTTTGGCTGAATAATAATAATAAAATTATTATTATTACTACTATAATTTATTATTATTTATACCCTTCCCATCTGGCTGGGTTTCCCCAGCCACTCTGGGCAGCTTCCAACAAAAGATTAAAATACAATAATTCATCAAATATTAAAAACTTCCCTAAACAGGGCTGCTTTCAGATGTCTTCTAAAAGCCAGATAGTTGTTTATTTCTTTGACATCTGATGGGAGGGCATTCCACAGGGTGGACCTTTTGAGGCATGAGTACTGAGGGCTAGCCCCACTTAAGTACTTGAGCCTGAGGCCTTTAGAGAATATTCTGGTGGCGGTTATGATGTTCCTTGAAGTATCATCCTGCTCAGTCGCTTGAATTTCTTGCCAGTTCACTCTACAGCACTGCTTCCAGGCAAATTCATCTCTGTTTAAGTACAATAGTGTTGATTCTACTACAGTAGCTGTAATCAAAGGACAGAAGTAATTGTGCCTAAATGTCTAGATCAGTCACAAGAGTTGATCAACTTGCTTTCAGCACAAAGCTACTTTCGGCAACACCTTATCATACTAGTCAAAGGACAGATTCTTAAAGTAAGTGGGAGGAGGAAGTGCTTGGCTGGGCACATGTGATGTACATCCTTTAGTTTCGTTGTTCACCATTGATTCAGAGGAATGTTCAGACGAATCTTCCGGTTGTTTTTGAAGCAATTTGTAATCAATTTCCTCTGTGTGGAACAGTTAATTACATGTCTTGTTGGTTTTTGGTCATTAAGATTCTTCAACAGACAGGTATGCTGCTCTGCTGTGCACAACCTACCTTGGGCTTACACTGATTGCTTTAGTAGTCCAAAAAGACTAGAAAGGACCTTTCTTGTTTAGGTACTTCCTGTGATGGCACTGCTGTTGGTGAGGCAACTGAAGAAGTGCAGCATGCTAAAATTCCCTTTGTGAAATCCACTGGGTTTCTTTCACAATTAAAAGACTGGCCTTCCCCACCAGTGAGGAAGTGGGAATCTGACAAGAATTTGAGACAAAACTGAAGCAAACTGTTACACTTTTCTGTAACCCTGGCTCTTCCACGTCTGTTACACAACATTTGCAAGTTTCTGCTGTAGCAACAGGCCTAGCCAGTGAACATGGTTTCAGATCCTGTCTTGTAATACTGAGTTAGATAGACTAATGGTCTGACTCAGTAAAGGCAGCTTCCTTTGTTCCTAAAGAATGAAATGCATAGGATTGTAATGTAGGAGTATTGCACCCAGACAGTATCACAAACCATGATATTGTATTGGTGCAATACAATAGGCTGGACAGTGTGGTGTGGTAGGAATTCATTCATGCTGTTCAGCTTTGTGCAGTCAGTGGTGTGAGTATGACAACACTTAATACTGAACATGATTCTTAAGTTTAAATGCTACATTAAAATGGCTCTTACTTACACTTTGTAAATATGTGTACCTCATAAACACTCATTTTTTATTTTTAATGACAGCAGTAAACACCATCTTCTCTGTCCTTCTTACTTTGTTCTATGACAAAGTTGTTTGGCTCTTCACTCATTAACAAAAGCATCATTCCCATATATTTCTTAGGTTGGAGACAGGCAATAGTTTCAAATGTGATTCGCAAGAGAGAGCACTGCTTGTAGCATGCACCCACATATCACATTTGCTTCTGGTAATCAAGTGTTTGTATTGCTTGTATAGGGGAGACAGTGGGATGCAAGAAAGTGAATCCTAACCCAAGCCACTTTGCGTCCTTTAGCAAGTTCCACAGTAGCTCTTGGTCATAGATGAAGCACAATAGGAGTCCTCTTCAAAGTGGCACCTAAGTAACAGATTGCCTTAATTCTGCAGTTTGTGTGTTCAAAATCATTATGATCTATATATTTTTTTCTAAAAGTGGGAGGAAAAAGCCAACCACATGTTTTCTTTTCCCTGTAGGTGATGAGGGCTTAATCCTGTTAGAAGCTGGAAAACATGAATTCCCTTTCAGCTTTCAACTCCCCCAGCAGTAAGTGATGTAGCATAATTTGACTTATTGGTTTTTATTGTTTTCTTGCAAACTATCTAGGGACACTTCAGAAATAACCTATATATATATATAAACTTTGTGATCCAAATTCTGTCCGTATATTGATTTTGTTTGGTTTGTATCTTATTAAAGTTTAAAGAAAGTACCTTATTCACCAGTAGTTGGGAACTGTAGAGCATTAGGAGTGAGAATTTAGGCTTTAGTACTGTACTCTCCTGCCTTTTTTCCTATTAAATGAATCAAGCAGGATGACCTGATGCAAGCAGTTGGGATGGGGCAGAGGTAAAATGCAACATAAGATACAAATGTGCCTCTTGCAGTACTGTTTTATCTTGCGCTCCACAAGCTGAAACAAATGGTGATGGAGGAGAATATGAGAAGGCAGCAGGTCAATGTAAGCAGCTTAATTTTTGCAGTTGGTAAAGCTGAAGCAGTTGAATAGCATTGATACAGAGTTTTGTGAAACTGTAAATACTGTTTGTATGGGAATTGGGTAGCCTTTGGCCCTCCAAATGCTGTTGGATTCCAGTTTCAGTCACCCCTGATCTTTGGCCATGTTGGCTGGGGCTGATAGGAGTCCAACAACATCAGGAGGGCTCAGATTTCCATCCCTGGGCTAGGAGATAAAGAGAAATGTGTTCTCTTTATAAGGAGAGGGGACAGAAAAATGTAGATAGTAAGATGGTGGATAACCTAGGGAGAGAGAGGGTTATTCCTGTAGATCTTTTTCTCCCTGATAGCAGAAGCTTCTTTATCCCATGCTTTCAGCAGGCAACACCTGTGCCTTTCATCACAATCATGAAGGCTAAAAAGTATGGTTGACCAGTCAAAAAACAGTTGATCAACAGACCAATCAAATAATGGTCAAGTGTGTTTTAAAGAGTTAACTTCTTAGAAGAAAGGTAACGACTCTACAGAGTAAACCTAACCCCTAGATCTGGCTGGAAGAATTAAGATGTGTCAAAGATCCCTCTCTGGCATCCTGGGAAGGTGGGAGTGCATGTCTGCCTCAGAGGCCAGTGGGAAAACTCCACAAGTGTAAATTATCACTGGTAGTGTGTTATCAGGTGAGGTCCTGAAACAGGACATTCTGGAGTGTGGCAGAGGCTGGATCAACCACCCTTTTAATTCTCCAAGAGAATTATACTCACCCACTTAATTCCTCTCCGCCTTGGTTTAGAAGGAATGTTTCATAAAATGGGCAAAACAGAAGAAAAGTGTGTATATGCATGCATGTATAGACAGACAGACATCTACTACACTGACTGGCACAAGCATGCAAGGCTTTGGAGTTGGGTGATCCATCCCTTCGCTTCCCACCCACCACCCCACTTAGAATTGATCTGCCCATTGTCAAATGGTTTAATGTATATTCTAATTACAAAAACAAATTACCTATTATAGTGGTGCAATGAAATGAACTTTTACCAGTATTTACAACTTTTAATAAATTGACTTCTGGCAATGTTAGATTAGTTCTGTAGAAATGTGAATGATTCACTGAGCAGCTAAGCCATATTCAGATATTTACTTGTTCACATGATGAGAACAGGGACACACTTGCTGGCCCTGAACCATCCTTTATGTCCTTGGCTGTGTTATTGAGACTCTAGGCCTTGTGCAATTCAGTACCCTGAATGAAAGGTGATTTAAATAACACTGGGAGACTACACTTATAAAGCAGTTTCCCTGCTTTTTCCTTTAGCACATGGAAAGTGGTAGTGCTAGGAAAGGGGATGGGATGCAACAGCTGGACTAAACAGGATTTATTTTGTTGGCTTTTATCCTGTACACCAGACTTGACATACAAAGTTACCCAAAATAATGCAATTAAAACAATGATGTTTCCACCAATGGCTGTCTGTGTTACTGCTTCAAGAAACTTTCAGTTACAGCAGGTTGTCAAAGGAAGTTTTCTGCAATTCTTGTCTCTGCCCCCTGACTACTGCACAGCTAGGAGGCAAACAGTCCTCTCCTGTGTTTGCGAACAAATGAACCTATAGGAAAATGATACAAGTAAACTGCCACCCAAACAATAGCAATCTTGTACAGTGGTACCTCGGGTTACGTACCCAATCCGTTCCGGGGTGCTGTTCGCACCCCAAAAGTACATAACCCGAGTGTCCATTTTGCGCATGCGCAAAGTGCAATATCGTGCTTCTGTGCATGCGCGAACTGCACAGAACGCTTCTGTGCATGCGCACACCATGCGGACATGCGCAGAAGTGTCCACACACTGAAAAACACTTCTGGGTTACCGGAGTACATAACCCAAAAATACATAAGCCGAAGCGGACGTAACCCGAGGTATGACTATTCATTGATTTTTTTAACCACCTGTTGGTCAAATAGTTGGTAAATACACTAGCATGCCAACCCTGTTACAAAGTATTTTGATGACGCCTAAGATGTGCAGGAAGCTCAAATGCTGCTTGGCATAGTTTTGCTCATTCACAGGCCCATATAATGCATACATTCAATCTTAAAACTGTTTTGTCATGCCCTAGCTTCTCTTAAACATACCTGCTTGATTTATGTTGCTCATCCCATGGGCATTCTAGCAAGAAGGTGGTTGACCGTGCATTTGTTAAGTCTACCTCTGAGAAAGGTGCCAAACTTGTAAATGGGTATTTTGTTTTGTTTTGTGTCCAGACCTTTAGCAACCTCTTTCACGGGCAAGTATGGCAACATCCAGTACTGTGTGAAAGCAACCCTGGAAAGGCCAATTGTCCCTGATCAAACTGTGAAGAGAGAGTTCCAGGTTATCAGCCACATAGATGTCAATTCACCCGTTCTACTGGTAAGAGCAGATCTAGCTGTGCTATACGTGTGTTCATTAACCCTCAGCTATAACCAGGTCTGTGATATTTTGGTCTGTAACTTTGCTGACTTTTCAAATGCATGTAAGCTCCCTTCTAAGCTTCCTCTATAAATAGATAGCCTTTAGGCTGCATGGATTGCCAACAGTTTTTTGTTGCTGTTTAATACCATTGATTACATCCCTGCTGGCACAGCTGTTTCTGCCAAAAGTTGGGGCAGGATTGACATGCATTAATGAGGCTTAATAACAATAACACAAAGCCTAAAGTACTTTATATCAGAGTAGCTACATTTACATGGTTGCAAAGACTGACACTCTCTCAGTAATACTAGGCTATAAGTGGTACCAGAATAAAAATATTGTAGTGTGGAGTACAGTACGGCTGTTCCGGATTCCAGCCACTCTGTTCCATCCCGCCACCCAACCCCCTGGTTTTCTGTTTCCTCAACAGCCAGCCAGCCAGTCACTCATATGTATTTGTTGAAACCATTGGTCATCACAAAAATAACGTGTAGAAGTATATTTTGGCACAGGTGGTCCCCAGCTGGTCAACATTCCACTGAGCACACTCACTCCTCATAGGGCTGTTTTGGGTTTTTCCCATACCCTCCTGGGGTTTTTTCCCCCTAAAGTTGTTTCGTACTTCTGCAAATTTTCCAGCTGCTTATGGGGTGGTGGTGCTGTTGTGGCTATGCAAGCAATAGTATTTGCAGCCTGAATATCAGAGATAGAGGGAATGATAGAACAGGCATTATAGTGAACTATTTATCATTTCTAGCCATTTTGCATTTCTTTTTTCAGCATTACGTGTATAAATGCAGCTGCCTCAGACCTTCTGTTATTAATATTATGGATTTACTCACATTTAAAGCATTGGACTTCTCATGATCAGTGGAATTATTACAGAAAATAAGATCATTCTAAAGTAACAGAATGGAAGTGGGCTGAATTCCCATTCCATCTAAACATAAAACGATATCTTCCCTTCTTCTTATGGGACCTAAGATCTAATAACTGCTTGCTTAAATCTGATTCTGTGATTTCTGCTGCTCAGGAAATGCTGGAACCATATTATCTTTTCATCATAATGCTAATGTAGCAAGTATTCTGTGCTCTTGGTATTCAGCATTGTTTTTCCCCTGCAGCTTTTGCTTCTTGTTAGATTGATAGTTAGGACTGGATGTATTATTTGCCCATTGTGTAAAGGAGAGGTGGAGAACCTGTGACCCTTGAGGCATTGTTGGATTCCAACTACCATCACCCTCAGCCAGAATGGACCAATAACCAGAAATGATGGGAGTTGTATTTGGAGGGTCAGGTGTTCCCCACCCCTTATAATAAAGTATAACTTTCTTGCTGAATACAAACCAGGTTCAATGATTAGAAACTATGCAAGATTTAAAGGTGAATAGCCTTGTCTCCTCTTCTCTGTATTTGTTGATACACCATATCTGCCACTGTACCATCAGTGTAGATCAGGGGTCGGCAAGGTTTACCAGCCATGGGCCAGATCACTCCCACGGAGATCGTCCGTTGGCCAGACTGGCGCAGCGCGATGCCGGAAATTGCGTCTGCACATGTCCGTGGTGCCGAAAATCATGCCTGCGCAGAAGCGATTTTCGGCGTCTGGACATGCACAGACGTGATTTCTGGTATCTGTGCGTGCGCAGATGCGATTTCCAGCGCCGCTCAGCAAGTCCCTGCGCCACGTTGTGCTGGTTTAACGCAGCGCAATGGGGACTCACCAAGCGGGCGACTCAGTTCGGGGGCGGCTCGTGGGCCGGTAAAACAGTCTTCGTGGGCCGCACATTGCCGACCCCTGGTGTAGATATACCTGCCTGTCTAGCTGTCTTCTCTTTTCCCCCTGCACCCTTTATTTGAACAAAGCTTTGCTAATGCTTACATGAGAACTTGCTCAGCCAGAATATGTGAAGCATTCAAGCGTTACTAAAGTGCCTTACTCACCAAATAACCATTTCATTTTGCATAGCTTTCAAACTCCATACAAAAGCAGTTTTCAGTCTGTTTTCCCTTATAACAACTTCAGCTTCTGCAGCAAAGAGTTCACCTTACACCCTTACCTATGATTCGGTCTGAGAGCAAGGAAAATGTGTTTGTGTGTGTGTGTGTGTGTGTAGCACCTGAAAATTTGAAAAACAGTCCACACAGAGCACAGAGGATCCACTGATTCTCAGTCCAGTAGCCTTCAACTGACACAAAATAAATAACATCTACGGGGCTCTTTGTAATACAAAGCAGAAAGCTTCTGAAGAAAAGGTATTGACTTGGTGGTTGACGAGCATTTGATCAGCACTGAACTAAGAGATCCACTCTCTGTGCACGCACACCCACACATACACACATCCACAGAGAGCGAAAGAGAGAGATTTTAAAGAGTTGCAATCACACTTGGAAATTACTCTGAGTCATTCTGGAAAAAAATTCCTAGTTGTCAGTACAGTGGTACCTCGGGTTACATACGCTTCAGGTTACATACTCTGCTAACCCAGAAATAACGCTTCAGGTTAAGAACTTTGCTTCAGGATAAGAACAGAAATCGTGCTCTGGTGGCGCAGCAGCAGCAGGAGGTCCCATTAGCTAAAGTGGTGCTTCGGTTAAGAACAGTTTCAGGTTAAGAACGGACCTCCGGAACAAATTAAGTACGTAACCAGAGGTAGCACTGTAGTGACCAGGTAAATGAAAAGCCTGCAATTGTTCATGGCATTTAGTATCACTTAAATGATATATGGATCCAATTTTGAATTTTGTTCTTCGCACTTCAGTGGATGGCTGAACCAAAATCCAGTGGGTTATTTTTATGTATAAAGTAGGTTAAGTATAACCTTGTTTCCAGAAGTGTATATATTTTTGCATGAATGTCTGGTCCAAGGGACCCAAAGGTAAATTTTCAACATCCTCAAGGCTTGGTTGTTCCAGTGAGTTTGGCTAGGAGTCTGATGTTCCTAATCAATGTGTCATACCACAAACTACTCCTGTAATGCTTTCAAAATTGGCTTACCTTCCAGCAGGGAGCTGCTATTGAGAAACACAGGTCCAAAAACCTCCTTGGACATGTGGAACTAACTGTCATATATTTGGATCCTGACCCCCCCTCTGCATAATATTGACTGGAAAGTCTACCTGTTCTCCCCACCCCCCCCCCCATGACTTAATGGAGTATGAGCCAGTTCTGTACCCTTTAACTTTATTCAGTGTGATAACTTATTTTAGTGAAATGAGTTTTTACAACTTATGAAATGTCAGACCTGCAGGAAAGACAGACTTGGGTTAGCATTAAGGAAGATGTGATAACAGAAGTGATGCAAAGGAATAGATTGCTAAGGGAATCTTTTGTGGAAGGTCACTCACAAGTTTAAGTGGTGGGGGAGGGGCTTGAACTAAAATATGAGGTTCTTTCTGAATCTGTGACATTTGCATGGCTTTGTGCTTCTTAAAATTCACTCCTGTTACACAATAATTATGCGCTCGTTTTGTCTGTAAATATGTACTGCTGTTCTGGTACAGTAGTCGAAATGGCCCAGAGAGAGGTAGATGAAAGCCAGTGGAGCTGTAGCTCAACCTCCTGCTGTTGCTGTTAAGTCTAGAGCAAATACAGTTCACTGTAGCAAATGCAGTTCACTGTACTGTGTCTCTGGTCATTCTCTCTCTTGTGTGGGATTGCCTTCAGTTTGCTTGAACTTTCATGTTAGTTTTTTTTAAATTAGCCGAGTGGGGCTTAGCACAGGCGATGTTAATATTACCTCAAGTAACTCTCCTAACCTAGTTGGCTGCATATTTTCATTACTTCGAAGTTAATTAAAAATGTTAGTCACACTTGTTTTCTGATGTGTAGTTAATTCAGCCCTGTAACATAACTTGCCAAATACTGTTAACTGCTTTACCCAGCTGAATAGGTTGTGCAGTTTGTTTAGTTTTGTTTCTCAAGTCTAAACGAACATTTGAACTTCCGTCTATAATTATTATGAAATGGTAATATAAACCAGTTGAGACTGCCTCACTAAAACAATATCCTCTTTGGCCAAAGCACCAGTGTGCCTCCTCTTGTTGGCAGCAGCCTTTCGGCGTTGAGAAAAGAGTTTTGTG
Organism: Lacerta agilis; assembly: GCF_009819535.1. Lineage (NCBI taxonomy): Eukaryota > Metazoa > Chordata > Lepidosauria > Squamata > Lacertidae > Lacerta > Lacerta agilis. The sequence continues at coordinate 20,694,800 of NC_046324.1, read as the reverse complement.
GGCAGGATTTTTTCCCCAGAGCAGCTTCCCATTAGGTGTACCTTAGGAAATCAGCACATACACAAACCCACTTACGGTAACACAAAACACAAAATCCACTCACATATAAGGATGCTAGATATTTGAAATTAATGCATTCATCTCTGTGTTGTGTGTTTACCATATCTATGATTGCTTCCATATTTGTTCCTGCTTGATAAGTCTGGTAACACTTAAACAATAAAAGTCGAATGACTTTGGTTAACTTTCAAGTGGGGTCATTTTTCTATCTATAAATTATTAATTGACTGCTGTCACTTTTGACCACCCCATTCTAATATTTGTAAGAATGTGAACAAAATGAACTTGCATTTTTCAGCATAGCATAAGGTAGTAGTCATAAAATTGTGTAAACTGGACTGGTTGTGTGCCATATGATTCTTAGTAGGCTTGAGTTCTAAATCAATTCCTGAGGGATTCAGTAACCTTCCGTTTCAAAAATAGCCACTGTCTACAGAGACTCCTTTATGCATTTTCTCATTTGGGTCCATTTAGATGGAGGAAAGCATGTCATCCATTAAAATAAAATAATATGCTGTTGAGGGTTGGCAGAAGCTTTATCCCTTCCCACCATAGAGAATGGAGGGAGATGCATTTTCTGCCTATGGAATTGCTTGCCTCTGCTTCCACCTCTGTCTGTGCCTGCTGAGTGAAGAAATCTTACATATGCCTGGTCTCAGTGGATCACTCTCACATTGTGTTGCTCCAAACAAATAAATATTTAGGATCAATTATAACAACAAGAGAGTAGTATTACACAGTGACTTGGTACTTTGCACATGTGGCCATTAATGTCATTTAAATAATAGTAATTGATATGAACATCTGGATAGTAAATTTGAATTGCTACCTGGGATGCCTAGTTACTGCAGCAGAGAGCAATGAGACTGCAGTGATTGCCAAAGTGTGTATATGCAGAGATGCCATGTGGAATAAAATGGGAAGGGGACATGTCTTCTCCAAAAGAATTACACTCACTTTGGAGCTTTCTGAGAGAATGCAAATCCTGTTTGCCTCATGTGGAGCAGTAACCTGTTAAATGGATTGCGGAGTGCCACGTGGGTAGAGCTACCTGCTTTGCCTCCCTTGCCATGCGATGGCTGCTGCCAAAGCTAATGCCATTGTGGGTCTCGCCTTAACTTACCTCAATTATCTCAAGGTGCACTTTTCTGCACAGACCTTTGTGGGTTGAATATGTTATATTGGTTTAAATATATTGAGCTGTATGTAGCTTGCTCAGAGACCACATGGGTAAAGGACAAGCTATAAATGCCTGTAAATAAACAAACTCTTAATTGGTAAGTCAAGCACAGGTGAATTGCTGTTACCTGTGGGTTTGAAACCACTATTCTTTTAATGATTTTTTATTCTTTTTTACAGAGCCCTGTAAGACGAAGCCAGGAAAAGATGATCGGATGCTGGTTTTTCACTTCTGGCCCAGTTTCTCTCAGTGCCAAAATAGAGAGGAAAGGCTATTGTAATGGCAAGTGTATCTTCTTCAATAAGACTGAAACTGGATATTAGGTTGATAAATACAAAGTCCCACCCCTCTGTCAAAATCCTATTATTCCAAATTCCTATTGGGGGTGGAATTTGTTTGGGAGGGTTGACAAGTGGGATGGAAGGGCTCAAGCATTTCCACATTAACTGGTTTTCTTCAAAAAATATCTCCACTCTGCAGCTCTCACCCTGTTCTGCTGTTTTGAGAGCCAGAGTTAGGAAAAAGTGATTTTGATGGTCTGGGATGAGGGCACTCGCAGAGTAGAATTGGTGGGCAGAGGAACAGTTGAGGACCTCCCCTCCCCAATCCTCCTGTTCTCCTCTGCAAGTGTCCTCCTGCTTATATATTAGTGTTGGAATGCCATGTTTTCCCCATAACATCAATGCCCTATATAAAAAGCCTCAGGTTTTGTCGCTTTAAGAGGGAAAAGGTTAAGCAGGAAGCCAAATAAATGATTATTAAAATCATTGCAGATGTGTATACAAATGTAGGACTTTTCATGGTACTTGTTGCCACAATAAACATAGGAAGTACCCACTAAACTGTTTTTTTCTAAACATTATAAACTCTAATTGTACAAAACAGAAGGCAGAAAAATAATTTGCATCATGTAATGAATGAAGTTCTTTGTCACTCAAGTACATCATAATGTTTGGTAATTAATTTGTGCTTTGTGGATTTTTTTTTTTTTTAGGTGAAGCAATACCAATTTATGCAGAAATTGAGAATTGTTCCTCTCGTTTAATTGTTCCAAAAGCTGCTATTTTCCAAACACAGACTTATCTGGCTAGTGGGAAAACAAAAACTTTTCGACAGATGGTCGCCAATGTGCGAGGAAACCATGTTGCTTCTGGTAGCACGGATACCTGGAATGGGAAAACTTTGAAAATTCCACCTGTCACCCCTTCTATCCTTGACTGCTGTATTATCAGAGTTGAATATTCCTTAGCTGTAAGTGTGGCTTTTCACCATTTAATTTAAGGTTTAGAGACTGTGTTAATGTAACTAAACAGACTTAAATTCAGGCATAATTATCTTTTACATTATCCTAAGCATTGCTTTCTCCTTCAGAGAGTTTGAATTGTTCTGTATGTCCAAAAGTAGTAGACTAACATTTAGCTGCTGGAATTTTAAGGGGTTAGGAGTCCACAACTGAAGTGGTTGAGATGCTGTTAAAATGGCTGGAAGGAAATGTTGAAAGTATAAAACAAAGCCAAATTCCTGAAACAGAGTAGATGTATATGAATGACAGCACAGTTATCCCAAATAGGGATAAAGGAAGAATCCTGCGAGCGTAGTTTCCAAAGTGAACACATATGATCTCATCCACCCAAACCAATGTGCAGATCAGATCAGGAGTCTGTTTCAGAAGCTGCGCATGGCTGGATTTGTAGATGTGTTGTAGCTCTCCATAGGTATGAGGTGGCCTGAGGGCTGCCTCCCTCTTTTCTATATATTTTATTATTGTCATCATGATTTGTTAAATTCGCGTACCACCCTACATGCATAGATCTCAGGGTGGTTCACAGTAAAATTACTACTGGCAACAGCTGTTTTGCATGGGGGTTGCGTTCCTGACTTCGTGTGTATCAGCAGAGCACATGTAAGCCTGTTCCACCCCTGCTCCCATTCTGGCAACTTCCAGGTTGGGGAGATGCATGCATGCACAGTGGGGCGTGCTTTGAACGTGTGCAAAATAGTGATTGCCTGTATGAAAACACAAAATACATAATAAAAATAAGAACAAAAACAACCCCAACCCCCCCAACAATACATTTAAAAGGGCATCAGTTGTAAATCAGCAAAGGCCTGGTTTAAGAGGAAAGTTTTCATCTGGCACCTGAAGGTGTATAATGAAGGTCCCAGGTGAACCTCCATGGGAAGAGCTTTCTGCAAATGGGGAGCCACTGCAGAAAAGGCCTGTTCTCGTGTTGCCACCCTCCAGACCTCTCATGGAAGAGGCACCCAAAGAAGGGCCTCACATGATGATCTCAGGGTCCAGGTAGGTCCATATGGAGAGTGGTGGTCCTTGAGGTGTTGCTGTCCTGAGTCATTTAAGGCTTTGTTGGTCAAAACCAGCACTTTGAATTGGATCCAGAAACTAACTGGCAGCCAGTGTAGTCAGGCCAGGATCAGTGTAATATGCAATATGCTCAAACTGTCTTGCCCCTGTGAGCAACCTGGCCACTGACTTCTGCACTAGCTGAAGTTTCCAAACCATCTTCAGAGGCAGCCCTATGTATCATGCAGTGCAAAAATCTTACCTAGGCGTTACCAGAGCATAGACAATAATAGTTAGGCTATTCCAGATAGGGGCACAGCTGAGCCACCAGCCACCTGAGCCTCAAGTGTCAGCAAAGGATGCAGAAGTACCCCCAAGCTGCATAGCCGCTCCTTCAGAGGGTGTGTAACCCCTTCAAGAAGCCCTGTGCACTGCCTAGCTGCTAGTCTAGGTGCTTGGAAGAAGCTTTTAAAACAACCTGGTGTGAAGACAGGCAATCCTCAGGCCACCTCATACATATGAAGATCTGTAACCACCTTGTGTTTTTTAACTTGTAAACATTTACCCCTCACCTTTAAAAAAAAATTCCTGTGAATTTCTTCTAAAACTATGTGGGACTAGGATGGGGCAGATTGTAGTTTCATCCTTTGCAGGATTGGTGCAACCCTAATCCAAAATTGTTGGGTTTATGGAAAATTTCTGATCTTGCCTTTGGATATGTTTGTAGTGCTAGGTTTGGCTCCTCTCTGACAGAGTCTGTGAAATTGTGTCTCTCTCATCACAGGTGTACATTCATATTCCTGGTGCTAAAAAGTTGATGCTTGAGCTGCCTCTCGTGATTGGCACAATTCCATGTACTGCATTTTCCAGCAGAAACTCCAGCCTTGCCAGCCAGTTCAGCATGGATATGAGCTGGTTGGCACTGTCAATGCCAGAACATCCAGAAGGTACAATTTTGGGTTATGAGTTTGGTGTCTATTATTTTGGCTGGGTTGTGTTGTTGTTTTTCTCTTGCAGTAGCAGGAGCTGCTATATACGTTGCAAAAATACATTGTGAAGCTCACATGAAGTTAACTAGAGCCAATGTAAAAAGTCATATAGTTCCAGAGGCAGGGCAGGGGGACATGCAAGTGCTTATTTATTCTTTTAACCCACCTAGAAACATACTTTACCCTTTTGGGGGGGGGCTCCTTTTTTTCCTGGTGCCTCTACTGTAGTAAATTGACTATTGGGCTTGAACTGGGGAGGTTTTTTCAGCTTAAACCAGAGATGGTAAAACATGTGGCCCTCCAGATGTTGCTGGACTCCCAACTCCCATCAGCCCCAGCCAGGAAGGCCAGTTATCAGGGATGATGGGAGCTTCAGTCCAGTAGCAACTGGAAGGACATAGGTTCCCCATCCCTGCTTTGGGCCAGCTGATGTTTTGTCAGGTGACTATGAGAAGAAAATGCCATGCTGGGAAAGGAAGAAATACAAGTACATTAAGTAATAATAAATTATGAAATCCTTCTGGTTTGTCACAAGTATATCAGTGAAACAGAAAGTAATACCTGTATTCAGATTCCAGTGCTTCTTAAGTGATTCATCATTTACACTAAAATCTCATTTGTGTTGTTGGTCATCAGCCATCATAGAGTAGGGCTTAGGAGAAGATTCATCTGCAGAAGAGAACCATGGAAGTAGTAACTAATGTATGTTTTTTAAAAAAATTCTTTTGCTAGCACCGCCCAATTATGCCGATATAGTGTCAGAGGAAGAGTTCTCAAGACATGTTACGGCTTATCCACAACTAATTGACTGCAATGAAGAACTATGCTGCCCTATGTTGGCCTACATTCAGGAGTTCCGGTTTCAGCCCCCACCTCTCTATTCAGAGGTAAATCAAGATCCCTAAGTGCAACTTCTGTCTAAAACTAACAAAAAATGTTTATATTAACTTCAGAATCCCAAGCAGTAAAGTGTATTTATTTTCTCTGCAGATTGACCCACATCCTACTGAGGTAGAAGATAGCCAGCCAGTTTCAATAATGGCTTAAGGATGATTGAGAAAGCTGCATCTTGATCAGATGGAATATCTTGATTTTGTTTTCTACAGCCTAAACATTTTTTAAAGCAATTTATTGCTTAAAGGTATCAAGGCAACCGAAACATTAAGATGGCCTACACCTTGCCTCTTTGAGGAGAGGCAAGAGATGGAAGAAAGCCTTGTAGTTTAGCTGGCAATGAAGAAACCATGAGATCAGATTACCAGGAAAGTGGCCCCTATCTTACCTGGAACAACTGAAAAATATCTAAGAAGAGAGAAAATTTAGGAACTGGTGCATATAGTGCAAAAATCATGCTGAGGATATTTTCAAGAGCAGCCAAACCACATAACAAAAAGGCTGCACCAAGGAGATACAGTTGTTTTATCTGCATGACTAAATTATCCTGAGAAGGGACAAAAATAAGAGTAAGATTCCAAAAAACACTCCTTTAGTTTACAAGGGCTTCTGCTTGACAATCTCAGTACCCAAGCAGGAAAATCTGAGATCCTGACTGTACTCAGCATCAAAAATAAGATTGTATTAATTTAAAGAAAGAAAGAAATGTCAGATGGACACCTATCATGTAGTGGTCTTAAAATGCATATTGCTTTATAGGGATATTAATATATAGCAAGAGTCATGAAGGTGCCAGCTCTTTTTAATTACGAATGGCAGACATTTATTTCAATGGTGGAGCTGGAGTTTTGTTGCTGCACTTCAAGTTTTTGTTTTATTTTGTTAAGGGAAATGCAGTTAAGTTTTCTACAACTCTGCAGAACTATTTTCCCCCCCTGCATCTTTACCAATGGGACAAAATCTGGCAAGGGCAGCCAAATACTACACCAGTCCTTAACTTCAGCAACTTGAGCCACTGCCACTAGAGCAATTATAGGCAGTGTCTCTATAAAGAATGAAGAAAGGAGTAGCTATGATTTCCAATAATGAATTACTGTGTTTAAAAGCCTTTTTAAAAAACAAAAAAACAAAAAACCTACCTCTGTTTTGGATATGAGAGCCGAGACCAAAAAGTGTAATTCTGCAGTTGGATCTGCCCCCGTTAAATTCCCAGTTTGATAGTAATTTCTCTATGAATTTTGGGGGTCAGGAGAGAGGTTCTTGGAGAATCATTATTTAGTAGGGCAATTCTCCTTAAAAGCAACATGAGAACCTTGTCAGTGCACGTGTTTATGTACAGCAATCTGGCTCACTTATCAGGGAATTGTTCTTTGCTTTCTTCAGAATTGGGCTGTGTCTTTACTATGGTGCAATATAATTTGAGTTGTTCCTCAGGTCATTTAGAATAGTGAATATTGCTGCTTAGGATAAAGTCTCATATTAGGGGTGCCTCATAGATTGAAGGAAATCTTGTATAGTATGTACATTATATTTTTAAGCAGATATACTGCAGCTTGCAAGAAACCTAAATTGTCCATCAAATTGTGGATTTATTATGTTTGCAATGAGTAAAAAGGAAGTAGTTCTAAAGGGGGGGATTTCTTAGCTTTTATATGATAGTGCGTGCACCTGCATTATGCCGCCCCTCCTTCTCCCTTCAGATCACCATTTCTATCAAGCCTTTGGCATAGCCCCCTTGGGCCTATGTCCAACAGTGCATATACATTTCCCTGTTTCCCGCTACCTTCACTTCTCTTCTTCTCTTCCTGTCTCCTTTACTGTACACTGCAAAGCACCATGCACCTTAATGACCCTATATGAACAACCAATAACTTTGCAGCAGGCACCATCTTAAGGGAAAAAAACAGTGCTTCTAAGATGACTTCTGCATCTTTAAAAAAATAGTTTTTAACAGGTATAAGAAAATTAAGCTGCTGCCTGATTTAATTGGGGTCACCACTTCTAAACAATTTACAGTAACAGAATAATAAGCATTGAAGCTTTAAAACACACACACACATACACACACGTTAAGGGCCCTGAAATCTGCATTACTGACTTCCTCTAAGATTCGTGTTTTCTTGCTGAGTGGATATTTCTGCTAGTGATGGGGTCCTGGAGGCTGATAGAATTCATTTTGATGGAGGCTTGTCAGGCATAGCTATTGGGGAGGGGAGAATTAGGAGAAAGGGGGCAAAAATGATTGATTATGGAGAGAAATGGCAGTGAAACCCTATATTCTTAATTTGAGCACACTGAGAAGAAGAGGGAGTGGATCCCTCCTATTATTGTAGAGTAGATAAAAGTCTTACTTGCTCAAAGAGCTTCACCAGCCATTAGTAAGCAATGAAATAGCCATGCCTAGTGGAGGCTGGATTGCAGCCAAAATCTTAAGTGGCAGAGATTTCTCCTGACTTGTGTGCAATGCCTCTTGAGAGTTTACAGGTATATGTATGAGCTTATTACTGCCTGTTGCACTGTTGCTTACAAGTTGCCAAACAAGGTGAAATTTGAACAACATGAAGGGAGGAAGAGTCCATGGTGCAATATAGGGACTATTTGCTACAAGTCAGCAAATGACTAGGTAGTCAAAAAAGTGAGGTGAGACTTCTAAAGCCAAACTATATTTCACGTGGAGCAGCCAGTTAGTTGTTTAGAGTCTATCTTTCCCCCCCCCCTCAGCCAGGTGAATTTCTTCCTCTTTTCAAGCCTATCTGATACTAGCAAAATGCCAGTGTTTGCAGTGCATGGAGTGTTTCTGGAAAGGCAACTTTGAAAATGAAAAGAAAGATCATTTGTAGGGGTCTGGTGTGTCCCCAGGCGCTTACATCCTTCTTGTGAGAGCTGGGTTGTCCAGTGCTGGAGATAGAGATTGTTGCAACATTGTTTCCAGGCACAGCAGCTGGCATCCTACCCAACCCAAAAATATCAACAAGTGGTTTGCATTGTGAGAGGAAGTAAGGGGAATGCACTTTAGGGTGGCTTACCTGTGCCATGATGTTCCCAACCACTTGGTGTCAAACCTGTTGGGTTCTATGGCTTGGGCACATTGGAGTAACAGTTTGGCAAAACTGACTTCTAGACATATTTATTCATTAATTATCTGAAGTGAGGAGCTAGAAATGCTAATGTTTTATGCTTGTTCAGGTGAGATGAGAATGTGACACTTTGCCCATTTGCTGTGTTTATGTATCAGAAAGAAAAAGAAGCTTGAACCAAAATTGCATTGCAACTTATTCTTTTTAAAAAATTACATTTGTCTTAAAATCCAATCCTGAGTGGTATCCCAGATGCCTTTTTTATGGGATGCCCATTTTAAAAAATATGCAGGATTTCATCTGACGAGAACTAAATTAAGTCTCTTAACTCCTATTTATTACTTGAATAGCAATACCATGGCTGTATAGCATGCATGTCTTGGGAGTACTAAAACAATGGTTATTAGGTGCTTGCAACGACTTGACTGTAATACCAATAAGAGCTGGCTGTTGATATCATTCTGGTCATGCAACAGAAGAGCATGCATCAGTACAAAGAATGACAATGCTGCTCTTTTGTTTCAATCTTGGGATCACTCCTGGGTTACTTGCAAATAAACTGTAACTGTGGCCTTAAGTAGTATGTGAGTGGGGGTGGGGGGAGTCTTCAGAAGCATGCTGTATCTTTATAAGGCTCTGGTTTGAAACTGAAAAAGTAAAGCTCTGCCTCCTGTACTTAAGGCAGAATTTGCTCCTTAATAATGTATGTTGCATAATGATGAATTCAATAATGCAGGGGTTTGTGTTTTTGTGTTTTCTCAGCTACTGTAAAACCAGGTTAAAAGCCAAGCAAAAAAAAAAATCACCCTGAAAAATGATTGTACTTTATATTAAAGTTTGAACCCTATGGGTTCTGTTTCTTAATAAAAGCACAAAAAGCACCTATTTGTCTTGATTTTTTTTTTGAGGTGGGGAGGAATTGTACATGTAGATCATAGTGCAGTGGTAAGCTGCTCTTGACCTTTAAGGTAAGGTAAAAGGTAAAGGACTCCTGGACAGTTAAGTCCTGTCAAAGGCGACTATGGGGTGCGGCGCTCATCTTGCTTCAAGCTGAAGGAGCTGGCATTTGTCTGCAGACAGCTTTCTGGGTCATGTGGGCAGCATGACTAAACTGCTTCTGGCGCAACGGAACACCATGACGCATGGAACCAGAGCGCATGGAAATGCCGTTTACCTTCCCGCCGCAGTGGTACCTATTTATCTACTAGCACTGGTATGCTTTCGAATTGCTAGGTTGGCAGAAGCTGGAACAGCGTCGGGAGCTCACCCTATCGTGTGAATTCAAACCGCCAACCTTCCAATCGGCAAGCCCAAAAGACTTAGTGGTTTAGACTACAGCACCACCCATGTCTTCACCTTTGAAGCCTTTCAGCACAAGGGTACATGAAGTCTTTCTCCACGTGCCAATCTGAACATCATCATTACAGTCTGTTCTCTAGGTTCCTCCATGTGCATTACAATGGGAAAGTGCCTTTTTAGGGGTGGTTTTGAAATGTTTTCCCCAAAGAAGAAACTAAAAGACCTGCAGCACCCTAAAGACTAACAAATTTATTGTGGCATAAGCATTTGAGGACTTCAGTCTACTTCAGCAGATGCATTAAATGTTGTAATTGTTTTAATGGCATTCTGGTGGTTAATAGTTTCTTTTTTACAGCTAAGGTCATTTTTATGCTTGACACATTTTTATTGTTTTTAATGATGGTTGAAATATGACTTAAACACAATGTGAAATGTTGGTTTTATTTTTATAGAAGCTGCCTTGTAAGGACGTTTTCCCTAAAAGGCTATCCTAAGTCAGCAGGTATACACACACACCAGTGGGAATGGGTTGTGTGCAAACAGTGAAATGCAAAAGAAATACAGGATTAGGTCCAGATGACATTAGTTGTGTTTTAGCACCACAGAAATAAATGGGACTTCAGCAACAGTTCCAACATGCTATCCCACTGGAAATCTTAGAACGGCTCATCTGACATTCACTTTGCTTCTTTCTTTCACCAGATAGAGACCTTAATTTCCCCAAACTTTTAAACTTTTTGTTCTGTTTTATTTTCACTTGCCTATTACTTTGTTGTGGCTTTTCTAAATTTATTTGATTTCAGCTTGTGTATTTTACTATGGTTTTTAAAATTACTGCCCTTTTATAACTTGATTGAAGAGCGCAGATATAATAGCCCTTAATAACTAAACACAGGATAGTGTTCTAAAGAAAGTGGGCCTCTGTTTCATCACACATTACAGAAATAGTATCACGGTGGAGCTAAACTCCATGTATTTCAGTGTGGCTTACATGACAACCCCGAATAGATTGATGCTCAACAATCTGCATTGCACCACAGTGAGTACTTTTCCGGACTTGGATTGTAATCAAAATGCATTAAAATTGTTGACTTGTAAGAAATGGAGCATCTTTCCCACAGAACCTGCTGCATTTCTTCATTTAAAGCCTTCTGTCAACTTTACCTTGCCTGTCATTGATACTCATAATGTCCCTTCGACTGGATCCCATCATTTCTTTCAGCTCCCAAATGACACTACAATGCTATCCACATCTACCCAGAAGTAAATCCTATTGAATTTAGCCTTAATTGAACTTAGTTCTGAGTTCCATGCCAGCAGTGGTTGAAACTATAGTCTTGCCCTTCCTGATTGCTTCGGGGATGTTCTGTGGGTAATCAAAGATGTTTTGTTTTTCAGCAGATTTTCCATATTTGAAGAGCACTTAGCTTAGAGGCTGTGCCAAGTTACATGGCAAAAATAAAACATCTCAGCAAAGCAGGTTCCTGAAATGGGGAGAGTTAATAGGAGAAATTTCCTATTTGCACCTCAATGATGTCAGTCGCTTTCCGACATATGGGTAGGCACACTAAATAAATGCTCCTTTGGTATTAAGATTACAGGAACAGTGGATTTTTTTGAAACAGCTTACACATGTTCAACAGAACCAGCTAGCAGAATATTCTTTTCCTGACTTAGTATAGCAGACTGGGGCACGTAACTAGTTCTTGTGTATGGCAGAATCTTTGTGGCAGGGCGGTTGGAAATGTAATAACATGAAATATCTAGACAACAGCAGCTGTGTATTGTTGGCCAAATGCAACTGTATATACAGGCAACCACCAATTTGCATGGGGGTTACATTTCAAGGCACCGTGTGTTTAAGTGAAATCACGTATCTTTGACACACCATTGAAAAAGCCTGCAAACACCCTGCCCCGCCCCCTCCCCGTTCTGCCCCCTTTTGTGATGCTTTTGTGATGTTTTCGGTCACTTCCAAGTTTGGCACGATGCCTACAGAGGTGATATAAAGCAGCCATTTATTTACCCTGGCTGTTTAAACTCTTGATTAATTGTACATTTGGCAAAGCACAATAATATCACCATGTTGCCCTAGAATGGCCTCATAAAAAAATGAAAGGTGGCCCTAAGAGCACAGCAATCAAAACGCTCAGTTGGGAAAACCCTATTATATAATTCATTGAACACAAGAGGCAAGGAAAGCCCTTTTATATTCTTGATAAGGGTATGTGATATACTGATATGATTTGAGCAGCAAGGTATGAAACTCTTGTAAATGAGACTGCGGGGAGGAGAGAACCCGGACTGCAATTGTGTAAAGGTATTAAAGCCACAACTTTGTAAGTCAATACAATTGCTACTGTAAGATGAATGTCTGTGGGCCCTGTGACCCTGTTTTTGCACTATAGTGGGTAGTTGGCAGTGTGGGATAGAAAAATAAATCTGCCAGGGTAGGTAGAATAGCTTCCCCGTGCCATTCTGAAATTCATTGCTCCACTCACTGTGGCTCCCAGTCTCCACGGGCATATGGCCCTTCAAAAGTTGTCCAGGAGAGAATGCGGCCTCTGGCTGAAAAAAGTCTCAGTACTAAAGGCTGTTCTAAGCAGAGCTTTCCAATGTCGTTTTCTTCTCTGTCCCTTTGACCTTCCTGTGACCTGTGTATTGTGCTCAAGGCTACCCATCTCATGCCAGGGAAGGAGTGCAGGACTGTCTTCACTACAAAGCAATTGAAGATGGCTGGGGAAAACGAAATGAATGGGATTTCCACTTTGGCACCAATGGGAAGTTTCTTCCCCTAACGCTTAGGGAAATCAAACTTCCCCTGCTCCGGCCATGCCAATCAATCTTGATAAGAACCCTCCCCTGGCACCTGATATTTAACAATCATGCCATTAAAAAATAAATGTGCCCACTCAACTGCTTTGATCTGAGGAACTGGCATGTAACTGGCTTGTTATGGAGTTGCAAGAAATCAATTTTTAGTGTGGCACCAACTACACTTTGGAACTCCATGCCTGTTGACATCAGACAGGCACCTTTGCTGTGCTCCTTTCAGTGCCTGCGTAAGACATTTTTGTTTTAAGACACGTAGATGCTGGCGCATTTTCATCCCTTTTGCTCTTACTTTTAATTCTTTTTTACATGTCTTAAACTGTTTCTTATTAAAAATTTTGATATTTCTTGTAAAGCGCTTGGATTTGCCACAATCAAGTGGTTTGTTTGAGCATACAGCTGCTGTGCAAAACAGGGTGTGGAGCTCAACAGAGAAAGACTGTCCTGCATGCAACGGATCAGTTGTGGGAGGATTATTTCGTTGTGCCCATGGTGGCTTCTCCCTGCCTCCGGGAAACGGTCATCTAAATTCATTTGCTTGCTCCCATCTTACAGGACTCGGTTCAACCCCCACTGAAAAAAGGTTTGTAGTGGCATGGCAGGTTTTGTTCCTGATGAATGCAATGGAGATTCCTTTTTCCTCACCCACCCACTCACCCCCGAAGCAGTTGCCACGAGGGGGCAAGGGGCAGTGCAGCCCCCACAACCAGGGCACATGTCCCCTGGCCTCAACAAGCTGACTTGCTCCCAACAGCCTCTGGCTGCTTCAGACAGGTCAGGCCATTGTGGGGCAATCAATTAATCTTCCCTTCATCCTTCTGCCCTTTGACCTTGTCTGGCTCAATTCGGAAGCCACAAAACCCTACAGTGAAACACCCCCAGCTGCCCCTTCTTGGCTGAGGCTTGGTGGATAAGATGGAAATAGAAAATTAATGCCAGTCAGAGGAGGCTACTGGAGAACAGGAACAAGATTAGAGGCAGGTCGGCTCTCTTGTTCCGTCCCAGCTATAAAAGGGCTCAAACTATTTAAGTGATAACTATACTTAGTGGGTGGTGGAAGAGAAGCGTTAGCAAAGGAAGGATATGTTGGCTGAAGTGTCTTAGGCTTCTTGACTGTTTCTCCCTAGCGGCATGCAGCTCCAGCCCCATAACCACATCTGTGCCCACCTTTTGCATAAAGAGGCATCAGCATGGCAATGGGCACCAGGGATTTCTGGGTAAATTATAAACATGCCGTTGTGGGCAATGGAGGGGTCAGAGCTAAAACTGAAACAGCAGGCCACATTCACACCATACATTAAAAACACCACAATAACACTTTAAACAGCTATGGCTTCCCCCAGAGAATTCTGGGAGGTGTCGTTTGTCAAGGTTGCTGAGAGTTGTTAGGAGGGCCCTCTTTCCCCCACAATTCCCAGAGGGATCACTCAGGCTTCGTGGCTCTGTGAGGGGAGCATATATGTGTACTAAAACAGTATATCCTAAAGACCTCAGTCTCCATTAACCTTCGGTCGAAGGAACCCAAACTCTAGGTGAAGTGCTTGTAATGTCTGGAGCAGGGGTAGGCAACCTAAGGCCCATGGGCCACAAGCGGCCCACGGGGGTCGTTTAACCAGCCCACAAGCTGCCCCTGAACCGAGCCGCCAGCTCCGCGAGCCCCCGCGCGCTGCTCTATACCAGTGCAGCACCGGGCAGGGACTTGTTTCCGCAGCGCGGCAAATCACGTCTGCGCAGATACCAACGCCGGAAATTGTGGGTGTGCACGCAATCCAGCCCACGGAGGGATCTCCGCTGGAGTGAACCAGCCCAGGCAAGGTGAACCTTGCCAACCCCTGGTCTGGAGTCTCCCATTGCTCGGAGAATGGGGTTCTGCGCAACAATCCATACGTCAGCATTCTCTGTCCACTAGTGCAAGGGCTTAGGGAGCCATAGTGCAAGTAACATTAGTAGCCTAAGAAGTTCAACAGGAAATGAAGCAATATGCCCACTCCGAAACTTCTTCAGGAAACAGCAACATAAAAAAGGGTTGCACATAACCACCCTGATACCATCAAGAGCACAAATGATTATAAATGCACAATTTAAAAAGTGTTTCTGGAGGGGTCTAGGCATGTGGTTGTTTTCAATTAACCTTTATTCGGAGTAGACTCATTGGAATGAATAGAGCTAAGATTTGGACCATGAATTTCAATGGGTCTAACTCTGAGTAAAAGTTCATTGAATACACCCCATGTCAAATTTTGCCATCTCACATCTCAACCATTTTTCAACACTGGTGGTGCCATTTTCTTAGACTCCTGACAGAGATCTTACTTAAATGTGTTGGGTTCCTGTTGATACTCATTTGCAAAAGCAGATAATGCTTTCATATCTGCCTGAGATTTATCTCATTTGTCTTGTGATTTCCCTTTGCCCTGTCTTTGTTAGTTTCTCCCACACAATGGTTCCAGTCAAGGATGTGGCTTATCACTGCCTAGAAGCTTCCAGAAAACCACAACTGCCTTTAGATGCCATGTGTCTCTTTAAGATAGCCATGAGATGCTGACTAGTGATGGCAATGATCTCATGACACACCACTGGTTTGTGCTTGGAATTCTCGTTAGCATGCATGATTAGCACGCACAAACAGTGAACTTGCCCAGAAAAAGCTTGACACATTAGAGACCAACTAAGTTTGTTCTTGGTATGAGCTTTCATATGCATGCACACTTCTTCAGATACACTGAAATAGAAGTCCTATTTCTGTTTCAGTGTATCTGAAGAAGTGTGCATGCACATGAAAGCTCCTACCAAGAACAAACTTAGTTGGTCTCTAAGGTGCTACTGGAAGGATTTTTTTATTTTTTTATTTTTTATTTGTTTTGACTATGGCAGACCAACACGGCTACCTACCTGTAGCTTGATACATTAGTTTGTCCTATGAGACTACAAATGTCATTTGGAAAGCCCCAAGGAAACATTTTTGGGGTGTAATGGACTGCGAGCTTGAAGAAGGAATGGTCAGCAATGCTTGCAAGGGGAGATTTTAAGTTCTGAGAATTCGGCGAATTTGAAACTACATATCCCATCATCCCTGACCATTGGCTGTGCTGGCTGGGGCTGATGGGAGCTGGAGTCCACCTGGAGGGCCACCGGTTTCCCACCTCTGGTGTAGGCAATCCATCAGATAGTCTGGTCCCCATGGCTGGCTGGGGTTGTTAGAGGTTATACTCCAGAAATATCCAGGGGATGGATAGATGGATGGGCCTGATGGGAGTTATAGTCAAACAATATCTGGAGGGCATCAGGTTGGGGAGGGTTACCACTTCTTTTCAGACTCCCCTCCAAATCTGCAATATGGGGCTCATGTTGTCATACCTTCTAGGGTTATTGTAAAGTTTGCAAAAATAATTTATGTTTATGCTAAGCTTTTATGCTAAGTTTGCAAAAAAAATAGTTTATTCAAAGCAAGGATGGGGAAGCTTTGATCAGCCAATGGGCAGGGATAATGGGTGCCGGCATTCAGCAACATCTGGAAGGTCAGATCTTCCCCATCTCTGGGCTAAGAAATATCAGTCCTCCTTTCAATGAATATCCAGCATATTGCTCAGACAGCAAAGCCCTTTTCCCCCTGTGATGGATATGAGGTCAGTGCATCAAGCTGCAGCATTTCACTTTGGTAGGAAATTGGCTTATGGATGAGCCTGCGCGGTCACTAAATGCCGACGTCTCATGGCTGGGTGCCCAAACTGCAATGTTAATTGAAATGCTTCCATCCCTATCAACACAAAGGAGCTCAGCTATTCCTCTGGTTTGCAAGGAAAGGGCATGACTCACTCTCTCTCTCTCTCTCTACCCAGAGAGATGCCCTGAATTGCTTACTATGGATGTAGCGGCAGCAGGTGGCCAAGTTGGGCACTGTCAGGGGGACCCAGCAACTCACACCCTTGTGGCCTGGCTTGACCATGCTGCCACTGGCCACTGCTCATGGCCCTCCCTGCTGGGTCCCCAGACAATCAATGGGACAATGCTGCTGGGCACAGGAAATGACATTGGAGATGCCATGTCAAAGGCCCTTGAAGCCTGGTTTTGGCCCTGACTTGGGACTAGGAATTAGGGAGGTAGGAATTGAATTCCGTTAAGGAAGAAGCAGCATCGCAGTTCAAGGAAACATTCCAACCAGGGAAAAGCTCTTGAGTGTGTGGAGCAAGGATGGTAAGACTCATGGTCCTGGGAGCATCCTGGAGACCAGATAGAGGTGCCTGGACAACTGCATTTCGCTACCTGCTAAGGTTCAGCTGTCACCTAGCTGCAGCCATTCCAGCAGACTGTCTCAGTGGAAGAGAGATGAGAAACAGGTCTTATTTCAGGTCTGCAGAAAGACCAGCTCCATCAAGAATCCCCTACCCCTGTATTGTTTCCAGCTGTTCACAGTAGTGGCTGGTGCCCATTCAGATCATTAGGGTGGAAGGCAGAAGGCCCAGGCAGTAGTTGTAGCCAGATCCAATGACAGGCTGAGCCAGGTATATTTAATTCTACCTAAAAGATCATCTCACCCCTTATATACACAACCATTCACTGGATTCTGCAGTTGAGAGTCTCCTGCAGATAGCATCTTATCAGGAGGTCTGCTCTGCACAATATTAGTGATGTGGCACCCACAATTTGGGATTCCTTCCCACTGAATATTTACGGAGCCTTTAAAAAAAATCTCCAGAAAGCAATCCCCAAAGATTCATCTGAATACCCACAAACTGGAAAGCTTGCAGTGGGCAATTTGGTTCGATACCCCAATATGTTTTTGACATCTTCCACCGTCTGCGCATTTGAATCTGAGCCATCAGTCATCATTTGAGATGAGGGAGGAGAAATCTATGGACACAGGATGTAGGGAAGACCCTTTGCTCAAATGCAAACCTCCACATGGTCTGAAAGAGATGCATTTCGTGATAAGAGTCCACCTGGATTTCAGGCACCTGTTATTGACAACATCTTGTTTAAATTGACTTGTGTCCTGCCTCTCAATCCTGCAGGAGGACTGAATTAATTTTACAGTAATCACATTCATCTGCAACTCAGACTCACCTTAGCAACTCCAGGCAATGCAGAGATGTGGGTGTTGTTGTTAGCATATTCCCATTTGGGGTCTGTTTGGAGGGGAAAGTACGCCCCCCCCCCCAACCTCGATCGTAACTTCTGTATTTTTCAAGAATGTGAATTATCAGCTGTCAATTTATTTTTAATTATGATGTTTGTTTTTAGATAGCACTGCTGAATTAATCACAAGTTGGTAGTATTCTTGGGAGGGGGAGATTCCTCAGGGAGTCAATTAGGTTTTCGTTGCAGATGGTAAGAGGTGTCTGCTGTTTAATTTAAAACTCTGGTCTCCACGAGAAAAACTCTGGCCACTCCAAACCAATCTACAACCAACCAAATAGTTCATTTAAAAAAAAAAAAGTTGCAGCATGCATCTTGAGAAGCTGTCAGTGCCTACTTTCCATATAAATACAGGGCTTTTTGGCAAGGGAGTATATTTAGACCCTACATTACACCATGAACAAGTCTTGGCTAACCATATCAGGAGATTAAGCAGTTGTTTGGGGTCAGCACTGTTAAATAGATACTTGTTAGGCTAGCTCCACCCAGGAACTAAATCAAGGCTATGGAGCTAGTTGGACTCCAACTCCCCCCATCTCTCTGACCATTGGCCATTCTAGCTGGCACTGATGAGCGCTGGGAGTTCAGCAGTATCTAAATGACTACAGATAAACACAAGAACAGCTCCTCAAGCAGAGACACAGCAGGGGCCGTCCTCCTTTCTGGATGGTGCTCCCAGCAACCAGAAGGTTTTAGTCCAGAGTTGGGGAAGCTGTGGCCCTAGAGATGCTGTTGAACTGCATCACCCATCCTCCCTGACAGCTTGTAGCTGGAGCTGATGGGAGTTTGAATCAAACAGAATCGAGAGGGCCACAGGCTCACCACCACCCCAGACTAAAGGAACCCCACTATTCTCAGCTGACATAGGAACGAGCACTCGATGTACGAGAGAAGTGAGGGGGTACCCTCTCCCCTTAACAATGATGGCACCAGAAAAAAAGGTCAATGGCATTTGAAGGTCAGTGACAGATCGTAAGAAGTCCAAGATCGAATCCCCAGCGTCCCCAGGTAAGAATGGTCAGATCTGTCAATTTAGGTTATTCCTCCCCACCCCCAGTCTTAAATTCTGTTCTCCACATCAGTTTGAATGAATGAATGAATGAATGAATGAATGAATGAATACCTGAGGGCTAGGGCACAGGGAGTTGTAGTTCAAAAAGCTAGAGGGCACCAAGTTGATGAAAGATGAGTACCTCTGTGTTGCCTGAACGTGCTTAGATAGGGCTGCCATACATCCGGGATTTCAAAAGTGGAATGCGGTGGTTTGTCTTGGCATTTACATTAAAAAAAGAAAAGCTCAACAATTTACCAGTAGGTGGTTTCCAAAGAACAACTTTCAAGATGTCCTGGTTTAATAGAGCTTGCAGCAGGTATTCAGTAAACAGTCAACTTCCAAGCTGTGTGCTAACTCTGCAAGGTTCATCAGTGTGAGGAAGTATTCCCATCTCACCTGGTCACAGATAGAAGAATCCCTAGTTACTTATTCCATGTTGTTTACTGCATTTATCTCTCAACTGTTTCTTTAAAGAGCTCGTGGTGGCATTACATGGTTCTCTGCCTCCTCATTTAATCACCACAACAACCCTGAGAGGTAAGTTAGTCCGAGAGGCAGTGACTGGCCCAAGTTCACCCAGAGAGCTTCACGGCTGACTAAGGATTTGAACCCTGGTCTCCAAGAGCCCAGTACCCTAACCATTACACCACACTGGCTCTGAAATATAAGCAATGGGGAATATCGGCAAAGGGAACCAGAACAAATAGCTTTTGTGACGCCGCTGCAGAAATCTCTTGCTTGCTCTCCTGCCCCCCACCCACTTGCCTGTCTCCTAGCTTCATCTCTTTTAAGCGGCGTTGAACAGCTCTGCCCCTTTAAACAACATGCACGGCAGCTCAACTAATGCAGACTCGCCAGCCAGATTTACATGTGAAAATTACCCATCTTCATCCCTGGGAATTATATTTATAGGCACAAAGAGAATGGCCTCCCTCTACTTTGAAGTCGGCATGTGGCTTGGAGCGAAGGCACAAATGAGCTCCCTGCCGCTCATCAGCTCTCGTTCACTAACACACCTGACACTTGTGTCCAGAATAGAAGTGCCTTGAATGCGGCGTGATCTGTTAAGGCCCCAAAGGCATCAGTAAGAAACAGGCATAGAGAAACTTGCCTGGCCTACTTCTGTCCTCTGCAGGAGAGTGTCATGAAGCAGGGGTCAGATTCCCCTTCTTCAGGTGATGTGGTCAAGGACTCACAGTGAGAAGGGGAAATGCAGGCAGATGCACCTCCACAACTTGGGCCCATGTTGCCTCTCAAAGAATGCTAGAGTTGGAAGGGACCCTGAGGATCATCTAGTCCAACCCCCTGCAACGTTGGAATACGCAGCCGTCCCATACGGGGATTGAACTCACGACCGTGGCATTATCAGCACCATGCTCTAACCAACTGAGCCATCCTGATGTCAACATGTTCCATAGGCAGGCATTGTAGAAGTAAAAGTTTGTTTTTGTTATAAAAAACAAAAAACCCAGAAAATTATAGACTGTAATAAAGTCGCTCAGTTCAACATAATAGAAAATAAAGCATAATTGGCCATTGGAAGAGCTACTGGCTGCAGTAAGCACTAAGAATCCTTCATGCTCTTCAAATGAGCGCAGAAATAAAATGAAGCTACGAAGCCTCCATTTCCAGCATTTCGCCATGTCTAGGGACTCAGAAAACCATAAGGAAGATACTAAATATTGAAGAGGCTGGCTCCAGGCAAGAGATGGAGAAAGAAAAGGTACACAGATACCCTTTGGTGGAATTAAAGACCTGCACTCTGCATCTCAAAGGCTGAAGGCTGATTTCAGAGGCACAATTAAGCTTGACAAATAATGGCTGGCGAGTCCCCTTCTGCCCATAATGTTGGCTTCCAGAACGCAAGAAAATGATAAGCATTAAACTCAAGGAGAGAGCAAAAAGCTTCCCAATGCGGTGTTAAGCTTGTCTAGGATGCGTGATGAAATGGCATTGTCTAATGTACCATTCCGGTCGCCGCTGAGAGAAAATGGGTAGTTGTTGCATTGGGATGGGCCCGCTGTTGTAAAGAAATCAAAGGCCATAAATCCAGAGAACCAGCTAGGCTTCACTTAAGCAATGAGGGAGCTTCCTTCTCAGCTGGCTCCTTGCTTGCTGTGTGTGCAGAGGACCAGTGCTGGCATAGGGCATCACTTGGCAAATACTAGGAGCCCAGGCTGCCCCTGATGCCAAGCCTGGACTGAAGCCCCTCCTTTATTTTTGTTTAATTTTTTTTTATCTCAAGTGCTGACAGAAATACTAGGTCTATGCAGTTGGATCAGGGCTGGCTCTGCCACTGGGCAGTCTGAGGCAGCTGCCACAGGCAGCCGGTCCTGCGGTGGCGGCAGAAGGAACCTCACACTCCCAGGCCGCTCCCCCAGAAGCCTTCGCCTGCTTCCATTCCTTTGGGTCAGCGTTTCATGGGCAGCAAAGCTTGGCTGTTAATGGTGTTGGTGCCTGTTTCACATCCCCAAAGGTCAAATTCACACCATATATTTAAAGCACTGTGATACTGCATTATTATTATTATTATTATTATTATTATTATTATTATTATTAATCACAACATAAAACCACAAGATTAAAAAAAAAATAGTCGGGGCTTCCCCCAAAGAATCCTCCTGGTATAGGGCAGTATATAAATTCAACACTGTAAATTAAAAAGGGAAAGAATCCTGGACACTCTAAGGGTGCTGGGAGTTGTTAGAAGACCCCTATTCCCCTCTCACAGCTACAGTTCCCAGAGTGGTTTAACAATCTATCCATCTTCCTAGGGAATTCTGGGAACTATAGCTCTGTGAGGGGAATTTACACATAAGCACATACACACACAAACACAACCCGAGCTTAGGATGGACTCACAGCATTAACACTCCATTCTAAACCACTGAGCTTCTTGGGCTTGCTGATCAGAAGGTCGGGGGTCTGAATCCCTGCGACGGGGTGAGCTCCCGTTGCTTGGTCCCAGCTCCTGCCAACCTAGCAGTTTGAAAGTACGTCAAGTGCAAGTAGATAAATAGGTACCACTCCGGTGGGAAGGTAAACGGCGTTTCCGTGCACTGCTCTGGTTTCTCCAGAAGCGGCTTAGTCATGCTGGCCACATGATCCGGAAAAACTGCAGACAAACGCAGGCTC
Organism: Lacerta agilis; assembly: GCF_009819535.1. Lineage (NCBI taxonomy): Eukaryota > Metazoa > Chordata > Lepidosauria > Squamata > Lacertidae > Lacerta > Lacerta agilis. The sequence continues at coordinate 20,672,842 of NC_046324.1, read as the reverse complement.
CCTCGGCCAGTAAAGCGAGAGGAGCGCCGCAACCCCAGAGTCGTCTGCGACTGGAATTAACTGTCAGGGGTCCTTTACCTTTTTTTTTAGGTTCCCAGGGAGACCCCCAAGTCATAACTTGGGGTCCAACACAGAGCAAGACATGCCTCGGTGTCTCCAGCTTCCAGCATCAGCCAAAGTTCGTTCTCTCTCTCTCTCTCTCTCTCTCTCACACACACACACACACACACACACAGCCCCACCCGCTTAGCCAATTGTTCTCCATTCTAGGATGATGTGGCATCCAGCCAGGTGTTATGAGAAAAGGTCCACCCATTTGTCTCTGTGGCAACCTCTTAGGGAATGTAAATGGTGGTACTTCACTGGCCAGCCAAGGCTATTGCCTTAACAAAGCAAGTGGCTTGACCGGTTGAGCAAGCTTCCCCACATGCTTCTAATGCCGCATACGCAAGATTGCAGGTTTGGAAAGAGACCCACAAGTATCATCCAGACTGACCCCCTCAACCCATACAAGTAGCAATGGAAGGCCGCTGAGAAGGAGGGTGAGATATGAAATTATTGGTACCCCGGGTTCCCACAATCCCATCACCTCATCAAAAACCTCTCCCTCTCCTCCACCACCACCGCCACCCTCCAGCTTCGAACATAAATCTCCTTGCCTAGTCACCGGCCTCCAATCATGCTTTTTCCTTTCTCATTCCCTGGCAGGCTGCACATCTCTGCCATGCTATTGTTCCTGTAGCTGAAGGGTTGGAGGTGTTATGCATTCGATTGCCTAAATTAATTCACACTTTTCTCCCCCTTTCTATCCGTCCTGTTCAGCCTGCGCTCTTCAATCAACGCTCCCCGGTACCTTCTGAAAAAGAAACACGTACAATTGAGAAAGTTATGCTTGACTGAGTGCTGATGTGACAGGCCGGGATGCTGGCAGGGGTGGAGGAGGGAGCTGGGCGCATGGTTCCCACCCATCCAACCCCCAATAGTTGTCATGCAGGCAAGTTTAAAGGTACTGGCACATGTAGCTGTTTCAGCTGCCCTCTGCATATCACACTGGTGGCGAGAGGAGGAAGTCAAGAGATTTAGACCTGAAATTAAAGCACTTTGTGTGTGTGTGGGGGGGGGGTTATAAGGAATAGTGATGGTTTGCTACCTATCTTTTATAGCTGTGCCAGAGCTCTGCCATTGGCTGTGCAGCCTCAGAATCACAGAACTGTAGAGCTAGACAGCCAAAAGGGACACTTAGCATACCCTCCAATATTTCTCCGATGAAAATAGAGAGGTCCAATTCCATGATAACAATTTTATTATTTGTGCTCCACCCATCTGATTGGGTTGACCCGGCCACTCTGGACAGCTTCCAACATATATAAAAACATAATAAAACATTTTTTAAAAACTTCCCTATACTTCAGATGTCTTCTAAAGGTTTCATAGTTACTTATCTCCTTGGCTCGGAGGTCGCATAACTCCATACCCTCCAACATTTCTCCGATGAAAACAGGGAGGGTCCTAAGGAAAATAGGGACATTCTGTGATCAAATCAGAAATCTGTAAGTCCGGGACTGTCCCTGGAAAATAGGGAGGGCCTGCTCTAGGCCAACCCCCTGCAATGCAGGAATATGCCTTCATGTCCTTCACAACACACTCTTCGGAATATTGCCACAGGCAGGAGGCACCCCCTCACAGAGCTACCATTCCCAAAATGGTTTAACAAGCAACCCTTCTGAACAGGGAGCTCTGGGAACTGTAGTTCTGTGGGAGAGAATAGGGACAACCTAACGCCTCTCAGCGTCCGTAACAAACTACAGCTCCCAGAATTCTTTAAAGTGGTATCGCAGCACTTTAAACGTATGGTGTAAATGTGGGCTTAGTTGGATGCAACCCACAATGCTGACTTCATTGGTGGATTTGCAAATAAGCGCACCCTTACAACCTGTTCTGTCACCACTGGGCCGGCCCAAGCCATTTTGGCACCTGAGGCAAAGCACAAATGGCGCTTTCCTCGCCGCCAGGGAAGAAGCAAGGAGTGAAGATCTACACCAGGAACAAGCTCCTGTGGATCCTGCCACCAGAGGCGGCCGCCTCACCTTGCCTCATGGTTGGGCCGGCCCTGCATCACCCCAGAGAAGAAGAGGGCAAAATGTGTCACAATTTTCAAGAGACAAAACGCATCATAAGCAAATGGGATCTAAAGGCAACTCAGGCTTTGAATGTAAATGCAGAGATTTCTTTCCTTCTTTCTTAAATGGTTTCAGTTAGTGCAATCAAGTCACACGTATTAGGCAGAAGTTGAAATCCCAGCAATAGCCCACGCTTGCTAGCTGTTGCTTGGAAGAGCTAATGGAATTGTTTAAAAGGCCACACTGTAAGTAAGAGCCGTTCAGTAAGAGCACCAGAACCTATAAAGTGTTTCTTCCTAGCGCCACCTAGTGGGTAATGTAAGTGCTTTCTCCAGAACAGCTGGAGCAGCTTCTGCAGGATGACTGTTACATAACCGACACATTCACTCTCCTAATCTCCCTTTCTCCTGATTTTAGCTTGCTTTCAGCTAGCCATTTGAGGCATGATTCCCTCCCGCCTACATTCCCTTGATCCTTGTAGTTCCTCCCAGTCATGAAGAGGGGGAAGGGGTGGGGAGGGAAATAACACCCATTCTTGATTTTATAATTTATTTTGCCTTGAGATTTTTACAGCAGTGCCACATACAGGGGGGAGATCTGCAAATAAAATAAGCATGGACAAGATTATAAAATGGCAATAAAATCAGCCGTAATGCACAGCTGGGTATTTATGCCTACCACCTGTTCACGGTGCGAGTGTGACTTTCTTTTCCTTCTAAAAAAGGTCCTACAGTATACGAAATAGGAAATTAGAGGCCTCCTAGCCACCTTCCCTGCCACCTATCCAACAGAATCGGGCTTCTATGCAAACATAAGATATATAAGAAAAAGTATTTGTTGCACACAGGAATGTGTGAGAAAAACAAATTTCTTGCAAACGTTGTCAATTTGATTGAGGAGAGGTATGGATTCCTCCACCACCACCACCCCATACTCATGGACATTTGATGAAGCTGAATTTTGGAAGATCCGGGACAGAGAAGCAAAAGTCCTTCTTCATGCAGTGCAATATTAAACTATGGAACTCGCTTCTGCAGGAAGCTGTGATGGTCACCAACCTGGGTGGCTTTAGGAGGATTGGACAAATTAACGGAGGAAAAGGCTATTGATGGCTACTAGCAAGGGGGTCCCAACTTGAATAAAATATTGGGAGAGCCCAGGTAAGTTCCGCCCCCACATAATTGATCACACGATGCGGTGCACACACATCATTTGAATGGCAATGCCCATTAACTTGGGAGGAGGGGTAGCCCCCTCAAATATTTTATTGGGGCCCCCAAAGACCCCTTGGCCCCCTAGGAGTTGGCTCCTATGGCTCCTAACGCTGAGAGCTATGTTCTTCCTCCCCTGTAGGAGGCAGTAATGCTTCTGAATACCAGTTGCTGGAAACCTGAGCAGGGAAGAGTGCTCTCGTGCTCAGGTCCTTCTTGCAGGTTTCCCACAGGCATCTGGGAGGACACTGGGAGAACAGGATGCTGGACTAGACAGGCCATTGGCCTGATCCTGCAGGCTCTTCTTATGTTCATATTTCTTTTGGGAAAATCTCCTTTCCCTCAACATGCTGCATGGCAGCAATGGGTGTGACGGTAACAAAAGTGGCTGTGTCTACCCGTTACACAAACCCCAGATGTACACACACACAATTAGGCATAGAAGGATCTGTCAATTCCGGCCCTCTCAGTCCTTTACTCCTCTCGGTTCTTAAATTCAGTTTCCTACATTTCTACAGCAATTTGCATTCCCGCCTCCTAATCAACACATTTTTGTATGAAGTGTTGAATAAAGTCCACATTTTTGCAAGTAACTTCCCCTCTAACACACACACACACACACACACACACACACACACACACACTGGAATATACACACATATAAAGCGTGGTGTGTGGTTTTTTTAAAAATACATTTAATTTTCCATAAGGCTCACCATCGCCATCAAGTGTCACATTGTATACTGCACTTAAAACACACTTAAAACGTTTTATTTCCAGCTGCATAGCTGAGTCCAGTTAGGCTCTGAATAAGACTGGTTTCAGGTATTTGGAGTGCATATCATCCCTCCATGTAAATGAATATGAGTTCCTTGTACTTAACCTGAACATATTTACTTATATTTGTATTTAGGAATATTTATACTATCCTAGTACCCTTCCCAGGGTAATTTCCCACTGTTTATACACTCTTGGTTCTACACCAGCCATTTTCTCCTGCACTTTTCACCCAGCACATTTCACGGCTGAGCAGGGATTCGAACTCTGGATTCCCAGGCTCTAGCTCAACACTCTGACCACAATGGCTTTCTGTTTCGCATATGTTTAATCCAATAACAAGACCCCTCTTTGCTATATAAATCCATCCTGGACCAGCCATTGCAGAGTGTACAAATGCTGCATATGTACCGGAGAAGGGCCTTCAGCAATGTATAATGAGAAAGTGGTGGAGTATATTTCATGGCAGCGATATTTCATGTGAGAATAGGAGCTATGTGACAAGTACCCAAGAGAATCCCTATTATTTTCAGCTGTGAAATGTTGCAGGATATGTTATCACAGCCACAATTATAATCATGGGCATCTAGTCACGTTGCTTTAATTGTTTTAATTGCAGAGGGAAATTTCCTTCCCTTGCAGCCTTGCATGGAAAGTGACGTGAGGGCAAGATTTCACATTTAGCACTAAATTGCACTGAATCAGGGAAGAGGAATGATTTCCATCCAGAGGGCCACATTCCCTGCTGGGCAAACTTCTGGGGGCCACATGCCATTTGCATGTGGGCAGGATCAGATGCAAAACTGTGCAAAAAAACACATTTGCATTTTTATCCCAGGCTATCTTCAACATCCACATCCTCACACTCCTCTTGGTCCACTGTTCAGGAAAGCAAGATGTGGTTAAAACTGAGCTATATGGTTTCACTCTGTATAAGGTGACTTCCAAAAGGTATTCTGCCCTTAGGTCCTTAAAGGGGACACACACACACACACAAATAAGTCTTGGAAAATTACTGTACTTCCCAGAGAGGCAAAGAAACTATGGACATGCTCAGAGGCACAGGATCCAGAGGGTTTGAAAAAGAAAACAGATGGGAACAACCCTTTCAGGAACCACCTGCCACATTGCTGGCAACATCAGGGCTGGATCAAGACCTTTAGAAACCCTAAGCACTGGAAAAATTATGGTGACCCTCCCATTTGTTATGCAAAATAAAATAAAATAAAACATAAAATAACATGTTATTAGTTACATTTCATCTTGCCTCATATAATTTTTTAAATAAAAAAACTACACAACATACACTATTTTTATGATGAAAGCAATACAGAAAGGAATCAAGTACCTGCAACTCAGAAGGATATATCAATAATAAAGCATGAATTTATTGCAACATTTCATAGGATCTGATTTCCTTGCATTATTTTGATCTGCATTAGCAGAATTCCCTCTACTTCTATGCTATGGGTGGATAGATGGTAGATAGATAGATAGATAGATAGATAGATAGATAGATAGATGATTTGTAGTTGTTGTTTAGTCGTTCAGTCGTGTCTGACTCTTCATGACCCCATGGACCAGAGCACGCCAGGCACTCCTGTCTTCCACTGCCTCCCGGAGTTTGGTCAGACTCATGTTGGTAGCCTCGAGAACACTGCCCAACCATCTCGTCCTCTGTCGTCCCCTTCTCCTTGTGCCCTCAATCTTTCCCAACATCAGGGTCTTTTCCATGGAGTCTATTCTTCTCATGAGGTGGCCAAAGTATTGGAGCCTCAGCTTCAGCTGAGATAGATATTATATATATATATATATATATATAGAGAGAGAGAGAGAGAGAGAGAGAGAGAGAGAGAGAGAGTCAGTCCCGGACTTACAGAAGCTGTCCCAGTTTCTGATTTGATCCCAGAATGTCCGCTTTTCCTTAGGACGCCCCTATTTTCATTGGGGAAATGTTGGAGGGTATGTATTTCAACATTGTTTCCAAAAAATATATATCTATTTGTGCGTGTGTGCCCCTGCTTTGCTGGTGCCCTAACCATGTGCTTAGTCTGCCTATTGGGCAATCCAGCCCCAGTTGGCAGGTGGGAGAGAAAGGGACAAAGGCTTCCGACGCAGAATTGGGCCTCTGCCTATTGACTGAGGTTACCGAGTCCAGGTGTGTGTCATCCTCACACCTGATGCCTCATGGCAACAGCCACTTTCAAAAAGGCCTTGAAACCTGACCAGCACAGCCACGGCCTCGCTTTAGGCTGAGGGCTGTTGTTGCCCGTGGCAGAAGAGACGTCTCCCTGGCATTAAAAGGAAACCAAGCGTCTGCGTCTTAGCAGGAAAGGAGCTGAGCAACGAAGTACGAGGGGCTGATGGGGCTGGATTAACCCATTAATAAATAGGAGGTGAAGAGAGCAATCTTGTTGAATGTAATGTATGCTAATGAGGTGACCTGGCTAATGGGGCCCTTTTCTATATTCTGTCATTGTGCACATCAATTATGCAGCCTCAATTATCGCCCTGTTTTTGTATCGCACGGCTGAGAAATGAGAGACTTAATAGAGATGTTTCACCCAGTAAAATGCCTGATTAGGTTATGAAAGCCGAAAGCCGGGCAGGAAAGTGGAGTGGAGATTGGGGGGGGGGAGCGAGGAGGAAAGTAGGTGAGCTAAGAGAGAAAGTGGGGAGAGGGAAGAAAACTTTATAGCCCAAAGAGATCGCTCTGAGTCTCGGTCTTTGTAGCCATGGGCATAACTGTTCCAGGTTCATCAACAAGAAAGGAGCCAATCAGTGTAGACCAGGCATAGGCAAACTCGGCTCTCCAGATGTTTTGAGACTACAATTCCCATCATCCCTGCCCACTGGTCCTGTTAGCTAGGGATGATGGGAGTTGTAGTCCCAAAACATCTGGAGGGCCGAGTTTGCCTATGCCTGGTGTAGACAATACTGAGCTTGCTGGACCATATGGTCTGTCTTGACATAAGGCAGTTTCTTAAGGCCCCTTCCTAAGGAACCCATTCCAGAAATCCTTTCTAAGTTGACCTCTGCTGTATCTGCTGAGGATTCTGGAGGTGAGGCAAACTCTGGGTTCACATGGAGTGTTGGTCACACATCTCTGAACTGAAAGAGCATCCAGAACACCCACTAACCCCTTTCAGCTGTATGTTGCAACGGGGTCATTGAATCATGGTTGGAGAGGGACTTTGAAGGCCCTTCTAGTCCAGCTCCCTGCTCAAACAAGGAAATCAAGAGATCTAAAGCATCCTCAACATTTGGTTGTCTAGCCTCTGCTGGAAGACTCTCAGGGTACGGAGCCTTCCAATGCTAAGTGACATTTAGGCATGTGTTTTTTCATTAAAGAACAGAACCAAGGGCAATGGAACAGGAAGTATTTTCCCAGGTTGGTTGGCAACCCGGTTCAAGAGGTACATTCTTAAGAAGCTGAAAGTTTTGACAGATGGGTAGATTGGCTGCCATAGTTTTTGTTGCAGCTGTGATTTTTATCCAAATCCTAAGTCAGTAACGATAACCTTTGCAATAATGACTAGTAATGGCATATAATGTACTGTACTTTCTATAGTTCCCATGAGATCTTGCAGGACCATCCCTGGGCTTCCAGAGCTGGTGTCCTGAGAAGGCCTTGCTCAGTATGCAAAGCAGAGAAAAGCTTTTCCCATGCTGGGAAAATCTGATGCGCATTTAGTTTGCGCAGTTACAACCGTCCGGGCTTCAACTGTGCAAGGTTGAAATCACACAAGTTAAATGTGCCTTAATATGCTACTGTACGCTACAGCTAAAGTTCAAAATAGGAAAGAAGTAAGGAGAAGAGGGAAAGGACCCTCTTAACTGCATTGATTACATTCTTTATTTCTCCCCCTTTCTGATGACTGCTGCATTTTATGAGCCAAGGAATTGTCTCACTGAATTTTAATCGGAGAGCCCCACAAGTGACTGAAATACAATTAGTCTCTCTGACACTGTGGTTACTGCTTAAGAGACATCTGCTGTTGCATAAAATCAAAGCTTCCCCCATCCACCCTCTTTTTTTTTTAAATGGCTTTAATTGTCATCAACCCATAATCTGGTGGCTGGAAAACAGCTCCTGAGCTCCCTGCAGCAGAATCCTGGTGCTTTCTGGAACCACAGCCTGCCATGTTGACTTGCTTCCCACCTTAGGCCACGGCTCTTTGAGAGATAGCCCACGCTGGGGGGGGGGGAGGGAGGTCAAGAGAGTTGAGTGTTTGCATGTTGATCTGCATGCAAAGTATTCTCTGCCTCTGATTGGGACAAGCTGCCACGCTGTACATTTCAAAGCTCAGGTTGTCCTCTTTCAGCCTTGCCTTTACGAAATAACCTGCCTTTGACAGCCTTGATGGTGCCCACTAGAGACCCCAGAATAGTTTTTCAGGTGGGGGAGGGGCTCAAGTCAAATTCAGTTTCTCTTAGTGACTCATTTTTCCATCCTTAACTTCAGAGCTCCACATTGCAACCTTTCTTCTTAAATAAAAAATAAAAAATTCTCGTGGAAATCCAGCATTTTAGTATGCATTTCGCCAAAGTAAATATATTTGTACGCAATTTTGCATAATATACATAGTATTTTGCAAAGCAATGCTCCCTAATATCATGCATTTCTAAGTCTATTTTCAAGAATGTATACATTTTTAGGAATACTTTACCCAGTGCTTTTTAAAAGAAAGAAAGAAAGAAAGAAAGAAAGAAAGAAAGAAAGAAAGAAAGAAAGAAAGAAAGAAAAGGTGCCAGTACTCACCATGAAGTTGTTACAGTAAGTGCCACACTTTTAACATTAGGGGGGGGATGGTGCCAGTACCTTGAGTGCCCCCAGAAAAAAGCACTGACTGTACCCTAGTATATGCATTTTTTAAACCCATTACTTGGCTGGAGAACTGTATTGCAACATTCAGAAACACTTGAATGTTGAGAGTGCTCTTGTGCTTGGGTCCTGCTTGTGGGTTTCTCATTGGAGCATCAGATTAGCCACTGTGAAAACAGGATGCTGGACTAGATGGGCCATTGGCCTGATCCTGCAGGCGCTTCTTATGTTCCTAAAGGGGAAACGGGCAAATTAACGGAGGACAGGAGTATTGACATTTATTAGCCAAAGGGGTAAGCTGCAGGAAGCTCCATGTTCTGAGGCATACACACACTCTCTCTCCATAGCTGTCTGCAAGAGCTGTGTGGCAGGAGCTGCCTTGTCCTCCTGGCTTGGAAACCATCATCTGCTGTGCTCCTGGCTCAGATCAGGATGGAGGGGAGGCTACTTCTGTGAGTGGGCAGCTGTTCATCAACGGCAAACACAGGTCCAACCACCTTTGACATCAGTGAGGAATTCTGGTCTTCTAGACAGCCAAAGTCTACATAGACTGATGCCTATAACTGCATCATAACAATGGTAATTTAGAAAACTGGTGCTTCGGCTTGCTTTTCCCTCTTCCCTCCTCTTCCTATTTTCCTCGTTTGTTTCAAATTGTGAGCCTGTGTACAAGGACTGTCTTAGCACTGAGTTTTGTCAGCCTTCCTGAGAGCCATTTTGGCCAAACGTGGGCTATAAATGCCTTATAATAACTATAGTGAGAGGATGAGAACAATGTAATGGCAGACGTTAGCCATGAGGCTTATCATCTTCCCTCTTTGCTTTGGACCAGTTCCCAAAGAATGTACTGTGCAAAGCAGGGGAAAGTGTTCCTTATTACGATTGGAAATAAGATGACCAGTCCATATGAATAATAAAATAAAAACATCCAATGCCAGCGGTGGACAATCATTTTTATACATGCACACATACCTGATTTCAACCCCCCAGCATCCCCAAATTAAGAGAGGCTTTTTGTACCCACCTAGGAAGACTAGCTTTTTTGAGGCAGAAAACATTTTAAAAAATAAAAAAAAATTCATCCCCCACTTGCCCTCATTTTGCCAATCATGGGCCTCTCTGTGTGGCATTCTCCCTTCACTCAGCCCCCAAAGACGAGACCAAAGGCTGCTCACCAAGCAAATTAATATGCATAAAGTATGGCATAATTAGTTGCTACAGGTAACCCTTCTCTAACTGTGCAAACGGAGCTAATGTGAAAAGATGGGCAGCCTGGTGGGTGAGCTGGTATGAGCTTTTTTAAAGAGAGAGAGAGAAAGAAAGAAAGAAAAAGAAAGTCCCCCATTTCATGAAAGAAAGGGAATAGATTTGAATAATATGCAAATAGGCTGGATGTTATTAACAGGGTGTCAAGGTTTGACAGTCGATGTTATTGTGGAAATAAATGAGTTTTGACACAAATAAGTTAGAAATGCATTGATTTTCTTTTCCCCCCTTTTGAGCAAATGTTGTAATGAGATGTTGTGCGCGCCGCACCTCTTGGATTTATAAAGATCTTGATGAGTATTAGGAGAAAACATAACAGCTGATCAATTATTAATGGATTCATTAATGCACTCCAAGGTGTAACAATAATTATTTTCCTCCCTTGATAAGGCTCCACACCCCCAATACCACACACACACACACACACAGCATATCCCCATTGTCCCTCTTTGCATATTTAATCTACCAAAATGAGAATGCACAACAGAGAGAGACAATATAATGTTCAGATCATAAGCACTGGAGAAGATCAAAATGCTACCAAAAGGAGAGGGGGGAAAGGAGAGGGACTATGTCTAACGAGCACTGACAAATATTATCTGAATGCTCCTTATAGTCTGTCCTTTTTCATTTCAGCTCCCCGGTGAATGAAAAGCCATTAGCCAGGTTTCTTTTCTTGCTTTTTGTTTTGTTTCGCAGGCACTGCTTTGCATCCTGGAATCGATGAACAGGTCAACGCTTCTCTGTGTTGGCCAGTTGCACTGGCATTTTGCTCCAGAGAGACACAGGGAAGACGGGTCCACCGAGCACTCGTTGCCTAAGGACAAACATCTGCTAGAGGAACTTACTGGCCAAGTTCACCGGCTGGGGAATCTGTGGTTGATCCATTCCATCAGCGTTGCCAGATGTCCCTGTTTTCCATCCTGGCCTGATTGTTGGAAGGATCACCATGGAATCCCACTAGGAGGTCCAGTGACCTGCACTGAATAACTCTCTCACAAAGCTGTGCCCTTCCAATGCATGCTTCAAAAGTGCATTCATGTTCAGAAGGGGTTAGGCATTGTTAAATGAGCGTATGAGTTTGGAACATTCCTATACACATGCAGGATTTAAAAAAAAAAAAGACATATGGCATAGGAAACAAAGAATCAGAAGCGCTTGATTCCCATAGAATTGCAAAATCTTTATTATTTCTTTAAAATTTTATGAATCAGGAAACAGGAATTATTTGCTAGCACCCTCAAGAGGAAATCTGATAGCAATAGATTGGGACAATGAAGCAATTAAACAGTCAGTTAAGTTATTGTAAAATATGTGTATGAATACATAATTTGCAAAATATTGTTCTAATTTGTATACCTGTATTAATCCCCGAAGGAACCAAGTTGTTAATTATCTCAAGAAATGGAATTTACACCCTATACAGGATGTTCAAACGATTTTTATTTTTATTTATACTAACTGGAGAGGATGAAGTAAAGGAAGTTATTCAGAAATTAAATAATAGCAGAGACCTCAGACCAGAAGACTTTGGGAGCTCTTTTTACTCATTATTCATTATTCAATGCAATATGGCAGGATCCCTAAAACTTGACGTACATCTAGGATCACTGTAATACCTAAACGGGAACTGATAAAAAGGAGGTGGGCTCATATTGTTGCATCACTTTGCTTGATCATGATCAGAAGATTTTTCACATCAATTTTGACAGCCTGACTAAACTGCATTATTCCAATTGTTGCGAACCTTGACTAAACATGGTGTATACCTAACAAATTGAAGACCTAGTCTGGTGTTTATTAACACTTATTTATGCATCCTCTATACATAAGCTGCCCCACCACCAGTCTCATCTCATTAAATGTGTATAAAGCATTTGATTGTCTTGAATGGGGGTATTGTCATGCGGTAACAAAACAGTGTGACTTGGGGATCATTTCATGGAAGCAGTCTCAAAATTCTATTTTAAAAACTGTGAATAAATTATCTGGATGCTTTGCCCATTATTTTTCAATGGGGCACCAGAGAAGGGTGCCCTCTATCTCTGCTTCTCTTTATCCTCTCCCTATAACCTCTAGCAGAGATTTAAAACAAAATCCCCATATAAAAGGATTCCAGGGAAATGGCAAAGAACATCAGAACAACCTCAGTGCAGACAATATCTGAGAACTGCTTTAAGGTTTTTTAAATAATCAAACCATATATAAATTTTATGAAATTAATAAAATAAAATAAATGTGGAAGGATCCTACCAATGCAATATCAGTGCTTCAAACAGAACTGAGCCTTTTTAAACATATAGCTGTTCTTCATATAAATTGTGATAAGTCTAATACTTTTTTTTCATATCAGATCACCTGGGCAACTGGGTATATGTAAACAGACTCAGACACCTTTGGGCTATAAGGCATTCAGTTACCTTGGAATGCAAATTTCCTGGAAATTGTCTAGACTTTCTACTTTGAATTTTGGTTCATTGTATACTCAAATGAAAAAGGATCTTAATAGATGGATGAGACTGAGAACTGAGTTTTCAATTTTAGGATGGATTGCTGCGGTGGAAATGAAAATGATCCCACAATTTTTGGACTTATTTCAGGTTCCCTCTATCCCCCTTAAATGGTGGCAAAAGACAATAAATGATTATGTTTTTTCAAAGTAAAAGACTGCAATTATCTTTAAAGACATACTGTAGAAAATCTGGGGGAAGGGGGTTAGGGACTGCAGAATATTGCTTTATATAATGAGACAATCCAACCCCATCAAATGGTGATAAATAAGGGGGAAACTGATAGGTTTAGAAAGTGAAATGTTATAAAATGACTCTATTGGTGCCTTACCTTTTAAAATATATAACTAAGAAGACAGTGCTGAAGAATATTCATAATCCTTTTACTACCAGCACTTTTCAGATTTGGAAGAAGAGGAAGAACCAATAACATTCACCTCTCATCCCCCTATGTTCATATCTCGGTGAGAAGGATACGACATTACGCAAGATTCTTCTTTTAATGTGGGAAATTAGGAGTTAGGTCCACCTCTGAGGGCCTTCTGGCAGTTCCCTCACTGTGAGAAGTGAGGTTACAGGGAACCAGGCAGAGGGCCTTCTCGGTAGTGGCGCCTGCCCTTGTGAACACCCTCCCATCAGATGTCAAGGAAATAAGCAACTATCTTACTTTTAAAAGACATCTGAAGGCAGCCCTGTTTAGGGAAGTTTTTCATGTTTGATGTTTTATCATGTTTTTAATATTCTATTGGGAACTGCCCAGGGTGGCTGGGGAAACCCAGCCAGATGGGTGGGGTATAGATAATAAAATTATTATTATTATTATTACTAGTGGTTTAAACCCGTTAAAATAACGGGTGCTAGAACATTTCTGACACAAAACCCAAGGTCCTGAAGTGCAGGGAGCAGGGCAAACCATGCGCTCCCTACACTGCGTTAAGATTCCTGAGGGAGAAATGACGCCGTGTTTCCTTTTATTGTTCCTGTCCTAAACATACTTACTGCACGAAGCATGGCTTGCTGCCTCTTCCTTCTCCCCTCACTTTCCGCGTGCGCGATGCTCTCCACATGCCTGTCACTCGCCCAGAAATAACACGCTGCCGCAGACACCCACGGCCGACACCGAGCTCAAGCTCAGCAGAACCCCGCCTTAATCCCGCCCCTCCGGTCTGGGCTGCGTGGCGGGCTAGGCCTGCGCTTGCTGCTGAGGGAATGGAGTTAAGGCCTGGGAGCAGCCATGATGGTAGGTTCCTGCGGAGCTCCCACCACCGTTGTGGTGAGGTCTTCTGGCCGGGGGAAGGGGCGGCCGAGGGAGAGCGGCGACAGGAGGGGGATTTTTTCCCTGGAGTGGTGTGGGGCTGGGGGACGGTAGAACAGGTTTCCTCCAGATGTGTGGGGCTCCCAGCCCCTTTCGGAGTGTGGGGCGGTGGGTGGGGAAGCGAGGGGGGTGAGGAGGCGGCGGAGGCGGCGGCATCATCTCCCGGGAGGCTTCGCCCCCCACCCAGCTCTCTTCCTCCTTCTGCCCAGCGGCGAGAGTGGCAGCGTGGCCTCCCTTCTCGGCCTCCCTTCAGCCTCTGGAGTGCCAGCGTTCCATTTCAACCGCCGCTTCAACTGCCGCCGCTGCTCCCAGCCCGATCTCTCTGCTCCAATCCCTGTGTCTGTGGGGCACATGCTCAGTAGCGCAAACCCAGAGACACAGGGACTGGATGCAGAGACACTTGCGTTTTATATATTATTATTATTATTATTATTATTATTATTATTATTATTATTATTTAAGTGGAGCTCGTTATCCCCATCTGCATCTTGGAATTGTTCTTAGATGGTTTCATCTTTTGCATGTTTGCCGCCCTGGGGTCCTTTGAGAGGAAAGGCAGAATATAAACTCCATAAATGCACGAGTGCGTGGATAAACAAAACAATGGAAATAAAGCAGACAAAACATGCCTCAAAATGTTCTAGATCAAGCTGGTAATTGGGCCAGACCAACAGGCACTCTTGAGAACGTAAGAGGACCCTGCTGGATCACGCCAATGTCCCATCCAGTCCGGCGTCCTGTCTTCACAGTGGCCACGCAGATGCCTGTGGGGAGCCCGTGAGCTGGACTCAAGTAGAGCAGCACGCTGGCCACCTGCGATTCCCAGCAACTGGCATTCAGAGGCTTAATGACTGAGCCTGCACAGCCCCAACGCCCTAGTACCCTGGCCCCATTGCCTCCCGCGACCCACTTCACATCCTTCTCTCATGTTGCCTACGACCCTGCAACCCGATGACACCCCATTAGTTCCCTCGCCTGTGTGACTGGCCTCGTCTGCATTAACCCGGCGCTAGCAGCTTTCCCACCCAGCGGCAGACCTTCCGCGGCTCTCGCAAGCACCCTCATTGAAGCAATGACACGTCTCTGCTGTGATGCTATTAGCTTCAGAGCAACCTCCATGGAGGCCGGGGGGGGGGGAAGGGGGAGATTTAAAAAGATGAGTTTGTTGCATTTTCCGAGCAGGAATTCTAGTTATTCTCTTCTGCTGCATTACACAAAAGTGGTGTGCCAGCCTTTAATGGTGCTCGCTGATGGGAATCAACAGCCCCATAAATAAGATCCAAAATGGACCACACGGGCAGCTCGCCCCCCCCCCCACCCTGCAATCAAATTGTAAAGCAGTGCCCATAACAACAACAACAAAAAGATTAGCATGAGATGGAAGGTGCTGGCGTTGCAGAGCCCGCAAATCCAGGAGTGATTGGCATGTCATAATGACAGCAGAGAAGCTGTGTTTAAGAGCTATTTTGTGGGGAAAGTCTGCTTTGCGTAAGAAATTCTCACATTGAAGGCCTTCGATTTCCTCATTTCCAGCCCTTGTGAGTTTTACATAGTTGTAAAAGGACAAAGCAGGGACCGGGGGCGGGGGCGGAGGGACGACGCTTTCCTTTTTTGCTGGGTGTTTTAAGCCTTTTCTATATTCTTGGATTGCATCGCTGCACTGAACTACAGATCCCAGTGTGTGGTCCATTATACACTCAAGGCTCTTTCAGATTCACTTATCCCACAATGCAGAGTGTCTGCGAACAAAATCCATCAGACACTTATTATCTGCAAAGGGGGGAGGGGGAAGGGGGGAATCAAATATTCAGGCTTCTAATCTGCACCTTGAAAGCACGAGACTCCAGCAGATGATATTATTTTGGATGCTCGGCCACTGGAAATTCCTGTGAAATCTAACAATTGGGAATGTCTTGATGCCACCAGCAGCAAGGGGAAAAAACAGAGGAAGGTGAGGAGGAGGAGGAGGAGGAGGAGGAGAGTTTATGAGATAATTAGTCAAGCATTTCTGTTGTGCATCATGATGATTAGGCAGCAAATTCTCTCCAGGTTCACCCATCTCAGTAATACTTGTCCATCGTTAGCATCTTGTCATTTGGTTTCGTCAACATCAGGTGTGTATGTATGCCCCCCAAGCAATTACATTCCTGGTTCCCAAGTTCCATTGTAGTCAGTTCCATTGTAGTCTCCCCTGCCCTGCCAATTTCTTCCACGCCATCATTTGATAGTGCTTTTCAGAGAAAGGCTGACATTGGCGCTTAGCACTGTGAGACACCTGTTGTGAGATCCGTTCCCAGAAGTGGGATCAATGTTGACCTCTGAAGCTTCCTGGTTCCCAGGTTTCATTCTAGTTCCCCCTCCCATTTCTTCGATAGTACTTCTCAGATCAGGGCCAGCATCAGTTCCATGCTGAAATGTGACCTTTTTGGTAGTTTTTATGTGGCCTTACTCCATATTGATTTCTATTGGTCCTGCAATAATTTAATTCAGGGTGGGGAATATTTTTCAGCCCAAGCATCTCATTACTGTCTGGGCAATGAATGCAAATTTTGCGTTTGTATGGTGTACTAGTTTCTGATACCCTCCAACATTTCTCCAATGAAAATAGGGGCATCCTTTTCATCATCATCAAGGGACACGGGTGGCGCCGTGGTCTAAACCACTGAGCCTCTTGGGCTTGCTGATCAGAAGGTCGGCGGTTTGAATCCCCATGACGGGATTACTTAGGAGACCACTGTAAGCAGACGGAAACAAGAGCAGGATTGTGATTCACTTATACAGTGGTACCTCGTGTTATGGACAGGATCCGTTCCAGAGGCCCATCCATAACACGGAACTGACGCAAGCCAAAGCGCCGCGTCTGCGCACGGCGTGATTTAGCGCTTCTGCGCATGCGCGAGTGGCAAAACCCGGAAGTAACCAGTTCCGGTACTTCCGGGTTGCCACGGAACGCAACACGAAAACACGTAACCTGAAGCGGATGCAACATGAGGTATGACTGTAGTGTAAAAATCACTATGGACTACAGTGGTGCCTCGCTAGATGAAAATAATTCGTTCTGCGAGTATTTTCGCCTAGCGATTTTTTCATCTAGCAAAGCACCAATGCAAATCGCGGTTTTCGCTAGACGAAAAAAAATATTTTTCGTCTTGCGAGGCAGCCCCATTGACAAATTCGTCTTGCGGGGCAGCCTTCCGCTAGACGAATGCCTTCATCTAGCGAGTTTTTCGTCTAGCGAGGCATTCGTCTAGCAGGGCACCACTGTATATGGTTTGATATAAAAATTAGAGTATGGATGAATATGCAGTTGTAGATGTTTAAAATGGGGCCCCATGGAGGGGATGGGGGAAAGTCTTGCGATTTGGAGAATCTCTTTATACAGATATATTTTTACTAGTTTGTGTGTATTTGTAAAACCAATAAAAATGATTTCCCAAAACGAATTTCATATCTGCATTTCACTGAGCATTTGAATATTTCACTCAGCAGTAGCAGAAGACATGCCTTGCATGCAGACGGTCCCAGGTCTAATGACTCCTGTCTGAAACCCTGCCATGCTGCTGCCACTCTGTGCGAAGAATACTAAGCTCGACAAACCAATGGGCTTCCTTGGTATTAAGCAGCTTCCTGGGTTCACTCATGCACTGACCTCGCCGAGTTCCTTGCTCTGATCCTGACCGGATGGGTGTATTATCTTAATCACAACTCCATGGCTGTCTCCTTCCTGGTTTAATGGGGTGTTATAGTTTAAATGGTCACCAATTGAATAGATCTTGTTGGTTTATGAAATAGCTGTTAATATTAGATGGCACAGCTGGGAATATTACCGTGCGCTCTTGCGCATCAAATATTAATGGTGAAAGCTGAGACTATTTGAAGTGTAAGAATCGGAATCTGGGCAGGGTCTCTGCCGATCTTGTGCCAGGGCATTCATGCTCCATGCGCTTCTCCATGAGCCGGACAAGTCTTCAGGGTATCGTGAACTCTGCATAACAGCTCTGGCCTGGAATTTCTTTTCGCTTTCTGTTGTTGTTGCTCCTAATGCATATTTCAGGAAAGATCAAATGAACTTAACTTGGGGAGCAGGTTTCATTCGAGGGAAATGAACAATGGAACTTCGTTTCCAGGTAAATGTGCTCCTGACTTTATCTGAGCAATGCAAAATAATCCCACATATTCACAGGGCACAGGCAATCTTCAAATATCTTCAAATATCTGAAGGGCTCTCACATGGAAGATGGAGCAATCTTGCTTTCTCCTGCTCCGGAGGGTAGGACACAAACCAATCAATTAAATTACAAGAAAGGAGATTCCAACTAAACATTAGAACTTTCTGGTGGTCAGAGCTGTTTGACAGAGTGGTTCAAAAGATGGTTGCAGGGCTTTTTTTCATAGGGTTACTTATTTGTTACATGCAGTGGTATTTTTCTAGAAAAAAGAGATGCTGGAACTCTCCCTTGTTCTCTTATAATAGCAATTGCGCCCACCTGAGAGATGCTGGAACTGAGTTGTGGTAAGTTGCAGCTAAAAAGAGCCCTGGGGATGATAGATAGATAGATAGATAGATAGATAGATAGATAGATAGATAGACAGATGAGAGAGAGAGAGAGAAAGATGATAGATAGATAGTTATCATTCACTTACCCTTAACTTTCACTCTTTGCAATATTCTCCATAGTGAAGGGAATGCTGCTTCATCATATCAGTGCTTGGATGCCTTTTCTCAGGCTGCTCAGAATGCCATTTTGGGCCTAACACAGGGGTCCCCAAACAAAGGCCCAGGGGCCGGATGTGGCCCAATCATCTTCTCAATCCAGCCCACAGACAGTCCGGGAATCAGCATATTTTTTCATGAGTAGAATGTGTGCTTTTATTTAAAATGCATCTCTGGGTTATTTGTGGGGCATAGGAATTTGTTCATATTTTTTTTCAAAATATAGTCCAGCCCCCCCACAAGGTCTGAGGGACAGTGACCGGCCCCCTGCTGAAAAAGTTTGCTGACCCCTGGCCTAACAGTATCACAAATGGCTTGCTATACAGTGGTACCTTGGTTCTTGAACTCAATCCATTCTGGAAGTCCATTTGACTTCCAAAATGTTCGAAAACCAAGGCGTGGCTTCTGATTGGCCCCGGAAACAATGCCAACAGCTTAAACAGACATTCAGCTTCCAAAAAATGTTCGCAAACCAGAACACTTACTTCTGGGTTTGCGGCGTTCGCAAGCCGATTTGTTCGCCAACTAAGCCGTTCGGGAGGGCAGCCCTGTTTAGGGAAGCTTTTAATAATGGATGAATCATTGTGTTTTGATATTTTGCTGGAAGCCACCCAGAGTGGCTGGGGAAACCCAGCCAAATGGGTGGAGTATAAACAAATTATTATTATTATTATTATTATTATTATTATTATTATTATTATTACCAAGGTATCACTGTATAAATGAAGCCCGGCTGCAGTTTGAAGAAATGACCCGTAAAGTTGGAGTGGGGGTAAGAAGAGCCCCTCAAATGTCTTCAGCCCTCGCCAAGCGCGGCACCACCAAACCAGGCAACCCTTATTCCTAAGCTCATATTCATTTGAACCGCAGTGACAGCCTCATTTAGAAACAAATTAGGGGTTAACGAAGAAGTCCACCGCGGAGGCGGAAGCTGGCTTCCCTTTCCCCCTCACTGTCTGTTAGAATTAGGAAGTGTCGGTGAGCCACGGGTGTCAAGACTATGAATGCACAGTGTCATTTCTGCAGCCTCTAATTGAAGCCAAGATAAATGAAGTGGAAAGGCAGCGTCCGATCCAATCAAAACATGAAAAAGGTATTTTGACATGTAAATTACAAACTTCCTGTGTATTTTGTCTCCCCAATTACACCCTCCCCTGTCATGTTTTTTTAAATTATATCTTAATCTCCCAGCCTCCTAATAATTATGTCATCATTCTTGGGCCTTGAACGCTGCGTAATGGTATTTTATAGGATATGCCATTCATTATTAACCAAACTCACTCTCCATCCCCAATGATGCTATTTCTCATGGTGTTCAAATATGCATTGTGTCAGTTCTGCCTTTGTAAATGTTAGACCGGTTCCTCTCGCTGCTCTTTGATTAAACGGTAGGGAGTCAGCGAGGCTCTCACAGACAGTTTATTCTGCCCATCATTATTTTACAGGAACCTGCATTCCAGTAGTATACTACTTTTTTATGGAATGGGTGAATGGCTTCACATATAAATCCCCTATCAGTTCAGATCAGCACAAGACCCTTTGGGGGTTGTACACACTGTAACTGGGCACATTTGTACTCTCACGTAGGGTGCCAACTAGCCAGTTTTGTCCTGCTTTTAAATGGCTTTCCTGGCTTTTCAATGCAATACCTGGGGCCACTGCCAAATTTGAGTTAGTCCACGTTACCTGCTCTGCCCTGCAACAGGCTAGTACAGTCATACCTTGGCTTCCGAACGCCTTGGGAGTCGAACGTTCCGACTCCCAAAAGATCGAAAACTGGAAGTGAGTGTTCCAGTTTTTGAACGTTCTTTTGGAAGCTGAACGTCCGACAGGGCTTCCACGGCTTTTGATTGGCTGCAGGAGCTTTGGTTTCTGAACGTTTTGGAAGTTGAACGGACTTCCGGAATGGATTCCATTTGACTTCTGAGGTACGACTGCATTGTGAGTTCAGCTAGGACCATCCCCAAGGCTTTTTGCTGTCTGAAGTGATGGACAAAATGGCACCCTCCCTCCATTCCAACAACAGAGGCCAACCCAACTGCCAGCTGAATTTGCAGCACTCACAATAGAAGAATGTCCTTCATTGCACCTGAGGGTGCAGATCGTGCCACGTGGTATGGATTTTTAATGTGAACCTGACATTTTAAAATATGATAATATAGAGATGAACTTTTATCAAGTCCCATCTATCAGCCCACACTGTTCCCAGTTGCTCTGCTAGCCAGGATGCCATGGCTGAACTGGGGTAGATTTGCACCCCATTCTGCAGGCTCAATAAGAATGCTGTTGCATGTAGTGCAGCAGGCCACTGCTAGCAGACCATGGGGGGGGGGTGACACTGAAGAACCAACACCAAAGGAAAACATTCCTTTGGGTAGTTCCTTTGGGGTCACCCTGAGGATACCACATGCATTGCATCAGGGAAATTGCTGCGAAAAACTATATTAGCCAAAACTGCATCAAAAATTTGTGTGTTAGGAGAAATTTGCATTAAAATGCTTTGTGCATATAGTATCCGTGTGCAAATATACCTGCTAACCACCATTTCCTGCATCTGATGAAGTAGACTCATCTGGGAAGACTTATGCCACAATAAATCCTTAAGATGCCCTATATAGCACCACAAGTGGAAAGTGGGCTGCTACATTCAGGTCTTGTTGGCAAGCTTCCCCTGGGCACCTGGTTGGTGAGATGGGATGTTGCCCTTTGATCTGATGCAGCAGGACTCTTATGTTCTTAAGCACCGGCTCTTCTAGTCCTAGTACCAAAGATGTGGGGGAGCAATGAATTTCGTTGTTTATGACACTCGTGTACTTTGCATGAACTCAGAAATGCTCTCTGCTTGATTTCCAAAAAGCATCTGCATAGCCACTGTTGGGGGGGGGGAACAAACCAGGTTGGATGGGTTTCTGGCTTGATCTAGCAAGTCAGGATGTTAACAGGAATGATAGGAGCCTGGTTATTAAAAGCAGAGATGTTACAAATACCAAAGAATGAGCTTCCCAGGCTCCCTGAATCTAACATATTCGGAACACAGAAAAGCAGAACTTCTCCCTCTCAAACTTGTCTTTTTAGCAACTAACAACAGGATCCAAATCTGCTGCTTTTTGGATACTCACCTTATGGATGATGGTGGTGGTGATGAATTTATTTATTAACCACCTTTCACCCTAAGGTCCTGGGGCTGGTTACAGCATTAAAACAATGGACAGATATTTTTTTTATAGAGTTACAAGCTTGGTGGATCAGGGGAATGCTGTGAATGTAACATACCTTGATTTCAACAAGACTTTTGACAATTTCCCCCATTATATTCATGGGGACAAGCTGGTAAAATGTGGGCGAGGTGATGTTACTGTTAGGTGGATTTCTATCTGGTTGTCTGGCTGAACCCAAAGAGAGTCACAAATGGTTCCTCATCCATTTGAAAAGTGACAAGGGGGTACTGCAGGGTTCTGTCCTGGGCCTGGTGTTCTTCAACATCTTTACAAATGACTTGGATGAAGGAATTGAGGGGATGCTTATCAAGTTTGCGGATGATACTAAACTAGGAGGGGTTGCTAATACCTTAGAAGATAGCTTCAGGATTCAAGATGACCGTAACAGATTGGAAAACTGGACCAAGCAAACAAAATGAATTTCAATAGGGACAAATGCCAGGTTGTACACTTAGACAGGAATAATCAAATGCAGAAATATAGGAAGGGGGGACACCTGGATTGACAACAACCCATGTGAAAAGGTTCTAGGGGGGGCTGTCTTAGCAAACCACGAGCATAACATGAGTCAACAGTGTGAGGCAGCACCACAAAATGATAATGCAATTCTAGGCTGCATCTAGAGAAGTATAGTGTCCAGATAAAGGGAAGTAACAGTTCCACTCTATTTCACCTTGGTTGGACCATACCTGGAATACTGTGTCCCGTTCTGGGTGCAACAGTTTAAGAAGGATATTAACAAGCTGGAGCTTATGCGGAGATGATCAAGGGTCTGGAAACCAAGCCATATAAGGAATGGTTGAGGGAGTTGGGTATATTTAACATGGAGAAGAGAAGACTGAGAGGTGCTATGACAGGCATCTTTAAATATTTCAAGGACTCTCACATGGAAGATGGAGCAAGCTTGTTTTCTGCTGATCTAGCAGAAATTGATTATATGTAAATTGATTCAAGTTAAAAGAAAGGAGATTCCGACTAAATGTTAGGAAAAACTTTCTGACAGTAAGAGCTGTTTGAGAGCGAAACAGACTACCTTAGAAGGTGGTGGATTGTCCTTCACTGGACATCAGATGGTGGATGGCCATGAAGTCTTCTACTGTGGTTCCTGCACTGCAGGGTGTTGGACTTAGGGCTACCAATACGTCCTGATTTTTCCCGCACCAAGAATCACAGCAGGCCTAAGAAACTAAAATAAGCCAGGGCCAAAGTTGTGAGAGATCCCCGAATGGCCAACCCCTGAATGGCAGAGAATGTTCCTTTCCCCTTTGTCTAAAAAAAGCTCCTGGTTTTTACTTTTTGAAATATAGCAACTCTAGACTAGATGGCCATTTGGTGGCCTTCCAACTTTATAGTTATATGATTCCATAATCACTCTATTCCTAGTGTTTAATCCACACATTTTAAACTGTGATAGATTTAATCCTCACAAAAATATTTATCTAAAGTGCATAGGGTTGTATCTAATGCTAGTGGGTCGGGGTAGACCCACTGAAATTAATGAGCCTAAAAGAGTCTGTTAACTTCAGTGCAAGCAGACTTATTCGGGTCCTTCTTGTGATTGTTTTAAACTGCTTTTAGATTATTATTTTTGGTATTGCTTTAATAATGTGTTTGCCAACCTGGGCTCCTTTGGGAGGAAAGGCAGCACAAAAATTGTAAATAATAATAAACAATAAGCAATATAACACATTATTATTATTATTATTATTATTATTATTATTATTATGTGTTATATTGTTTATTGATTATTTTGTAACCCATCCCTGGGAGGACTTTGTCCAAAAAAATGATAGAAATATTTGTCATAATTGTAATGATCAATATTTATTTATTTCTAAAAATTCATAATCCACCCTTCACCCAAAGGTCCCAGGGCAGAGACACCTAGGCCTCAAGATCAAATTTAACCATAAAACTATATAAATACAAACAGGTGAAAAAATCAAAGCAGCAGTGACAGAGAAAAATCCTGACTCAAAGGTACACCTGACTCCTCCCCAATGACACAAGGAAGGAGGTACAACTCCACCTGCCACCAGAACAAAAGCAGTGTCATAGCAATTTAGATCTTTGAGACAAGGTCATTCATAGAATGGTAGAGTTGGAAGGGGTACCAAGGGTCATCTAGTCCACCCCTGCAATGCAGGAATAAAAGCAAGAAAGCCTTTGTGTGTAACCACACACCACAAACTTCATTAGGTGCAGGAATCAACAACGGGGCTTACCTTGCAGACCTCGGGTCTTGGGAATATTTTAATATCCTCATATAGTACAGGTGTGCCATAGCTCTGCATGCGGAAGGTCCCAGATTCAATCTACAGCATCTTCAGGTAGGGGTGGGAAACTCTCCTGTCTGAAACCTTGCACGGCTACTGTCAGCACAGACAATATTGAGCTAAATAGACAACAGTCTGACTCATTGTACATCAACTTATATGGATGGTCTTCTGCATGGGGCGTTATCAGTATGGAGCTATGCAGCCGATTTAAAGAGCCAGTCCATTTCAACAACAAAGCATTATTCTGTAAGCAGATACCAAGTTTGTCCTCTATCAGTTGATGGAAGAACTTGATGGAAGAACCTTTGCATATACACCTCCCTCTGATTTATCTTTTCTATTCTCATTCCAAGAAGGATCAGAACTTAACATTTCAGAACAACCTTTAAGAACACAGCTGTAGCCTTTTCATGTTGCTCTACCACCATCTACTGATAAAACAAGGCTACTTCTCTGAAGATTCCTATCTCAGGCTACAATCCTATGTACACCTTCTTGGGAGTAAGTCCCACTGAAATCAATAGGAGTTATTTTGGAGTAGGCTGGCACCATGAGCAATATCTCAAATCAATGGGAGGTTCGAAATTTAGCCTTCACTACAGCTTTAAGCATCCTTGTCTTCCCAACGGTTGAAGTCAATGTGACTGTCTCCATTCATAGAGTCGTCAAGAGCCTTCCAGGTCACCCAGCTAATAGAAAATAATTGTATTTCTTTCCTTCAGGCCAACAGAGCAAAGTAAAAGGCAGCAATGACCTTAAGAGTACTGGAAGTGGGATTTTTGTTCGATGGCATTATAAAAATAACAGCACAGCAACTTTCTATTCAACACTCTACATAAGAACATAAAAAGAGCCCTGCTGGATCAGGCCAAAGGTCCATCTAGTCTAGCATCCTGCAGAGTAACTGAGCAGATGCCTCTGGAAAACCCACAGGGAGGGCACAACCACAACAGCTCTCTCCCCACTCATGATTCCCAGCCATTGATATTTGGATGCAATTCTCATGGCTTGACTCAGCATATAGCAGTTTCCTATGTCTTAATTCAGCCTTCCCTATGGGAGTTGTTGTAGCCCATAACAACTGTCCAAGACTGGATGCATGAGGAAGAGTGGTACATGCCAGGCACCCAAAAGTGCCCCCCCTTCCTAGGGAGGACATAGAATAAAATCTCTTAGACCCTGGGTTGTGGTGGTGTGATGCTAGGGAGCAGTCTGGAGAAAGGATGAGCTGGGAGGTGCTAGAAGCAGGATGTTTGAGCGATCAAGGAGGGTCAGAATAAGGTGGTTCTTCCAGGACAGGGCTAGAGGCTGAGAGTCTCAGTGTGAGCGCAGACTCAGACAGAGAGGAGTCAGAAGTTGCCCCAGCCACCCACCAGCGGGATAATCCCAGTCATGCTGGCTCTCCTTCCCCCTTGACACCCTGCTCAAGGAGAGTCCTGCATGTTGCTGAGCAACAGACCAGACAGGACCAGAGGAGAAGCCCACTTCCTCAACACAGTCTCTGTTTGCTTGGGAGGGATCCAGAGTGAGAGGCTAGAAGGGAATGTTTCAGCAACGACAAGCTAGAGGAACTCTGCTGTGTTCTTACTTTCTGGGAATAAAAGCTAATTGCATTTTGTTTTTCAAGTTCTTTCCTGCCCCATGTGCTCGCCTGACAGTTGCTTGACAAACGTAAGAAAAGCCTTGATGACATGATTAATAGAACGAAAGAAAACACACCCACAAAATCAGCTACCTCAAAAGTAAGTAAGGCGCACTGATCAGGCCTTCGGCGTGGTGGGACCTACCTTTGGGAATTTCCTCTAATTACATATAGTTGAATCGCAACTTATGCTGATTTTACCAATGTGATCACAGTTTTACGTGCATCACCGAAGAATGAATGAATAAATGGAATAGGTGTAGGAGACCCTTGCTTATTGGCTTGGGAGGCCAATAATCTCATGGGGACATCCAAGATCTCACAAGATGTCATGAAGGTCTTCAGAGCCTGCACAAGACCTTCCCAGAGCTCAGTAAGTAAGGCAGAGGGCCTAAAAGCACTTTCTGCACCAGGTTTACCCACCACAGAAACAGTAATCCTATTTCACTTGGCATGGCTTGCCTGTTGTTAAAAGAGACTGTTCCACTGCACCAACTTTTGTAAATAGCTGCAGAAACTATCTTCCTCCCTCCCCGAAAACAAAACACACTATGCTGGCTAGTAAAAAGGAAAGCAAGAGTTCATTTTATTCAAATTCGTAATAAATATACATTTGCAAGGAGAGAAGGTTGGGTTTTTAAAAAAAAAACAAAAAACAAAAAACTCATGAGCTGCAGGTCAGATAAGTAGCCAAGCTATAGATTTGGCTGTTCGGGAGAGGGGAAGACAGCAGACTCCATAGTTAAGACACAAATTTCCTATTATGACTGACCTGAACTTGTCCAGTTAAATGGCAACAGCATTGAAGGGGGGAGGGTTCCATAATTACCTAATTGTTAGTGTTGTGCTTTATTTTTCCCTCACCCTCCCTTTTTATTTTTAAAAAAATGCAATTTATAATGTAGCATTGAAGCCTGACCTCTGGTTTGGGATGAAGTTTGAAGCTGCTGACATTCCAGCTCAAATTAGTAGGTAAGTAAGCACCCAATTAACGATTATGCTAGCAAGCTTTCATTCCACTCTGACCATGCTGCTAGGCTAAGCAGTTTCCTGAGCCTTCCCCATAACTAATCAGCATTTCCCGTTCCCTTTTTATGCCTCCAACCACCTTGTTATCCTCATAAAGGACTGCAGCCTCCAATGATTCTTGCAGGAAGATGGGATTTCTCTGCCAGATTCCCCCCCCCCCTCTCTCTTCTTGTTAGCCCACTCAGCAGAAAAAGAAACCCACCTTAATGACTGGGAAGATGGACTTGCCCATATCCCAAGCAGACCCTCCTCTCGTCCATCGCTTGTCACTGCAGTTCATTTCTAAGATTGCGAACTGAGTTTTGATCCAGCAAGGGGTCTGATGTGGCATTAGGCACAACCCAGCTTCCTGTGAATCCCAGCTTGCTTGCAGAGAGAGAGAGAGAGAGAGAGAGAGAGAGAGAGAGAGAGAGAGAGAGAGAGTTCTAGATCTCATGATAGCTTCAGACATGTGTGGATGACACATAAAAGCCAGGGAGTCGGCTGAATAAGATTGCTAATGGAATGCAGGAAACGATCAGGCACTGGGCTATCTAGCCGAGAACTATTTACACTGACTAGCAACAACTCTCCAAGGTTTACCAAATTCAACAGGAGATCCTGGGGATTGAACCACCACCCCCATCATTCAGCCCAGACACCGAAGTCCAGCTCCAAGGGCCTTCTGGCAGTTCCCTCCCTGTGAGAATTGATGTTACAGGGAACCAGGCAGAGAGCCTTCTCGGTTGTGGCACCCACCCTATGGAACGCCCTCCCATCACATGTCAAGGAGATAAACAACTATATGACTTTTAGAAAACATTTGAAGGCAGCCCTGTATAGGGAAAGGTTACAGGTGGGTAGCCGTGCTGGTCTGCCATAGTCAAAACAAAATAGAAAATTCTTTCCAGTAGCACCTTAGAGACCAACCGAGTTTGTTCTTGGTATGAGCTTTCGTGTGCATGCACACAAAAGCTCATACCAAGAACAAACTCAGTTGGTCTCTAAGGTGCTACTGGAAAGAATTTTCTATTTTGTTCTGTATAGGGAAGTTTTTAATGTTTGATGTCTCACTGTGTTTTTATATTTTGTTAGAAGCTGCCCAGTCAGATGGGCCGGATACTACTACTACTGCTATTACCACTAATTATTATTATTATTATTATTATTATTATTATTATTATTATTATTATTATTATTATTGCTGTTGTTGCTGCTGCTGCTGCTGCTGCTGCTTCAGGGAGACTGAATAACGTGCCATCTGAATTCAACCTGAATCCACTCTTTATTGACCATTCATTCTGAGTTGCTTGCAAGATGTTTATAAGTCTTGTTAGTCAGCAGATTTCCTCATGACTTTCCTAACCGTAATAAGACTGTTTTGGCTTCTTAAAAGTGGATTTGTTGTGCTAGAGCAACAGGGTGCTTTAATCCATTTTCATTATGCATAACTAAATTTCTGGTATGCACTTGGACCCCTCTCACAAAGTGCTGAATGTCTGGAGGTGTCACCAGCTATGACCTGGGATGACCTGAGCCACTATTTTAATTTTATTTATTTCATAAAATGTACACACTGCTTCACTGCACAAATAAAAGAATAACCCTCAAAGCGGTTTTCCAAAAGAATGACACAATAACATTATCAGTTTAAAGCATTCAAAAAAATAATTAAAATCAGCGACAAGCTAAAAACCAGGTCACAACACAGGTCAACATTCTACATGTCTGGATAGACTTGTGTAAACAAAAAACATGTTTTTAGCAGGTGCTGAAAATAGCACAGTGAAGATGCTTGCCTGGTGTCAGTAGGCAAGGAGTTTCAAAGTCTGGGTGTAAGACTGATTTCTTACAAATGCAAAATGAGTATTACAGTATGTGGACAGTAGCAGTTGCACAGATCGAAGTGGTTGAGTGGGCATCTATGGGGTAAAGCAATCTCTCAAGTAAACTTGTCCCAAGCTGTTAAGGGCTTCATATACTAATAGTAACACCTTGAACTTAGCCCAGTAGCAAATCGGCAACCAGTGCAGGTCTCTGAGCAGAGGTGTTGTATCCTGACAGGGTCTTGCTCCTGTCAGCAAACACGCCACAGCATTCTGCACCAGCTGCAACTCCTGGATCAAGTGCAAGGAGAGTCCTGCATGATAGGCATCCAAGAATCTTAAAATCTGTACGTAAGGTGACAGGCCACCGATGAAGACATCTGTGTTTCACCCTTACCTGCTTGATCCAGATTTGCCATTCTCCGGTTCTAATGAAAGTTTTGTGTGTGTCCAACTCTATGTATCTCTAGTTTGCTTCATTTTTTTTTCAGAGAGAGAGATGAGAGGACCAAATGCCTGCGTTTCCATAATCAACCTTGCTCTTGAGTGAATCAACAGGGAAGCCGAGTCCCTGACTAATTGGGAATCATTGTGCCTTCAGCTTTGACTCTGAGCTCGCCAGGGGAGACTTGGGTAGGTTTTAAATAATTGATGAAGAAAGGAAACCCATCTCCGAGAGCGCCTTTGGCAAGTTTTTAATATGCCGGAGCTCAGCTCTGCAAAAGGAAAAAGAAAATCTCTCCCGTGCACACATGCACTCTGACTTCCTTGCTCGGGTTGGCGTAAAGACCGAGTTTATACATGTATGCATGAAGAAGATACATAGATATGGGCATAGGTGTTTTTTTGTTTTAAAAAGGGACATTGTTTTAAGTTTACCTAGCTGCTATAATTACTGCAGTGCCAGCAATCCTATACTAAGACTGTTTTGCATTCTGAGCAAACTCACACCCCCCAACATTTCTCTGATGAAAATAGAGATGTCCTATTCCACAATAACTGTATAATTTGCTTTTGTATGTTATTTTCACTATAATGTGAAATTTCTTGCACATTTTCCTCTAACGTACAAATTGTTTGCTTGGAGAATTACATAGCAAAAATTGAGAAAGTGTGAATTTCAAAAGATCAGTTTCCATTTGCATAGGCAAAACCAACCAACCAACCAAACCAAACCAAACCAAACCTCTCCTGCTTTAAGGACAAAGAAGCCACCCCCACCCCCCCAGAATTTTCTAGAGCTAACTGACAAGCACACACACACACACACACACACACACACACACACGAGCCCAAGACATGTATGGAACATGGAGTATTCATGATTCAATGACCTGCCCCCATTAGTGAACATTAAAGTGAAAAGGTGGATTTGGAGTATAACAATCTATTCTTCATGTTTCCTCTATTTTCTCCAAGCTTAAATTCCTGAAGGAGATAAAGTTGCTGCAACAAGTTGATGTGTACACAGACAGATCTAATACTGATAGGTTGTATGTGTTCATGTGTGTGCATAATTAATATTATTCCTTTTCTTCCTGGTTGGGTTAATATCAGTGCCAGCAGAATGAGTCAGAATGAAAAATTTGACACCTGTCTTTCTCCTCACATATCCTCCAAGAGCCGGTAACAATTTCCTCTCGAATTTATGCATTCTGTATTTTCTGTCAGCAACTCCAGTCCACTATGTGACTTCTTTGAGTCTAACATATATTTGAATTGAACGCATTTTTATTCTGCCTTTCTTCATGCAACTGAGGTGTCATTCAAGGAATTCCTAGGTGGTCTTCCAGGGCCAACCCAAGGTATTTGCTTCATGAGGAAAAGGAGCAAAGACCCCTTTCCCCAGTTAGCAAAGTCACTTAATGTAGGCAGAATCCAGACAGAAAAGTCCTGATAACACTTTACTGAGGAAAACTGAACAAGAACCATTTATAAGTTGAGAAATGAACAGAGAGGTTTTGTCTTTCTTACTTCAGGTACATAGTACATAGCAAGAGGGGGGAAGTTCCCTCAGAACTATGTAGCTAATCAGAACACATGGTACCTCAGTGACTATCTGACTTGTTGCTAAGCATTGCTTCCATCATGATCACCCTGTTGGTTAGCTGCCTTACTGATAACAGAATTAAGTTACTATCTGAATGATCTCTGCTGTTGTTCTTCCAACATCCCCTACCCTAGTCAAATTTCACAGCAGCCAAGGTTTGCCAAGTTGTTCTGGCACCAGGGGCAGCAAATTCCACACATACCTCTCTGCCTCCCGTGTGCAATAAAAATGCAACAATAAAATATTAAATAGCTGACAATTTGCTGCCCTTTGCTGCCTGAAGAGAGAGTCTTATTCTACCTACTGGGCCAGCTGGTCCATGCTGGCTTAGCATTGGCACATTGCACAATGTACAGTCAGGCTTTGTATTAGGACCACTTGAGGAATATCTGAGGAGGCCAAAAGAGTTTTGATATATCTCAGAGGGGATTCCATACGTTCCTACCTGGAGCACACAGAAAACACTGGTGAAAGACTGTCTGTCAACTTGCACTGAAGATGTCACTTCTGCATACCACTGGATGTTAGGGATATGCAGTCATGTTGGCAGAGATCTGAAGCAAGGTGCTTAGGAGGGTTTCTGGGCTTGTCTGAGGTGAAGTAGGATCTGTATGAATTGCCCCAAGTCAGAGTCAAACACTCTGAAGCACTTTGGCACCACAGACACTAGAAAAACACTGCAGACAAGTGTCATTGAAGTGCAAAACTAATGTCTGTAAGGTTAACATACAACAAAAATGTCATGGTGAGTTGAACAAGTAGAAAAAGCACCAGAACGGGGAGAAGGGAGGACAGAGACCTCCACTGTGACTAACAGGTGAAGTTTATAAACATGAGAGCAGTCAAATACAACATCGCTAGAGTGGACATGAAGGTTGTCTCAGTCCTCCAGCCGGAACTTCCTGTTCTCCTGGACTGAGACAAACTTCCTCTGGGTAACTGGAGATTAGTGTGGCCTCACCTATGCAGGTTAACACAAAAGCACAGGGGCCAGACTCCATCTTCCTCTCTTTTGGATCGCCTGCTCAACCGAGCAACATCTAGTTAGGGCAAAGATGCTCTCTTGGCTTCAAGCCAAGAGAAAACAAAGGGGTTTTCTCCTGTATGGAGATAGTCTCCACAGGTATACTATTTTCTAAGCTAAGAGTCTGCCTTCTGGGATCTTACTGTGAACAGGACGTCTGTAAGTAAACTCTTTTTATACTTTTATAGAAGACTGTGTCGTGTCTTATTTTGAGAGGGATTAAAGGGGGAAATACCAGGACATAATTATTATATCGACTCTAGCGAGTCTGAGCAAGCTTTCCGCTGTGTGTGTTTAAAAGGGGAATGAAAACTCTGCTAAGTTCTGGGAGTTGTTAACTCAAGTTGGAATAGGATATAATAAACAATATATCCTCTCCTGCATCCCTAAACATTCCCACAATCATTCCAACCCAGTCCCTTATTTATACCCCACCCTCTTTCCTCCAATTTACTTCGGTCCTTTTACATTTATTCCTTTGTATTCAATCTTGCTGTGGAAGGTGTTGCTTGCTTGGTGTGGCTCTCCCTGCCCTTTCCTTTTGAACTAGTTCTGGAAATGTTTCATGTGTAGGCTTCTTTCATCTTGATTGATTTGGTTGTTTTATTAATTTATCTGCCATAGAGTTCTCTATTATTAGGGCTGCCATATTTTTGAAGAGCAAAAAAGAGGACACATTTGCTGACTTCTGACTACAGATCGCTATGACGACTCTCATTTTAAACACCCCTACTATATTTAGAACTGCAATATATATATATAGGATTGTGACACAAACAGGTACCTCGTAATCCAATAAGAGGGCAAGAAAGAGAAGAGTGAAGGAGGCATCGCTAGGCGGAGAAGGAGGCAGCTCGGCAGGAAGGGAGAAACAAAAACAAACAAAACTGGACATTTTTGCAAATTTTAAAAATTTGCCCGAACAGAAATTATACCCCTGAAAAACTTTTGCTTTTGCATGCAGGAGAAATGAAGATATATAGCAGCAGCAGCAGCAGGTTCCTCCCTAGTTTAGAAAGTACTGAACTAGATGGATCAATGGTCTGACTCAGTGTATGGAAGGGGTCAGCAAACTTTTCCAGCAGGGGGCCCGTCCACTGTTCCTCAGACCTTGTGGGGGGCCGGACTATATTTTGGGGAAAAAAATGAACGAATTCCTATGCCCCACAAATAACCCAGAGATGCATTTTAAATAAAAGCACACATTCTACTCATGTAAAAACACTAGGCAGGCCCAACAAATAACCCAGAGATGCATTTTAAATAAAAGGGCACATTCTACTCATGTAAAAACATACTGATTCCCGGACTGTACACGGGCCGCATTTGAAGTCGATTGGGCCGCATCCGGCCCCCAGGCCTTAGTTTGGGGACCCCTGGTGTATGGCAACATCCTCTATATCTATGCACAGCAAGTGCTTGACCACCCCTTCTTGGGACAGCTAGACTTCTGTACATCTTCTCTTACATGGGGAGCTGGCCAAGCTGTGCCTGAAGGCACTAAGCTTGTTCATCATCAACTCAATGTAATCTTTTAATGCTGATGGAAACAACTACCAGGGAGAGGCCCTTTTCAATGATGGTGCCCCATCTATGAATGGCCTCTCCAGAAAGGCTCACCTGTCACATACATTACTGTCTCTTAGGTCAACATAAGAATAACTGGATTAGGTCAGTGGTCCATCCAATACAGCATCCTATTTTCACAGTGGTCAACCAGATGCCAATGGGAAACCCACAAGGAGGACCTGAGCGCAACAGCACTCTCCCTCTTGCAATTCCCAGGAACTGGTATCCAGATGCATTTTGCATCCAACAGTGAAGGCAGAGCATAACCGTCATGGCTAGTAGGCACTGAAAACCTTATTCCCCCATGAAGACCTGTTCTGTTCTGTTCTCTTGAGTCATTTAATAGTATTCTGAGTGCATTTCTATATTGCATTACTGCTTCATACTGTTTGAAATGCCCCAAAGTGTTGTTGTTGTTGTTGTTGTTAATTGGTTTCAACCTGCTGTGTGAACCACTTCAAGAACACAGTTGATTAGATGGCATAGCAAAAGTAAATGCAGAAATAAAATATGCCGATCAAACACATTGTTAATTTACTAATTTGTTATTTGTTTAAAAGCACTTATGTGCACTTGGAGTTTCAAAAGTCTCTAAGCAGTATAAAGTCTTAAAAAAAAAAACCCAGGCAATATGAATAGATTAATCGGAACCATCAGAGCAGACAATACCTGGACTTAGATGGACCAAACATCCGGCAAGGGGTGCATCCGGACAGAGGCTTCATGCTTTAAATGGGTGTTTAGATATCATAAAAGCATCATTACTGGGAACAAGATTTCTTTTAACATTGGATTTCCCCCTGCAAATAGATATCATAACTTAAATGAGGGGGAGGGGACACAGGCTGACATTTCTATGACAATGACATTGTGAGAATTCTGTTAGTAGTTTAAATATTATCCTTGGTTTCTTCCCCCTGCCAGATCTGAATGTAAAGAAAGAGGTGGATTCTCCCTGCCAGACCTAAAATTAGATCTTGAAGGACATGATAACAGATTTGGATGGGACATGTATTTATGGCATGATAAAACTAAAGTACATTAAGGTTTTGGAAACCACATTTTGGGATAAGTCTGGGATAGGTATAAAAGCCTATTGGAAAGAAAAACACCATGGTGGTTATCACCAATAGAAGTGTTGAGTCTGAAAAAAGTTAATATGAGCAAAAATTGGGTAGCATACGAAATGTTATTCCAAAATAATGGTGTAAAATGGAAATTAAAACCATATGAAGAGGTAAAAGAATTTGTGAATGATTGGTTGCATTATTACCAGATAACTGAAATGTTTAAAAATGATATGAAGAACAATGGAATTGGAGATGTTAAATCTAAATTTGAAATTGAAATATTGAGTAATAATTACAAAACATTGTCAAAAATGTATAAAATGTTGTTGGAATGGCATTTGAAAGATTAGGAAGTGAAATCGGTGATGATACAATGGGCAAAAGATTTTGGTCATAATATTATGCTAGAAGACGGGGAAAATGTGGAAAGAAGGAATGAAATTTACTGCATGTAATGCGTTAAAAGAAAATGTCTTGAAGATGATGTATAGATGGTACATTACACCGGTCAAATTAGCAAAAATGTATAAGGTTGATAATAAGTGTTGGAAATGTAAGGAAAAGAAGGTACCTTTTATCATATGTGGTGGGAATGTAAGAAGCTGAAAGGCTTCTGGGATATGATTTATAATGAAATGAAGAAAATGTTGAAATATACATTTGCTAAAAAAAAAAACAGAAGCCTTCTTACTGGGCATTACTGGTACAGACATTAAAAAACAAGACTTTAAACTTTTCCAATATGCAGTGACTGTGGCAAGAATCTTAATAGCACAAAAATGGAAACAAGAAGAAACACCGACAAAGGAAGAATGGAAGTGAAATTACTGGAGTATGTGGAATTGGATAAAACGATGGGAAGAATCCAACAGCAGGACCAGAAATTCATCAAAGACTGGACTAAATTTACGAATTATTTAAAAGACAATTACAGGTAGGTAGCCGTGTTGGTCTGCCATAGTCAAAACAAAATAAAATAAAAAATTCATTCCAGTAGCACCTTAGACACCAACTAAGTTTGTTCTTGGTATGAGCTTTCGTGTGCATGCACACTTCAGATTCTTCAGATTTTATTTTGTTTTAAAAGACAATGGTATTCAATCAAATACGTTGATAGGACTGCAAGGAGCTTTGTAGATTATCGAAGAAATGTCATTGTAAATATGAAATTATAGTGATTAAGTTGGATATGATGATTTAAAGCAATGATTGAGTTAAGAAGTATAGTATAAAGTAATAGATATTAGAAAATCATGTGGAGGGTTTGAGGGAAGTCACGGCCCTAAAAGGCCAAAATGTTAAATGAATGGAAAGATGAATGTGAAAGTTTTTCTCAATGTATTTATATAAAAACAATAGAAATGATATTAAAAAAAGACATTGTGAGAATTCTACAAAAAAAAACCACCAAAACACTTTCATGCATGAGAAACATCAGTCCCACAACAAATCCTGTCCTCCGCCCAACACCATCAATGTAATTCAAGGGGGTAGCCAAATGCCCACAGGCCTTTCTAACAAGCCCTCTGGCCCATTTCACAGACCAGTCCTGCTCCATGTCCTCCTTGAGAGCTTTTCCATGGTTTTGCAATGTGCCCTTGATGGTGTCTTTTCCTTGCATGGAAGGAGAAAGGTACATGTGTGTTAACTAGTGCAGAAAGGTAAGAGTTGCAACCATTGCTCCACCCACTATTTCCACCGGCTACACCCACCTCTGGCATGTGGCCCCCAGAAGGTTCCCTGCAAGGGAATGCGGCCCTTCAGCTGCAAAACGTTCCTCACCCCTGGGCGAAAGGCAAAGGGCATTCTCCACTGTCTTGGAAGGTTTGTTGCACCTGTCCCTGTGCAACAACGAGGCTCTATTTATTCACAGCCCGTAAGTACAGCTGTACCTGGGACATCCATACCCAAAAGGCTCTCACACAAACACACGGGTCCCAGTGCTTTCCCTCCATCACCTCCACCAATCCCTTCACCTCTTCTCCCAGCAAAAGAGAGAAGGGGGAAAATCTTCTGTACAGATGAGCCCTCAAATTAGTCGGAAGAAAGAGAGGCTACTTCACTGGTGGTGGCTGATACAAAGACAGGCTCGCATATACCTCGCCCGCCAGTTGTCCCTGCCAGGGCATTCATCAAATTAAGTACCAAGAGGAACAACACCTCTGATATCTCTTCATTTGGGGCCGCAGTGAATGAGGCACTAGATTAGGCTTGACAGTGGTCTAATGCAGCCTGAGCCTTCCTAGGCATAATTAATTGGAACCTCGCCAGCTTGACAAATTGGAATGATGAATCTATCTTGTATGAATAGTGGGAGGGGGGAGGGAGGGGGGAGAGGGGAAGAAAATGCATAATCAGTCAAAGATTTAGTTAAGACAGCCTGTGCCTGATTCCTGGCCACAGCCAAATCCATTAACGGGAGGAAACATCACTTTAAGAAAAGACACTGCTCTCCATATGTTCAATTTATAACTCACCCCAACCCCCACCCCGAATTTAATGGAGTCTGTGGACACTTGACTTTGGAAGGGTGAATGGGAAAGGGGGGGAAGGTTGTGGTGTTTGATCTTTTAAAAAATAAAATAAATAAACAACAACAAACTCGCTCCTCCTTGCGCCCCGCACCGCACCGCCCACTCAAAACGCAGACCCTCGTCTACTATCAAACATTACAATTGGTTTTGATAGGTTTTCTTTTGTTATGTTGAATTGGGAGGGATGGTCTAATAGGCTTGACCCACATACTTTGCGGCTGGCGAGACGAGGCTGTGATGAAACTCGCTTGTCAACTTTCCCCCCCACTAACTTGTTTAATTGCTGGTAACATTTAGGCCTTGCAAGGTGTGATGGATTGACTGTATGGCAAAGCGATGCTTTTTCTTTCCTCCCCCCCTTTTTTTTTTGCTTCCTGCTTGCCCATCCCCATCTAATTACCAACCTGTTTCTAAAAGGCCTTTGCCTGACACATTTAATGGAGTGGCAGAATGACACAGCTTTGCTTACTTTTAAAAAGGTATTTTGGTCATTCATTAGTTATTTTTTCAGTTAGAAGGTTTGCTTGTTTTGCACATATATGTTTGCAGAGAAGGGTTGCAGGGTTCATTCAACAAATTGGTTAGACTAATTGATTAAAAAGTATCTTGGCTACACTCACAACCTACATTTAAAGCACTACGATACCCCTTTAACAGCCAGGGCTTCCTCTAAAGAATCCCAGGAACTGTAAGTTTGTTAAGGGTGATGACAGTTGTTAAAGGTAAAGGTAAAGGGACCCCTGACCGTTAGGTCCAGTTGCGGATGACTCTGGGGTTGCAGCGCTCATCTCGTTTTACTGGCCGAGGGAGCTGGTGTTGCCAGCATGACTAAGTCACTTCAGGCAAACCAGAGCAGCGCACGGAAATGCCGTTTACCTTCCCGCCAGAGCAGTACCTATATACTGTATCTACTTGCACTTTGACGTGCTTTCGAACTGCTAGGTTGGCAGGATGCTGACAGTTGTTAGGAGACCCCTATTCCCCTCACTGAACTACAGTTCCCAAAATGGTTTAACTATCAATTCCTCTTCCCAGAGAATTCTGGGAATTGTAGCTCTCTGAGGGGGGGGAGGTTCACCTACTAACTCTCAGCACCCATGACAAATTAAAGTTCCCGGGATACTTTGAGGGAAGCCATGACTGTTTAAAGCAGTGTAGTAGGGTTTTATATGGTGTGAATATATATGAATACCGTATTTTTCGCTCCATAGGGCGCACCTCGTTTTTAGAGGAGGAAACAAGAAAAACTTTTTTCTGGTTTTCCTTTTCTAAAAGCCCTGTTTTTTTGAGGATCAGCTAAAAGTTTTGCAGCTTTTTTTGCAAAGGGAAAAACCCTGTTTTTTGAGGATCAGCTAAAAGTTTTGCAGTTTTTTTGCAAAGGGGGAAAAGCAAAGAGGAAAAGCTCTGTTTTTATGGGGTCCAACTCACATTTCTGCAGTTTCTAAAGGAAAGGGAGCCTTTTCCACAGTTTCCAGACAGATAATCTAATCAGCCAGTCACATGTAGCTGGGGAAACAAACAACCTCCCTCTGCAGCACATTCAACAAAGGAGGGCGGGGCTGAAAGGGAGCCGGGGACTCTTATCTCTCTCCCGATCTCTTGCTGATCAGCTACTGAGCGGGGTCCTTTCAACACCCCCTTTTCTCTTTGTAAAATAAAAAAGCATGATCCTCTTTTGGCCCATGGGTAATTCAGCTCCAGGGACCACCATTCGCTCCATAAGACGCACAGATATTTCCCCTTACTTTTTAGGAGGAAAAAAGTGCTTCTTATGGAGCAAAAAATATGGTATATGGTGTGAATCATATCATCATAGACTTAATATTGGAATCATAGAATTGTAAGGTTGCAAGGGAACATGAGGGTCATCTAGTCCAACCCCCTGCAATCCAACATGGGGCTCAAACCCATAGCCCTGAGATTCAGAGCAGTCCTGCTGAATGAGACTGACAGTTTGTGATGTGTGGACTTTGTTAGGGAGA
This sequence comes from Lacerta agilis, assembly GCF_009819535.1. Taxonomy (NCBI): domain Eukaryota; kingdom Metazoa; phylum Chordata; class Lepidosauria; order Squamata; family Lacertidae; genus Lacerta; species Lacerta agilis. Next base: position 20,633,902 of record NC_046324.1, on the reverse strand, counting down.
CAGGAAGTTGCTGTATTTCCAAGCCAGAGCATTGGCCCATTTAGATCAGTACAGTGGTGCCCCGCTAGACGAATGCCTCGCTAGACGAATGCCTCGCTAGACGAAGGCATTCGTCTAGCGGAAGGCAGCCCCGCAAGACAAAAAAGTCTATGGGGCTGCCTCGCAAGATGAAAATTTTTCGTCTTTTTTTTTCGTCTAGCAAAAGCGCGGCTTGCATTGCCGCTTCGCTAGACGAAAAACCCGCTAGACAAAAATTTCCGCAGGACAAATTATTTTCGTCTAGCGGGGCACCACTGTACTGACTGCTGGGGCTCTCTGAGGTTTCATGGGAGCCTTTTGATCCCTACCAAACTTTGCATGATGGTACCAGAGCCCAAAGACCAAGTTTTTGTCTATGTTTGGATACAGTTGGGTGTCATTTTGGATCATGAGGGCAGACAACCGTTGAAAACTGCACTGATTTTAACCACTGGTGTAAAAACTGCACTTATGTCTTTATTTTCTTATAATTCCCAAACAACATTGTGTATGAGGATGCTAGTATATATAAAAAGGATGAGGACAAACAAAAGACCACGGACATATTCAGCCTGTAAATGAAGGGCCAAAATACTTGGTAACTACCTTGTTGCCTGACCCTAGATATGGCTCCTTGGGGATAGAATTCCACAAGCAGGGAGCCACAACTAAAAAGGCCCATTTTTGTGTTGCCATAGGGGTCACATGGAGAAGAGCCTCACATAAGGAACACAGGGTCTGGGTTGTTTCATATGGAGAGGTGTAACCTAAGGTATTGGGTCAAAACTCCCGAGGGTTACATTTGGTGGTAAATAGGCACCGGAGAATGTAACTTCACATGCATCTAACTTTCCAACATAATTGCACACACACACACAGCAATTCTGCTCCATCACTGGAGGGTAGATTTGGCCAAAAGGTATCAGAGGATCAAATGTAAACATAGGAAGCTGCCTTATAAGGAGTTAGACCTATTGGGCAATCTAGCTCAGTATTGTCTACTACTCTGACTGCCAGCAGCTCCCCAGAGTTACAGACAGGTGTCTCTCCCAGCCCTACCTGAAGATGTCAGGGATTGAAAATGGGACCGTCTGCATGCAACAGAGATGCACTTCCACTAAGTGACATCCCTTTCCCCATCATCAGTTTGCAAGCTTTCTACATGTGCATCAGCTAGGCAAACATTCTGACCTAGTAGAAAGCATCTTCCAGTGTTCCTAATATCTATTTATTGCATTTATATTCTACCTTTTCTTCAAAGAGCTCAAGGTGGTGTACATGGTTTCCCCCTTCCTCATTTAATCAACCTGTGAGGTAGGTTATGCTGACAGGCAACAACTCACCCAAGGGCACCTAGTAAGCTTCAACCCTGGTCTTACACTCTAACCACTACATCACACTGGGGCAACCCAGTCAGATGGGTGGGGTACAAATAATAAAATTATTACAAGTATTATACTCATCACCACACTGGCTCTCTCTAATAGGCCACCATAAGGATAGCATTACACTTGAGAACCCCCTTTTCATTTCCAAGGCAATGCATTTCAGCCAAGTCACAACTTCAGCAAGCAGTCACCAAGTGTGCAGAGATGAAGAAATACCCATATACACACACACCCTTGATCAACCCATTAAATAGTCAAGTAGCAAAACATTCAAGGCCGTGGGATTCCCTTTTTCATGCAGATGTTTAGATTCAGATTTGATTCCAAATGTAGCATGCCCAAAGGGATGTGATTCCTACTTTGTGCCAAAGAACGGGTGCCACATTTTAGCATGCAAAGCCAGACTCGCCATCACCCTCAGCCTCCACCAACAAATTTCAAAGTTGGGGACATAGATCTATAACCTAACCTATCTGCCTCTGAATCAACATACACAACGCCTGTCCCTCTGGAACAGATGAGGGATTTGGTTTTTAATCACCCTTTCTAATGCAAAAAATGATCAATTACATATGTCTTTCCACAGTCATGTTCCTATTAGAGAAGACCTTACCTTTGCAAATGATTAGTATGTGGAGAATGCATTAAAATGAATTATACCGGCAATCCGATCTTCAGTCCCTTGGCAGAACCTTTCCATCATCGGAGACAGGTTGACTCCCCTGGGCTTAGAGGAGAAAGAGAGAGAAAGGGAGAGTGATCAAAACCCATTCCAATAACTTAGCCAGAACCTGATAGAATATTCAGAGTGTTCAACCCTCAAATTGGCCCTGATGTAAAAGAAATATACATGAGCAGCAGTTTAACTTGCATTTGCCTGTGTATCTTTTTGGCCACATCTACTTAAGGAGACAAAAAAAGTGTAATTCCCCCTTACTCTGTGGAAGAAGACTTGCGAGACAAACTGTGCTGGGTGGGGGTGGGGGGATTACATGTATTCAAACTATAACAATAAAGAGGATCTGCAAAACATGCAAATCAAAATATAGTACCTGCAAGGAAATTCCCTAATGCAGGAAGAATAAACTCCCTCCCCACTCCTGGGCATGGTTACAGGTGCCATCAGCAACACAATAGCAAAGGATTGGAAGGAATTATTCCTCGCTCTGAGAGTATGTGAACCTGACACGGCCTCACCGGTTCTGTGATTACCCCATCACACATGCCAAACCTAAAGGGCACCCCAGAGCCCCATAGTTAAAGGATGGAACTCACTCGTTCAGGAGGCAGTGATAGTCACCAACTAGGAAGGCTTTAAAAGAGAATTGGAAAAAAAAATGTGGGAATGCCCTAAAACCCAACCCTTCTGGACAACAGCCCTACAAGAGATATGCAAAATAACTAAGCAGGTATTAGAACTCACCCCAGAAATGGCCCTACTGAACATCTTCCGAGATCATAATGAACACTCACATTATACAGAGCTTATAACCCGCCTACTCTCGGCAGCCAGAAAACATCATAGCCAGACACTGGAGACACATGTCAGGGGTAAACATGGACCAGCGGTACCAGATCACATGGGATATGGCCTTACTAGAAAAGCTAACCAATAAACTGAAACTGACATAGGGACAAATAGGAGAGGACACCTTCACTCCAGTATGGCTCCCCTTTATTACATACACAGCCCAAAAAGACAACAAGAAGACTCCGCCAACAGCACAAATCCATCTGGTTTACCTGACCCAACATGCCCCCCCACAAATGCAAACGAACCCCACTGCAGACAACCACAGACAGACAACCAGCCACACACCACCCCCCATACCTCCCGCTATCAAGGAAATGTAATAAATGAATAGAAAGAGAAACTACCCAGTTGACGCTGACACAAAAACCCCACACGTACACTATACCAAAGAATATAAGCCTCACCACCCCACCCCTCCTCTCCATCCCCAACCTTATACTGTACTCAACGCTGATTTCTCGTAACAAATGTAACTGATCTGTAAGAAAGACTGTACAACCTGAAAAAAGATACAAGGCATATCCTTTTGTAAACCAAGAAAATCAAATAGTAGCAATAGTAGTAAATAATAATAATAATAATAATAATAATAATAATAATAATAATAATAGAAAGAGAACACTGTCAATGGCTCCTAACAACAATAGTTACATTCTGCCTCCACAATTGGGGGCAGTAATGCTTCTGAATATCAGTTACCTGGCAGCCACAGGAGAAGAGAGTCCTCTTGTGGTCAAGTCCTGATTGCATACTTCCCAAAGGTTGGCCACTGTTGGAACAGGATGCTGAACTAGTTGGGCCATTGGTCTGATCCAGCAGGACACTTCTTATGGTATGGAAGGTTGAACATGATATAATGTGGCCCTCAGGCTGCAAAGTGTTGTTGTTGTTGTTTAGTTGTTTAGTCATGTCCGACTATTTGTGACCCCATGGACCAGAGCATGCCAGGCACTCCTGCCTTCCACTGCCTCCTGCATGCTGGTAGCTTCGAGAACACTGCCCAACCATCTCGTCTTCTGTCGTCCCCTTCTCCTTGTGCCCTCAATCTTTCCCAACATCAGGGTCTTTTCCAGGGAGTCTTCTCTTCTCATGAGGTGGCCAAAGTATTGGAGCCTCAGCTTCAGGATCTGTCTTTCCAGTGAGCACTCAGGGCTGATTTCCTTAAGAATGGATAGGTTTGATCTTTTTGCAGTCCATGGGACTCTCAAGAGTCTCCTTCAGCACCATAATTCAAAAGCATCAATTCTCCGGCGATCAGCCTTCTTTATGGTCCAGCTCTCACTTCCATACATAACTACTGGGAAAACCATAGCTTTAACTATACTGACCTTTGTCAGCTAGGTGATGTCTCTGCTTTTTAAGATGCTGTCTAGGTTTGTCATTGCTTTTCTCCCAAGAAGCAGGCGTCTTCTAATTTCGTGACTGCTGTCACCATCTGCAGTGATCATGGAACCCAAGAAAGTAAAATCTCTCACTGCCTCCATTTCTTCCCCTTCTATTTGCCAGGAGGTGATGGGACCAGTGGCCATGAACTTAGTTTTTTTATGTTGAGCTTCAAACCATATTTTGCGCTCTCCTCGTCACCCTCATTAAAAGGTTCTTTAATTCCTCCTCACTTTCTGCCATCAAAGTTGTGTCATCAGCATATCTGAGGTTGTTGATATTTCTTCCGGCAATCTTAATTCCAGCATGGGATTCATCCAGTTCAGCCTTTCACATGATGAATTCTGCATATAAGTTAAATAAGTAGGGAGACAATATACAGCCTTGTCGTACTCCTTTCCCAATTTTGAACCAATCAGTTATTCCATATCCAGTTCTAACTGTAGCTTCTTGTCCCACATAGAGATTTCTCAGGAGACAGATGAGGTGATCAGGCACTCCCATTTCTTTAAGAACTTACCATAGTTTGCTGTGGTCGACACAGTCAAATGCTTTTGCGTAGTCAATGAAGCAGAAGTAGATGTTTTTCTGGAACTCTCTAGCTTCCCCCATAATCCAGCGCATGTTCGCAATTTGGTCTCTGGTTCCTCTGCCCCTTCGAAATCCAGCTTGTACTTCTGGGAGTTCTCAGTCCACATACTGCTTAAGCCTGCCTTGTAGAAGGAGTGAAAAGGATTAGCCACCCTGATTTAGCCAGATAAAGCAGGCTAATTTTGCTTCATAAATTCACACACCAGTTTTTTAGACAAAAGGCAGACCTTCCAAAATCTGAAAATGAATTTGGTATTTGGTTTCACACACACACACAGCAATAAAAATTCATTTCAGTACCCCTTAAGGCTTCTATACAGCCATATCCATGTAGCCATATATCTGCTGGCTTGGCCACTAGAAATAATTAGCGGGTAACCTCAAAAGCTGATACATCAAATCCTTTTTAGCCATCAAGATGGCTTTCAATTATGCCATGTAAACTTATTAACCTTCTTACTGCTGAGATTTGATTTATGTAACTTCCATTATATTAAGTTTGCCAGAGTCAGGAGGATGAAAGAAAATACAACTGTTAATAGAGGTTTAAATAGGGGTGATAGCCCACTGCAATTGGGGCAGCACATTTTCCCACTTGAACTACTCAAGAAGGAGTGGACAGCCTAAGGACCAGGGTTCAAATATGGCCCCAGGCTTCATTATCTGGCCTTAAGCACTCTCCCAAAGACACATCTCCTCTCCAGGCCACACACACCATTGGCCCAGTTACATACCCCACCAGGACATGTCATTGAACTATGAAAATGCTTCTTGCTTGTCCTGATGGAGATATGGGTGTGTATAAATTATCTGACTTTTGTAAGGCTAGAATGTTGCCTACTGTACAAAGGTGAGACTCATATCCATCACTCCACCCACTTTTGCCTCTGGTGTGTATCTGTCGCTGTATTGAATTACTGTGATATCCTGAATATTGATTATATTTTTATGTATTATCTTCTTATAACCTGCCTTGGAATCGTGAAAGTAATAGTCTTCTTCTTTGGCGATCACTCATAGCTGAGTAAGATTGTCTTCCATAAACACGGTTTCAACAATGAGTCCGTAAGTGACTGTGGAGGCCAGATCTGGAGTCACACGTCCTTCCACAGTAGGGACATTGGTTTCTGGGCAGGAGTTGATCATGGTGTCAATTTGCCAAGCATGCCTTCCTCTTAGCACATTTCTCCCTTGCGTCCTGAGTTCATGTGTCTTCTGGTGGGTGGGATATGAATGCAACTAATTAACAGATTGGTTTATTCAGATACACCCAATAGCATGCTACTACCCATGATGTCTATGTTCTCCTTCCACCGTTGGAGGAAGTATGCCTCTGAATGCCATATGCTGGGAATCACAACCAGGGAGAGTGCTGTTGCACTCAGGTCCTTCTTCCAGGCTACCCATGGGCATCTGGTTGACCACTAGTTGAGCCATTGGTCTGACCCAACAGGCTGTTCTTATATTCTTATATCCACCAACGTCCATCAGCTCCAGTCAGCAAGGTCAATAGTGAGGGATGATGAGAGCTGAAGCCCAACAACATCTGGAGGGCCACATGTCGTCCCCCCACCCATATCTTGTATGGGCTGGCACTAGACTTCCCCTACCTAGAGGAGCACCACAATCTGGACCTTGACTCACAGACAGAGAAGGCAGATAATTCAATTTCTTATCTAACGTTGTTAGAGAGATGCTGTAATTTAAATAGAACCAAGGTCTTCTACTGGCTCTCAGCACGCAGCCTTTACAACACCTCTGGATCTGAGTCACACCACCAGAAACATGATTTCCATCTTTTCCCTTTGTGCCTCACTTTCTCAACCCATCGAAGTGCAAGAACATTATCCACCTCTTCAAAGGCACTGGATGTCAAAGGAGCAGAGGTGCTAAGTAAGTACCAAGTATATTAATATCAGGTCAGACATTTCAGCATCACTCTTTGAGAGGTATCACATAAAAAAAATGGATGCGGCTTGATAGCAAGCAGCATCCTAATTGGATACAGTGAAAATAAAAGAGTGAAGCCAAAAATCTCTCTCTATATCCATCTTGTTGAAATAAACCAGGATTGGGGGGGGGGGGAGAGAGAGTTGGGGAGGGGATTCATTATCTGAAGGACACATTATCCTTTCTTCTACCTATGATTCAGCATGGTAAGTAGTCATTCCTAATTGGCTTAAAGCTTAGTATGATATATTAGAATGCTGAAGGAAGTGATGACACAGCCAAATTCCTGTGGGAGAAGGCCCAAGACTGATCTGAGTGCAAAGGAAACACAAGACTGTAGAGGAATCATCAAATTTCAGAACTAATGAGCAGTTTTGCAGCACTACCTCCCCATTCAGATTGGACAGACTTGACGTTCCACCACCTTTGTGTTGAAAACGGAATAGTTCTTTTGAGTTGGCTGCATAATTTGCTTAAATGTGAAACTTTGAGCAGAGCTAGAACAACTCAGGTTTCCTCAACGTGGTATATAACCATGGCAATGCGATTATGCCACTGAAGAAGAGCGACTGCAACATAAATGAACAACCAAACTCTTTCCCCCCCACCCCAAGGAGTGCTGAAACATTTCTGGCAATCAAAGGTACTTTCTTTGCTCTGGTGAAATGTTTGCTTTGCAAAAACCTGACTTGCTTCGGGTCCACTCTAGTGTAATATTTAAGCAAATTAGAAGCCAATTTGAGAAAACTATTCGGTTTTCGTCAGAAAGATAGTGGAACTGCAAGTTATTGCTTCATTCAGCAATGAGCTGTGTGCTGCTTAAGTAGGTGGAATAATCTACATGATATTTATCCCAATCTGTGCCAGAGGTGGCTTTTATGTATTAAACGGCATTAATAGTTTTTATGCGTGGATTTGTTTGTAATCATTTTTACCCATGCGATTGTTTTTCATTGTTGTTGGGTTTTTTTTGCTGATGTCTTTCCTCTGAAATCATTTCAAGGTATTCCATCATAAATGGAATCAAGTCAAATAAATCAATAAATATCACATCCAGGAAAGAGCAGCAGTCCAAGAAGACAATGGTGATAAGTAGCATTTTTTATTTTTGAGGAAATACTCTCAAGATCTAAGGCAGCCTTTCCAAAGCTGGTGCCCTGAAGATGTTTTGGACTGGCAATTTTGGCTTTCTCAGTTTCACATTTTTCCAGTCATAAATTCAGTTCTCCACATTTTACAATGAAGCAAATTTTTAAAGATTAAAATTCCCAGTGAAAATTCACAGCATTGTAGTTTGAATTCCTTCCAACAACACATTTTTGTATGCAGTTTAGACTAATGGGCACAATTTTGCAAGCAATTTCCCTCAAGATAATGCATTTTAGTGTGCTATTTTCAATAATGCCGTCATTTTCATGCACACTTCCTCCTAATGCAGGCATTTGTTCAGCTCAGTGATTGTATTTGCAGGTACACAAACTTGTTGGGTGTTGCCTGTGAATAACTGAGATTGTACTTGTGTACACAGATTGGATATTCATTGAATGTGACATGCAAACACCTCTCTAGTGTACTGCACGCATACCTTTTTGTTTGCTTGTTTTTAAGATGGGGGAGCATGTAATCATGTGCATTTGAAATGGGGTAGCCCAGGAACATTTTGATTACCATGATCTGCTGTTGTTGTATATTTGCTCTAAGGACATAACAGCAGCCTGGCACCTTCAATATTCCAGATGATTCTCCTTGTATGCACTGCGGGCGTCCAGAAAAGGTAGGAGGAAGCATTACATCTGTTGGTTCTCCAAGCATAGTTGATCCAAAGATTGTAGTTTGATACAAGCTCATTATCTTTGCTGGGTGGTGTGTTTTTTGTTTGTTGTTTTTTTAAACCAAACCAAACAAAACAAACACAAAAAACCAGATAGGTCTGCGCCTCTGGTTCTGTTTTATTTTATTTAAAAATGCCTTTGTATCCCAAAGACACCTGAAAATCAGGGTATCTGCTTTTAGTCTTCCAGCTGTGATACATGTCCTCTATAGCCACTTCTGCATCCTTTAGCCACCGAAAGGGAAGTGTGTCCTGTTCAAAGATTTTGAAATACCAAAAAGAATATTTGATATCTCCATGTCCAGAGGCTACAACTTAATGGCTGGTGTTCAATGCTTCTTAACCCCTTCTGTCGCAGGATCCTAAGGGTCTCCTATTGGGAAGTCATAGAGAGAAATGCTTTGCATGGCTCTGTGGTACAGGACCGATACCGGGGCTTTCAAGGGGACTTCTGCGGGTTCACCTTTGAGGGGTTGCGGCAGGTAAAGTTTCATCTGCACCAACAAAGACAGCGAGGAGTTTATAGCTGCAGAGAACAGGATGCAATTAATTTTGATTAAAAGGACTTCACGAGCTAGATAAAATATCCCTCTCGTGCCTGTTATTGTCATGTAAAATGAAAAGAGTCTTAAATGCCACAGTGTTGGCACTACTAGTAGAACCTCAAATTGAAGCACGTTTATCGCAACCGTGTTTTATCATTATGTGAAATGTGCAGCCGGCTAACGGTAAGGATGGGTGATGAATCCACAAAGCTCAGGTTCCAAAGCAGGTTCGCCTGATTGGATCCAGGTGGATCATGACCCGGATCAATCACTTAAGAATCTGAAGTCATATGAACATTAGAACATAAGAAGAGCCTGCTGGAATCGGTCCCAAGGGAGCACATCTAGTCCAGCATCCTTTTCTCACAATGGCCACCCAGATGCCTATGGGTAACTTCAGATAGGACCCAAGCACAAGAGCCCTCTTCCCTCCTGCAGTTTCCAGTGACTGGTACTCAGAAGCATTATTGCCATCATGACTAGTGGCCATTGATAGCCTTATCTTCCATGAATCTGCCCAATTCTCTTTTAAAGCCATCCAGGTTGGTGGCCACGATTGCCTCCTGCAGGAGCAAGTTCCATAGCCCAGCTATACGCTGGAAGAAGAAAGTACTTTATTTTATTTCTCCTGAATCATCCAATTTCCAGCTTCACTGGGTGTCCATAAAGTTCTTGTGTTATGAGAGAGAGAGAGAGGCCACTGATTTTCGTGCATGATTTTGTAAAGTTCTCTCATGCTATTTCTCCAAACTAAGAAGTCCCAAATGCTGCAACTTTCCCTCATGGGGGGGGGGAGTTGCTTCACCCCCTTGATCATTTTGGTTGACCATTTCGGTATCCCTTATTGTAGTGGTCCAAAGGCTGTAAAGCTGCTGCCATCCTTTTTTATTTTAATAACAAACTAATAAAGTTCCTTAATTTGACTGCTGAAGTATGTAGCTTTGCCAACCTCGGGGTTTTAGAATCTCCTTGTGCCTAGACGTTTGGCATTCAGGCTCCTGGGGGTTTAGGATTGGAGCTGTAATTGACCGACACACTCTTTTGAGGTCTGGGACAGACTGAGAGAGAATGTGGACTGCCTTTACTCTACGAATAAATCACAAAGGTTTAGGTTGAAGTGAGGAGATCTGGAGCACTGGCTCAGAACCTTTTTAAGAGTAATTGCTCTAATGCATCCCAGGTTCCCTCCCATCTGCAGCTGCAGGAGTAAGTGGGAGGGTGGTGGCAGCAACTCCTGGAAAGTAAGACACACACACACACACACACACACACACACACACACACACAATCAGAATCTGGATATACTGTAGCTCCTTTTGCCTCTATGGCAACCTCTGTGGGCCTGTAAATGACAGTGCTCACCTGGCCAGCCAATGGTATTACCTTATGAAGAAACTTATCTGATTGGTTCAATAGCCTTTTACACTAGATTCTAAACTTTACATGCACAGGATCACAGCTTTGAACAGGATCATCCAGGCTGGCTCCTCAGACCCACAGCACTCGTTTAAAAACAAGAACATTAAAAAAAAAAACCACCTCTCTTCGAAGAAAGGAAGAGAATCGCTGGCCATTTTTGCTCATCTGCAAACTCCACAAACACTGCAGCTTTGCGAGCTCTCCATTATACCACCTTGAATGATATTCTCGGTAGCCGCTGACCCCCCCACATTCTGATCAAATGCAGCCTCCCATGAATGAAAATAAGGTTAACCTTCCAATCAGTGTAGCAAATGCACATTAGCCGCCTTGACCATGATAGTCCTCTAATTGGAATTTCACACTGTGTTCAAAATTTAGAATTTAATTTTGATTGTCTGAATGTCACGCAGAATCAGATCAGTGTGGCTAGGGATTGGGCGGGGGAGAGGTTTGAACTATTTTTCTTCTTCTTCTTGACTAGGCACCTTAAATTCCTGGTAGCAGGGGGGAAGGGGCTAGAGCTCTTGCCTGCTAGCTCCCTGATGCTCAAGCTCACTCTCTCCCCACCTCCCACTGCCTTCTCTCTCTGTATATAGATATTTTAAAAAAAAAGCCTCAAAGGTTGGAGGAGAGTAAAAGGGGGGGGGGGAGATGTAGGTAGATAGGATAGCTCAAAGACTGTGTGTTTCATGAATTAATCAGCATCACCAACTACACTGCTTGACCCTTTAGACGTTGTGAAATTAATATAAGTAGACAAGGCAAGCGCAGCCATCCCCTCCCAAAGAGCCTTGGAAGTTCACTTAAGCAATCCAACTTTCCTTAAAGTTTTATAAGCCTGCTTTTAGAGGAAGTCCTTTGTACTTATTACTGGTGACAGTGAGCATTATAACAGCCACTGAACCTTGCCTGACTTCCGACCCCAATAAGGTAGAGCGCAGTTATCAAGGGAAATATCAGAATCAGAGCTTGTATATTACATTGAGGTCCTGACTCCTGAAACAGCCCCCTGTAGACTCTTCAAATGGATGTCAGTGAAATAAACAGCTAATATCGTAAGATGTCTACTTACAATTGCGGCAGGATTATTGTTTGCTTAACTGCTTTCGGCATAGGAACCCTCAGTTAATTTTTTTTTTAAGAGAGAGGGGGGGTGAAATCAAGCTGTTTAAGGAGGAAAAGTCAGGTGTCTTTGGATCTTCTGCATCCGGCCGAAGACCCTTCATTGAGGCTGTGTTGGAGAAGCACACAAACACTCATCCCTCCATTTGGCTGTAGCAAGCCAAGCAGCACTAAGTCTTCCTCTTAAAACGATTAATGGGTTTAAATTATTCAATGGCAGCCAAGGGTACATGCGGCGGAATGGAAAGGGCTTCTCCAAGTTTGCAGTCCTCAAGGCACACGCGCCGGGACAGTGTCACGTTTGCAATCCTGAAAAACAGGGCCACGTCAGGAGAGGCGGTTGGAGGACCGACGGGCAAGTAATCTACTGCAGGGCGGCTGAGATTGCATCTTGCAATGAAGACCCTTCCACACCTCTCTTCATTCGCCATTAATCATGCAACACTTGTAACACTTGAGCTGAAGTCCTACGGCAGGCGGGGGGTGGTGGAGAGAAAGAAATCAGATCTCTCACCCTTTGCCAGTTGATTATAATTTCCATAATGTAAAAGGTTCCTGCTGAATTATTTAAGTGTTTTTTTCACCCACTGCTTTAAAGAAAGGAGGGGAAGGCTTTTCACAGATAGCCCAGGAAGAGGAAAGCTAACATTTGATAAAGCCCGGCATTATTAATTAACTAGAGCCGTATCTTTGCAACATAATTCATGTTGCAAACTCAGAAGGCGGCACATGCTAAGACTACCATCCTATGCACAAATGTTGTGGCTTGTTAGACCCACTGAACACAGTGGGACTTGCTTAAAAATGGAAGAAGAGCCCTGTTGGATCAGACCAAAGGCCCGTGGAGTCCAGCATCCTGTTCTCACAGGGTTCAACCAGGAAGCCTGCAAGCAGGATCTGAGCACGCTCCCCTCCTGCAGTGTCCAGCAAATGGTATTCAGAAGCATCACTGACTCTGACATTGGAGGTAGAACATAGCCATTCTGGCCAGTAAGCTTTGTATTCCACAAATGTGTCCAATTGTCCTTCAAAGCCATCCAAGTGTCTGTGATAAAGGTTTCCCTGGTCATCTAGTAAATAATAACCCCACTATCTTTATTTCCTTTATAGCTGCTACTTCCTTCCCCCCACATATCAGTTTCCTCTCTTGATTAACATAATTTTTCCTCTCTTCCTCAAGTGTGAAGATGGTGTCCTGTTCTCTAATATGTTTCTCCTTTACCCTCCAAGTACTTTTGTCTCTTCTGTAGCAGTCCCTGAAATGCTTGTCTGTGCACGGCTGCAAATACTCTCCATCTGGTTACCTTTGCCAGTTTCCTTCTTGCCACTCCCTTGAGACGTCTCAATTAGCACACCTTTTTCTTTGGCACCTGTCACCTTCAGAACCGCAAGGTGGGTCTAGCCCCCACCTTAAGCCACCCAGAAAACAAATGAGGATCCCATTCTTGGCTTTGGTGGAGCGCAAAGGTGCTGTTCCTTTGCAAAATTGGCACACCTTTAATAGATGATAAATCGATGGGAAGAGTGGCCTTCCTTGCGTCGCAGCCCTTGAGTCAGCCGGCATGCTGCGTCCTTTCATTACTCAAAGATAACAGCAGAGGCCAGTTATCCTAAATCCAGGGTGATATATTTCCATAGAAAGAGAGCAATCGGTGGCTGATTAACATAACGTCGGACAATGATGGAAATTAACCCTTGTCTCAGAAGATCAGAGCAAAAACTGCCATTTGTCTTTCCCGTAATCACATTTATAGGCAACTGGGGAAGAGTTGCAGCATGTGGAATGAATCTTGAGAGTTTTCTTAACTCTTCTGGCTCTATGGAATGATTGAGGTAAGCAGGGGAGATTAAATAGACAGAAGCAGCACATTTATTTGATAAAAACGAATGGCGCCATCCTGTGCATGTTTATTACTGTTAAGGGGTTTTTACTCCCAGGTAAGTCTTCCTCAGATTTGCAGTCTGAATTGCATATTATTCATTCATTCATTCATTCATTCATTCATTTCAGGGATTCATCAACTGCCCACCATTTGAAAATATTGTGACAGTGGACCAAAACAAAGAAATAAACACAACATGGCAAAGTTGAGCAATAATTTTACATCCAATACATCTGTAAAGCCAGCATGAACAATAGCCCAAAATGCTACCCTGAAAAAAAGCCTGGCTGATGTTTTTTAAGGGAGCTATTAAAAGAAGAAATTTTGGGCACCAGGCTACTTTTCCATGAGGGAGGGTAAGGGGACTGTGTTCCAACGTGGGTGTTCTCGTGGAAATTCTTTTGGTGTAGATTTTTCCTGATATACACATCTGTGTGTGCAACCTTTCCTGGTATAACCATTCTTGCAAGCGATTCCCCCCGATAGGTTGCATTTTTGCATGCTATTTTTACTAATCTATACACATCTATGCAGGCTTTCCCCCAATATATTACACATCAATTGGTTGGAGAAGTGCATTGCAAAATTCAGAGCAGTGTGAATTTCAAAGGCTAGCTGTATTTTTGGGCCAGTACAGCTTCAGGAAGTGTGAATTGGGGAGTTTTGTATTAAAATGTGAGCCCCCAGGGTCTTTTATGCCTCCACCCAAAAGAGCAAAATGTCCCCTCAGAGTTCTAGTGGAAGCCATCCCATACCCTCCAACATGTTGAGTCCCCAAATCAGAACACAAATCTTCCTGTCCATGTTCCTCCAGCACGAGTCATGTGGCCCAAAGGATGCACTTTTTCAGTGCTCTGCTCTTACAATGCCCCAAAATTTACTTTGGGGTGTCATGCAAGATCGTGGTTTTGGGGCGAGATCTCGTGCGAGATCATGGCGCCCAAAATGGCCGCTGTGCTCTCGTGAGGGGGAAGTGGACTTCTCGGTTTTCCCCAGACATTTGCAGGTTATGTCATCCCAGGTCTGTATGGTGGGGCAAGGCTGGTAGGAAAAGCCACCCCCTGGTGGCAAACACAAAGGGTGTGTTCACATTACCAACAAGAGTACAAGGAAGTTGATCTCCACTATGTTTCACAATTCCTCCCTCCACCAGCTGTTCACATCCACATGGTTTCATTCACTTCTGTTTGTGTACACACCTGACAGGGAGGGGATGTCTTTCCCCCATGCAAAGGTGTTCACACCTTGGAAGACTTGAACTGGGATAGGCTTAAGGACTCTAGAGGTGTGAACCTGGTTTGAGAAAACAGCACAGCAAACACTGGTATCTTAAACAAAGTACAGGATACATTTGCATTTTGGATAACATGTGTGAACATGGATTAAACTCCTGCAGTGGAAACAGTACATTGAATGTATGAACATAGTGAGAGTTTCTCTCCGCTCACAGTGATAAGGGTAAATGACAAGGATCCTGTGGAAAGATGGCTAATATCCCTATGCACACATGAAGTGTAATTGAGAAGGAGGAGCTATAAGCCTTCCAGAATGCTAATCGATTTGATTGATCCCCTTTTTATTAAATTAAAAAACCTGCTTTCTAAATAGAGCTTTTCCAAAATGCCATCCCTTACCCTATGCCTTAGGTGTGGGCTTGTGTACACACTGAAAGAAAGAGAGAGAGAGAGAGAGAGAGAGAGAGAGAGAGAGAGAGAGAGAGAGAGAGAGAGAGAGAGAGAGAGAGAGAGAGGGGCAGGCAGGCAGGCAGGCAGGCAGGCAGGCAGGCAGATTGCTTTCCTCCTATTCAGTTTGGGGGAGCTAAAGGCTGGCAAGGGGCTGTGGAAAGGGAGATGCACTCAAAATCTAAGAGGAGACTGCAGAAAACATTTAACTCCAGAGTACCACGGGTAGATTTAAGCCCATCCCAGGCCAGGCGGCAAGGAATCTGATTGGATCCTATTTAAAAACCTTTCAGCCCATGTTAGCTACAGTCGGATCATTTCTCTGAGCACAGAGAAGTCATGACTAGGTCAGCTCAGGCTATCAGGAAATGAGCCGCTGATCATTCAAATTACAGGGGAAACTTGATTCAAATTCAGCGCTGCTAAATTGATCTGTCTCAGATCAATGTATCTTTAAGTGGGGAACTGGAAATCAGTGGCTTGGGGGTTGTGGGAAATAAGTGACTGCAGAGCTATTTCCCCCCACCCTCCCTGGCCCTGATTTTTGTCGTGTTATCTCCCTTACAAGAAAGAGAAAGGTTTCTGATCTGTACGTGCACCTATATGTTTGCATGCATGCACATGAATGCATGATATTCCTATTATTTTTTCTTATATCCTAGCCTTCCTCCAAAGGTAGCTGAGGGCGGCTAACAATGATCAAATAAAACCAACATAAAACAATAGTTCAAGCCAATATACAATAACAACAAAGCAGCAATAAAGTTTAATGCAGTGCTTAGCCAATGACTAGACTACCAAACTCCCTTCCATTTATGTGAAAAAGGCAGAGAGGAAGCTAGACATCCGTGGGGAGTGAATTCCATAACTGGGGTGCTGCCACCATTGTGGCCCTGCCTGTTTTTTATATTATATTCTGCAACTATCATACAGCTTTCTAGCTGAACTTTGAACATACAGAAAATAACGAAGAGAGGGGAGATGTCATATTTACCAAGGATGTGCAGTGCAAACATATGCATGTTTACTCAGAAGTTAACCCCACCCTGTTCAATGAAGCTTACTCCCAGTCAGTGCTTTTTTTCTATAAAATATATGTTTATGGGTACTCTCATTTCCCTACTCATATTGAAATACTGCCCCTCAATGAGGCCAAACTTAGATTAACAAAATGTTTAGGGGTATGCATACCTGTGTCCTGCCCCCCCCCCCGGAAAAAAAGCGCTGTTCCCAGGAAAGTGTGCAGAGACTACAATCCTAGGCACACTTAGCTAGCAGTAAGCCCTGTTGAGCATAAGTCCTCTTCAGAAGAATGTATCAGTCTAAAATGTGTACAGGGCCATCACCTCTATTGCCATGCATACCTGCCCCCCAGAAGGTTCCACATAAGAGGATGTGGCCTTTGGGTTGGAAAAAGTTTTCCATTCTTTTTTTTCTTTTTTTTTACCAATAAAAATCATTTATTAATTACTTATACAATATTTTACAAATATATACAGTAAGTATTCCAAATACAAATAAGATACAGCATTCCAGATACAAATAAAAATAAAGATTTTAAACATAAGGCTGTTGTCGTGTTTTGTTAACATTTTGTTGAGTTATTTATTCAAATTCTCCTTACTCTTTAGATTTGTATCTGCGCACAAGTCCGAAGGAAAAAAACAGAACAAAAAACAAAACAAAAAAAAAACTTATATACGTAAGGAGTAAAAAAGGGAAAAGGAAAAAAAAAAGAAAAAAAAGGGGGGGAAAGGAACCCCCCCACCACCCCCATTGACTTCCTGTCCACCCAAACATATAATCAGATCTTACTTATAAGCGTAAGTCGACAGGTCTACATATCCTCATTTCATCATCATTTCGCTATAATGTCTACCGGTACCTTGTTATTCTATTGATTTCCTCTATTTATCTTCCAAGACTATTGAAAGGCTAGCATAGCTATTTGTCCTTTAGTGTATTTTTGTACATACTTTATGTAAGTACCCCATTTTTCTTGGAACTTTTGCCTAGATCCCCCTCTCAGGTTATTGGTCAGCTGAGCCATTTCGGCGAGTTCTTGTAACTCGCTTTGGAAAAAGTTTTCCATTCTTGCAGTATAATGGGGGGGGCACATCTGGGGAAGGGCCCAGGACTTTTGCTTGCAGAGAGTCTCAAATTCAATCCCCAGCGTTTCCAAGTGTGGTGTGATGCTGCATGTCAGGAACCTTGTAGAGATGCTGCAGGTCAGTGCAGGCAATACTGAACTAGATGGGCTAGTGCTCTGACTTGGTAGAAGGCATCTTCCTATGTTGTGCAAGAAGGGGAGGGAGAGGGAGAGACAGACAGACAGAGAGATCTGCTCCCACAAAACAGTTCACGAGCTTTTTCTGCATCAGAAAGTAGCCACAGAAAAAAATTCGGGATTCTTTGGACTGCAGCATTTGAGAGAAAGGGGGATTAAGGAACAAGGGGAGGGGGAGAATCCTCTCTCTTCAGTACGAGTGATTACAGTTTGTTGCTATCAACTGGCTGCTCTAAATCCGCTTTTACCTAGGACTTGTCACATAGTAGGCAGTGTCTTAAATCCCCAAATGTTTGGTGCATATGAGTGACAGGTGTCAGACTGTAAGACAGAAGGACCGAGCGCTTTCTGTGAAAACTAGCAACTAATTACCAAACTTAAAACCACGGAAAGACCTGGTCTGAACAAAGACATTGGATTCTTATCTCATTATACATGACAAAGCTATCTTTAGCCATCTCACCCCTTGCTTTTTCCTGTAAGACCAATTGCAGTCGTTAACAGTTGTCAACAGGTTTTCCACACCTATCAGCCAATCACCCATTCCCACCACCCTTCTGTGTAATACCCCTCCTCACTCTCTCACTATATATAAGGGTCTGGTGCCTTCTGTTTCAGTGTATCTGAAGAAGTGTGCATGCACACGAAAGCTCATACCAAGAACAAACTTAGTTGGTCTCTAAGGTGCTACTGGAAGGAATTTTTAAATTTTTTATTTTGTTGTGAAAACTAGGTTGCAGTTGGTGCCATGAGAAAGAGTTTGTATGCCACAGATATTTCTGTCTTCTGTCGAATACTGCAGGAATGACCGCCAAGGTGGAGGAGTGAGAGGCATTCTAAATATTATTATTTAATAAAGCAGCATCAGTGTACGGAACCAGTGGCTCTTCAGTTGTTGCTAGACTACAAGCAGTGGCAGAGCTTCATGCTCCGGCACCAGGGGTTGGAAGCAGGCGGGGGCGGGGCTGGCACGCATTCTGGAGGTGTGGTGCGCATTCTGGGGGCGAGGCGCGCAGCGCAGGTGGGGGGCAGCCGAGATGAAACCCTACCAGGATCGCACTGCACAGGGCGCCCCACCCCCTACGCCCCGCTCTTCCTACGCCAGTGACTACAAGTCCTTCCATCTCTGATCTTTGACTATGCTGGCTGGGGCTGATGGGAGTTGTAGTCCAACAACACCTGGAAGGCTGCAAGTTTCCCATCCTTGTTGTGCATGCCATTATATGCAGTATAAACAAAGCAAAAAATAAAAAATAAAAATCCTTGGAACTTCCAGTCTGAATACTTGGAAGAGGGAGGGATATCATACCATCCAACATTTCTCCAATGAAGGGACATCCTTTTCAATAAATAATAATAATAATAATAATAGTAATAGTAATAGTAATAGTAATAGTAATAATATGTTAATTATTTATATCCTGCCCATCTGACTCTGTTGCCCCAGCTATTCTGGACAGCTTCCAACATAATAAAACATTAGACATATGAAAACATAATAAAACATTAGACATTTTAAAAACTTCCCCATACAGGGCTGCCTTTAGATATCTTCTAAACAAGGTTATGTAGTTACTTATCTCCTTGGCTCGAGGGCTGCATAACTCCATACCCTCCAACATTTCTCTGATGAAAATAGGGGCAGTCCTAAGGAAAACAGGGACATTCTGGGATCAAATCAGAAACTGGGGCGGCTTCTGTAAATCCAAGACTGTCACTGGAAAATAGGGACACTTGGAGGGTCTGGGATATGAGAAGCAAGGAGGGTTAAGCAAGGACTTCAAAGAGAAGGGAAGAGATTTGAAGGAAAACAGAATGGATTTTTCTCAGGTGCCCTTCAAGGAGATTCCAGCCATGCACACAGGGCAGTAACACTCTACACTAGGTGGCAGTGTAAGGTCTTTTCCACCCTACCTGGAAAGGCCAGAGAGTGAACCAGGGACCTTCTGCATGCAAAGCAAATTCTCTACCACTGAGCTATGGCCCTTCCCACTTCTGTTAGGAGCAGAGAGCTCTGTATTTTTCACTGCTCTTCACATCTGCTCTTTTGAAATTTGTCTTTATGTGTGATATTTATTTCGCACACTGGAAGGTAGGAAGGGAAAGGGAAATCATCTGAAAGCAAAGTTTTGACTGGCATGAAGCAGTATCAAAGACAGAAATCACAAAGTACATGTTTTGCTGCTCGTTTGGGTCCTTAATATGGATTAAGCATCTCTGACCTCCCAGGAACCCTGTGGCAACCTCAAATGTGCGATCATACAGTGACCTCTGGTGTTATAAAAAGGATGGAATCTGTGTGCTTCGCAATCCATTACTGTCTCCCAGAAAAAGGGGGTGGGGTTGAATAGAATGAAGGAGAAGAACTGAATCCACTCTGATCCCTTTGCAATCCTGCAGGCCTGGATTTTATGCCAACGTGACTACTATTGTCAGCTCTTATTTGATGCGAAAATCTTCCCAGCGTAGAGATCTTGATCTGAGTTCTCAAGCTGATGAAATGTACCAGGAGCTGCTGCAGACAGTGAGGTGGGGAGAGTTCTTTGGATATTAGAGCTTGCAGGAAGGCATTTTCACACAGGCAATGGTGAAAATGCACTTGGGGGGCTTCTGGCCCCAAACCAAGATAATAAACACGTCTTCAGCAGGATACTGGGGGCAGCACAGACTGAGAGCCAGGTACGTTTTGTATTCTAGTCAAAACCAGCAATCATTGTGGACCTCTAGGGCGTTGATTCCCTTCCTAGGCCATACCTTTCACCTGCCCCACTCTGTGCCCTTTGGCCTGGCTGGGATGCCCCTTGCACTCTGATAATGTTTCTTGTTTATCTGGATGCAGGACAAGATATGTTTGTGTAGAAAACTCAGATCTTTGTATGTCTGAGATGTAACCTACAGGTATTTGTGCATGCAATTACCCATGGCATGGAGAAAGTGGACATAGTCGAGTTTTTCTCTCTTTCTCATAATACTAGAACTCATGGACATCCAATGAAGCTGAAGATTCAGGACAGACAAAAAAAGGATGAACTTCTTCTCACAGCGCATGTGTGGAACTCACTTTCACAGGAGGCAGTGATTAGATGGGTTAAAAAGAAGACTGGACAAATTCATGGAGGATAAAGCTATCAATGGCTACCAGCTGTGATGGCTAGGCTCCGCCCCTACGGTCAAAGGCAGCAATGGTCCTGAATATCAGCTGCAAGAAACTGTAGGAGGAGGAAAGTGCTCTTTGAAGTTGCATCATAGTGCTTTCAATGTGTGGTGTAACTGTGACCAGAGCCTGAAGTGGCAGAGCCAAGCTGAGCTGCCTCGTATCAGTGGCTCAACACAACAGGCTATGTGGTTGGTGAGTGAACCGATAGGAGACCTGCAACAGGATGTTGCAGCGCACCTTCTCTCCAAAAGGGGGTGTTCCTTTTCTAGCTACCAGCCTGCCATTCCCTCCAACCAGAGTGTTCCACTCCCTCTTCTCCATGTTCCACCGCTCTCCATTCCATGCCTACTGAGTATGGTCAATCATCAAAGGCTATTTTTGTGAGTGGAAGTGAGTTCCTGTTTGGGCTTGTTTTTAAAAGCTTTTTTTGTACTTCTGAGAACTTCAGGGTTCCTCCCCAAGCATACCGATGTCTTCCATTTGTTTCTCTGTACCACAAACCACTTGAGTTAACTGCTAGAAGGTGTGGTATTGTTGCTTGATAAATGCTGGCTAATGCAAAGTAATCCAAATAATCCAAATCCCCACTCAGGGATGCGGAACCTATGGTCCATGGGCGTAGACAGGGTTTTTTGGGGGGGCACCCTGGGGTAGGCTTTGGTTGGGGAGCAGACTTCTCCTGGGGGCAGCACTTGAGTGGCTTGAGTACTTGCAATAGTTTTCAAAATGCTGTGACCCCGCTCCCCCAAGATGCTACTGGAATACAACTCCTACCATTGGCCATGGTGACTAGGGCTGATGGGAGCTGGAGTCCAACCAAAGTGGGAGGGGGCCACAGGTTTCCCACCCCTGGTCCATTTATCCAGCTCAGGACCATTCCCATTTCAGGATGTTCCTACAACTGGTGACATAAACAGGGATTCCGAGTTGGCAATTCTGCATTCAACCGCTCAGATATGGCCCCAGACTTCTGCCTTGAGGGTCTTAGTACCCCATCCCAAATACATGCTTGCTGAGACAGCCAGCTGCTGGTTTAATTAACATTGACAAGTACTCTGGAATGCAGAATTTGGGGAAACGGAGGCCAACGGACCACATCCAGGCACCAGTTGACAACGTAGCTGCCAATCGCCTCTTTAAAAACCATCTCGCAATTGAGCCAACTAAGAGAGTTGCAAAAGGGCAGTCAAAAAACTCACCCAGATGGTAATGTTTTGCAAAATACATACCACAGATTGCAGCGTGCTTCACTTATTCATGATTACATGAGCCAAAGAAAGGGCAGTACAATTAAAATGTACACGGCGGGCCATAATCATCCCTCTCTCTTACTGTCTGTCTGTCTGTCTCCCCCCCCCCCAACACACACAGAGATAGGTACGCATCTCAGTTTGGAGTCAATCAACTTAAACCATCTTACAGAAATGCCCCATTTGGCATTCTCTCTGCTATCATCTCCTCATTAGTCTCAGCGTGGCCCCTTGTAGAACTCAGCAGGGAAGAGGATAGGGACAAAACTAGAATTAGCTGGCTCTGTCTGTCATTGGCTCAGGTTCTGCCTACTGTTGGCCTCCCTGCTTCCCACCCTACCAGTCTCAATGGGCACCAGTCACAACTGCCAGACACCCTCCAAACTACAACCCCCCTGGTGGGGATATATGTACAGTATTGTATTTTTTTCTTCTTCTGCTGCTTGTAAGACATCTAGAGACTGTTTAAAAGTGACTAAGCTAATGGCTGCTCCTCCTGCTTGTTCCATTCACCAACCCTGCCTTCCCCTGCCTCCCCGCACAGCCATTAAACATAGCTGCAGCTGCATTTTGCAGAGGGAGGGAGGTGCTTCACACTGTGGCTTGCTAAATGACTTTGAAATGCATCCCCCCTCCCTCATTAAACCTCACTGCAGATAGGTTTACTAGAAGGGGGCCCTCTGTTAAACAGCTTGCCTGGTCCACCTGTTACCCATGCTGCTTGCCTACTCCCCTGCCCACCTGCAATTCATCATGCTGTAGTTGGCATAGCCACCAACCTGCAGCATGATGATAGTCTTACATTTTATGTATATAGGAAGATATATCCTTACATTTACAAGGTAAGTGATGTGGCTGCTACACACCCCTACCAATAATAACATGTAAAGTCCTATTCATCGATGTTCTGTACCACATCTAGGTTGTCTCAGTGTCAGGTCTTAGTGCTGGACTATAAAGAAGGCTGATCGGCGAAGAATTGATGCTTTTGAATTATGGTGCTGGAGGAGACTCTTGAGAGTCCCATGGACTGCAAGAAGATCAAACCTATCCATTCTTAAGGAAATCAGTGCTGAGTGTTCACTGGAAGGACAGATCCTGAAGCTGAGGCCCCAATACTTTGGCCACCTCATGAGAAGAGAAGACTCACTGGAAAAAGACCCTGATGTTGGGAAAGATGGAGGGCACAAGGAGAAGGGGACGACAGAGGATGAGATGGTTGGACAGTGTTCTCAAAGCTACCAACATGAGTCTGACCAAACTGCGGGAAGCAGTGGAAGACAGGAGTGCCTGGCGTGCTCTGGTCCATGGGGTCACGAAGAGTCGGACACAACTAAACAACTAAACAACAACAACAATTCAGGCCACAACAGCTGCCAAGATGATTCCCTTGATCCATAGAACCTGCTTTCTGAGGGACCAGAGTGCCTGTGGTGCAGGAAGTAATGCACCAAGGCCTGGCAGTAGAGACCTCGGTTCAAGACCACTCTGGGTGCCTTGCACCCAGGTGCTGACCAAATTCACTTCACCTTTGAATAATGTGCTAGAGCTTTTCCAAGCCCTGCAGTGCTTTTCCTCAATTGAATTTACAGAGAACACCTGTCCTCACTTGTGACCAGATCCATTACTGACCCTTTGCTTCTAAGCCTGCTAAGCATAACAGTCTTTCCCCTTTTCCTTAATGATTGCTGGTGTCACAAGGTTGAAAGCCTGCAAGTATCACATGGCTTTAGCAGCCATGGCTTCCACCAAAGAATCCCGGGAAGTGTAGTTAAGGCTGCTAAGAGTTCTCAGGAGACCCTTATTCCTCTCACAGGAGCTACAGTTCCCAGAGCTTCCCAGGAAGAGGGACTGGTTATTAAACCACTCTGAGGATTGTAGCTCTGGCAAGGGAATAGTGGTGTCCTAAGAACTCCCAGCAGCCTTAACAAACTACACTTCCCATGAGTCTTTGGGAGAAGCCATGGCTGGTTTAAAGTAGTAGCATTGTGTTTTAAATATATGTGCAGATGTGGCCTCTGTTACCTTCCCTTCTGCGCCAACAGACAGTGGAGGAAGTGAAGTCAGACAGACAGGTTCTTACAGATGTAGGACACGTGGGGCTCCCAGAAGCATCTGGCTGGCTGGTTTCAAGGACAGGATGCTGGATTTTAGATGGGCTGATCCAGCTGGGAATGTTCTGTTTTCATGACATCATCTATGATAATGTTCCAAATGCCTGTGGACGAGCAGCCAACTCTTGTCAACCACATCCTGAAACACGTAACCAGGGCGGGCAAGAGAAACTTGAGAGACTGTCAGGAAATGTGAGTTTGGGTATCCTGTCACCTGGGAGGGGGAGAAACATGAGCATGATGCCCCCTCCGCTTTAGGAACAGCAGGAAGAGATTTGCTCAAGGCAGAATTAAAGGAGTATTGTGACATCAGCAGCATCACAGCAATCAGCTCCCTCGGGAAGGGCTGCACCCCCCCCCCCCAAATTAGGGATGGTTAAAGCTGTTGTTCTGTTTCTCTCCACTGCTCATTTTTCCAATCCTTAGTTCCATTTGAGTTGGAGGGGGATGTTAAATCTTCACCCCCGCAAAAAAGAAAGCATATGTACATATTTTCGCAAATACTCTTCTTTACTTCAATACATGCTTATATGCTGTTTTCACAAATATGTGCATCTTTATACACATTTTCCCCTAATATATGCATTTTTGTTGGAAAACTTATTTTGCAAAATAAGGGGCAGTGTGAATTTCAGAGGATAGCTTCCATTCAGTTCACACATTGTTTCAGGAAGTGCAACATAGGGCAGATCCACACAGTGTGTTTAAAGCACATTCAAGCCACACTGAAAGCACACGACGTCCTCCCCCCTCAAAAAAACCCAGAGAACCATAGTTTTCCCCTCACACAACTACAGCACTCTAAGCAAATGACAGTAATCCCAGGAGTCCTTGGGGGAAGTCAAGTGATTTAAACGTGCAGATGAATCAAACCGAATTCCCCCAGCCCAAAATGCAGTGCTGAGAAGACTCCCACCATCCACAACCATCTGATGGGAGTTGCAGTGCAATAACATCTGGAAGGCCACTGGTTCACCATCCCTTCTATCCAAAGGGAGAGGGGGTGTCATTGTACAGGAGCTGATTTTTCCCAGCTCTGACCTTTCAAGGAAAGCAAAATCACCTGGGCAAGGTGACAATCTACATCCCCAAAGCCCAGGTAGGGACTAACCTGAGATCACTGACATGCAGCTGTCTCTGTGCAGGAGTTATAAGGCAATCTCCTTCCCTGTGACATGCCATCTACCTGTGGAAGGGCAATAAAATCATTACAAATAAAGAGACGCAGGTAACCTGCGTTAATGTATATTCATGCACAGGATTTGGGGGGGGGGGGGTAGGTGGAAGAAAAACACTGAAATGGGGGAGCGGGCTAGTTTCTCTCACACAAAAATTAGAAGAACTTGTACCTGTACATTTTGCCATATATCTCGGCATTTACAGGTGCTAGAAACTTAAGTCTTTGAAAATGAAAGCTGAGAATCATCAGGGGGCTATGATCATCAGGGGGTTGCAACTGACCCCCTTGCTGATACCCATGTTTGGCCACTGCAAAAGAAAAACCCTGAGATGTGTTTAATACCAACTTGGGTAGCACCGCCAGCGTATATCTATATATTATACACAGTTGTACAATGCAGGGTATGCAAAGAGGTGTGATTCTCCACCACGCTGGCAATATTTTAAAAAGAAAGGGAATTCAATCTAAGTGTGCATCAGCTCCAAAATTAGCTGGGCCCTCTTTGCAACAGAACGTGGCACAATTCTTTAACCCTAGTATGAACAAACTCTCCAATTCCTAAGAAGGGAGAGGTGTGGAGATATTAAAACAGTACAGTAATAAATAAATGATAGTCATGATGATGATGATGATGATGATGATGAACACACCACCAAAACACCTGTATCTGAGCAATATCAGATTTTGTTTCATCCTCAGCCACTCACAAATAAAAGTTTATGCCCCTGGTTTGACCTTACCCAAAGCTTCAATTTCGCTCCTCCCCTCATCTAGCAGGGTGACAAAACTAAGTTGAAACATACATCTGAATTCCCTGACAGCAGTTTGACCCTTGCTTTAGCTAAACTGATTGTGATATCCGAAGACAACAATCGTCTCGTACGTCGGTGGCGGTAATGCAGGGGGACAACTGCGAGAGGAATGTCACAACACGGGGTGCTGTGGACCGGAAAGAGAGTCTCCTTGATTGGGTGCTCTGCTCTCTGGTGTGCCCCTGGTAAAATGATCTAAGTGGTTCTGGCCCTGTGCCACAATCACCCCCCTCTTCTTTTACAACTGTAATGCACAAGGAAATGTATAACAGCATTATGAACATGTCACTGGCATCGTTAACAGGCGTGAGCTGAAACCTCACTCATTTGCTATTCGCTGGAGAGGAGGAAGGGAAGAGAATCCCTTTAATTATTGAGGATTAGTGAATCTCTCTTGGTTCCCCAAAAGCTAGCAGGAAATGGATCATGACCCTTCAGGTTCCTTGTGCATCATCTGACCATTTTGTACGCTTGCGTTTCTTCTCTCTCATTTATTTTTATTTGCTGTACCGAGGCCAGATTAATCTACCTTGTGAACCCAACAATGGTCAACAGCTAAGGTGATGTTGCCATGGAACTGACAGCCGCCCAAACTGTTTGCTCTTCTGTCAAAATTGAGAAGTGGCTGTAATGAAACTGAAAGTCTCCCCCTGGACAATAGAAAGCCCTCACGGACATCTGGCTGGTCACTGTGAGAGCAGAATGCTGGACTTAGATGGGCCATTGGCCTGATCCAGCAGGCTCTTCTTATGTTCTTAAATCTAAGAGTTCAGCACTTTCAGTCCCAATGGGTTAGACATGCAGGCTACTTCAGTCATCAGTTCTCCATCACATTGAACACTGTAAGTAAAGGAGCCTTGAAAGAGCACAACTGATGGCCCAGGCCCAGTGACTGACTGTAGCTCACCGTTCTCCCTCCTCTTTGGTGGCTGGAACCACCATCACCACTTCCTATTTAGCAGTAAGATGGCACAGAAAAACAACCCATTCAGTGCAGCTAAAATGGGGCACTGCCCCACCAACCTCAGCCAGCCTCCAGAGGATAGCTCAGTTGGTAGAGCATGAGACTCTTAAGCTCAGGGTCAAGTCCCATGTTGGGTGAGATCCCTGCATTGCAGGAAGTTGGACTAGATGATCCTTTTGGTCCCTTCTAATTCTATGAGAGGGTGGCCCTTCCTGTCACTGGTTCTGCCTACTGTTGCTCTTGCTGCCTTCTGCCCTGCCAGTCCCAATGGGCACCAGCCTACCCACGTTTCAAATGCCTCTGCTAAAGCAGGAAAGAGTTTCACGATTTGGCAACAGGGAATAGCAAGCTTAGGTTTGTCCCTTGTGCTTACCAAGGAAAGAACTTTTCCTAATTCTACCTCAGCTTTGTCAGGGAAAGCCTCGCTTGCCTGTTGCAAATGTTGGCCTTTTCTTCATTCTCTGCTTGGGAGCATTCGCTGAGGTAACAAGCTGAGCCTGGAGGGAAAGGCCTCAAACCACTCCACAGTAGCTGGAACTTCATTTTATCTTCACAGGTTGACAGTTGTGCACAAATGCACGAAGGAGGTCAGCTAACCTGTTTGTTTGTTTGTTTTTCTCCCTGAGAAATATTTAGGTTCTGTCACAATGCATTAGACAAAAGGAGAGGACAAGGACAGGAGCTTTTCTGCCCCTACACAAGTCATAGCCACCCTAATTAGCGTCAGCTTTCCCCAAGCTAAATGGCCACCTCAGGATTCACCCTGTACATCGCTGTTGTTGTTTCTAATCAGGGCCATTTTAGAACATCTCCGACTTGCCACTGAACTACAGAGAGACCTGTGTCCTTCGAAAGCGTCACATCAGGTGTGAAAGGCGCCTTTGGTGTTTTTCAGGGCCTACGTTCCAGCCGAGAGGGACTCTCGCGGTTCAAAGGTTGAGTTTGCATGAGCTCCAAATGTCTGACATCCTCGGTTGCGGCCTGCCCATAGAAAGCGTCACACCGTCAAACACCTATTCTTGTCAATTTCAGAGAAGTTGCTGTGTGAGTCTGTCGCAACAAAAGCACCTTAAAAATGAACAAATGTATTGTGGCATGGCTTCTTCTTATCAGTGACTGAATAACCCTAAACACTCACATGTCCCTCTGGTTGTTGTTGTTTAAATGAGGAAATACTTAAGGGCTTCAGAATTATGGAAAGTTTTTCAGGCCTTCCTCTCTAGCATACAGTGGTGTGAGATGATGAAATTTAAGGCTGCCTACACACCATATATTTAAAGTACATTCCTCCCCATTAGTTCCCCAGGATTCCCAGGGGAGGTGTTAGGTGAGCCAGGTTAAAATCTAGAGAAGACCTAACAATTAGGATTTCTTGGTTTAGCACCTCATCTAGAATGATGCAGCCCCTCATTGTAGTAAACCTGACTGGAAGAAAGTAGACTTAGGGCTTTCCACACTTGCGCTTGTCCCATGTATAGAAGGCATTGGCCCAAGCAGTTTTCCTTTGCCCCTCCACTTCCCCCTGGAAAATCCACTCTTCAGTGCTAAACTGGAGCAAACATCAAACCAGAGAAAACCCATTTGACATTTGCTCCGATTCAGCAGTAAACAGTGGGCTTTCCCAGGGGAAAGCAGAGGTGAAAACAAAAGTGTAGGAAAGCCCTTAGACTGCATATACACCACAGCTGTAGAAAAGGCAAATTCCAAGCTAGGAATCAGAAGGGAAGGGAAGGGAAATGGCTGATATTATAATGCCATTACACAAGTTTAAGATGTGGCAGCATTTGGAATGCTGTGTACAGTTCTGGTCACCTCACCTCAAAAAGGATATTGAAGAGCTGGAAAAGCTCAGAAAACAACAAATAAAACCAAGAGGATGGAGCAACTCCCCTGTAAAGAAAGGCTGCAGCATTTGGGACCTTTTAGTTCAGAGAAAAGGCAAATAAGAGGCAAAACAATAGAAATACAGTGTTAACTCCGGTTGCGTACGGGATCCATTCTGAAGTTCCGGTTGGATCCTGAGGAATTCACAACCGGAGCTGCTGCTTCTGCGCATGCACGCAGCACGGTAGAGCACTTCTGAACATGTGCATGCAGCAAAACCCAGAAAAATACTTCCAGGTTTGCCGCGTACATATCCCGAAGGATACATAACTGGAGGTGAACATAAGTAGAGGTACCACTGTATATAAAATTACGCATGCCATAGATAGGGCTGCCATATGTCCAGATTTCCCCAAATATACTATGGAAGAATGCAGTCGGCAGCAGTGTCTGGGCAGGAATCAGTTCAACAACTTTTCTGTCCAGAATTTCACTGTTTGAAAAGTGGCAACCCTAGGCATGGAGAAGGTGGAAAGACAGCAGTCATCCCTCCTCTGGTCACGGCTATGGATACATGGCCTGAATATCTCCAGGTGCTATGGTCATCTGCAAGGGATTCCTACATGGCAGGGGTAATGTTGCCAGCCTTCGTGTCACATTTGCAGACATTAATATGCTGCTTAATTGCCGAAGTAGCTTCTACGTGGCTTATAACCGATTAAATAAACATGTGTAATAAAATAAGCCCATAGAGGCTTCAGACACACATGCACAAAACACAGACAATGGTGCAGAGTACAAAGAGAAAGGGTGGCTGTATACAAGGTTTGCAGGACCATGGACAGATCTCTGGGAATGAGCAACTTGCTTCAATTGACTCCCAGGTCTAACTTAGCCCTTGTAACTCTCCTGGCCCTGATCACCCATAAGAGGAGCCTACTGAATCAGGCCAATGGCCCATCTAGTCTAGTATCCTCTTTTCAACCAGCTAGATGTCTGTGCAAAACCCTCAAGCAAGACTCGAGCATGACAGCACTCTCCCCTCCAGCAGTTTCTAACAACTGGGATTCAGAGACATATTGCCTCTGACAATGGAGGTAGAACACAACCATTGCAGCCAGTAGTCACTGATAGTCTTATCCTCCATGAATTTGTCCAATCCCTATGTCATCCATCCCAACTGGTGGCCATTACTGCCACCTGTGTAAGCGAGTTCTCTAAGTTCAACGATGATGATGATGATGATGATGATGATGATGATGATTAATACCCCAGCCACTCTGAGCAGCTTCCAACAAAATATTAAAATACAATAGTCCGTCAAACATGTACTATGTGAAGAAGGACTTTCATTTATCTGTCCTGAATCTTCCAACATTCAGCTTCATTGGATGTCCATGAGTTGCATTGTTATGAGACAGGGAGAATAACTTACCTCTAACCACTGTCTCAATGTCATGCATAAGTTTATAATTTTTTTATCATATCACCACTTACTTGCCTTTTCTCTAAACTAAAAGGTCCCAAATTTCCTCACCTCCACCTCTTTTGGTTGCTCTTCTCTGAAACTTTCCCAACTCTACAATATTCTTTTTGAGGGGAGGCAGCTAAAACTGTACACAGTATTCCAAGTAGAGTCAAGGCTCCACCCCTTATGGAAAGTGGAGGTCCTTAAAGGGGCAGCCTCTGAGACAGGAACTGAGCCATCCCTTTCCTCTCCATTACATCCTGCCTAGGATGTTCTGTATGCTGGTAAACAGGTGCTGGAGAGTTGGAAGTGCCAGGCAATGGCAGAGGGCTCATGCCACGGAGGCATTGGGCTCAGGAAGAATGAAACTCCATATGAAGATCTGAGTCTTGCTGCAACTGAAGACATTGCATCTGACCAGCAATTTCCCTGACCTATTTAGTAGGTAGAGTTATCTGAAATATGTCAAGCATTTTCTCACAGCAGGGAGATCAGCAGGTCTCTCGTGATGTGCACGTACCCTAAATGGACATATTCTGCATATTCCCGTGGCAAAGAGTGTGGGTATTTTGTTCATGATTAAAATAGCATAGCATAGTACTGTACATTACTAAGGGAATCATGTTCAGTTATCCGAGACTTACTGTGATTCACTAAATAATAGAGACTGCTGAGCCTGGGGGCGAAAGAAACTTGAGGTCATGGAAGGATAACTTATATGGGATCACGATAGTTAGAGAACATGGAGGGGAAATCACACTAGACACAGATGTGCTAAGTAATTCCAACATCAGCTCTTGAACATGATTTCTAATATTGCAATTATTTACATTTTGGTAGGCAGTTAAGAAGAAATGTTTGGAGGAAGGGGGCTGAGAGAGGGGGGTGCATAGCAAGGATAATGAGTTTGCCATTCACATGGCTCTTGCCAATTGCAGGCATATGAAGAAATGTGTGCCTATGTCCTCTTTTATGAATGTGCCCTTCTGAGCTGAGCACACTCTACTGCACTCTCTCACTGCCCAGTTGGCAGAAGAGTAATTTGAGGGGATCTAAAAACTGTCTCCCTTAAGGTGGCCAGCGCACTGGGTGCTATAAAGTGAGGAAGTGGGAGCCAGAGCACGAAATTGACCATTCTGCTTCTGTGCTCATGGGGGTGAGGGGAATACAATTTTTGGATGTTGTCTCTGGCATGCAACAATGCCTGATGTTTCAGAACAACGCCAAAAAGGGGGGGGGGTTAAAATATGTAATGGACTGAGCCAACTGTTCAGTGCTGCTGTTCGAAGAGGGGTTTTTTGGTAAGGGGAGGGAGGGGAGGGGGAAGTTTTCCTGATGCCTGTGGCCATCATGTTTAGAAGCAGACCTTGGAAACAAGGTCTCTGTGGAGCCAATTTCTTC
The DNA here is from genome assembly GCF_009819535.1 of Lacerta agilis. NCBI lineage: Eukaryota > Metazoa > Chordata > Lepidosauria > Squamata > Lacertidae > Lacerta > Lacerta agilis. The sequence goes on along the minus strand of NC_046324.1, from coordinate 20,602,096 downwards.
ACAGTTCAGGGGTCTTTGAATGTGATGTGTGGCGTACAGAAGGGGAGAGAGACCAGCTGAGGGTCTGTACTTCTCCAGAAGCTGGAAGACTAATTTGGGTCACAGGGCAAACTCCTGGAGTCCTGGCTCTTGAGATGTCAACATATGAATGCTTTTAAACTGCAGAAAAGGACAAGTGTATGACGATAACACTAGCAGAGCAGTCAAAACAGAAGCAGTCCCAAATTTTGGGTCTTAGTTGCTGTAGGACTGCAATATTCCCATGGAATCAGTGAAATAGTTAAACTATACTAAGTTAAAATACAAAGTGTGATGCACCATGAGGAATTCAAGATGCACAGTGCTTGGGCTAGCCTTGGAAATTAAGAGCCAGTCTAGACAAAAATAGGGAAGAGTGCATTATGAGCTTTGATAGGGGAAAAAAACCCTTTCTCATCCACCAGAAATGGGGCAGAAGAAAACTACAGGCCCTGTGATGCAGTCTCACCTCAAGCAAAATAAGTTTGAGAGGAAATGATGTTTATGCAGCTCTGAAACTACAAAAGCTGCAGCTGTGCAGGAGATCTGGGCTTCTTCCAAGTTGGCGGGGAAACAGCTCTGGATCACCCCTGATTGGGCTGTCTGGACCCACCCAGAGCTGTCAGGGGGAGAGGAAGGGGGTCACAGATGGGAAGAAAGAGAGGCAGACAACTCTAGTACTCTCCACAGAGAATGCAGTGGTGGAGCAACCCCCAGCAGGATTGAATCCTGCAGGGTGCTGTGTACCAGTACTTCTTCACAAGTGCTTTCCGCTGCCCTAAATCCTAATTAAACATTAGCCCCACCCTAATTGATTAAGGGCCAGATCCAAGTCAGGTGTATCCTAGGTCAGGACAGTGTTTATTCTGAGTCCCGAATTGGGTAGAGGGGACCGCACCTACCAAAAGCTACAGTGTAATATGAGTAAAAATAAAAAAAAGTATACATCATCCTCCAAGGCCAAAATTTACCCGAACAAATGATAAAGCAGTAGAACAGTGAAAGCATAAACGGAACCAGACAAATTTTAAACAGGTCTGTGGATTTTTTCCAAAAGAAACTTATCCCTTATGGCCAGGAAAAGCAAAACTGATGGTGACACATTTGTCACCTTACGTGGGTTTCACACATCCCTAAACTCAACAAGCAGAGATGACAACACTTTTACACTAGCCACCTTTGATTCAAAACATGGCAGGCACTTTATGGTGACAGATGTTACAAAAGTGTAAGGGTGCGACTTTGTGTTTTCTCATTGTTATCAGGATACCCTGCCAGGCTGGAAAAAGGAACACCGTGTACAGTGATCAAATAGTTCCAACAGGCAACTCTAAGGAAGTGTTTTCCTGATTTACACATCTAAGCAATGGTGTGCACTGATGGGCATCACGGAAGAATCCTTCTGGCACAGGGAACAATTGCTTCTGGAACCACCTATTTGGAACGATGGCTTTTCATCCCACGTTCTATTTCGTAGACCTAGATCAAGATTTGGCAACTGCCTTCAGGAAATAGGAAGAGTAGGCAGAGCATACAAAGGTGATCCCTAGCATATTGTCTGCTGCTGGTATGCTAAAGCAGGAAGGCTATTTTTACAGCCAACATTGAGTATGCATTGCAGTTTGTACTATGTTTGGCACAACGTCATGGACAGGGCTGCCATACATCCGGATTTTCCCAGGATTTCAAAGGCAGGGGGTGGGATTTCTGAAAGGCAGCACGTTGTCCTGGATCTTAGGCCAGTCAATCTAAAATCTGCATTTATTGAAAAAAAACTCAACAATTTTCAGCAGGCCTAAGAAACTGAAATAAGTCAGAGCCAAAGCTGTGAGAGAGGGGTTCCCCACCCAACCCCCAAATGGCCGAGAAAGCTCCTTCCATACATAGGAAGCTACCCACTGGTCCTTACTTACCAACATTTCTCTGATGAAAATAAGGACGTCCCATTGCATAATGATAATTTTACTATTGATACCCCACACATCTTACTGGGTTGCCCCAGCCACTCTGGGCAACTTCCAGCATACATATAGTGGTACTTCAAGTTACAAATGCCTCAGGTTACAAACTCTGCTAACCTGGAAGAGTTACCTCGAGTTGAGAACTTTGCCCCAGCATGAGAACAGAAATCGTGTGCCGGCAGCACAGCGGCAGCAAGAGGCCCCATTAGTGAAAGCACGCCTCTAGTTAAGAACAGTTTCAGGTTAAGAACGGACCTCCGGAACAAATTAAGTTCGCAACTAGAGGTACCACTGTAAAAACATAATAAAACTTCATATATATTTTTAAAACAACCTTCCCTATACAGGATTGCCTTCAGACAGCTCGGGGGTCAGATAACTCCATACTCTCCAACATTTCTCCAATGAAAATAGGGACATCCTAAGGGAAAGTGGGACATTCCGGTATCAAATCAGAAACCGGGACAGCTTCTCTAAATCAGGGACGTCCCTGGAAAATAGCAACACTTGGAAGGTCTACTGGTCCATTTAGCTCAGTATTGTCTACACCAGCTAGCAGCAGCTCTCCACGGTCTCAGGCAAGGGTAATTACCTGGAGATGCCAGGGATGGGACCTTCTGCATGCAAAGAAGATGCTCTACTGCTGAGCTATGGTGCCTTCCCAAATCCTCTCGTATCTGGAAGCTGTTCCAGCACTGGGAGGTGTCATTTAAGAAAGGCAAGGAAGGGAGCATCCCTCTGGCTTCTGCCGCACCCAGCAAGTCATGTCTGTCGTTGGGGTGTGGTCTACAGCTGGATGCGCCCTTCCAGACCTCACTTTCTGACCCTCAAAACTCTTCCTGGGCCATACCTCTCCCCATGCATGGTCTGCCCCTTCCTCAAGTATGTTTTGCCTTCCTGGAACTTGTCTTTCAACTGTGATCATGCCATTTGCATGCCTTGCCAATGGATGGAGAGATGAGGACTAGAAACCTCTGGCTTTGGACAGGCTGGAATGTAGCCTACAGCACAAAATAGGATTTCCTGACCTCCACAGCTGACCTGAAAGTTCCAGGTTTCCCAGACTAGATAAAATGTTTCCTCCCACGGCTCCCTTCAATGCGACCTGGGAACACTCCCTTTAGCTAAGGTTTCTACCTTAATTTCCACCCAGTGACATATCTGCTCATTTGTTAGAGTTTGTGTTATTTGGATGACATGCTCTCAGTGACTGTGGTTAATGCTTCATGTGTCATGCTCAATGGCATCACCCTTGTGACATCCCCAGGGGTTGCCTTCCATGATGTCACTGGGGGCCACCGATAGCTCTTAGGTTTGGGCCCTGAAATCTCAAGGTCTGGGATCCTTATTAACAAAGGGGAAGAGTTGTATCCATTGCTCCTCCCACTTCTGCCTCTGGCCACACCCACCACTGGCATATGGCCTCTGAAAGGTTGCCCCTGAGGGAATGCAGTCCTTGAGTTAATAGGGGTTCCTTTTATATGTATCAGTCAATAAACATTAAACACATAAAAAGCAGCAAGTTTGTTGTTGTTTTTTAATGCAGAGTTGAAGGGAAGGGATTCCCCTATCACTTCTCTTCTCTTTCTCATGCCTATTTAAGAGAAGTGACTCCAACCTCACCTCTCTTCCCTTGCAATCAAAGATGAGTTTAGAGACTCCTAAAAGAGGAAGCGAGTGCAAGGTGTTATTTTTGCCCTGCAGGTGCTGCGCAGCAATCTGTTCTTGTACATCTGCTCACTGCTCTCACTATACATGACAGCAAAGGTCGGAAGATTAAGAATCGCTTTATCCTTTTCTTGGTAGATAATTGGGATAGGGCGGGGAAGGCTGATGCCAAGCAAAAGGGGATCTGGGCATTAGGAACCAATGCAGCACATATGGTGCACCAACTGAGGAAAGTAGGGGGGTGGAAAGAGACACGGCTACACAGCAAAATGAATTTGGTAGATTCCACGCCAGCCAGACAATTCTGAAGCAAGGTGGACTGAAGGTTCAAGAAGATGGGAAGCTGCTGTATACTGAGTTAGATTATTGGATACATCCAGCTCACTAATGCCCACACAGACTGGCAGAGTTGTCGGGAAAATCCGATGGAAATGGAAGTTCCTGATGTTCACTTATTTGTTCTGTATTTGGGATGCAACTCAAACCAGCGAGTATGGTTGGCATTCATTGTTGCCGCTACTTTCAGTGTTTGCATTGCGTTTCCTCTGCGTTGAAATGAATGGGGTGGAATAGCCTAACAACAACGTAAGCTGGGTAAGTGATGTAATTTCCCTGCAGTACATAGCAAGACAAAGAATGTAAGCTTTGGCATAAGATGAACTGCAACAGAATGGAAACAACGCTGCATATGGCAAATACAGGGAAGAGTGGAAAATGATGCCTTCTTACATCCCTGCTGAGGTTTCCCAGGATTTCAGACGAGTTCTCTCCCAGACCTATTAGGAGATGCCATAGATTGCATTTGAGTCCCTCTGTACACAAGCAGATGTTTCACCACTGAGATATGACCCTTTACTGCTAGATTTGGTGAAACGTCTCCACTGTGAAAGACTCCTCATGAAGAAAGATTGAAGCATTTGGGACTTTTTGGTTTTGAGAAAAGGCAAATAAGAGGTGACATGACACAAATGTATAAAATTATGCATAGCCTGAATAAAGTGGGTAGAAAAAATTCTCTCTCTCAAAACATTGGAAATGTGGACAACCAACAAATCTGAATGTTGAAAGATTCGGGGCAGATGAAATGAGGTTCTTTTTCACACAGTGCCTAGTTAAACAATGGAACTCACTCACACAGGAGGCAGTCGTGGCCACAGAACAGGGAAAGAGGCCAAGGAGCGCAACCCCACTCTCGCTGCCCCTGCTCACTGCCAGATGGGGAATGTCCTGGTAGAGTACAAGAGCTGCCAAATAGGTAGAAGCAAAGTTGTCTTTGCATTTTTGCATTTAGCAGGGCATCTGAGGTCTTGAATGTTTTCCACAGCAGGATGAAGAGACCAAGGCCATCTGGAGTCTTCAGCCAAACGGTGTGCCTCAAGAGCTTCTGTGTGATGCTTCATGTCACTGAAGGCTACATAATACTTTCAGTTGGCGTTGCATTGTGTCTCGGGAGAGAGGCAAATTTGACCAATCATGACACAGCCCGATGCTTTCGCCCAGACAAAGAAATTGTGTTTCAGTGTGCTGGACATAACAACAAGGGGGGGGTGCAGGGGTGATGAAGTGGATGGAATTGAAGGCAAGGGCAAAGACCAGTGGTGAGAGTCAAGAGTTTTTGCTTCTGGATTTAACTTGAGTAAAGATTGGGGGAAGGCAGGCCCAGATCTTTCACCTTTAAGTATGAGCTTGCCGTTGCAGGTTACCTGACAGCGAACCAAAAGCTGGTTTGACCACCACAGTTGCTACATTCCTCATGCTTCAGGCAGCTGCATTTATTTCAAAACACAAACACACACACACACACCATGTTTTCAAGTATAAATGTTCATCTTGTACATTATTTTTAAAAAGCAGCAAAGAGTTTTGCAGGGGTGAGGAACCTCAAGGGCAGAGGTCAAATGTGAACCTCCAGGTCCCTCTGTCGGGCCCTCAGGATTATCCCGAGGCCACGCCCACACTCTCCTCCAGCCCCATCTTTGGCTCTGCTCTTCCTGCTCCTCCAGTTCCTTTGCCTGACTGGAATGTGTCCTTGAACATAACGCCGCTTGCCATCTCGCCTGTGGTGGCTCTGCCTTCTGGCTTTGGCCACCCAGCTCGTGCACATGCTGGCAGTCCTTGGAGAGCTTGGCCAGTATCTAGGGATATACGGTGCAAAGGAGCACTAAGTCTGATCTCCCTTTGGGAGCCAGATTTCTCAATCTGGAGGTGTGTGGGTGGAGGGAGGAGAAGAAGGGCAACACACAGCAACACACCCATCCTGCTGGTGGCATTCTGGTCTATGCTGGGGGTGAAGAGAGAGAGAGAGAGAGAGAGAGAGAGAGAGAGAGAGAGAGAGAGAGAGAGAGAGAGAGAGAGTCTCAAGTAATACGTACGTACGTACTTACACACACACACACCGCATTACAAAAAGTAGGTTTTGTGCCAGCCTCATCAGTGTGGCAGGGTAATAAGGTCAATGTGAAAACAACTGGAAGGCACATTCCCCAGTAAACATGTGCTGAGTGAAAACAGCCCGACCTTATGTTGTAGAATCCAAACCCATTGAGTCAATTGCCAGAAAACATGACATGACCTTTCAGATTCAGTGAGCATCAGCTCCGGGAGCAGGGCTGCCGTGCTCTTTTCCATTTCACTGCTGCCCCCGAGGGCCTCAAGTCACCGGAAATAATAGCTGAGGCCTCTAAATCTGCACTCCTTTAATGAAAAAAATATATATATACACATGGCATCCAGTTTGACCCTGGTGGCAGATACTTTTTCCTGTATGCTTAGCTCAATTTCTTTAAACTTAACAGCCTTCTTGCCTGCTTTTATTTATTTATTTCACACACACACACACACACACACACACACACACTTGCTGTTTCTTCTACAGTTCCTTCTATTTCTGATGCTCAGGTGGTGAGTGCCGTTCCTTATTTATTTATTCATTCATTCATTCATTCATTCCTTGGGTTATAGAATCACAGAATTGTAGTGTTAGAAGGGACCACCAGGGCCATCTAGTCCAACCCTCTGCAATGCAAGACTTTTGCCCAACGTGGGGCCCCCAGTTTAAGAGCCTTCATCGGATTTAAGAGTTTGAGAATCTTCATCATATTTATCCAAGGCGTATTGCAGCCACATGTGACGCTGAAACAAACAGGCCCAGTGTGGTATAAAGTATTGCAGAAGCAATTAATTATCCAGCAGGTGATACAGCGACGGTCGCAGAGCCTGATGCCTAACCCCCTCCCAAAGCATGAGCAAAAAAGTGCATCTTTAACCGGTGCTGAAAATTTAATAAGGTCTGCAGCAGACTCACCTCAGAAGGGAGGGCAGGGAAATGCTAAAGCAGGGCACAACCGTGGCACACGCGCACACGCACACACGCACACACACACACACACACACACACACACACACACACACACGAGGCAGGTATCAGCAATCCCAACATTTGTGGAAGCAGAAAAAATATTCGTGGGGGAACCTAAGGAGAGAACCCCTCCAGAATAAAAACCCTCAGTGAGGACTGAATGTATTTGGTGACCACAAAAGATTTAACGGACAGTTAAATCTTAATTCAGCAATGGGGACCATACTGCATCCTCCACTGGACCTTAGGTGGACATATTAAAAGGTGCAAGACAGGGCATGTGGAAGACACAGCCCTGTCCATCAGCACCTCAATGCCATGTCTCTGAACCACCACCAACAGCAACACTCAGTGTGCACAGCCGCATCCTACTCACACTGGCCCACCAATCACTTCTGGGAAACAGTAGGCATAAGAAGAAACTAAAGATTTATCTATTCCAGCATCCTGTTCTCCACAGTGGCCAACCATATGCCCATGGGATACCCACAGACAAGATACTACTACTACTACTACTACTACTAATAATAATAATAATAATAGTAATTTCTACCCTGCCCATCTGGGCGGCTTCCAACAAAAGACTAAAAATACATTAAAACGTCAGTCATTAAAAACTTCCCTAACCAAGGCTGCCTTCAGATGTCTTCTAAATGTCAGATAGTTGTTTATTTCTTTGTCATCTGGTGGGAGGGCGTTCCACAGGACAGGCGCGACTGCCGAGAAGGCCCTCTGCCTGGTTCCCTGTAACTTCGCTTCTCACAGTGAGGGAACTGCCAGAAGGCCCTTGGTGCTGGACCTCAGTGGCCGGGTTGAATTATGGGGGTGGAGACGTGATTGGAGAAGGAGCTGTAGCTCAATGTTAGAGAAGGTCCTGGTTCAATCCCCAGCATCTCTAGGTAGGTCTGGGAGGGATTCCAGGTTTGGAATCATAGATGATGCTGAGCTAGCTGCAAGATGGACCAATGGTTGTTCTCAGAAAAACACAGCTTTCTATGCTCCTATGAGAAGAGGAGGTTTGGAAGATTTTGTTCCATGTGGAAACTCCATTTGCTTTGCTTTTGAGCTTCCCCAGTGTGCTGGATACAAAACAGCTTGCCATCTGTGCATACTGTAGGGAGCTTCTGTGACCCTTGGCCAGTTAAGCACAGGTTAATTGCAGGCATGTATCACATTCCCCCACAGAGCTAAATGCACTCCAGGGAGATGCCTTGGTGGAATTTGTTCTCTTTGGTTATGGGGCAAAGTACCCAGTTTAAGAAAGAAAAGAAAAACAAAACACACAGACGCAGCCTGGCCACTCTTTCCCCCAGCACTGGGTGCTTTTAAGTCCAGCAAGGAAGTATCCAGAGAAAATATAGGGATTTAATAAACAGTCTTCAGAAGCGGAAGAGAAAGGCAACTAATTAATCAGGCATGAAAGAGAGATCAGGCAACACTCATTTCTTTCCCAAAGCTGATCAGGACATCTGATTGTATTAGAGATGGGTGGAATGTTGCAGCCTTAAAACAGCCTCTGCAAAAGGGCAGCAACATTAAAAATCAATTAATTGGTTAAATCAAGGTGGATATTCAAGGTTAAACCTGGATATTTTGCCATCAGAGACAGATGTTGGCGAGCAAGTGAGAGAGAGAGAGATCTGGTGTCAGATTTCCCCTCCTCACTCCTGCTGAAGACTGACACCCTGGCTCAACCAAAGGGGCTGTACTGGGGAGAACCAGGAAATGGCCTGGGATGTAAAGATCAATCATAGAATCATAGAGTTGGAAGAGACCACAAGGGCCATCCAGTCCAACCCCCTGCCAAGCAGGAAACACCATCAAAGCATTCCAGACAGATGGCTGTCAAGCCTTTGCTTAAAGACCTCCAAAGAAGGAGACTCCACCACACTCCTTGGTAGCAAATTCCACTGCCGAACAGCTCTTACTGTCAGGAAGTTCTTCCTAATGTTCAGGTGGAATCTTCTTTCTTGTAGTTTGAATCCATTGCTCTGTGTCTGCTTCTCTGGAGCAGCAGAAAACAACCTTTCACCCTCCTCTATATGACATCCTTATATATATTTGAACATGGCTATCATATTACCCCTTAACCTTCTCTTCTCCAGGCTAAACATACCCAGCTCCCTAAGCCGTTCCTCATAAGGCATAGTTTCCAGGCCTTTGACCATTTTGGTTGCCCTCTTCTGGACACATTCCAGCTTGTCAGTATCCTTCTTGAACTGTGGTGCCCAGAACTGGACACAGTATTCCAGGTGAGGTCTGATGAACAAGTCCCATGATATGTTCTCAAACTGGGGAGCAATTTAGATACACTCCAGTTGGGAAGATTTAGTTTTAAGAACCAAGAAATGGATGGAAAAAACACAATTATCATTACTCCGCCCTCATTCCAAACCTTAAAGAGGTCACATGACAGTAGGAAGTGGTGCCGAGGAAGAAGTGGGTGGGGTAACAAACATTAAATACATCTTTTGTACTGTAGGCTATTTTCTGCATGTGCACACACCTCTATCCTCCATCCAAGCAGGGAGGCAGCACAGAGTACAGGGACATATTCCAACCAGGCAAAAACACTCAAGGTGGGGATGTCGGCTGGTGAGGGGTGTGGCTAGTCTTGAGGACAAAACAGAGGGACATGAGGTGTTTAAGATTGCTTAAATCAATTAGTGTATGGATGGTGAAAACAAGGCATACATTGGAGATTCTCAATTTTCACCCTTGTTTCGTAATAAGTAACAAAAGAGTAAACGGAAAAGCAAAGTGTTTAATGCAATATAATTTCCTAATTCATGGGATTTTTCTAGACCCAAATATGCCCGAGTTGGAAACTCTGAATAAGAAACACAGTTTCCTCCTGATATTTCAGCCCCCCCCCCAAACAAGGGCTTGTTGGAACTACCACACTTTGCCACTGTTGGAATCACTGTACCAGTGAGCTGAAGGTTTTACCCCAAGGCTGACACCAGCTGGAGAGATGTGTGGTAGGTCAGTTAACTAGGGTATAAAAAGGAAACCTTAGTATTGTGTTCCTTTTCTTAGAAGCTCCTCTTGCATCAAATCCATGGGGGAGTTTGCCTCCTCATTAGGGCCTTGTCCAGATCATCGAAGTTCCACAAATATACAATACCGGGAAGAAGGGAAAAAACTGACCTCCCGCTGTGGAGCAATTGCATTATGCAAAAGACGTTAAAGCAAAAGTTACCTAGAATGAGCAAAGTTGGGCTGTGGGGAAGGGGGAGGGTTGCTCAGCAGGAGCAGACTAAAAATTCCATCAGGGTAGATGTGGGCCTTGCATATTTTGCTACCGCCAACTGACTTTGGTGTTCTGCAGCCAGAAGTCAGCAAAAACGGAACTTCTCCAAATGAACTCCAGCAGGCTGCCACAGGACCCTTTAATAAGGGAAAGGCTTGTTAACAATGCCATGCTGTTTAGCAGTGCTGTGCCAAAATGCATGGTATAGCTCAGGCTTCCTAAAACTCAGCCCTCCAGATGTTTCTGGCCTACAACTCCCATGATCCCAAGCTAGCAGGACCAGTGGTCAGGGATGATGGGAATTGTAGTCTCAAAACATCTGGGGGGCCGAGTTTGAGGAAGCCTGGCATAGCTGTTCCTGGAGTGTACCACTACAGTGTGTGTTGTTGTTCAGTCGTTCAGTCGTGTCCGACTCTTCGTGACCCCATGGATCAGAGCACGCCAGGCACGCCTATCCTTCACTGCCTCTCGCAGTTTGGCCAAACTACAGTGTACCACTGTAGAAAGCCGCCCAGAGTGGCTGGGGAGACCCAGCCAGATGGGCGGGGTACAAATAATAAATTATTATATTATAGAATCCATGAGGGGGAATCACATATTTGAATGCGCTCTCTCTCTCTCTCTCTCTCTCTCTCTCTACACACACACACACACACACACACACACACACACACCAAGCATGTAGAAATTGAGCATATCAGGGAAAAGTTGGCATCTAGCCTTACTCCAAGTCTTCTATATACAGAGGGCGCTATTCATCTGTGAAATTGATCTGTCTGGATAAGTACACAGTCCAGGTAAGGCTGTGTGCTGCAGTTTTTTCTGATCACATAGTCCATCTCTGAATCCATCCATAGGAGGTGGCAGGGGAACAAGATGACAAGGGGAAGCCCAAGTGACTCATGTGCATTTACCTTGTCAGATCATTGTGCTTTAAATTCTACTTTTCAGCCCCAAATTGGTTTCCAAACCTCCAAGTACTTCATGTTCTTCCCTTAATTGCCCAAGCAGCTCTTTCCCAGCACAAGAACTGTAGGTCTCGTTCACCCTGACAGTGTGCAAGGGCTCACACTTTTGTGAGGTGGGTGTGTTCTCTCTCCCCGCACTTTAAGACACAAGCAACACCTTCCCTTCCACATCAGGCAGCTTTGCTTCATGTTCTGGATCCAATTTTATGGCAGTGCCTCTCTGTTTCAGGCATTGGACATTGCCAATGCTGAGACATTTGGAGATGCTGAGAAAATTGAACCTGGGACCTTCTGCATGAAGAGTAGGTGTTCTGCCACAGACGATTAATTGCAAGTCTTCTGCAAAAAGAGGCCTTCTTCCTCTGACATTGTGACACAGTTCTTACTAATATTTCATCAACATGCACTTTCCAATATTACGTAAAAATAAGATGGGTTGTTAGTAAACTCTGAAAACTGATTTTTCCAAACTGGATGAACTGGCAAGAAAATGGCAAATGTTGCTCAATGTGTAAGAAACTGTAAAGTGGTAGATATTGGGGCAAACATCCCTAACTTTTTGTATACATGGGTAGGGTCTGATGCTTACTCACCAGGAAGAGAACTTGCAGTCACTGCAGGCAGCTCAAGGTGTGAAACAGACAAATTCCATGCTATGGGTCATCAGGACTGTGGAGAACTGGCCCTATTTAAATGCCTGAGTGAAGCCTGTAGGCTCAGTCCAGTCTGCCCCAGGGGCAAAACTAGCCAAGCAGCCTGCCACAACTGGCCAGTTTGGGGCAGGCTGCAATCCACTTCCCCGGCCAGTACGAGGACCCAATTATTGTTGTGGTCGTCAGGAAACAACCCTCACCCCCCTCAAGACACAGTCCCTTGCCGGACCATGGCAGAGTGGGAGGGGGGGGCGCCGTTTCATAATGTCACTTGACCAATTAAGGTAAGAAGACTATCAGGACTTTATACGGTATTCCATATGTGGCTAAACTATGGATTTCTAGAACAACATTATGAAACACTAAAGCAAGCCAGGACTTGAGTGTCGCTGTGGTCTAAACCACTGAGCTTCTTGGGTTTCCCAATCAGAAGGTTGGTGGTTAGAATCCCTGCAACAGGGTGAGCACCTGTTGCTTTGTCCCAACTCCTGCCAACCTAGCAGTTCAAAAGCATGCCAGTGCAAGTAGATAAATAGGTACCGCTGCAGCGGGAAGGTAAGCAGCATTTCCATGTGCTCTGGCTTCTGTCATGGTGTCCTGTTGTGCCAGAAGTGGTTTAGTCATGACCTGGAATGCTGTCTGCGGACAAACGCCGGCTCCCTTTGCCTGAAAGCGAGATTAGTGCCGCAAACCCATAGTTGCCTTTGACTGGACTTAACCGCCCAGGGGTACTTTACCTTTTACCAAGCCAGACCTTTTGGTTCCTCTAGCTCAGTATTGCCAACAATGACTAGCAGCAGCTCTCCAGGATGTGAGACATGGGACATTCCCAGACCTACCTGGAGATGTCAGGGATTGAACCTGGGACCTTCTGCATGCAGAGCAGGTGCTTTTGCTGTTCCTCATAAAATATTTAGGAACTTGGGAAGATGTCTTACATTGAGTCAGACCACCTAGCATGATTCACACCTGCTCTCTGGGGCTTCAGGTCTTTCTTAGTCCTGCATGGAGATACTGAACCTGGGACCTTCTGTACACAAAGAATCTAGCTGAGTATTGTCTACACCATCAGGTAGAGCCACCCCAGGGTTTCAGGCAAGGAACATTTCCAACCCTACCTGGAGATGCTGGCGATTGAACCTGGGATCTTCTGCATGCAGAGTAGATGCTCTACCACTGAGTCAAAGGCCTTCTGCAAGGATCTCAAGACTTGATTTTTATCCTTCTGGACCCTCTGAACATCACCACATATTCAACCCCTTCACCAACTCCACCCTATGGTTGGCCTTTGGCACTCTGCCACCATGTGGCTGTTCCTGTCTCTCTCTTTCCAAGATCTCGTTCTCATATAGTTCAAGTGAGGCAAGATAAGCTTTTTTGGTCATAGTACATCATAAAGTTCTGGGCTGCACCGTATCTGCTTTTCTGCCTTGTTCTGCCTGAATTTTAAGGGGAAGCAGCAGATGAACTTGATATCTGCTTCTTCTCTCAAATTTTTTTTAAAGCAAAACCCTCCTCTCTGAGGCTAAGAGTTCGAGTGAGGATAGCATGCCTTCATCTTAGTAAATAATACAGTAGGTGTACTCGCTCCGACATGAACTTTGCTTGCATTCCTTCCAGATCTCAAGAGCAGATGAGCACCACAAGTATTTTCATACTCCAATGAGAGCATGAAAGCATTGAAGGAGGCCTAAGCTTATGCATCAAAAGATAAATAGGATATATCAACGGTTCCATGTCAACAACAATGTGAATAAAATAATATTTATGTAATCTAGAAACTGGGAGAGTCAAATGCAGTACAATCATATATATGTCTATGCAGAAATAAGAGGTAAAAAGGTAAAGGACCCCTGGACAGTTAGGTCCCATCAAAGGTGACTATGGGGAGTGGCACTCATTTCGCTTCAGACCGAGGGAGCCGGCGTTTGTCCACAGACAGCTTTGTGGTCAGCATGACTAAACCACTTCTGGCGCAATGGGACACAGTCGCGAGTGCCAGAGTGCATGGAAATGCTGTTTACCTTCCCGACACAGCAGTACCTATTTATCTCCTTGCACTGGTATGCTTTCAAACTGCTAGGCTGTCAGAAATCAGCTGGTTCACTGAGTCTTACTCCCAGATAAATGTGTAGGGCAATTATGGGGAATCTCAGGCCTGGGGGCCAAATGTGGCCCTCTAGTCCATTTCTACCTCGCCCTCATAACTCTCCCCAAGGCCACACCTGTTCCTTCCCGTTTTGAAGCTGAAGTGTTTTTACTTGAACTCTGATCATGCCTTTTGCTTACCTGGGTGGAGGATAAAGGGGTGGCCACTTTTGCCTCTGATCCTGCCAACCACTGGCATGTGCCCCTCACAGGTTTGCTCTGAAGGGAATGTGGCCCCTAGGCTGAAAAAAAGTCCCCCACTGCTTGTGTTTAGGAAATAAGCAGGACTGTCCCTGAACAAGGATGCAGAGCTCTTCTGGGCTCCCTCTTCAGGCAGTTCCATCCAACTTTAGCCAGACCTTGTGCTGCCAGGCTTCCCCTACAATTCTGTTTCTAGACCAAGGATGAGCAACCTGTGACCTACAGGCCACATGCGGCCCCCTGCATCATTCTTTTAATATATAATAATATCATTCTTTTTCTCCATATAGAAATTTACATTTGATACTCAACAATTCTAATTCAACAAAACCAGTGACTTCCCGCTTACGCAACATCAATGTTCATAATCCAAATTTTGATTGCATTTTAAGGTTCTGTTGTATCTAATTTCTTCCTCTCTAACATATTTCATAATATGTTCTGCTGCTTCCTTACATTTCAAACCCTGCTGTGGTCTTCGCATAGGGGAAATATTTTTTTATATAGACAAGAAATGGTTTCCAGTCTTCTTTTTAAAAATTCTAAATTTGTATCTTTTATCAGTGCTGTCAATTTTGCCATATTTTGCATATTCCAAGTTGCGGCCCCCTGCACCATTGTAGGCACATCTGGCGCAAGTAAACACGGCCTGGTGTCTCCAGTTCCTTCCTTTACCTCAGGAATGAGGCACCTCAGGTCCAAATGTGGCCCTCTAGGACTCTCTATCTGGCCCTCAGGACTTTCCTCAAAAGCTGACCATGGAACACAACAGCTAGAACTGTGGTAAAGAGTAAATCCTAAGGAATGACAATAAGGTGCTGAGTCCTAGGTGGCCAGGAGTGGCAAAGATCATCCACAGGCAACTCTAGAAACTAACTCTGTGAGGAGAATGGGGCATCCGATCAACTCACAGCACCCTTAAACTACACTTCAGCTTTCTGGGGAAGCCATGACTGAGAGCCAGTGTGGTGTAGTGGTTAAGAGCAGTAGACCTGTAATCTGGGGAACCTGGTTCGCGTCTCCTGCTCCTCCACATGCAGCTGCTGGGAGACCTTGGGCTTGTCACACTTTTTTGAAGTCTCTCAGCCTCACTCACCTCACAGAGTGTTTGTTGTGGGGGAGGAAGGGAAAGGAGAATGTTAGCTGCTTTGAGATTCCTTCAGGTAGTGATAAAGCAGGATATCAAATCCAAACTCCTCCTCCTCCTCCTCTTCTTCTGTTCAATTTTATAAGAATTTATTAGCATTTTTCTATAACAACATATACCCACACCCACACCTACAATTAAACAAATGCAAAACAAATAAAACAAATACAAACAATGTCAAGTTATCTTACTGCATCTTTCTAAAAAAAAAAAAAAATTCTATTTCCATATCTTGACTATGACTTCCCCTGCCTTTTCACCTTCGATTTTATATCCTTAATCTACTTTATAACCATTTCTCCTGAGAAAAGAAAAGAAAATTAAATTCAATTGTATAATTACATTCAATTTATATCTTCAACATTTTGCTAAGAATACATCGTCATAATAATACCTCGTCGTAATTCTTCTTCACTTATTCTTATCGATTTCTTATCTTAATCTACATCTTAATCTTAATCCATAAACTTAATCCACTAAAATTCACTTTGCTTATACTCCACCTCACAGATCTTCACAAATCATTCACATCAAGTCTATCTCTTCTATCCTTAAGACCACTGCTAATAACATAAAAACTTGAAATATCTCCTTTCATGTTCGAATAAAAAATATAAAAAGAAATATTGTTGACAGTATTCGCCCTCCGATTTCAATTTACCATAACAGGCTACTTTAAATTTTACTTAATGCTTCACCCCACACCCCCTCTGTCCATTATTCTTCTTCTGTTGGCATCAGCACTGAACTTCCATGTAGCTTCCCTCTCCAAACGTCCACAGATCCAGGCACAGTCCAAACCTCTCCTTGCCACGAGTTCAGGGGTGTCCATCTCATCATCCCTCAGCTTCTTCGGTTCTTTGTAGCATTCCTTTTCTTCTTGTAAATACCTTAATTCTCTGTCCCTGGCCCCCGAGCTCACACCTCGGGGACTGGATATAAAAAATCTTGACGTCGCCTTGGGGCTGCCACCCCCAAAAAGCGAATTTCTTCTCCGAAGTAGCTCACTCATTTCTCTCCATCTTTCCATCCACCCTCTCAGCTCCTTGGCAAGGCTTTCTTCCAAAGTGTCAAAAGTTTTAAAAGCCTCCTCTGTGGGCAATTGGTTCCATTTCAGACCCCCACACAAGACTTTGACTTTTCTACAAAGCAGTTCCACCTTCAAGGCAGTGAGTCTCTGTTCATCTGTTAGTCCAGAGTTCAATACCAGTTCAAGGACGAAGCCCAACATACTGGCAGAGGAGGAGGAAGTGGGTATCATATTTCTACTCCTGCCTCTTTGTTCGTCGCCATTTTCCTGAGCTGGAGCACAAATACCGCAACTTTAAATGGAGATATTTTCCTCTAGTTAACTTCCCCAAAAAAGAGATTGCCAGTCTCATGTGTCAATTTTAAATACTTTGTAACCAGTTCTGTAGCAGTAGTCACTCAAATTGGTTAGTTTGAGCTCGAAGGGAGGGAGGCAGGCTGCCTTTCTCCTTCCCCCCGGATCGTTCCGAAAACACGAATTCTAATCAGATTCTTTACTCACGACCACCGGGTTCCTTTAGCTCCATTCTTCAAAGGTAGAACTTAGACGCTCACCGCGGGCTTTGTCGCCGCATTTGCATCCCGGTTGGGGCATGTCCCCGAAGCCCGGCTCCGTTTTCCCTTCACCCCCACTCCCCCTTTACAGGGGGGGCGAGGGAAGGGTTCAGAGCCTCCGCGGGCGCTGCCGGGGAGCCCAGGGTGCGGGACGCTCTTCCCGCACCCCAACCGGAGCCCCGCTTTGCGGTAGCGGGGCTCCTAACCCCCGGGATGGACAGGGCGCTTCAGACCCGAAGCAGCCCTCGACCACCCGGCGATTGCGTCGCCGCCGGAAGTCTCTTCTTCTGTTCAAATTGACATGAAACTGCTTTAAATGTAAACTGCCAATGGGTTATCACTCTGTCCTCAATCTCACTCCTTTTGTCACAAGGCTGGTGACGAGAATGCAGATTTTCATCCTAGGGCCTGCAGTTGCTGATCCCCAAAGAGCCAGGAATCTAAGTCTTGGATCCTAATTCAGAAGTAAGTTTTCCAAACCATTCACTTAACAACAAAAAGAATTTCTGTAAATCCGATTTCTATGGACCACAGTTAAAGGCGGGGGGAGGTTAAGGCTGACAGATAAGCATTAACTCAACTTCACTTCATAAACAGCTTAACGTTTGTAAATTTTGACATAATTGCTGATTTCCTCGGCAGATTTCAAACCTAACACTGCCTTTACAGCTAATCCAATTTCACGCCCAAGAACGGAACGGAGCACAACGCAACATCTTTCTTAACCTTGCAATATCATTAATTATTGCCTCACATTGGGATGTTCAGCATGGAACAAACAGGTTTTTAAATAGAAATCATTTGTCTCACAGCAGGGGAACTCCAGAGTTTTATTCCCTACAACTCTCCACATACTCCACCCCCCAAAAAAAGCTGTTGTCGAGTAATCTGTTTACATGGTCATCTTCCCTCCATGACCCCTCGAGTCAATGCAAAGATCTTATCAATGTCTTCTGTCTCCTCACTGGTCCTCCTGCCTACCACTGGTCCTCCTGCCGGGGGTGGGGGTGGGTTGCAACTGTTCCCTCCCTTAATTGCCAAGGAAAAGTCCTCCCATACTTCCAGGCCATTCATTTCATCCCCAAGCTTTGGGCCTTTGGTCAGGTTTCCTAGTGCTTTTCTGCAAAAGGAAATCCCACAACTCATTAAAAAAAAATAGATTAATTGACCAGTTCGGTAACAAGGTGCCCCAGGACCCAATAAACTTTACAAAGGGTACATTCCAATTACAACTGGGCTCAGCGGGAACCTAATAAGTAAGGCAGCATAATCTTTTCCCAGCATTAGGAAAAATTTTGCAATTTAAAAGAAATATTCCAGAGAGGGAGAACAAACGGATCCCAGTACCCGTTATTTAACTCTTTCTCAACACATTTCACTTTTACATCTACAGGTGAAACTCGAAAAATTAGAATAGCGTGGAAAAGTCCATTTATGTAAGCAATTGTTTTCATTAGCTACTGGAGTTTAATATATGAGATAGACTCATGACATGCAACGCGAGATATGTCAAGCCTTTGTTTGTTATAACTGTGATGATTATGGCGTACAACTGATGAAAAACCCCCAAGTTGAAATTGTTAATTTGGGGTTCTCATCAGCTGTACGCCACAATCATCACAATTATAACAAATAAAGGCTTGACATATCTCGCTTTGCATGTCATGAGTCTATCTCATATATTAGTTTCACCTTTTAAGTTGAATTACTGAAAGAAATGAACCTTTCCACGATATTCTAATTTTTCGAGTTTCACCTGTAACTTGGCACTTCCAGAAAAGTGTTGTGATTACAGCAGGGCCAGGGAACCAGTGGACCTTCAGACATTGTTGGACTCCCAACTCCCATCAGCCTCAGCCAGTATGACCAACGCGGGGATGGTGGTTGTTCAACAGTCTAACAATATAAAAAGAGGCTGTTGAACCAGGCCAATGGCCCATCTAGTCCAGCATGCCTGCTCTCACAGTGACCAATCAGATCCCTGTGGGAAGCCCACAAACAGGACCCAGCACCAGCGGCAGAGATTCATGCTCCAGCACCGGGGGGTGAAGAGCAGGCGGGGCGGGGCTGGCGTGTGTCCCGGAGGTGGGGCGTGCATCCTGTGGGGGCAGCCGCGATGGCACCCTACTGCAGTGTTTTTCAACCACTGTTCCGCGGCACACTAGTGTGCCGCGAGATGTTGCCTGGTGTGCCGTGGGGAAAAAAATGTTTATTTGATTCCTATTCAAGAGAATTACTTTATATATAGTCAATATAGGCAGAGAGTTAAATTTTTTAACATTTTCTAATGGTGGTGTGCCTTGTGATTTTTTTCATGAAACAAGTGTGCCTTTGCCCAAAAAAGGTTGAAAAACACTGCCCTACTGGGATTGCGCTGATGGGGGCAGTGCGCTCCCCCCACACTCTTCTTCCTCCACCAGTGCACTCTCCCCTCCTCTGGTATTGTTGCAGTCCTCTGCTGCCGGCCACAGCAGAGCTCAGTGGAGAGAGAAGCCAGCCAACTAGCCAAGTCTCAAGGAGGTACTTGCCTGGAAGCAGAGTCTGCATACAAGGTCCAGTTCAGTCCTAAGGTCAGGAGCATCTCAGTTCACATAGACAGACAATTCAGGGGTCAAGAAAGCCGAGGGTCCAAGTTCACAAGAAGCAAGAAGCAGCAAGGTGTGGTCAGGAATGAAGAATGTTGTTTCCAGCAGGAGGAAACCCTGCTTTAAAAAGCCGGAGCCAGCTGGTTCTCATCAGGGGCAAGAAGGCTGATCAGAAGCAGGTGGAATCACTTTACCATCTGCTCCTTCAGGCTGCTGCTCAACAGGTGAAGCCAACTCCTGAAGCATTTCTGCCTTTAACTGTGAAGGTACAGCAAAGCCATCCTGGCTAGTAGCCCTTGATAGCCTTCCCCTCCATGAATTTATCCAATTCTCTTTTAAAGCCATCCATGCTGGTTTCCTCCTCAAAACAAGCATGATCCTCTCTTAGTAAATGAATCAGATTTATAGATACCTGACAGTTTCCCCATTGCTTTCTTAATCAGATGACACCCAAAGGCGCCAATGTAATTAAGGATGAGATATGGAGTAGAGGAGAGAAAAAGGGAAATGTCACAACCCCTCACTCATCATCATAATGCTTTGCTCCATAGTCACCAGTTAAGCACACTTCTTCCAGTGGCATGACATTTCCCAAAAACAAAACCTTCTCAATAACTCTCTGCAGTTCTATATAGAGTGCTGCCATGATAGCTCAACAAAAGGCCATATTTATCCCCAGGGATGCTGAGCTCTATTAATATGACATTTTGTCACAAATTAATCTCAGGCAGGGGGAACATCTTTGACTCGGGAGAAGAAGCAGGTCCCGAAAGGCAGCTCAGGTGCACATGGCTGCTCACTCCACCCACCCACCCCTTGTGATAGGTGGCCACTGTTTTCATGCACCAATGGGAATTCACCACTTGAAAGCTCCTTCCCTACTGGTCTTGTCACTCAAATTCTCCAGGGGCTCACTCAAATTTGGGTAAAGAGGGGAAGGAATGTGTAAAAGGGTGACTGTGTCTTTTTACAAGTGAAAGTCCTCTCTCTGAAGGGTTATTGTTATTATAATTAGTATAGTTAGTTAGTTAGTTAGTACCCTGCATTTTTCTCTGCTGGGAACTGTAGTTTGTTAAGGCTGCTGAGAGTTGTTAGGACACCTCCGCAAGCCTCACAAAGCTACAATTCCCAGAGTGGTTTAACCATCAATTCCTCTTCCTAGGGAACTCTGGGAAATGGAGGTCTGTGAGATGAGCAGGAACCTCCTAACAACTCTCAGCACCTTTAACAAACTACAGTTCCCAGAATTCTTAGTGGGAAGGCATGACTGCTAAAGTGCTATCATAGTGCTTTAAATGCGAAGCGGACGTGTAGCCCAAGATTCAATAACCATTCCAATCAATTTTTGTCCCCACGACAGGAGGCGGAGATTGTTAAAGAGATTTATGCCATTGTACTTAATTTGGTTAGATGCTTCTTTCTCACTCTGTGGTTCCAAATAACAGAATTTAAGGAGACTAAAATAGTATGGGGAAGAAATGGAGGCAGTGAGAGATTTTACTTTCTTGGGCTCTATGATCACTGCAGATGGTGACAGCAGTCATGAAATTAAAAGATGCCTGCTTCTTGGGAGGAAAGCAATGACAAACCTAGACAGCATCTTAAAAAGCAGAGACATCACCTTGCCGACAAAGGTCTGTATAGTTAAAGCTGTGGTTTTCCCAGTAGTAATGTATGGAAGTGAGAGCTGGACCATAAAGAAGACTGATCGCTGAAGAATTGATGGTTTTGAATTATGGTGCTGGGGGAGGCTTTAGAGCAGTGTTCCCCAACTTTGGGCCTCCAGCTGTTTATGGACTACAGCTCCCATCATCCCTAGCTAGCAAGGCCAGTGGTCAGGGATGATGGGAGTTGTAGGCCAAAAACAGCTGGAGGCCCAAGGTTGGGGAACACTGCTCTAGAGAGTCCCATGGACTGCAAAAAGATCAAACTTATCCATCCTTAAAGAAATCAGCCCCGAGTGCTCACTGGAAGGACAGATCCTGAAGTTGAGGCTCCAGTACTTTGGCTACCTCATGAGAAGAGAAGACTCCCTAGAAAAAACCCTGATGTTAGGAAAGAAGGAGAAGGGGACGAGAGAGGATGAGATAGTTGGACATTGTTCTCGAAGCGACTAGCATGAGTTTGGCCAAACTGCGGGAGGCAGTGAAAGATAGGCGTGCCTGGCGTGCTCTGGTCCATGGGGTCACGAAGAGTCAGACACGACTGAACGACTGAACAACAACAAAATAGTATGATGTGCTCTGAGTTATCTTGCTACTTTTGGAAAAGATGTCAAACACAAATCTTGGCTGCCGTTAAATTTCTCATGGCATCACTTCTTTTTGCTAGAGGAGTGGGTATTATGAAGTTCGGAATACTGACTCCATTCCAGGTGGGGTAATTGCTTTCTGCTTCACTAAAAATTCCCCCTGCAGTTTCAACCGGAGAACTAGCTTTCTTCACTTTCTCTCCTAACAACCAAAGTGTGTCCCTGAGGTCAAACTGTGAACAAGTTCCACCTGAGAGGGCCGCTGTGTTTCAGGGGCAAGTCAACTGACCCCCAAAATGCACAATTATTCCTTAATCTCTGCTTTGAGATCCATTAAACAAGGGTGTGCAACATGTCATAAAACCACTGAGGCCCCAACGATGTTGTAACACATAGCACACTGCAAAATTACTGGCATGCTCTTGTGCATTGAGGGTGCAATTTAAAATAAATGTCTGCTAATCTGTGAAAATGGAATAATTGCGATCTGAGAGTACATTTTGCCACCTGTTCGCCCCTGAATCTGAATGCCACTGAGCACAGCTGAACGCAAACTGAAAAATTGCTCCTTGGCATTTCAGGATGAGATGGCTGGTTTCAAGTTCCTAGTCCATGTGGAGTGTGCACCAGACTCTTACAGCTGCAAGAGCCCACTGCTATCCTCTGGTTGTCATCCAGTGCCTTTCTGAGCAACAGGAGATATGCCTAGCTATAATTTATGGTCTGTTATTTCCTAATCATCTGATTAGGTCACCACCAAAGAAGCAAGGAGGCATGATGTGTCAGTGACTTCTGGCAAGTTCTCACTGAAACTGCCACAGTCCGCTTCTCCTCGCTTTTCCTGTGACAGGGAGCACACCCACACTCACCCCATGCTCCCATTGCTGCTGGGGAAGCGAGCAGCAGCAGCTGTGGTGGCAGCTTCTGGGTTCTGAGATCTCTTGAGCCCAGTGGCATAGAGTGGAATGTGTGTGCATTTGCCCTGGGGTGCTGCATGTGCCCATGACTACGGCCCTTGGCGGGCGCAAAAGGCATGCACCCGAAGGGCACACTCATGCTGCCCTGCCAGCTCTGTGCTACTTTGCAATTCTGCAGGGCTGCGTGAGGACGCAGCAACAGGAAAGCACCCTGAACAGGAAAGGGCACATGACTGTTGCGTCCTCCTTGCACAGCCCTGCAGCATCGCAAAGCAGAGCAGGGCTGGCAGGGCAGCATGAGTTGTTTTGCCCGCCAAGGGCCTTGGGCGGGCATTAGTCATGTAGCTCAACCACTAAGTACAGGGTTGTTGTTTTCATAAAGAGCCAGTCAGAGCGGAGATGGATAATCCAGATTAGGTTGCTCATGGGGGGAGGGTTAGTGGCTTTTACCCAATGTATGCATTTATCAAGTTGGATTCTATCTACAGATATTAACTAAATCTACATCTCTAAGCGGATTGTGTTATCACCTATCACTGCTATCGTGACGGGTATTTATTTTCCAGCATGCAAGCTCTAATTGAACTGTCACCATCCTTTTTGAGTCTATTTTCCCTTTGACCTCACAGTTTTCAATCCACATCTCACACACACACACACACACACACACACACACACACACACACACACTTTGAGGAAGGGATGTAGCTCAGGGATAGAGTTTCTGCTTTGCATGCAGAAGTTACCAGGTTCAAGCCCTGGCAACTCCAGTAGTTACAGGCTGGGAATGCTCCCTGTCCGGAACCCTGGAGATCTGCTGCCAGTCAGTGTAGACAATATTGAGCTAGATGGACCAACTGGTTCTGACTCAAGAGAAAGCAGCTTCATGCATGCAATGAAGTAGACTCTAGTCCGAAAAAAGCTTATGCCATAATACATTTACAGTGACACCAAATTCCTTGTTGTTCCTAGTAGGATGTGGTCAAGAACTTAGGAACATAAGAAACTGCCTTATACTGAGCCAGAACTTGGTACATCTACCCCAGTATTGTCAACACTGACTGGCAGCACCTCTTGTAAGATTTCGGACAGGGTGTCTTCCCATTCCTACCCGGATATGGCAGGGATTGAGCCTGGGGCCTTCTCCATGCAAATCAGCTGCTCTTTCAACGTCTTTGATTGAAACAGCACAATTACCAGCCCAACATGATGGTCACAAATCCAGTTCCATTTGTTGTGCCTTGAGCCATTGATTCAAATGCCAACATTGAGTAGCAGGGGACATGCAATACGTGGTGCCCTCAAGATGCTCTATAAGTACCTCTGTTCCCAGTGCTATTTTTCTAGAAAAAGAAGTGCTGGACTCACCATGAACACCTCCCTCGTTCTCTTGGAATGGCAATGGTGCCCACCTGAGAGTTGCCAGAACTGAGTTCTGGCTGGAAAAAAACAAGTCCTG
This sequence comes from Lacerta agilis, assembly GCF_009819535.1. NCBI lineage: Eukaryota > Metazoa > Chordata > Lepidosauria > Squamata > Lacertidae > Lacerta > Lacerta agilis. The sequence goes on along the minus strand of NC_046324.1, from coordinate 20,577,925 downwards.
GCTGTTCCCCACCACCTCAAAATGTCTATGCTTAATGCTTTTAAAAATTGAATTCCCCTGTGTGACCTACAATCACCGCATCCTATCTGTGGTATCACATCCTGCAAATACCACATCCTGTCTGTGGTATTTGTTATGGCTGGGCAATGTCTGGTTTTCAGCATTGTGATATATCCAGCAGATAATATCACAATTTACTGAAATACCACAACATCTGAAATAAGGATGGAGCTATGTAGAGGTATCAGCTAGCTTCATGGTTCCCCCCCCCCCCATGATTTTTGCTTAGCTCTCTCTCTCACACACACACACAGACATATCACGGTTTGTGATATACTGCCAAGCCTAAAATTATGAAACCAATATCATGATATAGACTTCAAACCGGTTTTGGACAATATATTGATATATTGCCCAGCCCTAGTAACTTTAAAGAACATGCAAGGTGTATAAATACGTTAAACACACACACACACACACACACACACACACACACACCAGCCAATCACCCATTCCCACCACCCTTCTGAGTAATACCCCTCCTCACTCTCTCACTATATATAAGGGTTTGGTGACTTCTATTTCAGTGTATCTGAAGAAGTGTGCATGCACACGAAAGCTCATACCAAGAACATTTTCCCCATGTCTACTTTAAAACACTTTAAAGGCTTTTAGGTTATCATTTGTTTTGATTATTTCTGAGTGTTTTAAATAATTATTTTCAACTGCTTTTACTGGTAATTTCATCGTTTCTTTCTTTTTGCACACTTTTAAAAATATAACCAAGCAGTATATAAATGTTATGGGGAAAAAAGTTCTATCCCATTTCAACACCGCTTTACTATTCACATGTCTAAGCCGCGTGCATAAAAACAATCCTCAGAAAACGGGGCAATGAAACAATATAGTTGTATCATGAAACCGAGCAATACATTAACATGCCTGCTGTAACAAGAAAGTCTTAGTCCAGCTGTGCCTGAAGTTCATCAAGGAGGGTGCCTGTCTAATCTCATTTGGGAAGGAGTTTGAGCAAACTGAATGCATAAGCTTCTGGTAGTTACGAGCTATGCATCTGAGCCACAGGGGACCACAAACAGAGACTCCCCCCCCCCAAAAAAAGATCTCAGTAATCAGGCCAGGGTATGAGGGATCAGGCAGTCCTTAAGATATCCTAGACCCATGTTTTATACACACACACAGAGAGAGAGAGAGCGCAAAGTATCATCACAATGAGAAATTAATTGCCACGGATGGTTAATATGACAGGAGAGTACATAAAATCTTATTATATTTCTTCCCGATTCTATTCTGTAGTGTATACTACTGCTATACTCAAAGGCCAGGACGATCTCCCAGGGTAAATTGCTACATTAGTTTGACATTTCTGGCTCCAATTAACCTTACATTTGAGCTATTTTCTGAGCTTCCCCCTCACCCCCTCCTGCCTGAATTTGTGAGAAGGTTATGTTCTCCCACCCCTTCTGCAGTTTCGATTGCTGATATATACAAGCGCTCATTTGGGCTCTATAGGTATCCCTCCAGGTAGAAGGGTTGCATCTTGTATAAATGGAGGCTGGGTCTACAATAACGATAAATAGGCAGCTGTTGCTGGCATGGAGGGCTGTCTGTTTTGTCTCACCAACTTCTCTCAGAAACGTCAGAAGCAATTTAGTGCTGCGGAACCTATGCTTTGGGACCCATCTCAGACAAGCATAGGAGGGGGAGTCTGTTTGGTTTTCAAGGCAAGCCCACCTAATTCACTTTCCAAAACAATATGCAAACTCAAACAGCCATACTTTGAAATTTGCATTTCTGTGAGTATTGCAACGCAGATCTGCAGCCAAGTAACATGTATAAAATGCATACACTAGGGTAAAGTGCACATATTAGTGAAAATAATATTCAAAATTACACTACATTGCAGGAAACTACTTTGCAAAAATGCATTTATTTGGGGGAAATTGTCGGGGTTTGGGTGCTGGAGCTCCTCGTGCACGGCCTTGGATTGGTTATGCACGAGGTACCAGTTGCGGGGAAAGTGGCCAGCGTTCCGCGTGCTTTTGAGCACGGTCGCCGGCCAAGCCTCACAGTCTGAAGGATGTTGAGTAAGCCAATTGACGACTCCGATGAAGTGTGAGTTCCTAATTGCCTTCTTTAATGAACAGTTGCCTCGTGAAATAAAATATATACCCTGACTCTGAATAGGCGGACCAATTTACAGAAAATTAAAAATTTTACTTTACTCCCCCTTTTAACCCCAAAGGAAGACAGACACCGGTTGTATCTTTAGTGGCTTCGGCAGAACCCGCATAGGCTCGTCCCCTAAGCTAAGTTCTCCTAAGCTTAAAGTCCCTGCGCGCCCGATCTTCCGCGAGGCTAACTAAATAAACTAAAACCGAAATATCTTCCGCGGGCCTAACCCTAGGCTAACCTAAAAGAAAACCTAACTAAAACTAAAACCGAATGATCTTCCGCGATCTAACTCTAACTAAAGAAAAACCCATCCAACCCATCCAGCCCGCTCCTAGTCCCTTAAACTAAACTTGACTTCAACTAAAACCCAACTAAAAGAACATGAACGAACTCCTCTGCCTAAGCGGGGTGCCTCTGCCTTTTATTAGGGAACAAACGTGACATCATCATTAGTACTTTAACCAATAAAATCACTGTTGCTGCCCTCCAAAAAGGCGGGAAGCAAGTTTAACGCTCATTAACAACTTTGAACATGACCGGATCTACAAAATAAAGGCGGATTAATCTCATAAGTGAACCACACTATTCATTCATGCTTTCACTTTCGCTTTTACGCGCAATTATACCAAAAGTAGACCTCGAAAAACTTATAAAATAACCAAATAAATATGAATCCATGGCGGATCCGTGAAACGTATTCCGACAGGAAATGGCACTAGAATGTTGATGAATTTCCATGAGGGCTTTCAAAAAGGAAAATCTAAAACTGACATGAAAAGGTGGAGGACTGAACCTAAGATTGGAACAATTAGAAACAGAGAGAAACCGAAACTGACAGATTCTCTGTAGTTTGTCAAGGCTGCTGGGAACTGTCACTCTGTGAGAGTCTCCTAATAACTCTCAGCACCCTTAGCAAACTACAGTTCCCAAGATTCTTTGGGGGAAGCTGTGACTGTGAAAGCAGAATGTGCGTGCTTTAATTATATGGTGTAGAATTGTGTTTATTGAGTATTTAAATGGCATGTTGCTCTCTTTAACGTTTTGGAAGGTGCTCTGTGATTCTGACGTGATGAAGAACAGTCCAATATGGAAGTGGTCAGAATGTAAATTGGGATCTACAGTGGTACCTCGGGTTTTACGTACCCGATCCGTTCCAGGGTGCCATTCGCACCCCGAAAAGTATGAACCCAAGCGTCCATTTTGCGCATGCGTAAAGTGTGATATCGTGCTTCTGCGCATGCGCAATTTGCGCAAAATGCTTCTGCGCATCCGCAGACTGCACAGACATGCGCAGAAACATCCGCACAGCAAAATTCACTTCCGGGTTTGCAGGGTTCGTAACCCGAAAAAACACAACCCGAAGTGGACGTAACCCGAGGTACCACTGTACTGGTACATCTCTGGGTGAGTGTTGGTGCAGTGTGGCTGGAGTGTTGGACTAAAACCTGGGAGACCAGGGTTCAAATCTGCACTCAACCATGGGTGACTTTGAGCCAATAACTCACTCTCAGCCCAACCCACTTCACAGGGTTGTTGTGAGGATAAAATGCAGGCCTTCCAAGTGTCCCTATTTTCCAGGGAAAGTGTCAGATTTACAGAAGCCATCTCAGTTTCTGATTTGATCCCAGAGTGTCCCACTTTTCCTTAGGACATCCCTATTTTCATCGGAGAAATGTTGGAGGGTATGGAGTTATGCGAACCCCAAGCCATCTGAAGGCAGCTCTGTATAGGGAAGGGTTTTAATGTTTAATAGTGTACCATGCTTTTATATATGTTGGAAGCTGCCCAGAGTGGCTGGGGCAACCTAGTCAGATGTGTGGGGTATAATTATTAGTATTATTATTGAATAGGACGTTCCTATTTTTATCAGAGAAATGTTGGAGGGTATGAAAATGGGAACGATGTACACTTACTTGAACCCCTTGGAGGAAAGGAGGGGTATAAATGTAAAAATAGAATAAACCGCCTGTTACACCAGCTGCAGCCAGGACCCTCACCCCTTTCTGATTGCATCTGGTCATAAGCCAAATCTTCCTTGCTCTAACTATTCAGTCAGGACACCCTTTGTGACACCATCTGGGTCATTTCATTTGGGGTGTTTCAGTTTGGAGAAAAGGAGAGTGAGAACTGAAATGATAGAAATTCGTAAGACTATGCTTGTCATATTGAAAGTGGATAGATAAAAGTTCTCCCTCTCTCATATCACTATAACTCATGTTGTTGTTGTTTAGTTGTTTAGTCATGTCCGGCTCTTCGTGACCCCATGGACCAGAGCACGCCAGGCACTCCTGTCTTCCACTGCCTCCCACAGTTTGGTCAGCCTCATGTTGGTAGCTTCAAGAACACTGTCCAACCATCTCATCCTCTGTCGTCCCCTTCTCTTTGTGCCCTCCATCTTTCCCAACATTAGGGTCTTTTCCAGGGAGTCTTCTCTTCTCATGAGGTGGCCAAAGTATTGGAGCCTCAGCTTCAGGATCTGTCCTTCCAGTGAGCTCTCAGGGCTGATTTCCTTAAGAATGGATAGGTTTGATCTTCTTGCAGTCCATGGGACTCCCAAGAGTCTCCTCCAGCACCTAATTCAAACGCATCTAGAACTCATAGGCATTCAATAATGCTGAATGTTGGAAGTTTCAAGGCAAGTTAAAGAAAGCACGTCCTCACACAGCACATAGTTAAACTATGGAACTCATTCCCACAGGAGACAGTGATGACCTCCAATCCAGATGGCTTTAAAAGAGGATTGGACAAATTCATGAAGGGTAATGCTATCAATGGTTATGGCCTGCCTACACAGTGAGAGGCAATAACGCTTCTGAATACCAGTTGCTAAGAAATGCAGGAGGGGAGGGTGCTCTTGTGCTTGAATCCTGCTTGTGGGTTTCTCACGTGTATTTGGTTGGTCCCTGTGAGAACAGGGATCTGGACTAGACGGGCCATTGGCCTGATCCAGCAGGCTCTTCTTACATTCTTAAAAATATCTTAAATCCCCTTTGCACACTAACTCACCAATTAGCACACAATATCACACCCACTGAGACATGGATGAGTTTGAAAAGATTAAGGTCCCAGAGTAAATCCATCCTCGCTGTTTTTCTTCACCAATCCAAAGCACCCACAAGGAGGCGCTTGCAATCTTTTATGTAATCTTGCAGCACCATATAGTTTCCATGAGTTTCTTTTTCCTCTAGAACAGAGGTTACCACCTGGTGGTTTATTTATTGCGCTTTCTAAAAATTACCTTTAAACTAAAAATGCTAATCTGGCTGTATTTTGAAAAGAAAGAAAGATGCAAAGGTTTGTGGGAACAATCTCGGGGGAAGAGAATTCTATATTCATTAATACGAAATAATGTCTTCTATTTTGCTGCAGTGAAAGATCAAGGATGGCCTTTTACATCATTAAATCTCTGAAATTTTAATCACATTTCCCCTTTGCAAGACTGTTGGAAGCTAAAGCAACAACAACGAGAAGGAGGAGAAAACACACATCCACAAGCATTATTTGCCTGCAAAAATGTGGTGCTTGGTATCTACAAGCTATCAAAAATTTGAGGTGTAAAACTGATTGCCGTGATGTTCTTCAGAGATGTTTTGCAGAACTGATATTTATTCCTTGCCTCTCCTTTTCTGCTTAGGTTCATTCAAAGGGCAAAATATCTAAGCATTCAAGCTCTTGACCCCACTAGCAAATATTTAATGTACGAATTAAACTGGACAGGACTTTGCCAGAAGCTCTCTTCATGTTTTATTTCTGAAGCTATTTTTACCAACGTTTAATCGCTTAAATGTAAGGGGATAAAGACATCTCTGACAAACTATGTTTATGGAGCTAAATGCCAGGAAGGGGAAAGCCCTTATTTATGTATGTATGTGCTTAAGAATGGGTTCAGGTCACTTTTAAGTCTCTGGCTTTATGTTGAAGAGAGACTATTTTAAAGCGGAAAGAGGACAGGTCGAGAGGTTGGCGAGGGGCCTAAATGTTAGCACCAAGTAGCAACATACAGTAATAGACACAGAAGGCAAATTGACCCAAGGGAAGGTAAATGAATGCACAAATGTGAAACAGGTAGTTCTTGTACAGGGATAGAAAACCTCAGATCTATAGGGCAAATGCAGCTCTCCAAGCATCTCTATTTGGAATTTTCCCAAGGCCACACCCCTCACTAGTCTTGCTTTGCAGCCTCCTTGGGTGTTTTTGCATTGTGTCATGAGAAAGCCGGCAGTAAATCACACCGTGCAAGGTGGAGTTAACTCTTTATTAGCAAGAACACAATCTGCACAGATTTGGTGGAGTGTCAGGCCTAATGAGCACTGCAGCTCATCCCTTTTAGGTCTTGCCCCAAGAATCAGCTGCTGAGATGGAAAGTACCTACCTCCCCACAGCCATTTAAGTCCCCTCCTCTCCAGGGTTTTTCTCCAAGCAAGCAGAGACTGCGCCTGCATTAAGCCAATCTCACTTCAGCCCTTTTCATGCCTCTTCTGGTTCTGGGAGACAAGCGGGGAGGGGAGCTAGTGGCAGCAGGAGGGGGAGACACCCATGACTCTTCACCAGCCTGCCTCTTGGCCTCTCTCTTCCCACTCTCCTGTTTCTGATTCTGGACTGCTCTCTGCCACAGACTCTCCCTGCTCACTAAACCCTGTTAATTTTCAGCTTCCGACACCTTCTCCCAGTCTCCCCCCTCTTCTCCCTCTGACCTCTCACTGTTGACCCACCACCACTCCAAGGGCTCTGAACCTTCTTCCCTTTGTAGTTCCCCAGCTGGTTCCTCCCACCATTCCTCTGCGTCCAACCAGTCCATGACACGTGGCTGGAATGTGTCCCTGAACTCTGATAATGCTTCTTGCTTGTCTGGGCAGAGGATAGAGAAGGGTGTGCAAGTGTGTAGAAATGAACTTACTGAGCAAGGTACAAAACTGACATCCAGTGCTCCACCACTTTTGCTTCTAGTCTCAACAGCAACTGCCATGTGGCCCCTGGAAGGCTGCCCAAAGGGGAATGTGGCCCTTGGACTTTAAAAGGTTACCCATCCCTGTACTCATAGGAACATTAGAACAGGATGATACACATTGGTGTGGGTTCTGAGTCATTTCCGTTTGGCTAGATACAGAAAACTACCACTGCACAAAAAGCCTCTCCTGTATTCCTTCCCACACCCAACCAATTCTCCATCAATTAACAAGAAAATAACTTGCATTCAAAAGAGAAAAAATTGAGAGAAAATTTCAATGAAATTTTCATGGGCGGGGAGAATAATTTTTCATATACTTAATTTTGAGGTGCCCAAGGGTTATTTGTTACTGTCCATTCTTACATGCTAGAAACCATCTCACTCTGGAGCCTTTCTGGCTGCCCAAGGAAAGATTTCATGAGATGTCCCCCTCCCGCTAGGCTTTTTCATTTCAGGAAGTGTGGACAGTCAGGGAGGCTATATCAAGTGCTGGTGAAATGTTTTACTGGAAAGGAACTTACACTGCCATAAAAAGTTACAAAGTTACCAACTTAGACTAGTTTTGAACGCAGTTGAGAGAGCGGGGGAAGTCCCCCCAAGGAAGATTCGAAAGTAGTAGTAAATAATGATCTAGTGTGTGTTCCTGTTTTTGCTAGGTATGTATTTTTTCATTTATTATTTTTATTGTTGTTTTAATTTGTTTGATGTGTGTGTGTTTTTTGTTTATTGTAATTGCTGTTATGGTTCTTTGTTTGTATTTGTTGTTTACTGTAGAAAATAAAAAAAATTATTTTTTAAAAAAGTGAATTGTCACTGACTACACTGTTGGCATTGCAAGGATGTCGGTAAACGTGACATGAAGGCTGGCGTTATTAACCCCGCCCCTATGGGAATCCCTTGCAGATGATAGCAGGGCCTGGTCAGATCATGCATTTGTAGCAGTGACCAGAGGAGGAATGACTGCTGGGAGGAGCACAGAGAGAAGAAATGCCATGGTGTACCCAAAGCAGAAAAAACAGATCCCCTCATCTACCCCACCTAGAATAAACCCCCCAAAATGCCCACTCGAGACAGACAGGTGCCAACACACAATACTCTTTGTATTTGTCTCTGACCTCAGTGCTTACCATCCCCAATGCTTTGAGGAAGAGGTATCGCTTGGCGGTAGAGCCTCTGCTTTGCATGTAGAGGGCCTCAGGTTCAAACTCCAGCATCTCCAGGTAAAGCTGAAAATGTCCCATCTGAAAGCCCGGAAAGCTGCCACCAGTGTAGATAATACTGAGCTAGATAGAGCAATGGTCTGATTCAATGTAAAGCAGCTTCCTCTGTTCCTAAGGCAAGCAATATTATTAAATCAGTTAAAGAAGGGCCAAAGGCTGGCATTAAGAAAAAAAAAATTCAAGGGTTAGTTGGAGTTAATTGAGTTTAATTGTATGATGGCTCTACAAATTAGTCATTTTGAAGACTGGGAGTCCAAGATGGAATCATGCTTTTGAAAGGGGGGGGAGTGCATTTATCATGCTGCTCAGATTGAGCAAGAGCAGGTTGCATTTGCAGGCTAGGGGAGAAAGAGGGGAAGGAGGAGGAGAGTCAGGAAAGCATGTGCGCAGCACTGAATAAATGCACTAACTGTTTTAGTGCAGTGACCTCTCTCTGCTTGCAGGAGTGTAATGAGCAAGGAGAGCTCTATCTGGGGAACTTTGCCCAGAGTCAAGGCATCAGTACGTTCTTTAACTTGGAGTCCTATGGATGCAGTACCATTTCTCGTGGCCATGCGATGCATGGGTGGGTGGGTGGGTGGGTGGGTGGTACCCTGAAGGAAAAGAAAACCGCTGAGCTTCTTCCACATCAGCAAAGCCAGGCTTGCTAGGCTGGCTCTGAAATGGACAAAAATCAAGCTAAATATCTGTGGGGTGGGGAGGAGGGAAAGAGGGACAACTGCCTTGCAGCAATGTATTTGTCCAAGACACGGGCATTCTGTCTACCTGTTAAGGCATTCAGCACATTTTCCCCAAGGGGCAGAGAACATGGGGTTTGCTTCCATTTTAGCTTCACACGAACCTTGTGAGGCAGGTTAGGTTGAAGAGACCATGACCTGGCCCAAGGCCACGCAGCAAGCTAAAAGGCCAAGCAAGGTGTTTCAACCCAGATAGCTCAGTCCATATCATGGCCCTGGGCCACGAATTCTCAGAGACAACCATGACTCTGAAGAGGAGATGGATCCCCTCCCCAGTCAATCCCATGTGGGTCTGTGGGTAATGTAACTTATCTTGAGCCCCAGACTGCTTCCAGACTGGCTAGTCTAGAGACTCCTTGGCAGATCAAGAGAGTCCTGAGGAGGGACCCTCAGAGCTGGGAATCCTATTATTCCAGAATGAACCAATGGCTGCAGAAGGCAGCACCAACCTTCTAAACAGCCAGGGGGTAGCACTTAGTTGGCAGGGCCTCTAGTTAGCATCTACCTAGTCCTGCCATAAAACTCAACCAGTTGCTCCAGGACCTCACTGAGAAAACTTGGATGTTTGAATTGACTACTGTTCCAGTCTCCCACCCTCATGTATGTTTGCGCCCTTGAACACAAAATAGTGGAGTACATAGCTATTCCTGTACCAAAAGACTGATAAATATATACTATCTACTACAACCAAGGAGCAACCATAAAAACCAAACTTGTGGGACAACATCATGACCTTGCTGAATTAGAGGATTCCATAGAGTGTCTCCTTAACTGGCAAGAAAAGGGCAAAGCAAATGGAGAATTCTCTTGCATTGCCCACTTCCAATCTTATTGGTTGCCTCTTCAGGGCTGTACACCACATTTATATTATGTCTGCATACAGTTGGACACTATTTGGATCAATATGGAAGAGTGAACCTTTCAAAAATGGTGCTGATTTTAATCATGTCAAAACAGCACTGATTTTAACCACAGATTTCAAAATGCCAGTGGTTTTTCAATTTCTTAAAATTCACAAGCAATACAATTGTACCTTGGTTTTCGAATGCCTTGTGACTTGAATGTTTTGGCTCCTGAATGCCACAAACCTGGAAGTTAGTGTTCCGGTTTGCGAATTTTTTGGGGGAAGCCGAACGTCCAACACGGCTTCCACAGCTTCCGCTTGAGTGCAGGAAGCTCCTGCAGCCAATCGGAAGCAGCACCTTGGTTTTTGAACGTTTTCAGAAGTCAAATGGACTTTTGGAATGAATTCCGTTTGAGAACCAAGGTACGACTGTACCGGGTATGAGGCAGCTTTAGCATTATTGGACAGCTTATAAATATTTTTATAAATATAAATTTTAAAAAATAACACAGAGTGAATACGTTGCTGGAGCAGGGAACTCTGTGCCAGCTGTTCCATCCTCGATGCCCTCTGGAGCCAGTGATGACTAGCACCTACCCTTTTCTTATACTTTGCCTCCCCTCAGGGTTGCCCTTTACACAGCATGATGCTGAAGAAGCAAAAGGTATCATGACATCAGGGCCAAACTGTAGGCGATTAGATCTCCTGACTATATATATATATCCACCGCAAAATGTTAAAGCAGCCTTGGAAGGCTACTTGTCTTTCTACCAGCAGGACTAAAACAGCTGAAGGGCTGATTTTGATCAGAAAAACAGCATTGGGGTGGGGGTGGGGGAAGAATTAAACCCTCCTCTCTCACAACGCTGCTGTCCTGATCCAGTTTATGGCTGCATTAAAGGAAAACAAACAAACAAAATTGGAGATCAGATCATAGATCTCACATGGGCCGTATACACACAGGGGGAATATTGCATTGGTTTCCTTGGTCAGAATGCCAGTGCTTCTGTCCCATTTTTTAATGTTCCTTTCACACTGCAGTCCCTATTTGTCTTATGGAACTGTGGCTTTTTGTCAGATGTGTCCTGGCATGTCATGCTAAATATCATTCACACCAATGGGCGTCAAACATCACTGCTCCAACCCTTTCCACACATGTGTGGTTCTGTCCCGCCAGGATCTCCCCCATGAAAACAACAGGGGAAAACCGTGTGCCAGTATATGGCCCCTATTTCACTGTACTCCTGATATTTTCTGGGTTAAGGGGGCTGCAAATAGGGGTTTTTTCTGAGATCAAATAAATGAGAGTTAAACAAGTGCTATCTGCCCCTTAGTTTTCCAGAATAAACTGCCAAGTGAATCCAGCAACTGAGTGAGACCATTGGACCATATAGCATAAATATTGTCTGCACCAGCGATGGGGAACCTGTGGCTCTCTAAATGTTGTAGGCTACTAACTCCCATCATCCCTGACCTCTGGCCATGCTAGCTTGAACTGGTGACATCCTACAACATCTGGAGGACCACAGATTCCCCATCCCTGGTCTACACTGGCTGGCAGTGGCTCTCAAGAATTCCAGACAGGAGTCCTTCCCAGCCCTACCTGGGTGATGCATGTAAAGTTTGTGTTCAGCTTTGCAGACCTACCTGGAGAGGCTGGGGGACATACCTGGGATCTTCTGCATACATAGCCCGTGTTGTAACACTGAGCTGCAGCCCCTTCTCCAATTTGCCAGTCAAGTCGCATCTAGCTTGTCCCAAAGCAGTCAGCATGAATGTAAGACTTCCACCGGCTCCAGCATGCAATGAGATTTCCACATGGACAGTGCGGCGCAAACCTCACAGGCTCAGAAGGTGCACCAAAGCTTCATGCATGAGAATAATGATGCTGTTATTAAGGTAGGCATTTATTTCCTCGGCATTAAAACTCAGCGGCCATTTATAACGTTATTTGTCCCATCCGCACACTTGGGAGAAGAAGAAGAAAACCAACTCGTTAGTTAATGGTATGATTTATTTATTATTTATTCAATGATATATGTAGAGCCTATAGCTTTAACAACTCTAATGACAACTCTTCCAAAACCAGAAACAACATGAAAAGGATGCACATGAATAATTAAAATCTCGCCTCGCTCCCTGAAAAGAGAGCTAAAAGTCATGGGCTCCTCTCTCTTTTGCTTTCGTTCCCCTACCAAGAAGAAAGGATAAACTGCCACCAGCTAAATGCTAGCCTAGTGAGAACAGGCATATAAATCACCACCATCATCACCAGAGATGCAGCAACTTTTGCATAAATTTCAGAGAGCATTGCAGCAGCAAGGCGGGGAGGGGGAATGAACCACTCGCAGTTTTACAAAAGGGAGGCAAACTCAGAAGCAACCGTGAATGGATTAGGATCCCAGGCTATTGGATTTCTCAGATCACATGCAACCAGCAGAAGCTGGCGAAACTGGGACTGGTAGGGTGGAAGGGAGGAAGACCAACAGTAGGTAGTGCCAGAGCCAATGGCAGGCAGAGAGCCAAGTAATTCTAGTTTCGTCTCCATTCTCCTCCTTACTGAGTTGCACAAGAGGCAACACTGAGAACAAGGAGGAGGAAGCAGACAGGCAGCGCTGCCACCCCCTAGCCTGGTTGCAAGAGGGTAGCTGGCTGAGGTTGGTGGGGCACTGACCCATTTGCCCCAATAGACCAACTTCCACTGCAAATTCAAATGACCAGGTGACACAAAGCCATCAAGGAACTGCAAGCACTTTGAAGGACTGGATTTAGAGAACAATTCAAAGCTATATTTGACGATTTGGAAAAGAAGTAAAAACAAGGAATACAGTCTGTAATCAGTTACAGGTGGGTAGCCGTGTTGGTCTGCCATAGTCGAAACAAAAAAGAAAATTCTTTCCAGTAGCACCTTAGAGACCAACTGAGTTTGTTCTTGGTATGAGCTTTCGTGTGCATGCACACTTCTTCAGTCTGTAATCAGTGTAACTGAAATCCAGTAATACGTATTCCATGTGTTGTTTTTGTTTTTATCTTATGTTCATGATGTTAACAGTTGAAAAGCAATAAAATACATATTTAGTGGGGGGGGGGTAGGAATGAGGAATACCTGATTTAAGTATTAGCTTGCTTGAGGGTAAAGTGGGAGTTGCACTGATCCAAATCTTCGCTGGATTCCTGGAGTATCCAAAGTGCTCAGTAAGAATATGTCTCCCATCCTTTACTTTTTAAATTTTGATTTCCTTCCTCCAGGTTTCCTTCTATTTTAACTGCTGTGTTGTATTTTAATCAAACAGCCCAGGGCTACAAATGAAAAATCTCCTTTAAAAATTAAAATAAATCTTGGGTCATGCATGCGTTCATCGTGCCTTGCTTCACAATGCTCAAGAGGAGAGAGAGAGAGAGAGAGAAGCAAATTCCAAAAGCAGACAGTGAAAGATGTTGTTCTTAAGGTGTTTTAGCAAATCCTGCCCATTTTTCTACAGGTTAGTGTTATTGATCACTGACACCGAAGGATCTGACACATAATCAATAGGCCTTGTGACCCACACCATTTGTGCCATGGTCTGTAGGAGCTCTAGAAACAAGGATGGGGGGGGGGGAACAGAGCTCCTCTTATAGCTTTCCATTTCCTCCGGGAAACTACTTCTACTCAAAAAATAGTTTTAAAGGCAGGTTTATGATGGCATTAGCCAGAGGCAGGCGACCCCTTTTCAGCCCAAGACCATGTGCCATAAGTGGGCGTGGCCAGAAGCCAAAGTGGGTGGAGCAAAGAATGTAAATTTTACCTTTGCACAGTAAGCTTGTTTCTATACACTGGCATTCCCTTCTCTGACCCCCATCTGGGGAAGTATCAGAGTTCAAATATATATACATTTCAGCCAGGCAAAAACACTCAAGGAGGGTGCAAAGCAGCTCCAGAGAGGGGTATAGCTTGGGGAGAGCACCAAGAAGAAGAAGAAGAAGAGTTTGGATTTGATATCCCGCTTTTCACTACCCGAAGGAGTCTCAAAGCGGCTAACATTCTCCTTTCCCTTCCTCCCCCACAACAAACACCCTGTGAGGTGAGTGGGGCTGAGAGACTTCAAAGAAGTGTGACTAGCCCAAGGTCACCCAGCAGCTGCATGTGGAGGAGCGGAGACGCGAACCCGGTTCCCCAGATTACAAGTCTACCACTCTTAACCACTACACCACACTGGCCAAGGGCCAGATGCAGAAGCTTGGAGGGCCAGATTCAGGTCCTAGGTCTGAGTTTCACCCATCCCTGTCCTACTTCATTAGATGCATCTGCTAAAGTGAGTTTGAATCCACAAAAGCTTATGGCAGCATAAATTCGTTAGGCCTTAAGGTCGCACACAAAACTCTTGGATTGTGTTCGCTGCAAGGCTACATTCACACCATGCATTTCAAGCACTATGATAGCATTTTAAACAGTCACGGCTTCCCCCAAAGGATTCTGGGAGCTGTAGTTTGTTAAATGTGCTGGGAGCTGTTTGGAGACCGCCTATCCCCCTTTCCAGTTTCCAGAGTGATTTAGCAATCAATCCAACTTCACAGGGACCTCTGGGAACTGTAGCTCTGTGAGTGGGGGTGGGGGGAAATGGGTCACTTAGCAACTCTCAGCCCCCTTAACAAACCACAGCTCCCGGAATTAGTGAGGGGAAAATGGATCTCCTAACAACTCTCTGTCCGCTTAACAAACTACAGCTCCAGGTTTGCATGGGCCCTGTGCAAGGTGACCCCGTCCCCCACCCCAAAATGAGTTTACCAGGGGATGGGGGAGCAGGTGGGAATGGCTGGCAGTATTGAGTGTTGTGAAGAGAAGCATTGTGGGAAACAGCTCTGGCCAGCCAACATCTCCATCACCCCAGGAGAGGCACCTCAGAGGCATTCTGGAAAAATGAAGATGGGGATTATTGTTGCAGCTGCTTTTCCCAAGCTGTTTCTCCACAGTACCTGGCCGAGCACTGCCATTCTTATTCTTATTTAGGGGCACAAGCGACTGGAGTCAGCCACAATGTGCCCTTGGCCATCGCATCAGGTAGCAAAAGATCTTGGGCGACTGAAAACTGGCAAGATCTCTGTGGCCTCACTTCCGGAAGCATTCTGCAATGCAGCTGCAGTAGTTCCCAGCACCCAAACAGCACCCTGACATCTCCAGCACCTTGAATACAGAACTCTGCATCTTCTGGGTTGGGATGCTCCCGTTTGAACACCAGGCACATTGTGGCAGTTGTGAAAAAGCAGCTTTGGGTGGAGACCACAATTTCTATTTATTACACCAAAGAAATTTTGAGCATGCAGCATGTGGGTGAAAAAAAAAACACTCTGGGAAGCGAAGGGGAAAAGTTCATGGCCTCTGTTTAAGGTGAATTTTTGAGGGGGGCCAAGTGGTGGATTGAATGTCCAAAGGAAGAGCAACACTGCCACCTTGTGTTCAAACTAAGAATGGCTTCCTCCTTGTCCAACACGTTTAGGGGCATCCGAGATCAATGTTTCAGGACAAGGAATCTTTTTGAGATAATGAATGTGTGATCTTGGCTGATCCAAGGTCACATTAAATTAATGCAGTCTTCAAAGCTTTTTGCGGTGATACAATTAACGATTTGCCGCCATACCATTCAAAGAACTAATGACCAAAAAACCTTAAGGGCTTTGACCTACTTAGTTATGGTTTTCAAAAATAACCTCAAAGCAAAACTATCCTTTTTCTTCCCTGACCCAACCCCCTTGCTTTTTTGCCACCCCAGCTCAGGATTCTTAGATAGGTTTGTCCACCTCTGGCTTCTTCTGTTTTAATCAATATTGGGATGTACATGTTTAATGTATTGCTCATTTGCTGATTAGCAGGCCCTGGTAAGACAGGGCAGGCCCAACCTGTACTTCAGTACAGAGAAAATAACATCATTAATTAGGAAGAGTCCTGCTACATTGAACTACAGACATACTTGCATTCATTTTATTTATTTTTTCAGATTCACAAAAGGTTATGGGAGTGTAAAACTTACTAATCCACTACCCCAATTCCCTCATATCCGAGGCGTTTATCCTTCCCTTCGCCTACAAGGTATTTAAAGGTCGCCAGGATCTTTGCTAACAATCAGGAAGGCTTAAAAGACTAATAAAGTCCAAGACTTGCTTCTGTCTACCATTATCTAATTCTTTCAGCGCAAGTGACCCATCCATTGATCCTAAATTACATTCCTTAATTGGGGAGAGTGGGGCCGGGGGGAAGGAGAGGAGGAGGAGAAAGTTGATGCTACACATTGGTTACAACAGCTTTTCAAAGCCCGCTACTGCAGACAATCACTCCTGTTTTTTTAAAAAGTTGAGATCAGATATTTGGTGGCTCTAGCTCGGAGGCCTGCTGTCTACCTACGATCAAGGCTACACAGACTTGGGGAAACTGAGTGGTTGAGGAACCACCCAAACCATTCAAATATAAACAGGTGTGCTGCGAGAAAAATGCACTACAAGACAAATCACACAGAGCTGCGGCAACTATGTGCCTTCATGCAACAATGCTTTGAGGGCGGGAGGGTGAATGCTGCAGATTGTAAGGATGTGCTTGGGCAAGAGTGAAGTGGAAAGAGGAAAGGGATCTGTCCATGACATCATGCTCATGGTGCATGAGATTCTTTGGATGCTACATCAGAAGCGAGAAATCCAAAACACGAGTTGATTGTGTTCTGCTGGCTCCCCAGAGATCTGGGAAGTGGGGTTCAGATATGGCACACTCATGCACTCACTTATCTTGGGAGAGACAAATTATGTGCAACAGTGCATCTTGGATGCTGCATGTATGCAGGAAGGGTGCCTCTACTGAGGTAGGAAATTTGAAACGTGAGTCCGTTGCACTGTGCCAGCTCCCAGAATCTTGGGGTGGTATTGGTGCAGAAATACAGTAAGCACCTCCAGAAGAGGTTGAAAATGCAACTGTGAATTTTCTCATGGTGCCATCTTGGATGCTCTGTGCACGCGTGAACAGTGGTGCTACTGAGGTGGCAGGCCCATTGCTACCACCCCTTCCCTCCACGGCCAGTGCCTAACTTCACCTCTCTCCAGAGGCAGGCCTGCCATTGCATGTTTGCAACTCTGTACCGGAGCAAAACCACAGCTCCACTGGTAGAGCACATGCTTCACCAGCTCAAGATCCCAGGCTCAATCCCTGGCATTTCAGGTAGGACTTGACCAAACTCTGGAGAGTGGCAGTTCACCACTGCAGACAATACCAAGCTAGATGGAGCAGTAGTCTGACTCAGTATAAGGCTGAACATCTGAATCATCTCTATGACCCAACAGGGAAAATAACAACAGTGCAATTTTATACTGGCCATGTATCAGACAGAACACATTGCTTCTTTGCTTTTGCTTTTTTGTTTTGCTGAGAGTTTGCAAACTTCACAGCCTAACCCTCTCGCCCTTCCACAATGAGCAGCCCGTAAGGCCTCTTGGCCAATCTTCAAAATGTTGCATCTGACTGTCCATGAAAATCTTGCCTTCCTGAGTAGGTGCTGCTAATGCCTTTGAAGTTTGAACCATGAAGGGCAGGCCACACTAAATACCATCTTAAAGACCCTTCTGATGTCTACAGGGAGAGGGATTCCTTCCTGACCTTTTCTCTTGGAGCCGCCTGGGCGTATTTTGTTCTGCATTTCCCGATAGCCCCTCCTCACCATTTCTTGGGCACCCAGGAGGTCGCGGTAACAGAGGTATCTTGTGCCAAAGGGCTCTGGAGCCCTCTGAGCAAAGCATTCAAATAAAGATATTTGTGCTCGTGACATAGGTCAGGCCAGGACAATACGCAGCTCTCAGTTCCACTGATTTCCCCCCGCTGCCAGTGACCTCAGCAAAGCTAGAAGAAAAGAAGCATTTCAAGCAGCCTTGCAGCAGATGGGCTAGGAAGGCAGTAAGAGAAAATAAAGAGGTTGGGTGGAAGGAGGTGACTGAACCAGACCCAGAATTTGGAGACACTTTGAGATTTCAGAGAATCCTCTCTCTCCTCATATTGTGAAAATCTGGGCAGTGGGGGGACAGTTGCTTCAGATTCAATCTTGGTTAAGCAATTCAACCGAAAAGTTTCAAAAGCAAAAGGATACAGCATGAAGAATTTCTAAACGGTAAATTAGCCAGTCTAAATAATCCTGTTAGGAGGCTTTATATTTCGGGGGATATGCAGTTCCCCCATCTCTTTGGAGAGGTAGCTTAAAGCTTGGGAGGGGATTATTGTCTCCATACATGGAGGTTTGTGGGCATGCCATGCATCTGTATTTTCCAAAGGCAGCGTGGAACTAATGCTGTTAACAGCAGGTCAGCCTGCCCAAACAGAGGGCAGGAATACCGGCCAGCTTCTGGTTTCTCGCAGGTCAGAAACCTTTAACACTGGCTGCTCCGACAAGATGGAGCCATTGATCTACCAAATGCACAGGTGTATATTTTACTGCAGGGGTAATAATTATATATATATGAGAAACTCACAGCTACACATATCAAGGAAACATTTTCCCCACAGCTATTTTGCTATGTTGCTATCTTAATATCACAATCAAGGAAAGAACATTTTTGCCATGATTTTTGTTGTTGTTCAGTCGTTCAGTCGTGTCCGACTCTTCGTGACCCCATGGACCAGAGTACGCCAGGCACGCCTATCCTTCACTGCCTCCCGCAGTTTGGCCAAACTCATGTTAGTAGCTTCGAGAACACTGTCCAACCATCTCATCCTCTGTCGTCCCCTTCTCCTTGTGCCCTCCATCTTTCCCAACATCAGGGTCTTTTCTAGGGAGTCTTCTCTTCTCATGAGGTGGCCAAAGTACTGGAGCCTCAACTTCAGGATCTGTCCTTCTAGTGAGCACTCAGGGCTGATTTCTTTGAGAATGGATAGGTTTGATCTTCTTGCAGTCCATGGGACTCTCAAGAGTCTCCTCCAGCACCATAATTCAAAAGCATCAATTCTTCGGCGATCAGCCTTCTTTATGGTCCAGCTCTCACTTCCATACATTACTACTGGGAAAACCATAGCTTTAACTATACGGACCTTTGTCGGCAAGGTGATGTCTTTGCTTTTTAAGATGTTGTCTAGGTTTGTCATTGCTTTTCTCCCAAGAAGCAGGCGTCTTCTAATTTCGTGACTGCTGTCACCATCTGCAGTGATCATGGAACCCAAGAAAGTGAAATCTCTCACTGCCTCCATTTCTTCTTGCCATGATTAGTGATGATAAAAACTCATTTCACCGGGGGGGGGGGGTAAGGTTACCAACCACAATGGCTGCGTTCTACCACCGTCAGCCGCAGCACGCCTCTGAATATGAATATCTGTGACTTGCAAGTGGGGAAGTGCGCCGTTGCACTCATGCCCTGCTTGAAGGCTTCATATAAACATCTGGTTGGCCACTGCGGATGAGATGGGGCTGTGGGATCTTATTATGTTCTCAAACCATGTTTACATATTCAGTAACCACACAGCTTGGAAAGCTGGCATTTAAGCAAAGCTAGTGTCAGCAGGCAAGAAGTTGTTTGGCTTAAATGCCCTGGCACAGCCCACTGCTGATGGACCCTCCTGTGAAATGCTGCCTTTTCTTGTGGGATAATTCTTCAGGCACCAGTCTTCTCCGCACTTAATCCAGAGGGCCTCCCGATTTCTTTTTAATGAAGCCAGAAATCCCAGCTCATGCCAGGCACCTGCCCCCATCTTTTAATTGCCTAAGGGGTCAGAAACATGGCACCCACAGACATCAGTGTGCTTGCCAGTACTTCCTATGGCATCTATGGAAATGTCTCGGACAATATCCCTCCAAATGGCCACTATGCACAAGAGACTGTTTGCTCATCCTGCTCAGTTCCTGTTTGCACGAGCTCAACCTCTCCCATGTTGGCTGCTCCTCCTTGAATGTTTCATTGGATGCAAGGACTGGATGCCCACCTTTCCAGGGTTTCTGAACAGAGGAGAGAATTCTTGCATAACATACCATTCCTGCTGAAATGATGAGAAGGGCTTCCCCGACCACTCCTAACACTCAGATGGCTCAAGAGGTGCTCCTTGAAGTAAATGGGTCCCATTTAAATAAAAGTTAGTTCTTGAATTGGGCTCAGTGGAGTACAAGAAACCAGTGCAGAGCCTGTAGAATTGGGAGTGATCCTGGTAACGTGACATTCCAGATCCAGATCACCACATTCCGCAAAAGCTGTAGATGTCTTCAAGGGCAGCCCCACATACAGCACATTACAACAATCCAAATGGGGGGTTACTAGATTATGAGTCACTGTGGCCAAGCTATTTTGGTCCAGGAACAACCATAACTGGTGAACCAGGTGGAGGTGGAAACAGGCATTCCATACTACTGAAGCAGGAGATTCTAGCAACATACCTGGATCCAAAAGTACCCCCAGCTATGAACATGCTCCTTTAGAGGGAGAATGGCCCACACCCAGGGTTAGCCTAACCCAGGCTTCCTCAACCTCGGCACTCCAGATGTTTTGAGACTACAATTCCCATCATCCCTGACCACTGGTCCTGCTAGCTAGGGATCATGGGAGTTGTGGGCCAAAAACATCTGGAGGGTCAAGGTTGAGGAACCCTGGCTTAACCAATTCCCAGACATGAGCCCCTTTCAGCCACAGTGTCTCCCTCTTCTCTAGATTCAGTCTATTGGCGCATATCCAGCAATTTCTTCTTTCTTCCCATTGTTGAAAATGATCCTCACACAAAAACATACCTGGAAGACACCTTATGCTTCCATGTTAGGAATATCCCAGTAACTTATGATCAGAAGTGTCAGGAAAGGGCCTACCCGAGGCTGGCAGTTTGTCCTTATTTAGCAAGAGCATTTTTTGAGCGGTTTTAGGAAAGTGTCGGTGTGGAGGGGGGTGGAATCTCATGTTATCCCCCACCCCGCCAAAAAATCCAAATTGACCTGTGCTGTTGGTTGCACTATATTAGATTGGTGCTCCCCACAACTCCTGCGCCCTAAAATGACAGCTCAAACATGAGCTGAAGATGCCCGCAGTTGAGGGGAGCACTATTTCCAAACCAGGAAATACAGAACTCTGTGACATCTCTATTGCTAATATACCTGTATATATGTCCCCACTTGCAGCTCCTGGCCCAGAAAGCAGGTTCCAAAGCAGTGGTAGGGGAAGCTATGGCTTGGTTGCCAAATATCTCCCCCCACCCCCCGCCGGGGCATCCCTAGCTGACCTTTGGGGCTAATACTCCTCAGTGGTCCTACATCATGTCCTCCTCAAGTGCTTTTGCATGGCTGGAATGTGTTCTTGAACTGTGATAATGCCTCTTTCTTGTCTGGATGGGTGTGTGTGTGTGTGTGTGTGTGTGTGTGTGTGGAGAGAGAGAATGCATGTGTTTATATAAATCTATATAAACAGTTTTTTTTTGCACGGCTGGAATGCAGTCAACTCTACGGCAGAAAGAGTGGCATCTATTAATACTCCACAAGCAGACTTGGTATAAATAATCAAAGGGGTATTTCCAAGCTGACTGTCTGCTGTTGAGAGACCTCGGAAATCGGTGTCAATAGCTCGCATGGCAGCCTCCTTGATTTCTGTATAACATCATTTGTGCACATTTTGTATGCCGAACGTATCTGTGATTTCACCTTAAGTTCCCAACACTTTGGCAGCTGGAGCCTTAAACTGAATCTGATTAGCAAATATCAGAGACAAGCTTTCTTTGCCTTCTTGCTTGCATCCCTGCTAAAAAGTTAATAAAATTACAACAGTGCATGCTTGAACCTTTGGCTCAGAGCTCTCCAGGGCAGTGCTGTAGCCATGATTAAGCTGTGTAGTGGCACCATCTTGTGGTGACAGCAAAACATAACATTAGCACATAACACAGTTTTATCTTTTCTTTTAGCCTGCCTCAAATAAATTATGAGTCGTATGACTCTGTATTATTGTTTCTTATTGTATTTCTGTATATATGGCTGTTTCACACACACAACTGGGATGTACAGTGGCTTCCTGCTGTGTATGCAACAATCACAGTTGTAAGCAGCAATATAGATGATAGATAGATAGATAGATAGATAGATAGATAGATAGATAGATAGATGGATAGATAGAATGCACAGTCTTACAGTGTGTTTGGCCATGAGGCACTTACATGAGGCTGGCAGCAAACCACATAAAGGCTCCAGGGCAGAAGTGGAGGCAATGGAGAAAAGACAGCAGCACCTGACATCAAACTCAAAGGACAACTGCGTATTTTGGGTGTATGGGGTATTAGGGGAGGGGTAGTACCTCTGGTGAGGGGTATGTCATGTTCCTTTTGGGGTAGTTTGGCTCCTAGAAGCTGTCAGCATGCAACAGCGGTCACATCCTGGGAAACAGCTTCAATTGGCCAGCTAAACCAGGTGAAAGTAGCCGATGGGTCTCAAATCCTTGGTGAGTTAGGGACTTCCCCTGCATGTGAAGAAGACAGGCTCCGGCGGATTGAGCAGATGAGACCAATAGTGGGTCCAACGATGAAGAAAGTGGTTTCTGCATGTGCTGTAGAGGAAACTGAGGGGGCTCGTCAACCTGGGAAGATTCTTCTCCATCTAGGAGAAGAAAAACTCTAAACCAAAACCTCCACTGCCTTGTGGCTATACTCATTCATGAGAAAGGCTTCAGGAGTAAACTTTGAGGAAAAATCTGTACCCACTGCTTTGTGGGGCATCTTCGGGAGAAGAAAAGGCTAAGGAGTAAACCTTACACAAATCGGGAGTGGGGTCCCTAGGATGTGGTGTCATGTATGCCTCCTTCTGGAAACTCCTGCAGCCAGGCTGGTGCCAAATGTGTCGCTCTGCTTTCCTGTAGATCACATCAGTGGGAACAAGAGAGAAGTCTTGTCGTCTGGGCAGCCCAGGACCTCCATGCACACTGCTTAGGCTTGTGCCCTGGAGAGGTCACTTTGGTGCAGCCTAACACAGCAAAAACAACGTGGGAGCGGTACCTAATTATCTACTTGCACTTTGACGTGCTTTCGAACTGCTAGGTTGGCAGGAGCAGGGACCGAGCAACGGGCTGCCTAAACAAGTCCATGGCTATGGGAATATTTGAACCAGGGGCCTTCTGTCTCACTGTTTAGTCTTCAAACTATTCTGCCTCATTCATTCACACCTTGTCCTTGTATTGCTTATACTATGTGCAAAAGTTAGGATGTCGCTCTGAACTGCTTAGAGATTCTATCTTCGGAAGGTTCTCCTTGGCTTGCTCTTTTCTTTGAGCCTTTCCACTGCTGTTTATGAGCTTGATGTTTTTCAGCATATTCTTCACTGTAAGGCTCAGGGTTGAATACCTCTTCTGGGTCATCTTTAAATTCCTCTGCCTCATATGGCAAAGCCTTGTTAGGACTGCGAGCAACTTTCTAAAATAAGACAGATATAAATTCCTACATTACAGATGAAATGTATTCCTCCTCATGAAAAATTTCCTTCCGTTTGTGGTCAGTTTACATACACTTTGAACAACAGCTAACTGATATATAACAGAGGCCAAGCTTTTGCCATTATGTGTCTGAACTCTGAAGCCTGAATATACATCCTCAAACTGATATCAACCATCTCAGGCATTAGGATCAGCAGCAGAGACCCTATTGCTGATGACACCCTCTGGCTGCTGCATGGTTGGCACTGACCCATGGCAGGGCCTTCTCAGTGGTGGCTTCCAGCCTGCAGAATGCCCTCCTGGGTGAGGTGCATCTGTCTCCCTCATCACTGATTTTCAGGAGAAATTTAAAATCTTTACCCAAATTTTTGATGGCTGAAAGATATTGAGCATGGCAATCATGATCAATAACTGTGAGGGTATGTGAATGCAATTAAATATTTTTAGATGCTCTAAAAAAATTAATTTAGAGACAAACTTGAGAAAGATGGGCAAGGGGGGGGGGAACCGGATGCTAACCATTGAATAAAAGTAGTACATAAATCAATAACATAAAATACAAAGCAGAGAAAAAACCTGTACAGCCCCAAATCATAAGCATTTCCAAATAAGATAATATTTTAAAGGGATCTGCTGCCTCACTGTCACTGATGACAAACAGGAGGGAGGTGGACTTCAAGGTTTTTAACTGTCTTTAAGCCTTTAATTTGTTTTTAAATCATACTGTTTTATTATTGTGGTGTTTGCTGCTCTGGGCTCCTTTGGGAAGAAGGGTGGGATATGAATTTAATAAATAAACAATAGTCTGAAATAGCTCAGTTTTCTGGGCCACAGGCCACAAGGTTTTTGGGTCAAAATACAGAGACCCCAAGACTCAGATAACAAGGCTATCAACCTGTAGCAAGGCATAATAATAATAATAATAATAATAATAATAATAATAATAATAAGGTGGGGGCTAGTGGGAAAGAACACACTTTGAAATAATCACTCATATATGATCTTAGTGAGTGAAATGGTAAAAGAGATGCAAACATGTTTGTAAAAACACAGAAGGTTTAGAAAAAAATGAACACAGAGACACATGCAAAACAACTCATCCCTTCTTGACTGGTTGACTTTAACACTAACAGAGTTAACTCTTAAGTTACAAACTGAATGATTCCTGCTGTTGCACTTCCAACTCAGAGAACCATGAATAATATTGGCCAATTGTTTGTGTGTCTCAATTAAAGAAAAGACAAAAATATATCTTAATTACGATAGTCATATAAATCAATGGCCTAGCACTAAAACCCCAGCCTTGACTGTGGACGACAAGTTGCCCTGTTCAGGCCTCGTGCTAAAATAATCATGATTTCAGCAGTTATGAAAAACCAGATTATAAAGTAACTAATTCATCAGCGCACCTGACTCATCCGCCCTTCATCTGATTGCCCAGGTTCATCATTTTGAAGCCTCTTCATGTAGCAGCTCACATCCGACTCTAGAGTGACATAATCCATTTCCCAGGGCAAAATCATAATAGAAGGAGGTTAGTAGCTCTTCCATGGCAACAGGTATTGCATTTTATTTTATAAAAAGACACACTTGCAATTGCAACCACAATCAATATCCTCCTGTTTTGACCTGGCCATCTTGTTACACGGTGGACTGACAAAGTAAAAGTAGCCTTCTCCAACTTGGCTGGGCCATCTGGGCCTGATAGGAGTTGTAGTCCAAAACATTTGGAGTGAATCGGGTTGGGGAAGGCTGAGTTCGAGACTCTCTGTTGCTTAACTTGCAATTAATTAGCTTGAGCCTCTAAGCAACATATTGGCAAATACACACTGTTCATGGTGTTAGTTTTGACCTTTAAACCTAAATGTCTTAAGGTCAGGTTACTAAGATAAACCTGCCTGATCTTTAAAATCTGCTTCAGGTATCTTTCTCTCTGTTCCTTCACCTTTAGATATATGGTGACAACTAGGGAAACGTCTTTTCAGGAGTGGCACCTTGTTTATGCAATACCCTCCCTGGCATTAAGCATCAACATTGTTCTCCTTTAAATGTTAGATAGGGGGTATATGCTCCTCGGTAGCAGAACCATGCTTTGCATGCAAAATGTCCCATGTTCAATCTCTGGCATCCCAGGCTAGGAAAGACTCCGGTTTGAAACCCTGTAAAGTCAGTTACTGAGGAGTTTGCAGATTGTTTTTGTAGGTGGTGCTATCTGATTTGTAGGTGGCACTGTTTTGCTTCCAAACTGATATGCATTCAACAACTTCAACTCACTGCTTATTTGTAAACAAACAAACGCAAAGCAGTTTACAAACAGATAAAACAAGAAAATCAAGAAAAAATTACAATACAGTAAAACACACCAAAACCTAAAATATTAAAACAGATTAAAATTCATATCAGCATTTATAAGCACCTGGGTAGGATGGCCTAAACAAGAATGTTTCAAGCAGGTGCCAGAAAAGAATAGTGAAGGTGCCTGCTTGTTATCAATAGGCGGGTATATCAATTGGCTGTATAATGTGACTATGGCACATTTACAACTTTGTCCAATAGGCTACTCTCACCAACTGAGGTTATGTGGGATTACTGGTAGAGAGAGGGGAAATCAATTTTCCTAAACAGATTGAATTTTGATTTAACATGTTTATTTTACTTATATTTAGTAAACACCACCACCACCCCCGCCGCAATAGTTTTCATATTAATTTTTCATGGTGTATAAATATTTCAGTGTTTTCACAATAGTTAAAAGTATTTCACCTTTAACATATGATTTAATGCGGCTTAAATGTTTTATTCAAAATACAAAGTTTTACCTGGAAATTATTATTTTTTAAAACATGTTAATTTTTTAAGGAAAGATAACTAAATAGCACACACTTTTGTTGTGCCATTTAGCTTTTAAGGAAAAAAATGAAGGGACTGAATACTTAACATACGAATATTAGCATGACTCAACATCTGTGAGCATAGAGCTTGCTAGAGAAAATCACCTTTAAATTTAATTACAACTTTGATTTTAAGTTGACTGTTATTTTATCCATTCCAGTTACGTTTCTATAAATGGGAGATTTTCTGCAGAAAAATACAGCAGCAGAAAGATTGTGGTGGAAAATGTTTCACTCCATAACACTGAACAATATTAATCCCTTTCATAGGATTACATGAACATTTGAGGGGGGGTTCTGAAAGCAGAAATAATTTTAAAACTGAATTAATTTAATTTAATTTAATTTAAAACTGGGCATTATTGTATATGTGATGGTTCATAACCTAGGCAAACCCATTTGTATGCATAATTAAGGCTGAAATCCTAAGCACTCTTACCTGGGAACAAGCCTCACTGCATACAGTGGGACTTCACTTTGAATAAACATATCAAGGATTTGATTGCACAGTAAAAACTCTCCACATTCTGTCTAGGGTGCAATTTTACAAGTTCACCACTAGATGCAGCTAGTGCTGCAGCAACATGTAAAACTACATTTTAGTTTGTGGGATGGAGGTGGGGGCTTTTCGGGAACATATTAGAATTCCTACAACATTACATAAAGAATATCACTTCATGCAATGCAATCAAGGCATGGATGTCTGTTCACAGTAGTAGAAGCTTTGCTCTCATCAGAGTTTAATTTCAGCTGTATCTAAGATTTTGCAGCCACTTAAGAGGTATTAAGTGAAACAGAAATATATACATCCCAAAATAAACCAGCAACGTATTACACACGAGGTATCTCATGCTTGCCTTTGGGACACTGAGCTGTTGTTGTTGGCATCTGTTTGTCTCAAGAGATAATGAAGTGTGCCTCTGTGGGTGATGGCAAACCGCTATGTAAGCAGCATTGATGTGACTTCCCTGGGGCAAAAGCATGGAGGTCCTAGGCTGCCCAGATTATAAGATCCATCTCAGATGTTTAGAACAAACAACAGCCAAGGGAGGCCCAATTTGGATTGGGTTCCCAATGCCTGCTACTTATTTAAAACACACAAACAGCCATGCAGTTGCTAATTGCATGAATGAATGAATGAATGAATGGTGTCCTGTCTAGTTTGGTCCTTATTCATACACTTATAGGTCCTACAGAATTAGTCAATTGACTCTAGCACGCCTAACACAGAGAAAAATCCCACAAGAACAAGGAAGCAATTAAACTGGAGATGAAGGATCCCATGTTAGACAAGGCAGGGATCCATGTGGTGATTCCAGCTCTGGATGAATTTGTGTTCAGTGCTCTAGATGAGACCATTGCCTGACCAGGAGAGCAGCAGAATGTTAAGTTCTGATTCAGTGTAGGCCAGTTTTTCTGTCCCCAACCCCACAGACTAACCATCACAGGTTCTGTATCATCTTTCTGTACCAGTTACAGAACGCAGCTCTGAATTCCCACTTAGCACACCACTTAAACATCGCCCAGGAAATCCTCCTCAGTTTTACCTTTGTCTGTTAAGCTTAAAATTAACAGATGTGATGCAGCACAGCCCTCGCTGCTCTTTAACTCACTTTTCTGAAGCTTTTGTTCCATCTGAATCTTCAGCCAGATACTAACACGCTGGCTCCAGTCTCCCGGGGCTTCTACTTCCCACAGTCGAGACTGTTCCTCTGGATGCGTCTCCAAGAATCTCTGACAAACTAAGCAGGAAAGTTGACTTGTTCAAGGTGAAACAAGTAGAAACTCAATGGAAACCTATTATTAAGAATGCCTACTATCTTAACCTGCCTTCCCGTAACTATTAATATTATTTATAAAGCGCCAAACACTGTACTAGGCACTGTACTCATTAAAAGGAAATATGTAGAAAACACATTTTGAAAAATGTGCAAGGTTCATTGCATGACTTGAAACACATTAAATAAGGACTGAATAAACCACCCATTTTATATATAGGCCTCTTAATTGCTACTGCATCCTAGCCAGCAGTGCAGTTCAGTAAGTTTCAGTTCTGGACCTAAGGGTCTTACTGGGGGCTGCTTAGATGGCAAACTATATGACTTCATTGACTTCAAAATGTAGTAAGCCAGGGTTGCTGTGTTTGGACGGCCTCCTGTTTATTCAGAATGGAAGAAGAACCTTGCTGGATCAGACCAGAGGTCCGTTTACTTCAGTATCCTGTTTGCACAGTGGCCAACCAGATGCTTATAGGAAGCCTGTCCCTGAGTTTTATTTATATAAGACAGTGAGAAAAACTTTTCTCTATCTACTTTATGACCTCTATCACGTCCCCTCTTATCTCAAAATAGCACCTCAAAATTGCATTTAGAATTTTGTATCAAGCAAGTTAAGGAAATTCTATTTTATCTTGGGATGGACTTGCACTGTTCTACAGATTGCATGAGACAAGGTGGGAAAATCTATCATTTTACATATGTAATGGGCCATTACAGAACAACAATTTGAGTATTTTTATTTATATCTGAGCATTTGGAGCAGTCTGAAAGAATGTAAAGACCAGCCTGGGAATTCTGAAGTTTCTTATGCAACAATTAGTTCTATAACAATGTTTGGAAACCAGTGAACAGCCCTGTCGAAAAGAGCTTAATGTCTTCCGCTCAAACTGAGTTTTTCTTTACAGCAGTGTCTGGGACTTTTTCTTTTTGTTTTTAATAAAAAAATTAAGGGCTTGCCTCAGTAGATGCTGCACAGCTGTTTATAATGAGAAGTAACTCAATAGACCTGGCCTCACACCATACCATTTTCAATAAGGACAAGTTAAAATAGATTGTATTGGTTTGATGAAAGAATGCACTATTGAGATTAAAGCCTAGGAACCACCAATACCATCTCATTTATGTATTTATTTCACACCTAAATGTATACTACAGAATTCTTGTCTTCCAACTTTTGCAGCCACACCCTGAAATGAACTGCTGATCTAACCAAAATGATCCCTGGGGCCTAACCCTCCCATAAAGTGACGTATCGTTTATGACATTAGATAACACAAAACATGCTAGTTGTTTGTTGAAATCCTGACTGTACATTAATGTTTTCATAGCAGAGTGGATGCACATTCATGTGAGAGATTTCTGCCTGCAAACTAGAACCACTTAAAATATACAAAATATTATAGATACACAGGCAGAAAGCCTCTTTGTGCTTCCTACAAACCATCATTACCTTTTAAGCCAAACATTTCTATACCAAGTCATTTACCTTGGTACATGACAGCAGAAACAGGACAGCTGAGTCCCAGGGCAACTTCAGTTGCAAATGTCTGACAGAAATCTTGCAACATTTTCATACCAACTCCACCTCTTCTAAACTTTTTTCGGACAAACATTGTGTCCAAAACTGGGAGCATGTAGCATTGGCTGGAGTACCCATCACACAGGCTTCCTGGAAGCAGAAAACAACATTGCCTGTAATTAAACTAAATTCCAAACACAGCTCATGAATGAGTTTATTAAAATCACTATGAAGCTGTAGACAGAAAGCTGGATTTAAAACCATGCAGCTCGCTGGGTGGAATAGTATAAACACCAAGAAACTGCCCAAAACACAGCTCTGGTTCCAGGCTGCAGCTCCTGTAATAGATAGGAAAGATCCTGAGTTGGAAAAGCCCCATCCCAGGTCTGGGTTCTGTGACATTGACCTGGCTCTGACATATGGCAGAAGAGCAGTATTTCCATACGAAATATATCACAGCAGCGTTCTCTCTCTCTGTGTGTCTCTCTCTGGTTTTTGAAAATCACTGTGTACATTATACACAGTATATTTCTTTCTATTATACAACAGGCTGATTCTTCTCACTCCTACTACTTTTTGAAAAACGCTGCTCACACACAACACTGACTGCTAATCAGCTACCGGGCCATGTTCAATATCTTGTTAACATACAAAACCCTGAAGAACTTGGGACCAGGTTACTTGACAGACTGCCTGCCAGCCCCCATGTAGACCTGTAAGATCACTTAGTTCACCTGGGGAAACGCTTTATGTGGCACAACACCCTACAGAGTATCATAGGGTGATGACCCAGAAGCAGGAATTTTCAGTTGTTGCCCTGTACTGTGGAATACCTTCCCCTCTGTCATATGTGAAGTAGCAACTATCAGTGGTTTCAGATATCTTGTAAAAAAAAAAAATCATTTTACCCAGGCTTTTCCTGACATTGCATCCTGTTCTGCATGTCTGAACCTTCTGAATTCCTGTTTTATTTGCTTTATGTTTGCTGTTTTACTGGTTTTAGGCTGTGTTTTTGTTTTAGTCTTTTGTTTTTTTCAAAGTATACACCACTTAAGAGATTTCTGAAATATTAAGCAGTATAAAAATGCTTTTTAAAAAGGAATGAACATAGACCCTTTCAGGCCTATTAACAGCTAAAATCAGACCCAAACAACATGTGACCCCTTCATGCTCATCAGAGCGACAACTCCCCTCCTGTTTTGCTGCAATCACACACACAGCCGATCACAAAACAAGTGCAGTCGTACCTTGGGTTATGTCCACTTCAGGTTACATATTTTCGGGTCTGTGCGATCCGCACATGCGCAGAAGCGATCTGTGCAGTTCGTGCATGCGCAAAGCACAATTTTCGGGTTACGTACTTTTCGGGTTATGAATGGCAACCCGGAACCAATTAAGTACATAACCGAGGTACCACTGTATTGTGAACAATGTTGAGCTTGGTGGGTGACATGTTCTGCAGGCCCAGCTAAATTGGGAGCTCATGGTTTCAGAGAAGCAAGCTGCCATTTCTTCCCTTGATCTCACAGGCAGGTTAACTGGCAACCATGTTCTCCTTCAAGACCAGCCATGAATAGCATCATCTTCTCTTTTCTGTTCCATTTATGAGGACAGCCCAGTTATTTGAATGTCCAAGAATCCTGCTGCATAAGGCTCCCTTAGGGTGGGACTCATTGCCCTCCAATTACTCATAAGATCAAGCATATGGGCACAGCTAATAAAAGCATTAGGCCCCTGCAAGAGCCAAGAAACCCAGCACATCCTGGACTGGCCGGCAGCCCGGCAGAGATGTCAGATTCTGGCAACATGAGCCCATTCATTTTGGGAAGCTGACAAAGGTTTTGCTACAAGATCTGCAATAACCTTAAAAGGGGACTGTAGAATTGCTAGCAGGCTCATCAATCCTGTTGTCCTCCCATAGAGTTTCTTACTATTTCACTTCTTAATTTGATAGAATCTTGCAAACACCTGGAATAAGGTTGGGAAGCTAAAGGACCAGCACAGACAGCCCAAAAAAGAATCAGCTCAATTAAATAGTTGATCATCCTGCATAAGGAACCTCAGGCCAAGGATGAAATGTGACCCCTCTGGTTCTCTCTGTTTGGCTCTTGGGACTCTTTCCCTAGGTCACACTCTTTCCCTAGGTCACACTAGCCTTACTTCACATCCTATTGAGTGTTTTCTTCTAGCTAAAATGCATCCTTGAGTTCCAATAATCTTCTTGCTTTTCTGGATGGAGATTGGAGGGGGTGTGTGTAGAAAGGAGCAGAGGCGTAGGAAGGGGGGTGGTTCACCCCAGGTGTCATTACAGAGGGGGGTGACATTTGGCATGCCGCCCGCCCACGATTCCCAAGCCAACCCCAAGCCATCGGGGGAAGGGGAGCTGCGCCGCTTTGCCGGCAGCATTCCCCGATCCCCCCTTTGTTTTGACAGCTCGGGGGAGGCTTGGGAGTCACGGGCAGGCAGCATGCCGAATGTCCGCCATGGGCGGCTCGCTCTGTCCCCAGCTGCAGGGCGCGCATGCCGCTCCGGGCACCCGAGTGGCTAGCTCTGCCGCTGGAAAGGAGCCTACTATACAAAGGTTCTAGATGGAGTTACATTCCTTCTAAAGAAGTAGGGATGTAGCTTGAGGTGTGAAGAGTTTTTTGATTGTTGGAAACACTTCAAACCAACCTTAGCACAACTGGAGCCCGGCACGCTTCCCCTGCGAGTACCTGCCTGAAGCGTTTTTCCTTGCTGCCGTCTCCTGTGCTATTCAGCAGAGTTTTCTTTTCTTATCTTCTCTCACGCAACGGGTTGTGTGCATGCCAGCATATTACAGACAACAGAGTCCGGCTTCTTTCTAATCTAGAAGCTTTATTTTACAAGGCATAAATCTACATTCCTGGAGAGACGCAAGCCATGTTGGTGGCTTCTCCCTTCTCTCCGTTCTCCGGAAAAAGAAACAGAAAGTATCACATTACACAGTACAACAGTACACAGAGCATCCGGTGACGCTCTTCCTCCTGTGGGTGGGACAACCGGTTGAGCTTGTTAACTCTAAAAGCTCCAAACCTCTACAACTTCTGGATACAACTTTGTCATTAGAGACCCAAGTGACCTCAGTGGTGGGGAGCACCTTTTATCATCTGTCATATTCACTAGCTACAACTGTATTTGGAAAGCAATAACTTAGACACCATCGTCCATGCACTGGTACCCTTAAGACTTGATTACTGCAATGCACTCTGCGTGGGACTGCCTTTGGCCCTGGTCCAGAAGCTCCAGCTGGTACAGGATGCAGCAGCTAGACTGCTGACTGGGCAGACAGCCAAGAGCATGTGACACTTCTGTTAAAACATCTGCATTGGCTGCCCATATCCTACCAGTCCAGGTTAAAGGTTCTTGGGTTAATATACCAAACACTCAACAACTGGGGTACAAGATGCCCTAAGGCCTGCCTGAGCCCTTACATCCCAACGCAATCACTCTGTAGACATTTTAAAGACACCCCCCTCACTAATGCTGAATGTGCAGCTGACAAGGGCACAGCACACCATTGGGCATATCAGAATCAGAAGGCATGGCTACTGAGCACATTCCTGCTCCCCAACACACAGTCACTGAATTGAAAGGAAGGGGAGAGGTGGTATGACGACTTCTCTTACTCTCTGGGTGTACAGACTGAGTGTTATGGGCAAGGGAAATGACAAGCGGAGTCAACGGATGCCATCACAGAAGGCAGCCTTTGTGAAGTCTGCTTCTTCAGGGCCTTTAATCTGTTTGGTTAGGTCACGCATGCTAAATGACTAACCTGTGAGCCAGCAGAATGGTAAACAGCAATTACAAGGGCAGAGAAAAGAGACAGCCATTAACGCTCTCAAACATCCAAAAGCTCAGGAAAAGCCCAACCCCATCCTGCCCCACATCTGAAAGACTCAAACCAAACAAAATTGCACATTCCAGTTAGTTCCCTGATTAACAAGCTGGCTTGGCAGACAGTTGTCCAGAGAGACCTTCTGCAGACAGAGCCCTTGTGTAACAGGAGAGAATGTTTCTGCTGAATGGTACCCAAAGTCAACCCATTGTGTGATTTGTGTAGACACACACACACGCCTACACAAAACCCAAAAGAGAGAGCAAAATCTCCAGCTTCAAATAAAAATAAAAGAAGGCATGGCTTGGTGTGTGTGTGTGTAGATACACACACACAAACCAACAAAAACACATTGTATATTTGTTTAATTCTTAGTATATTCAAAGCTTTGTATCTAATGCAAAAATAAAAAAATGCATGCATTAGTAGAAAGAGACAGAAAGAAAGGCGATGCTTGGAATCTGATGGAACCCCTATAGCCATCTAAACCAAGCCCCCTACCCTCTGCCAGCAAGGGGGGGACGACGACCCAGAAAGATGGTAAATGTAATGGCATATCCTGAAAAGGGTATGGATGACTGACCAGCTGGAACCCTGCATAGCTGCCCATCAACTAATATTCCCAGGGAGGTGTACGAATAAAACAATGTTGAAAATACATCATATACAATGTTCTATGACAAGACTGCTGTTTCTTCATACACACACTTTGCATCAGCTCCTCTTGCTAGTTAGTTGGGGGAAGCGGAAGTCAGCATCCTCAAGCTCCTATTGCTATCCCAACCAAAGCACTCAAGAGAGATCTCTGTATCAAGAAACCATCTTTTAACGATTAGCTCACACAGTTAGCTAAGGACTGAATGGCTAGCCAGTAGCTGCACTTTGAATTATAAAGAAAAGCCAAAGAACCACAACACATGTTCTTAAAACACAAAGTTTTTTTTTTAAATGTAATATATCCAAGCCTTTATCAATTTTCAAATACTGGCTACATTAAGATCAGTGGCAGTGATTATGTGACTATAGCGATGCTGTTGGACTGCAACTCCCATCAGCTCCAGCTAATGGTAAGGGTGATGGGTGTTGGAATTCCACAAGGGCCACACATTCCCTACCCCTGGTTTAGGTAACCCTATTTTGGGCTTATTAAGTCAAGATATGTTTGAACCTTTTGCCTGAGCAAACAGCCAATTTGCAATCTAACCCAGAAGTCTCAAATTAACCACTTCACCCAAACCTGGAAACTACAGTTACCAGGTTCAGAAAAACCCAGCATTTTCAAACATAGTTTGAAGTTGGTTTAAGATCCTGTCTTGTTACAACGCTGGTGGGCCACAGTTTCTCAGTTTGCATGAAGGGGAAAACCAGGAGTAATTGGAGACTTCTGGGTCTGGTTGTTGTGCAGCTGAGATAGGATTCTCCAAACCAAGCCAACCATCTAAAATGGTGCCCTTCATTTTCCTCAGTATGCGTGCATGAATAAAACAAGTGTACCTTTTACTTTTACAGTGTAAAACGCAGCTGCACCTCCACTCCTCCAAAATATTTTGGCAAACTCTTTCTCCGAATGAGGCACAAAGAGCACATCATGAGTCAAACTCCTCTCTAGCATTCCAAAAATAATGACGTTAAGCACAAAGAGGACAATTCTTTCTTCAAATGTCTGGACCTTACAAAACAAATAGGGGCAGGGGAGGGAAGAAAATAAGAGAAAACAAAACATTCTGGTTTCCAGTAAAAGTGCTTTACATTTGTTGGTGTTGGTGATTCGTGTGACGTCAAAATATCTGAGGAGGTAAGGTTCAGCAGGATGACAAAAGAACATGAATTTGCCCAAATATATAGGATTTGCACAGGAAATATTCCCAGATTACACAATGTGTAATAAATAAGGTTGGAAAACAAGTAAGATTTTGACAGAGGGAATCAAGAAAAAAAAAACTGATGGGAAAGGTGGTTAAGAAGAATTCTGAATTCTTCTTTTTATCTTTTTTATACAGTCATACCTCATGTTGCGTACACTCCGTGTTGCGTACGTTCGGGATACGCATTCCTGCCCCCTGGAAGTGTTTTCCGGAGCGCGCATGACCGCTGGATGCGCAGAACGCTTCTGCGCACTTCGCACATGCACAGAAGCACTAAAATCGCGCGACTTCTGGGTTTTCAGGTTTTTTTACATGCGTTTGAGTTACGCACGCCCGCGTTATGCACGGCGACCCGGAACGGATTGCGTGCATAACCCGGGGTTCCACTGTAATGCTTTTTTACTGGATTTTATGTTATACCACTGTTTTATGAAACCATTTTATTGCCTTTTGGTTGTACTTTTGTATGCCACTTAGAGATTTTTAAATATTAAGCAATTTAAGTGCTTTTAAATAAATAAAACACAAAACAAACTAATTTGCTCTAAAGTTATCAGACACTTGCACATAATAGACTTACTGTTTCTGATCCGTTGGGGAATATGTAAAATAGAGATTTAGTCAGAGAGGTATGTCAAACGGCATTAAAATTAAGAGGAAAGCACAGGAGGAATTTTAGATGAGAGAAATCCCTTTAAACAAAAAGAACTCCATAAAATAAATGTAATATATGTTTAAATGGTCCAAGACAGAAGGCATTTGTAAATGGGTGTGTAAGTAACACACTGTGCCAAAGGTTAATAAGGCTGGCTCTTCGCAACAGATGGCCAATCAAGCAGCGCTAATGGTGCTGGGCTATTATTGAAAATGAAATAACTCTATTATCTGATTGTCTCGTTTAGTACCTGGCCAAAGGAGGCAAAGTGGATAGAAATCAAAAAGGACGAACCAGCAGAAAAATGGAAATGGGGCTGGGGAAGATTACTCGTTTTTATAATGTGTGGAACGTGGGGGCATGGATGGTTGAATTATCCATGGGAAAGTATTTAGAAAGATGCACCCTGAAAGGGTAGAAATGACAGATCCTGAAGTTGAGGATCCAGTACTTTGGCCACCTCATGAGAAGAGAATACTCCCTAGAAAGGACCCTGATGTTGGGAAAGATCAAGGAGAAGGGGACGACAGAGGATGAGATGGTTGGACAGTGTTCTCGAAGCTACTAACATGAGTTTGGCCAAATTGCGAGAGGCAGTGAAGGATAGGCGTGCCTGGCGTGCTCTGGTCCATGGAGTCACAAAGAGTCGGACACGACTGAACGACTGAACAACAACAACAGCAGCAGCAAATACTGGTACATATGCACACACCCTAATCTTCCTTCAAGGTCATAGCTGCTTCAGGCCAAAATACACATGACATGGAAGATCTATGATCAGATCTCCCAACATCTCTTTCTTAGCCTTAAAATCAGCTGCAAAGATCCCCAATTTGGATTGGGTCAATGAAGCTGCAGGTGGGAGTGAGAAAAGGTGCACAGTGAGCTTAAACCTTTCTCTTGTGCCATTTAATGAAGAACTGCAGACCCCTGCTCTATGTGGCAAGTGGAAAACATACGTAGTTTGGCCCACAAATGTAGTTACCATCCAGGCATTGCCTAAGGTAAGAGCATCATGAACCTTCAGAGACCATTCTCTAAGCTCTGGAAGAGGATTGGCTTATTCTTTCCTCCATCTGCATTGCTGGCCAACCCCCTGAAGCTGGCATTAGCTCTGCTAGGTACAAAAATACAGGCACAGCACTGTTACCCCAGGAAGACTGCTCCCCCAGCACAAGTGATGGGATTAAACTGCTCATGGGAATGGGGTCGAAACTTAACAGAAACAAAAAGAGATTCCCACATGGCCATGTGCTTCCAGTCTCAGAACCAGTAGGATGTATCACTGGTTTCAAAACATCTCTGAGACTTGGTGCAATGAGTTCCTGCCCCAAGCGTGGAGCTGGAAAGAAGGTTAGGTGCTCACTTTCATAGTCACACTGTGCCTTGAGCTTGGTGTATTATCAGGCAATATTCCATCCTGCCTCTCCTGGAGTAGGGCGGTCAAAGCCAATGGCAATTGCAAATTATAGCTAAATACCAAGTCTAGTCAAAACTTGTAGATGCCTGGCCCCAGCATTGAAGTTTGAATAAACTACTTTGAATTTGAATAAACCAAAGCCCTATAACCACCTTCAAAGAATGTGTGGGGACTAAAAGTATGGGGTGGAACATGTGCCAGCTCTGCCCCCATGTCTGTCAGTTCCACTCCTAACCTTCCCGCACTTAGTAGGAAGGTTACAGGTAGGTAGCTGTGTTCGTCTGCCATAGTAAAAACACAAAAAACCACAAAAAAATTCCTTCCAGTAGCGCCTTAGAGACCAACTAAGTTTGCTCTTGGTATGGGCTTTCGTAGCTCATACCAAGAACAAACTTAGTTGGTCTCTAAGGTGCTACTGGAAGGATTTATTTATTTATTTATTTATTTGTAGGAAGGCTGAGGGTAGAGTTGACAGGGATGGCCACACTAGGGATGGGACTAGCATGCTAAGTCCTGCTACATTTTACGCCCTCCTGTGTTCTCTGAATGCTTTAATAGGGTCTAATTAATCAGAAATGTGCTTATCAACAAACAATTCCATAAATGGTTGACAGTCCTAGCAACAAGGTACCACCAACATGTGCTGAAAACTCAAAAATGTTATGCCTTCAGGAGAGATTTCAGAGGCAAGAGTTTTGGTCTCTTCCTGCTACTACTCCACACCATTCCAAAATAGTCCAATTTCTCTGAAAAGCTAGATATTAAGGAAATCACGACATGTATAGGTTAATGTTTCATATAATACATTCCATAATGTATCAAGTGGGGGGCAATAAGCATCACTACCCTATTTTTAAAAAAACCAGCACATGATCAACTGAGACCATCTTGCTGACAGATATAAAGGTTTTTAAGTAAATACCTACCTGTTTCAGCCCCTCCCGGGAATGATCAGCCGTTTTCACTACATCTTCAATAAGCCACCAGGAACTATGCAAATAAATTGCTAATACTAAAAAAGAATGAAATGAAGACGTTTCATTTAAATGGTTGCCACCATGATACCAAGAGCTCATACAGGGTTTCAGAGACATATCTGTGCTATCTTCCTGTTGCTGTTATCAGTTATTTCTATTATCAACTATCTATCAAACCACTCTTTGTACTGTAGGGCAGTATACAGATGAAAGAATTCAAATCAACATAAATAACAAAAGTAAATCACAGCAGTAACTATAAAAACCAATTCAGCAGCAGACATAGAATTAATCATACCTAGGTTGGCATTAGAATGCCACTGGAAATAGATGTGTTCCTGTTGACAATGGAAAATAATCACCAAGGAAGGCAAAAG
Source organism: Lacerta agilis (assembly GCF_009819535.1). Taxonomy (NCBI): domain Eukaryota; kingdom Metazoa; phylum Chordata; class Lepidosauria; order Squamata; family Lacertidae; genus Lacerta; species Lacerta agilis. The sequence continues at coordinate 20,539,268 of NC_046324.1, read as the reverse complement.
AACCTCCAAAAGTATTTATCACCACAGGGAAGACCCTCTTTCAAGTCACTTTACAATGGGTCATACCAGTCATGCAGTATAGATATGGGCTTTTTTCTATTTACAGTATTTAAAACATTTTATAACACTCTTCCATCAATAATCTAAGGGCAGCTCACAACAATAAAACACAATTCCAAGAAAATCAATGCATTGCAATACATCATAAGCCAATCACCACGCAGACTGGGTATTTACAACCTACAATGCCAGGGTGACCAGGCAGGCCTTTTGCAAGCATCAGGCAAATGTCAATATTCTGTGTTTTTCCAAATTTTGAGATGAAGTTCTCATCCCAAAGCACATACACTTAAAAAATCATATTTTAGGATAAAAGACACTTAGAAATGTGTAAAATAGATTACACATTTAAATACATGTTTCAATGTAAAGTATTGTTCAGATTTTTTAAAACACACACCTTAACTCAGAAAGAGGACAAATAAACTTATAGCTGAACACATGCAAAATTGTCATAGACCATCCATTGCTACTTATAGGTCATCTCCAACACCTTGAAATAAGTACAGAAGACAACAGGGAAACAATGCAAGGAATGTTTTTGTTGTTGTTGTTCTTGTTCTTGTTCTTAACTGTCACTTCAATCGAATAATACGTCCAGAAAGAAAAATACAGTTGGAAGATTTACATTACTGAGTGAGATAAAACACACCAGGGAACAGAAGCTACACAACATTTAATGGTGGAGGGCAGAATTTATGTACCAGTAAGTGAAATGGAAGAAGTGGTGCATTTCAAACCGCAAAAAGCTTTAACAGGAATGTCATCAATTGCCTATGTTAGCCCCAGGACTGTACAAATGTTCTAATGCACATATATAAGGCTGGTCTCACTGCACTAGCTCCCAAGTGAGCTTGAAGGCTAAGTGCAATCAGTTAGTTAACCTATAATTTGAATAAATTAGTAAGGATGCATGCACCAAAATGTGTTTACATGCAAGCTGTGAAAGAAAGAAAAAAAGGGGAAGCTGCAGATGCGTAATTACAGCTAGGCCCATTTCATTACACATTTCACACTCCCTTGCAGAGGGTTTTCATTTTTCTTTATGAAGCATGAGCAGCCCACAAAAGGTTGTATCCAAGTGTATCCAGAACATAACCCATTCTGTTAGCACAAGGCTATATGCTTGCTCAACAGAACTTTATCCTCTCCACTCCCTGTGCATTGCCTAAATCTGTTCTAGGTTCTCCCCCAAGCCTCTGGAGCAGATTCAGAGAAGGCATGGGGTTTGCACAGGGGGTGGGTATGGAAATACCATTGTCCAAGCATTAATACTTGTACTAATAGAATGAGTGCACTGGGTACCGCTCCAGAACTCCATCTTCCCACACTAGCCAAGAAATAGGCAATTAGCAATGGTGAACAAGCACCAGACAAATGGGACAAAAGGAGTCCAATGTCAATGAGAGCTGTGTCGATTTAATAGCAAGCAGGGTTTGGCTCTGCCTAAAGAAACTCTATGCAAAATACATGGAACGACTTGACTTTTTAATGGCACATTTCCTGTGCTATTCAATAATTTAAAGGAACAGAGGGAAAGTAGTCCAGTAAAGCTGACATAGCAACTGTCACATCATATTGCTTGGATTACTTTGCCTGTACAGATCTCTTTGCAGAAGGAGAGGGAAAGGCTTCTCCATATCCCATATGAAGGTATATTCACCATTAATTTAAAGTGGTGGCATGTACCCATTGGGACTGCTGCGGCAGAAGGCAAGGAGGCCAATGACAGGTGGAGTCGACTAGGTCTGGCTTTGTCTCCACCCTCCTCCTCCTGCTGCCTGTTGAGGTCCGCAAAGGCAATACTGAGAATGCAGAGGAGGAGAAAGAAGAGGATAGCCAATGTCATCCACTGGACTGGCTGTAAGAAACAAGGCAGGTGGGAGCTGACTAAGGACACAGTGTGGTTGGTGGGGCAGTGCCCTATTCGCCCTAATGGACCAGCCTCCACTATTAATATAGTATAATAATATAATAAACAGATTTTCCCTTAGTGCACTTATGTTCCCATCTAGCCAACTTAAGTCCCCACTTAAGTCCCCACTTAGCCAACCTACGGTAAGTCCCCATTGAGCCCACTTAAGACCCTGTTTCAGTCCCCTTAGCCCACTTCAGCCCCCTCAAGTTCTATTTAGCCCATTTTGAATGCAAAGAAGTCTTATAACACCTTTGTGGCCCTCATTATGGAGAAGGCCATATCAACACTGAAAACAAACAAAATACACTGAGAAGAGAGAAGGAAGGGCCTCAAATGCTTTGGACCTGTATGTGCATTGACATGAGGCAGAACCTTCACTCCCTTGTTTTAGAAGAAGACTGAAGACTGATGACAACTTTTTTCATTTCAGCAAGCCTACACAGATATATAATTTAGTTACTTATATTTGGGTTTTTTAAAAATTATGTGTTTTATTGATCATTATTTTATGCCTATTTGTTTTTCAATAGTTTTTATTATTATTATTATTTTATTCAGGGCCTTTTTCCAGCTGAAACTCACAGGAACTCAGTTCTAGCCCCTTTGCCATTACAAGAGAGGCATTCATGGTGAGTTCCAGCACTTCTTTTTCGAGAAAAATAGCACTGATCTTACCTGCCATTTTATTATGTACGCTGCTTAGAGAGCTTTGGGGTTAAGTGGTTTATAAATCTTTCTAAAGAAAGAAATAATAAAATTAATAAATGCACATTCAGAATCTCAGAAAGGTCCAAAGTTGGGTATGTTGTGGCAAGATGTGGTGGGATGGTCTGATTTAGGGCAGGGGGAGCAGTTGTAAAGGACATGCATGATGCATAGGTCATAAGACATCTGAGGATCTAGAACACAGCTCAGGACATGGTTGACATGTCCTAGTCTAGTCACCACCCATGTCCAACAGGTGGAGCATGGGGGAGAAGACAGCATAGTGGGAGGCTCCCCAATAGGGCTTTAGTTTTTCACAGATCCTAGGAGAGGCAGGAGGCCATAGTTTCCACTGGTGGAAGTCTTCCTAGCCTTTATTTTCCTATTGCAAATGTAACCTTTACAAACTGAAGTGGAAAAGATAAACTTCTTACCTATTGCATGGACTTCAAACTTTTACACCTAGTTTTGTAATTCAGTGTGAAGGTATTATGGCACACAGTGTTCCACAGAAGTACAAGGAGAACGTTTTGAGTCCAAAACTCATTTATAAGTTTACTCTTCTCCATTACTATAGACTGATGTCAGGAAACAGTTTGTTCTTTTGTTCCCATTTATACCTTAGCACAAACCATTACCATCCTGAAATCATATTAAAGCAGGCTTAAGGGAGATCTCAGTCACAAGGTGTCTAGAAACAGTGATAATAAAATATTTGACCGAAGGCTGTAACTTTGGTTCTCAATGTGGCTCAGTTAGCAAATCTCAAATAATGGCAAATCAGTAGGCAATTGAGAGAGAAACTGGAAGAGTTTAGTAATGAAGTAAGACCATGTTTTAAAATTGGGTTGTGGATTAAAATTCAAATATATGCATAAAATAGGAAGATAAAACATAGAGAAGGAAATGTTCTCCTGTGTTGGTTTGTGTGTGTTTTTGCAGAACACAAATATTTGTAGACAAAAAGTTATTCAGAGCATTTGTAGTGGGAGGGAAGTTAAAAATGGTATAATATTTAAGTAAGAATTCTTACAGCAATTCCACAAAGCTCATGAATATTTATGAGAGTGCATACGTTATAAACCCACTGCCAACACCCAAGTTTCAGCTTAAATAGGAAACACATTGTTAAAATGCATTTGCCACGTTTCAGTATCTGAAAACTATTGAGACATTTGTTTCAGTGCTTATTTAAATAGTAGCATAAAGTAATGCTGCTTACCTGCCCACTGACATTGGATCTGCAGTAGCAGCAAGAACCTGGGAAAGACATTACTATCTTTTCTCCCAATTTCTGCATACTTTTGCATGAAGGTTCCAAATTCCTGGCAGCTCCAGGTAGGGCTGAGAGAGACTCCTGTCTGAAACTGCAGAGAGCCACTGCCAGTCACTGTAGACAATACTGAGCTAGATGGTTCAATGGCCTGATTTCAGGATAAGGCGTAAGAATAACCATGTATTTTATTGTTGAAACCCGCCCCAGGACATTATGATAAAGGGTCGGTAAGAAATCAAATAAATGAATAAGTTTTTTTTCATGTATTTGTTAGCAGTAGTAGTAGTTACATTTATATTCCACTCTTTGTCCAAGAAGGTCAGAGCAGTTTACATATACCGGTAACTTTCAGATGGCCTCCCATCCAGACCCTTTTCATGGCTAGACTCCCTTAGCTTCAGCAGCTGAATCATATCATATGACTTCAGATCATTCTGTGAGCCATGCTGCAAACTGAAGGAATAGGGGAAGCCACTCACCTGTGTTTTTATCTTGTGGATCAATTAAAACCAGAAGCTTATGTTTGCTGCTTTCTTTATACAGAGGAAGGAAGTGCATCAATGGAGACTCAAGTTTAACCTGTAATCAAAGCAGTTATTTGCATTCATAATCTGCAACAAAAAGTAAGACTGCAGATTTTTTTTTCAATTAATAGCAAAAGTCCAACTGTATAAACTTGGGATCTGTCTATGAGAAATGGCATTGAGGCTCCAAAACTACACAAGCACATAATTGTTATAACAAACCAGGATGAATCCAGTTTCAAATTTTGGTTTGTTAACTGTGGTTTAGACAAACCAGTTTCCTGTATTTTTACATAAAAGAGACTGCAGTTTTCTTTCAAACCACAAACAGAAGCTTTAAACTTCCTTCCCTCATTACGGAAGGAGGGAGAAGCACAGGAACACAAGCCTTGACACAGTAAATAACTGCTGGCCAGAAAACATTTGTTATTGGGTGGTAAAGAAATATAGAAAGGTAAATTAATAGTTAAATAAACAAATAGAAAACAATGGTTTCCTATCAGTTCTGAATCAATCCTGAGTGTCTAAATTGATCATAGCATTTATAAAGTAATCAGTAAGATTAGGCTGCCCCACTCTGTAACACTATGTGTTACTTTTTGTGGGGCAAGGAGTGAGGGAGGTAGTAATTCCTAATCATCTATGAAAGAAGTATCCTGTGATTTTAAGGTGGTTGGCCAACCAAATACAAGTTGGCATACTGGGTATTGGAACTGACACCCCCCAAAAAAGTCACACACACCTCAAGTAATTACAGTATATGATCAATTCAGCTGCACTCTCTGAATAATCCAGAATAGATACACCTTAAATAAAAGCCATAGCCAATTTGTTTTTTTCACTTTTTTTTCAAAGAATGTATGAGAGTTTAAAACTAGTTTAAGCAAAGATACTTGAGTTTAATTAAAAACAAACAACACACAAATTCAAAACACTCAGGGCAATACCCAGGCCCAAACTGGTGAGGTGGTAGAACTGAGGGGAAAGGGGATGTTAATTACAAGCATCTCATCTCATGCATGGAGTAAACATTATCTCCATGTAATCTTATTCCACCCTAACATTAAGCCAAATACCCAGTTTTCTTTGCTACTGAAATTGGGAACATTTTAATTTTTCATCACAGAACTTGATTAGCAAACTGCCAAATCCAAGTGTTTGTTATAACTGGGATGGGGGACAGGGCTGAAAGAAACAAAGGGGAGATGTTCCTTAGAGGTCTGTTTTCACTCCACCCCCCAAATGCAGCAGAAAATTAAAATAACATTTAGGTTCTGATTATAAACCACAGAAACCAGCATACTTATAAATCATAGCCAAGACTGCATCCTTAGCTCACCCTATTGTGTCTCGCTTTTGTAAGGATGCAGCATCACTTAGCGTGCTAAGCTCCTCAGTCCCCCTTCCCCCTCTCCCCAACTGAGCACCAGATGGGATGCTAACTCTGCATCCAGGCACGACAGGTTGAGCTAAGGACAGAACAACAGCCTGAACCCTTTTGTGTGTGTGTGTGTGTGTGTGTGTGTGTGTGTGTGTCTCCCTCCCTCCCACCCCGTCTTGTGTTTTATTTAGCTTTGGAAGCAGTTCCGTTCTTGAGACGCCAGAGGGCATTGAAAGAATGTTTTATTATGCCAGGCATCCTTTCCTCTCAGGCTACATAAAAACCTCACCTCAGGTACACTGGTTTCTCCACTCACCCATGGAAATGACTACAAACCATGTCCCAAAACTGCATGAAGCCATGATTTCAGTTGGCTTTTTCAGTTGCTCAAGCTCAATAAACTAATGCATTTATGGAAGTCCCCCCCACCCACTTGTCTTGCACTGTGAAGCAGTGACATGGTGAAAGGATGCCAAAAGGATTGAGGGATGGGAGAAAGACTTAAACATCCCGCTTCCTTCCAGCTGGGAACAGCCTGCATTGCAGACTTAATCTCTAAGCATTTTATCTCATCTGCATCAACCCTTTTTGTTCAAACTTTCCATGACAACCCAATGCACATTAGAAAACGCAATTGTTAGAATCAAAAACACCCTCTGGCACTGAAACCAAATCAACTGTATCCAAGCAGTTGCAGATCATGCAATAACAACTTTCAATCTACAGTGTTAATGTCCTCCCAGATCAGGATTATGGGGAAATAAAATCTGCAGCCAGAATCCAATGAGGTACTTCAGTCACACACCCAAGCGTTTCTTTGCACGCAGTGGGATTGTTGACATCTTTAATTGAACAGTAGATACATTCATCCCCATGTCGTAACAAATACTGCACTGGAAAGCCCCTTCAGTTTCATAAGAGGCTTCCTATATGGCATGGACAGGTCCTGCCTGAGTAGCAGTAATCAAAAATACCCTTGGACACACCGATCAAGTCAGATGTAGCCAGATGAAACAGAAACCCATGATCTGAGCAATGCTGGCTCCAGGATTGAAAGGCCTTATCTTTGTAAAGCCCCTGGAAGTGGCCATTTCAATTTACCTCAATTCCACAAACTGGTGCTCTGCCAGGGGCATTGTGGGAAACTGAAATTATTGTTGTTATTGACCTGCCCTTTACCCTAAGGTCCTAGGGTGGGTTACAATATTAAAACACAATACTGAAAACAGTTAAAAACAAATGACAATCACAAAAAATAAGCTGGGCCCTAAAAATATACACTACAAATATCAAAAGCCAGCATAAAGAGGTGTGTTTTCAGCATTCTCTGGAAGCTGTATAATGAAGGTGCCAGATGCACCTATGTGGGGATGGAGTTCCACAGCTAAGGGGCCACCACAAAGAAGGCCCTCTCCTGGGTGACCACCATGCCAGCCTCTGAGGGTGGAGGAAGAAGAAGAAGAAGAGAAGAGTTTGGATTTGATATCCCGCTTTTCACTACCCAAAGGAGTCTCAAAGCGGCTAACATTCTCCTTTCCCTTTCTCCCCCACAACAAACACTCTGTGATGTGAGTGGGGCTGAGAGACTTCAGAGAAGTGTGACTAGCCCAAGGTCACCCAGCAGCTGCATGTGGAGGAGTGGAGACGTGAACCCGGTTCCCCAGATAACGAGTCTACCGCTCTTAACCACTACACCACACTGGCTACCAAGGGGGCTCCTGCCTCCTTCTGCCGACCTCAGAACTTGAGGTGGTGAGTAGGGAAGAAGACAGCCTTTGAAGGATTTGGGTCCTGAGTTGTTCAAGGCTTAAAACACTAATGTGAGCACCTTGCATTGGGCCTCGAAACAAACAGGCAAGCAGTGCAACAGTTTCACTGCAGGCAGTTCACTTGAATACCAAAGTGATCTATGTGCTCCACAGTGATGGTGAGGGGACTCAGGAGTGAATGTGTCACCATTCCACAGTGAGAAAAGTGCCTCAACAGAACAGGAGCACCAGCCATGTCTAGTGGAAAATCCCCCAGATTCCATCATTCTCTGAGAGAGGAACAACCCAATGGATCCACAACCCATGCAGAAATGGGTAACTCTATTCAGCCCAAAGCTCACCAGGGAATTGTCCATTCTGCTGTTGCTCCCTGCTGCTGCCGCTTTGCAAGACCACAGATGAGGCAGGGCAGCAGGGCAGGCTTCAGCTGGAATGAGCCATAGTAACATAAGAAGAGCCTTATGGGATCTGGCCAAAGGCCGATCTACTCCAGCATCCTGCTTTCACCAAATAGATATTTAAAGGAGGCTCTTAAGCAGGACATCAATCCAATAGCACTGTCCCCAAATGCAATTCTCAGCAACTGGTATACAGAGGCATACTGCCTCCCATGCATAGGTGGAGCATAGTCATTGTAGCTAGTAGCATCTGAGGAAGGTGAATTGTGTGAGAAAATTTACGTTAAGCATGAGAAAAAGGAATTGTTGCCAAGTCAGAACGCAACCTTGTAAGAAGCTGTGTGTCAAGAAGCTTATATCTCCCACTCCTTCTTGCCAAATGTATCCTGGGACCTGTTTCAGCTGAAATTGCTTATTCAGCTGTACTGAATACTGTAAAAAATACTCTTGATTTAGCAATGGCAGCAACTATGGGCTGTCCATGCTTGTCCCATGCCAGAAAGCACAGGTCCGAGCAGTTTTTCATTCGCCCTGCTGATTTCCCACTGAAAGCCCGCTCTTCACCACTGAATCAGAGCAAACGTCAAGCTGCAGAAAACCCAACAGATGTTTGCTTCAATTCAGCAGTAAAAAGTAATATTTCCCTGGAGGAAAGGAGTGGGGAAAGCAGAAATGTGGACGAGCCCTATGTTTCAGCATTTCTCTAAAGCCAGCTGCTGTACTCTGAAGAAATCCACTGACTCCTGTTCGGTGTAGTCTATTCCCACTGCACCACTGATAAGCTTTATCCTCCATGAATACATTTTCAAAGCCATCCAAGTTGGTGGCCATAGCCACAGTTTGTGGCATAAGACCTGACAGGGTGCTGAGTCCCAAGCAACTGCTCCAGGAAACCAGTTGCTGAGGTGGGATTAAGTCAAGTAAGCTATTGTAGGCAAACCAATGGGCTAATGTTTATAAGCCCTCTTTAAAAGGCGAAGAAACAGGCAAGGACAATACTAACACCTACAATTGGCAGGCAATTACACAACTCTGGATTGATCTGGAATGATATACATATTGGAAAACTGGGCTATTGTCCCTCCTTGATCAACAGGGTAAATAAATTGCTTCTTTTTAATTTCAGCCTGTATGAATTTAAGTTATTAAGTTGCATTTTGCCCACTTCTGCTTTGGACATTCTCATCAAGAAACTAAAAAGTCATAGTTTGGCTTGAAACATGTAGTGATTTTTAACTCCATGGGATTAGCCAAGTCATCATTACAAAGAATTCTGGGCAAGGGTGGTTCCATTTTGCTACTATCTAGAAAGAAGAAATAAACTACACTTACTTTCCCTCTTCCTGGAATAGATAAAAACTCAACAGCAGATGATGGCTCCTCTAAAATCTTTGTATAATATGAATGAGCATCTTCTTCCAGAACCTCGGGTTTTTCACCTTTAATATCCACTGGATAAAGATGATCTAGGTGAAAGGAGAATGTTAAATATTGGCCTGTTTATGTGTACTGGTCAAACACAACATGAGTGTCAAATTGTGCTGTCAGGTATCATCATTGCCTTGTGAAGAAAATACAATGAGGTTCTTCACACTATCCTTTATGTAATAATAAGAGTATTTTTAAGCAGTGCTATGGTGATTTACTATAAAATCACTTACTATAAAATATGCTACTTCTCACTAGGATTGCAACACATAATAAATTAAGTGGTTCAATTAATAGATTAAAAACTAAAATGAACTTCAATACAAGTAGTTATAAAAATTTCAGATGCCATCTGCTATTCTAAAATATATTATTTCATTTGCTTACTCATGGATGGGGAACTGTGGCCACTGATGGACTCCAGCTCCCATCATCCCTGGCCATTCGCTATGCATGCTTGGCCTGATGGGAGCTGGAGTCCAACAACATCTGGAGCAGGTGTGGGGAACCTTTGGTTCTGCAGTTGTTTCTGAGCTACAACTCCAATCATCCCAGGGCACTGGCCACCAGTGGCGGAGGAAGCCTCTGTGCCACCCGGGGCAGTGGCGTGGAGGACGGGGCATTGCGATGTCACGTGTGCGTCGTGGCGTCGCGACGCATGTTGGGGTGGGCTGTGCATGCGTGGAATTTCCGGGCATGCGCCGTGCATCCGGCACGGCGCTGCTGCTCCTGCGGCGACCAGGCGGGCCAGCGGGTGGGCGGCGGCTTGTGGGCTGCCCCATCCATGCTGCTTTACGGACAGGGCAGCCCCACAAGCCGCCACTCGCTCAGCGGTTAGCTTGGTCGCCATGGGAGCAGCAGGGGCGGGGTGCCGGGCGGTGGGAAGGGGCAGGAGGGGCAGGGGAGTGTCACCCCCACCCCTGGAACCTGGGGCGCCCCACCCCCTACGCCCCTCCCTTGCTACGCCACTGCTGGCTACATTTGCTGAGGCCAACAGGAGCTGCAATTCTGCAACATCTGGAGGGCCACAGATTGACCACCCCTGTTCTAAGAGAATGCCTGCTATATACACACACATGCTTCATAAAATATGCATTTCACCCAGAGATATTAAAGGATGATTAATAATTATATTTAAAATAACAAAAGAAAGTATATTTTGCTATAGAATGATTTTTTTAAAAAAAAATATTGAATATGATTGACTAAAATTTGTTTAACTGAGTGACAGCCCTACTTTTCTCCAAACTCAAACGTTGACCACAATGGTGTACAACTTTTTGTAGGTTCAATAATTCCGTCTCACATAGGAGGGCCTAAAATGAGAGTATTTAGGAGAGTATATATAATGAGAGTATATAAAGTGGCACCAAAACTATAGGAACAGTTGCTCCACCACAGTAGCCAGAACCACAAAGTAACTATAACATTTTAAAGGAAAGGTAGAAAAATGTATCTACCTAATTTCTTATGTTATAACAAAACCACAGCAATAACAACTAGCTCAAAATGGTCTCTTCTTAGATTTCTGCATAAGCAAAGAATTGAGAATTTCCAAATTGGCAAAACAAACCTGAGAGCTATTTCCTTCAAACGTGCTCCACTGACTTTGGTTTTCAAAGTTTTAAACCTTGCAACTGAGATACATTGCACATTAAATATTTTGTCCACCGTTCTACATTCAAAGTCTTTGATTATGGACATTTTCTAAACAAAGTAAATGTTTTTGCAAGAAATGCAATATATATTTTATATCTATATAACTAATTTAACAGATCTGTTAAAGATTAGTGGGGAAGTTGGGTGGAGGGGAGATATAGGCAGTGAGAGCAGAGGCAAGTGTTAAAGCCTTCCTCGGTCCCCGCCCGCCACCCCAAAACTGCTCTGTTCCCAACTGCTCCGAGTGAAAACTTTATCTAAAAGGGTTATTGGGTCACCTTTACACCCATTTTCCTGCCACTACAAAATGCCATTCAGCAGGATAGGCTTCAAAATTACTTCCTGGCCTTCTCAAGCTACCTTCTTAAGGCCTAATATTTCCTAGGAATATTAGCCAGAATGGTGGGTAAAACGGTAAAGGTAAAGGACCCCTAACAGTTAAGTCCAGTTGTGAACGACTCTGGGGTTGTGGCACTTATCTCACTTTACTGGCTGAGGGAGCCGATGTCTGTCCGCAGACAGTTTTCCCGGGTCATGTGGACAGCCAGGGCCATCTCGTCCATAGGGGCTGGTGGCGCGTCGCACCAGGGCGCCGGGCACCCCAGGGGCGCCCCCGCAAGCCCGCCGGCATACCGGGCTCCCCTTCCCCAACCCGCCCCCGCCCCCATGGGCGGGCACGCGGGCTGCAAGCCTGCCGCCCTCGCCTCCCAGAGCGCCAACTGGAGAGCTGGAGCGGCTCGCGCCCTTCCAGCGCTCCAGCTGGGGCTCTGGGAGGCGAGGGCAGCCGGCTTGCAGCCCGCCCGCCCGCCGGCACACGAGCGTCCGCCTGCCCGCCCCTCATTCCCCGCCTGCGCTGCCGCGTGAGCGCCCGCTCCAGCACCACACCCCTCATCCCCCGCTCGCCCACCCCTCCTCCCGAGGGGCGACCAGCGAGGGAGGGAGGGAGGCGGGCGGAGAGGCGGCAGGCCGGGGGCGCCTCTAAGACGGCCCTGTGGCCAGCATGACTAAGCTGCTTCTGCCAAAACCAGAGCAACGCACGGAAACGCCATTTACCTTCCCGCTGAAGCGGTACCTATTTATCTACTTGCACTTTGACGTGCTTTTGTACTGCTAGGTTGGCAGGAGCTGGGACTGAGCAACAGGAGCTCACACCATCATGGGGATTCGAACCACCGACCTTCTGATCGGCAAGCCCTAGGCTCAGTGGTTTAGACCACAGCGCCAACTGCGTCCCATAGAATGGTGGGTAGCGAACCTCAAAATAAGGCAGGCCATATCAATGACATCTGTGTTTGAGACTGTGAGTGCAAGCATACTGGAATACAGCATACTAGAGTAATCACTAACTGAGGGATACAACACCGGTTAATTTCCACTGCAAAGCATAAGTCAGCACTTTGTGTTAAGAAACCATGGGTGGTGAGGGAATAAGAGAGGTACACAGGCCCCTCCTAAAAGTATGTCAAATAACCATATTAGGCAAAGGGGATCCCTCCACATTAGGAACAAAATGAGACATCATTATTATTTATGCGCTAATAAGATATTTTAAATAGAGGAATGCTTTGCAGGATTAATACCAATCTTATTTTAAAGTCTTTATGCACAGATTTAAGTTCTGGGTATGTGTTCCATAAACAGCAGAGATGTGGCATTCCATCTATGAAGCTGAAAAGCATACTGTATTCTATCCCAGTAATGCTTGAATTATGGATACAGCAATTTGTTTGTCCTACTGTAAAAATGCTGGCAACATAAATCTCTTAACCTTTCAAAATCGCTTAGCAAGTACAGTATTCTTCATAGTGGTTCATTTGAACTTGTGTGGTGATGATCATATATAGAAAATACCGGTAAAAAGCACAGAAATATCACAGGGCAAAATCTTCAGCTAAATATTCTTCCCCCAGCGCACTAGGCAGTATCTTCAAAGTACAGAATAATAGAATTGTAGAGTTTGTAGCGACCCCGAGGATCATCTAGTTCAGCGTTTCTCAGCCTTGGGTCCCTAGATGGCGTAGCAAGGGAGGGGCGTAGGGCGGGGCGCCCCGGGTTCGAGGGGAAGGGTGACACTCCCCGGCCCTCCCCCCGCCCGACACCCCGTCCCTGCTGCTCCACAGACGGCTGGGGCAGCCCCACGAGCTCCTGCTCGCCTGGCGGCTCCCCCGGTTGCCACGGGAGCATACCAGGCGGGGTGCACTGTGCATGCCCAGAAGTTCCGGGCATGCACAGTGCTCCGCGTTGGCTCTGCTGCTCCCGCGGCGAGTGAGCGAACCACCGAGCAAGCGGCGGCTTGTGGGGCTGCCCTGTCCGTAAAGCAGCATGGATGGGGCAGCCCACAAGCCGCCGCGCCCCCGGCGGCCCACCTGGTCGCCATGGAAGCAGCAGCGCGGGGGCGGATGCACTGCGCATGCCTGGTCGCCGCAGGACAGTGGTGCCGGCCAGATGGGCTGTGTGTGTGTGGCATTTCCGCGCATGCGCAGCCCATTGTGACGCCCGCCCCAGGGTGCCTCCGCGCCACCGCCCCGGAGGCTTCCTCCGCCACTGCCCAGATGTTATTGACTACAACTCCCATCATCCCTGACCACTGGTCATGCTGGCTAGGAATGATGGGAGTTGTAGTCCAACAACATCTGGGTACCCAAGGTTGAGAAGGCTGCATCTAGTTCAACTCCCTGCAATGAGGAATATGCAGCTGTCCTATACAGGAATCGATATGCAACCTTGGCATTATCAGCAAGAATTTTATTCATGTTCTGATTAACCCAGCAGAAAAAGTGTTATGAGTTTAATTCTTTCAAATCGGGTGTTTAACTTTTCAGTAGGCGAGATGGTGCTGCATTTGCAGTTCAACTTCTTCAGCATGACTGTTTCCCCAAATGTAAGATGAGATACAGACACGTGCCACTCTTCTTTCTAAAATATTTTGAACTGCAAAAGCAGATCACATATTCTGTTTCCATAAGCCCAAAGTGTTTTTATACATGACAAAACACTCTTGCTGTTGTCTCACAGTGTGAGAGAGAAGTAAAATAAAAATTAAAAATAAACATTGGGGCAGGATAAAAATTGACAATTTCCCTTTTTTACTTAGATACTGTTTCTGCAAATGCCTGGGTTATGGAGTCTCTCTTTCAACAGCTCTGTAACTGGAGATTCCAAAATTCCAATGAGAACTTTGTAGCCAATTTAAATTGCTGGATTACTTTACAGCTATTCATCTACAGCTACATGTTAAGAGAATATTGAGCCAGAAAGCTACAACAAACCAGTTTGAATCTCTTTAAGACAGAACAAACTTATGACGGTCATCAACAAAGGGGGAAATGATAGTAATAAAATATGAGGGGTTCTCTGCAACCGCAGAAAAGATACGGTGCAACAATCCAGAGAGTATTTAGAAGAAGAGGCCTCTTGCATTAGAGAGATTCCAGACATTCTAGCTGTTGCATTTCTGCAGAGCTGAGAGGGACTGCCATCTTAAATAACCCAAGCTGGTAAACAAGGTCATGACATCACACAGGCGATTCTACAGCAACAATGTCAACAAAGGTCTCAAACTAGCAGGTTGCAGCCTCAGGCCTTTTACATGTAGTAATTAGCTTCATTCGCACCAAAAGTAAAATTTCTGTTGAATCTAAGGAAATACATACATAGTTTATGTCCTGTCTAAGATTCTCCTGTTAATCATGAAAGACCAGTTTTCAAGAAAGGAGAGAGAAGAGCTCTGTATCTAAGGCACCCCATAATGTGTCCATTCTTCATTAAAATTACACAGAGATCTTAAAGCAATCAGCCATTTCCTTTCTCAGATGACTTATTTCTGGACTTGTTTAACTGATTTTAACAACTGCAAACTTGTTTAAACACTAGAAGCTTTTCAAGGAAAGGCAGGAGGGTGATCTAAATGCTTTTAGGTATAGGAAATCACATCTTCATGACAGAGATTGGAAGAAGATTCACAAGTTGTTGTTTTTAATATCCTTTATTCTACAATACTCTGCAATACAATACCTTCCACCTTCCAGTTAAAAGGACATTTTGTGCTTATCTACCTGCTGAGCATCCTAAGCCTCTGCAACATATCTGCCTAAATTTGGACAATAAATTGGTTATCTAGGAAAAAATTCCTGCCCTAAATTAATTGAGAACTGATATAGCATGCTTGGCTTATATTTAGGAAACAAAACTAAGACTGTAATTCTATACTTATCTGGAGTAAGCACCACCAAACTCAATTGAACTTACTTCTGAAGACATGCATAGGGTTACACTGTTTAAAAGGTATCCCATTTAATTTGATTGAACTGAATGACTGAATGACAACTCAATAGCATATATTTCACTAACATTAGATTTTAAAGGAGAAAACAATGGCTCAGAAAATTGTTAGTAGGGATGCGGCAGTCCAAGGTACCGGTACATATTGACATATGTGGTGGTGTTTTTGACATCATCATGCTCTGAATGCTGTCTCAAGAATAAATTGTATATTAATAATGATCCAAGTCTGATATATATATATATATATAACAATTGAAATGTCCCCTGCACTAGCACCACTTGGGCTTAGGATCCTGTCTGCTCATGATTATCCTAAAGATGACCTCTTAGCCTTTCTATTGACTGCTGCTTGTATGGAGATAGCCAGATGTTGGAAAACCAGTGATGGGCTCAAAATGATTCTTAGTATAATAGACTATGATCAATAGCATTGGCTGAGAAACTAAACATGCCAGGTGAGAGCAGCAAAGGGCAAACACTATCCATATTTCTTTTATAGCATGTGGCAACTGTTTATTGAATACATACATAGTTCAGACTGTGGCAGGAATCTACCCAGCACTCGTGGGAAAATGTGATGTGATCTCTTAGAGTTATCGAATGAAACTAACACATGGCATGATAAAAGTCTGTAATTTTATCCAGATAAGTTATTTGTTGTTTACTGTTGTAACAATTGTTTTCTCAATATTTATCTTCTCTAACATGAAAAAAGTAAAAACAGTATTTTTAAAAAGAAAGGAAAAAGAAAACTGTTGGCATAACAATGCTTAGCATGACAGGAAAACTTTGCAGATAAACACATTTGCTTTCCAAAGATAGTCACCTGGAGAAAAAAAAACAACCACAACTTTGATTTTAGGTTCGACTTATATTCAAACTGCCAATCAAACTGCAAGGAATTTTTGAAATAGATAGGACACACACCAAAGTTAATTACGGTGGCCTCGAAACTCAATTTGCTTGAGATTTTAGATGGATGGAAATGTCATATGTTGACATGATTGCTTAATCACTGCATCATGTAAATCCCACTATAAAACCACAGTTCTGATTAACTGTAGAATAGTTATTTACTGTCTTGAACTAAAATTATGGTCATTCAAACCCACAGGCCTAGATCACCTCATTACTGATTCAGCAGGACTGACCATAGGTAATTGCACAAACTTACCGGTAAGTTTATTTGCTTAAAGCTGTTCTTAGTGGAATTTCAAGTTGTAGAAGCTACCAAGTCTCCAAATGCAAGGGCCTTTAAGAAAACCTTCAAATTTTCCTAGTGTAGTGGCAGATGTGGAAAACAAAGAGGGAAACTCATCCTTATGATAGGTAAACGGGTAAGACTACAACCCATCAAACTAAATAGTGACAGGTGCTCTGCCCCCTTTTCACTGTTAAATCCTGCCCCCTTTGGGCAATGACCCAAAAGAGAGATTTTGTAAGGAATCCCAAAGCAATAAAAAAGAGGCAAGATTTGGGTGAAAAGGGGACACCTGCCACTTTTTAGTATGATGGATGGTGCTCCTACTAATCTTCTGCCAGTTACCCACTTATGACTCACATGGCATTTTAAAGGATTTATTTGTAATAAGAATCCCATGTTCCTTGTGTTGTCATTGAGAGATGAGGTTCCAGCCACTCTCTAAACTCCCTCCTGACCTTCATAACCTTCAGTTACTATATCAACCTACAGCTGACATCAGTGCTGTTAAAGTGATGAATAATCAAATTATTTCCACACGGGGTACATCAATAATATAATTACCCACTTTCAAATAGAGATCATGCCTGTCCCCAAGTAAAGCCTTTACTGGTTCAATCAAGCATGTTTAGGAAGGCTGAAGGAGTTAACGTGGGTTTGCAGAAGTATAAAAAACAAAATGCTAACTATTGCAGGGGGCAGCCTGAAGTGGAAAACTGAGTGGAAGGGGGAATGAAATGCAGTCTTATATGTAGTATGCCAGTGCTGACTGGAATAGTGAATTTTTCAATATTTTGTTGCAGATCCCACTTGTCACATACTACAAAGTATTATCAAAGAGACTCCTGTAATAAAGAACCAATGAAGGAGACTCCTGAACCTTTAAGCAAATTATTAGCCCATGACATTTTGTTGTTGTTGAGATTTGCTGTTAGGAAATATAGCATTTCATGCAAATTATTATTCATCTTCTGCAAAAAAAAAATGGTGTGTAATAAAACAAGCCACAGACAGAGGTTTTCTGGAGTTTAAAGTTAGCCTGGAATTTATCCAGCATTGTAGGTTTTACTAGCATTTGAATAATTTAAAATCCCTTACTTACAATCAGTTTTTTATAGCTATGTTACGTACAAAAACTGCACACCTATCTCACACAATGAAATAATTCTACGTGGGAGGAGAATGTTGTATCACATAGAAGAAAATATCTGGATTCACAAGTTTTCTAAATCTGCTTGCTTGCTAAAGAATTACAAATCTGATGTAATACTAATGTGGTAAATTTTAAAAAACTGAAATAAAATATGAGATTATATTATGAAGCACCTTGTCTTGTTGGTTGAAGGAATGGATGACATTGGATAATTCACATATTTTAGACTTAGAAAGCCATGATAATATTTTAGGTTGGCACGCTTATTCATAGTATGAAAAGGTGAAAATACATAAAGGATTTACAAATCATATAATTAGGAAAAAATTAAAAAAATTCCTTCCAGTAGCACCTTAAAGACCAACTAAGTTTGTTCTTGGTATGAGCTTTCGTGTGCATGCACACTTCTTCAGATACGTATCTGAATAAGTGTGCATACAAACAAAAGCTCATACCAAGAACAAACTTAGTTGGTATTTAAGGTGCTACTGGAAGGATTTTTTTTATTTTTTATTTTGTTTCGACTATGGCAAACCAACAAGGCTACCTACCTGAAATAGGAAAAAAAATACAATTTTGGGAGTATGGGATAAATACAAAAATCCATAAGAGGCAAAAACACCACTTTGGCTCTCACTGTTGGAAGCTAAAGCAGCAAAGAAGAATATGATAGAAGGGTGGAAAACTTATAGAAATTTATTAAAACGCGGGAGAGCAATTGAAATAATTTAAGGAATTATCAGGAAAATTAACAACATGGATACAATACCATCATTTGAATTAAGTATTTAAGAAACATAGGATACGAGGGTTTGGGGAACAAATATCACAACTGGAGAGAGATCTATTGGAATGTAATGAAAATGTGCTATCTAGAATTTATAAGATTGGAATGGGAGACAAAGGATGAGCAAGTAAAATCCTCAATGATACATTGGGCAATAGATATTGGTCATAATATAGATATGGAAGCATGGGAACGATTGTGGAATGTGGATATAAAACTTACAACATGCTATGGTTTAAGAGAGAATTATTTGAAAATGTCATATCGATGGTACCTACCTAACACCAAGTAAATTGGCTAAAATGTATAAATCAAAATCAAATAAATATTGGAAATGTAAAGAAAAAGAAGGCTCTTTCTATCTTATGTGGTGGTCTTGTAGGAAGGTTAAAGCTTACTGGGAAATGATATATTTAATGAATTGAAAAAGATGTTTAAAATAACGTTTGAAAAAAACACCCAGAAGCTTTCCTTTGGGGAATTATAGGGATGGAACTACACAAACTGTATAGAAATTTATTCATGAATGTGACTACAGCGATATTACTTGCCTAAAAATGGAAAAAAGAAGAAGTCCCAGCGAAAGAAGAATATACAAAAAATTATGGAATACGCAGAAATGGCAAAAATTACTGGAAAAATAAGAAATCAAGATAACAAACTTTTTATAAAAGAATGGAAATGGTTTATTGAATATTTACAAATAAACTGCAAAAAATAAGAACATTGGCAGGATTATTGTAGCAACCTGCAGTTTTATAAGGTAGATGAATGAATGAATGAGTAAATTAAGTTAATTTGGTATATGCAGAAAATATAAAAAATAAATTTAAGGAACCACAGAATGAGGGGAAGGAAGTCAAGTTTTGAAATGTGAAAATGACTGTAAAATTATTGAAATGTATAAAACTGAAAATCATAAATAAAATAATAATTTAAAAATAAAAATATGCATACATCTAGAGAAGGAATGCAAGCTGCAGCGATATCATAGGAAAAATTTACTCCAATCTTTGCTTTCCAAAGCTGAAACAGGAATATGAAGCAGAACCATCATTATTTTCATCAAAGAGAGGAAGAAGGTCTGAACAGTCACACCTGATTTGAAATAAATCTGATTTATTTATTACAGATGGGAAAATAAGGCTGAAAGAATGCAGTCCTGAATATCATTTGGCACAAGGGTGGCTCACAAATGAATGAATGAATGAATGAATGAAAAGAAAAATATACAACCAACAATTCTAACGAATAGACCAACTGAGGTTTATGGTGGTATAGTTATATGCAACCAACTTTAATTCTGAGGCATCAATCAGAGACAAGTACTGTACAGTAAATCAATTTTAATGATAAAGCAGAGACATAAAGGTTTCAGTTGTGGGGGTTTGACATATCTCCAAAATATGACTGTATAGAAAACTGGAGGTGGAGGAAAAAAGAATATGTTACTTGTGGTATGCATAAAAAGAAGAAAAAATGTGGGCTTAGCAGCTTATTTTTAAAGCAGAAAATTGACTTAGACTTTGCATAAACAATGCTATACCTTTAAGCATTCAGACTGACAGTCAGGGTTGAAAAACAACCATTCAGTCTGAAAGCAGAGCCTGTTAAAAAGCATGATGTTTCTAAACAGTATCTGTTATGTACTAATAAGCATTATTTAAAGGACACAGACCTTTAATTGCTTCCAAACATGCACTTATTCAAAACTGCCACAAGGCAATCTTTACCAAAAGCATCACATAAACCCACAGGAATCCCAACAATACAATACAAAATGTTTTTTAGTTTTAATTTTGCTTGAAGTCTCAGAGCACAACAAATGTATAGAGAGGCACTTTTCGCGAATTGTATGAAAATGTTTGTGAAGCTTCACAAGAATGAATTGCAAATAAGAATTACATCAGAGCTATTTGCCATCTGTTGTCAGCAATGCTGTCTTGCTAAAACTGGTCACCAGATTGCAGTTTTGTAAGTTTAAAAGGCAACCTTTTAAATGTGTAACTAAGCAGAAGGCTGTGTGTGTACTTGACCTAAAACCTGGAAGTCACTTGGCAAATTCATCACAAAGCATGATAAGGATTTTTCACAAGTGGTGCTTTTTTATTTAGAATACATGTTGCTCATGTACTATAAAAGCACAGGGGCAATGTTTTAAAATAGATTGTGTTCATTGAGTTTTTTCATATAAATTCTACAAAACTAGAAGATCAAAATACCCTCAATTATATGTGAATTACATTTGAAAATGTACATTGTGGATGCTGAAAATGAGTAGGACTAATCTCAATCCAGGTCTAAATATTTAGAGTGGCATTCAACTAAGTTTCACTCGACATACTGTAATGCATAGACCTAACTTACTCATGTTCATTTATTTTAATGTCTCCTCCGAGTAATACTTAGTTGAATACTACCCTTGCAATTCACTTGCTATGCTGCACAGTTTTGGGTTAACACCAAATCCCATGGGATATCAATGAAGGCAAGGGGAATTTATGTGGATGCAAAGGTCACTTCTCATGTCATATTCCTTAAGCACAAATATATTAATAAACAAAACAACATATGTACCCTTATGGGCAGGTTGCAGGGTACAGTGAACCCATGAGAGATAAGGAAATGAGAAATAAGATGGCAGCACAGGTTAGGGGGGACGTGGGTGGCGCTGTGGGTTAAACCACAGAGCCTAGGGCTTCATGATCAGAAGGTCGTGGGTTTGAATCCCCGCGACGGGGTGAGCTCCCGTTGCTCTGTCCCAGCTCCTGCCAACCTAGCAGTTCGAAAGCACGTCAAAGTGCAAGTAGATAACTAGGTACCACTCCGGCGCGAAGGTAAACAGCATTTCCGTGCGCTGCTCTGGTTCACCAGAAGCGGCTTAATCATGCTGGCCACATGACCCGGAAGCTGTACGCCGGCTCCCTCGGCCAATAAAGCGAGATGAGCGCTGCAACCCCAGAGTCGTCTGCGACTGGACCTAATGGTCAGGGGGTCCCTTTACCTTTACCCTTTACAGGTTAGGGGAGAGAGAAAGGCAATCACACAGAAAGGTCCCAAGAAGACAGAAATAAGCAAAAGAAAAATCAAACAGAAGCCAAGAAATTAAAAGTAGGACCCATGTTAAAGTAGTTAACTGGTAGATTCTACTGGCCAGTTGCCAATCTCCCCTTCTTGGGCAAGGTTCTTAAGCTGGTAGTTACTGACTAGATCCAGACACTTTAGGAGGAAACTGATTTTCTACATCCATTTCAATTGGGCCCAGTTTAGGCACAGAAACTGTTTTGCTCACCCTGTATGATTACCTTTGTTGGGAGAGAGACAGCAGAAATATGTCCCTGTTAATTCTCCTCGACCTCTCAGCAGTTTTACAAACCACCAACCATAGTATCCTTCTGGAGCTCTTCTGGAGCAGCTGTCAAGTTAGGTGTGGGTAGCACCACTTTGGAGTGGTTCTGGTATTACTTGGATGGTCACTTCCAGAGGGTGATGCTTGGGGAGTGCTCTTTGGCCCCATGGAGCCTTCATTGTGGGGTTACTCAGCATTCAATTTTATCCCCTGGGGTGACTTAAGAACGTTCAGGGGAGCACTGGGTGCTGTCCTTTCATTAACTTGCAGGCCCCTCCAAAAAAAAAAAACCACACAAAAAATCCTCCTCAGCTTATGTAGTTAACAGTTCCTTAGTTTTACAGAAAGGGCTTGAGAAATGCAAGAAAACAGCAAAGTAGCTTGATGGGGTGTCTGCCTGGATGTATGTGTGTGTGTGTTCTTAAAAATAACCCTGAAAGTGGGGTGTCTTTCATGTTTCTCTCTCCTTCTACCCCCAACATCCCTCTCCCTTCTTCTCTACCTCTCCCCCCAGGCAACCCGCTCCTCCTTAACAGGGATATTATTGTGATTATTACTAATTACCCACTCCTCACCTTAAGATCTCAGGGCAGGTTATAACAGTTTAAAACAAATTACAATCACAAAAAACAAGGCAGGATACCTCAGTCAGTAGACCACAAGACTCTTATAATATTGGGGTTGTAGATTTAAGCCTCACTTTGGGCAAAAGATTCATGCACTGCAGGTGGTTAGATAAATGACCCTCCCCTCATGGTCCCTTACAACTCTACAATTCTGTGATTCTACGATATACACCTCAAGTGTCAAAAGCCAGGGTAAAGAGGTCATCAGCATTTGCCGAAAGTGGTATAGGTGCCAGGAATCTGTGGGGAGAGTTCCACAACTTAGGGGCTGCCACAGAGAATGCTCTGTTCCAGACAACCACCAACTGAGACTCTGAGGGCACCCAAGAGGCTCTGTAGGAAAGGAGACAGTCTTTCAAATATTTGAGGTCTAAGTTGGGTGTTAAGCAGCAATATGAGCACTTTCAGTTGAGCCAAGAAATGAACTGACAACCAGAATACACAACGTGGCTGTTTACTGAGCATTCAATCCAATTTGTTTCCAGGGAGGTTATATGAAGCAACTGTTATCTCACTCTTTCTACTGCATCCCCCCCCCCATCACCTTCCTTACCCCACAAAGTCCAGGAAGGGTACCCAATTCACTTTGATTACAAAACATTAATTTGTGGTTGGGAACTGAATCCCATCCACAAAATACAGTTCGGAAGTGGCCCTAATGCTTATGGGTTAAAACTTAAAATGGGATCCAGTGGTCTATGAAGGACACTTTGTATCCATGGGGTCAAAAACTACTGGGAGGAGGATCTATAAGAGTCCTACTACTGTACAATAGGAAAGCATCTGGAGCATCAATACTTCTGTGGGTCACAAAACCTTGGGAGAGAAAAGGACTAAGGCCTGGGAGACCAGGGTTCAAAGACTAACTTGGCTATGATGCCTACTGGGTGGCCTTTAGCCAGTCGCTGCCTCTCAGTCTAACCTGCATCACAGGATTGTGAAGATAGAATGAGGAGGTGGTGAACCATGTACACCTAGTTTCCTTGGAGGAAAAAAATCGAATATAAATGTTGTAACAATAAACTATTGCATATATTGACTGAAAATGACAGAGGGACCCCATTGCCCTGCCTGCCCTAGGGTAAAGATTCTCACATCATAAAATGCTACACTTTGGTGAAGGGAGTTAAGAAATTAGGGGCTTTCAGCATTTACAAGCAGAGAAGCTGTCGGGATGGGGTGCGGGGAGGAAGCAGGATTTCTGCGCGTGAAACACATATATTTTCACGCAGAGAACCCTGGGAATTGTAGTTTGTTAAGGGCGCTAGGTACTTTAGCTTCCCGGTGCGGGTAAACTACAGGACCCATGGTTCTTTGCGGGGGAGGGATGATGTGTTTTCAACGTACGCTTGGGCACACAGTTGCGGTCTTGATTTCTCAAGCGCGAAAGGAGAGGGAAGTGCGCTGTGCTTTTAGTCGCTGTCCTTGTTGCTGTAAACGGATTAAATTATGCACACAACGAAACACACACACCTCAAAAAAAGATCAAAACACGAAAACAAAAACACCCCTTTCCCGAAGCTGAAAGCCGTGTGAGAATGAAGCCCCGAGAGAAGCGAGAGCCAGCGCTTCGCAGTCCCTCTTACCCGCACGGGGTGAGGCGGCGCTTCCCGCCCGCTTCTGAGGAGCCACCGCAGCCGCCATCATAACTTCCTCCGGGGCGGCTCTAACGCCTCCCTCCTGCTCCTCCTCCGCCGGCCCTCGGAGCCGCCCATCGCCAACTCTCTCCCTCATGGTTTCAGCCGTTCACACCCACTTCGACCGTCGAAATCTCAGTCAACGAACGGAGTGCATATCTAGGTTGCCTTAGCATTTTCGGCGGGAAGAGGGGGGAAATAGCCTCCCGTGAGGCAATTGCTGTTCTCCACAAATCCTCTCAAAAGCAATTGCGACAAATCTGCTGGCTCTTGGATGGGAAGCCGTGTATATTCCCCACAGAAAAATACCATCCTGCGAAAACAAATTACAGTGATACCTCAGGTTACATACGCTTCAGGTTGCATACTCCGCTAACCCAGAATAGTACCTCGGTTAAGAACTTTGCTTCAGGATAAGAACAGAAATTGTGCTCTGAGGCACAGCGGCAGCGGGAGGTCCCCATTAGCTAAAGTGGTGCTTCAGGTTAAGACAGTTTCAGGTTAAGAACGGACCTCCAGAACGAATTAAGTTCTTAACCGAGGTACTGTACCACTGTATGTGCATTTTGCTTTTAATTCAAACCCCCCCCCAAAAAACACTTAAAAATTAAATAAATACACGTGACAGACAGATACAGGAGGTTTGTATGTATTCACCACAAAATAGCCTCCAGTGAGACAAAACTAGGAGGGTGCTTTTTGTGGGGGGGGGGTATTCTTATATTGTGGTAAAGAAACACAAACCACAGAGTAAAAGCTGACAGCTAAAGCAGATTTAAAAAGTGGGAAAATATAAAAAATCAGCCTTGTGCTGAAATAACAGCAAAGTAGGTCCTGGCAAGACTCTGGGGAAGACACCCTACAAACCAGGGTACCACCACTGAAAAGGCTCCTGCAGTTCCCGCAGAGGAGGAAATTTGGACCCCAAGATCTCAAGGTTCACATGTAGAACAAGATAGTATTTCTGGTGCCCTGCTCCCAAGGGCTTTAAAAGGTCAAAGCCAGCACGTTGAGTGGAGCTTACAAATGAACTGGGATCTAGTTAAGATGGCAATAAATAAATAAATAAATAAATAAATATCACCTGTTCCCATCTAGCAGTCTCAAAGCCATATCCCAAACGAACTGCAGTTTCTGGAACGTTTCATAGGTAGTTGCACATGCAACACATGGTAGTGGTCCATCTCATATAAATGTATGATTTAATAGCTGCAGTGTCCACAGCAATGTAGGAACAGCACTAGCATGCACTCCAACTGTCCCTATTTTAGCCAACTTGGGAAATTTTTATGGCTTTTAACTTTGGTGGCTTTAAAAACGGATTAGACAAATTCATGGAGATGATGCTATCATCCATAGCTACTAACCGCGTTGTTTATGCTCTACCTCCAATGTCAGAGGCAGCAAGGGTTCTCAGTAAGACTTGCTAGGTACTGCGCTCAGATATTGATTGTGGACTTCCCATCAATATCTGGTTGGCCACTGTAAGAAAAAGATGCTGAACTGGATGGGCTGATACAGCAGGGCTCTTCTTATGCTCTCAATTTTTTTTTAGCATGCACTTTGTACAATAGCTGCTAGACACCAAATAGGAGTCATTAACAATACATAACCCACATACAACCAAATGCATTATGGGATTGGCTGGAGGTGGGATACTATGGTTTCAAATTAAGCCAGATCCAACGAGACCCATTTAAAAAGTACGAGGCTGAATTTAGGTCCATTGGAAAAGCTCTGCTAATGTTTAGCCAAAATCAGCTTCATTGGATTTGCAACCATTGGTTCTAATCCTATACTGTAGTAGCTATAGATGCTTCAGTTTAAAATGGAAAATGGTTGTTATACTGTATTTTTAAGTGTCTTTGTGGTTTTTAAACTGTGATTTAAATTATTTTGATGTTATTTTATGATGACAGTATGCCACCCTGCTCTCTGCCTCAGAGAGGCAGTTTATATTGTAAGCCACTTTGACAAGACTATTTGCCTGGAAAAGCAAGATATAGAGACAAAGATAAATAAAATATAACTAAAATTGCTTCTACAGAGCACTGGCTTTTATAGCAGAGTATAAAAGCCCAAATTTATAAGTAATAGGTAGACTTATTTTATTAATTCAGCATCACTATGCAACAGAGACATACAAAAATAAAAGTGATTGGATTATTTCTAATCAGGTTAGATTTGAAATCAATAGCTAAGATTATGTAGTTAAGTCATTCAGCATAGTTGAAAGGGGAGAAAGCATAAGGATCTTTGTAACCATCAATATTCCAGGGCTTGTGTAATTAAAATTATCCCACATCATGTGAAACCAGAACAGTCCCAGTTTGGTGAAGTGTTTTTCCACTGACCAATAGGAAGATGGACATTTTGGAACAGATGGTAAAAGAATATAATAAGGTCAGCTGTGATCAAGCATGTTACCAGTGAAGAGTGAGCTGGTTATTGGTGTCTGGAACGTAAAGGATTTAAATTAAATGGACATCAATTCTGACACGGTGGTTGTCACGGGTAAGGCTCAATTTTTTTAGTCCTCTTTTAGCCATGCATGGAATGTGCATACACTGGTCTGCTCTTTGTCATAAACAACTCCAAAGGCACACACAGACACACAAACAACTAGCAACTGGACATACCAACATTTCCAAATGGAAATAGCTCGCTGCTGCAACTTGCTAAAAATGATCAGATGGTATGTCAATGGGGTAAAAGAAAATGCATGCTATCCTTTATCCAAGAAAACTTGCCATTCGTTATTTCTGTCACTTCCGAAAATATCTGTTGATATCTTTTCCTGTGTGGGCTATTTAGCCTCTAGGGTAAAACTAGAAAAGTGTTGCCTAAAAAGAGCTATAGAGCAACACTGCTTCCCAGTTTCACATCAAGGTCCAAAATTAGAGCCAACACATGTCAAATTTCAACTTCTCAGTTTCAAAACAAGGAGATAAAAATCAGAGGAAATAACACACACTGTTCTATCACCCCAACACTATAATATATAAACAGTGTGTTGAAATAGCATTCCGGAACATCCAAGTCCCTGGAGCCAATTTTGGATATTTTCTTTTCAGTTATAGTTAATGCTGAATCACCAGTGAAGATGCAATCAGTTAAGAGAGAGAGAGACTGAGCTTTAAAAGGTTGAAACTCTCCTGGAATGCCACTGCACACTCTTGCTCACTGTTACGCCACTAGCTGCTCTAAAGGCAATCATTACGTATAGGCTTGACATGTGAGTTGCTGGATAGTTTTCCACTGTAGGCCATCTCAGGACACAGGACTGAGAATGAAGTGGCATCAAAGAGAATCTGAATCTAGCCATTTTCAATTAGCACACAATTTAAGATTATTTTTGTGTTTGTTAAAATAGCTCCCAGGCAGCCTTATGCAGAAACATTTCAGACGCTCCATAGTTTTAGGTGACTTGGATGAGGAAGTGGGAATGACAAAACCACTTAAGCTTTCTGTAGAATTGTAGAACTGTAGAGTTGGAAGGGATACCAAGGGTCATCTAGTCCAACCCTGTGTTGCCGAAACCTGAACGAAATCATACATATCAATTTTAATGTCTATATGAGGGCAATGGAGGAGACTCTTGAGGAGTCCCATGGACTACAAGAAGATCAAACCTATCCATTCTCAAAGAAATCAGCCCTGAGTGCTCACTAGAAGGACAGATCCTGAAGTTGAGGCTCCAGTACTTTGGCCACCTCATGAGAAGAGAAGACTCCCTAGAAAAGACCCTGATGTTGGGAAAGATGGAGGGCACAAGGAGAAGGGGACGACAGAGGATGAGACGGTTGACAGTGTTCTCGAAGCTACTAACATGAGTTTGGCCAAACTGCGGGAGGCAGTGAAAGAAAGGCGTGCCTGCGTGCTCTGGTCCATGGGGTCACGAAGAGTCAGACACGACTAAATGACTGAACAACAACAAAATGAGGGCAATATATTTATTTGGCCACCCAAAATGTCATAAAATCGTATGCAAACATCAGACTAGATGTTTAAAAAACATATAGGGAAGAGAATATAAGAGCATAAGAAGAGCGCTGCTGGATCAGACCAAAGGCCCATCGAGTCTAGCATCCTGCTACCACAGTAGCCAGATTGATACCCATGGAAGCCTGCAAAGCAGGGCATGAATGCAACAACCTTCTTCCCAGTTGTGATTCCTAGCAACTAATACAGTGGTACCTTGGTTCTCGAACTTAATCCGTTCCGGGAGTCAGTTCAACTCCCAAAACTGTTCAAAAACCAAGGCACAGCTTTCAGATGGGCTGCAGGAGCTTCCTGCACTCAAGCAGAAGCCATGTCGGATGTTCGGCTTCCGAAAAACGTTCGCAAACCGGAACACTTCCGGGTTTGCGGCATTTGGGAGCCGATTTGTTCAACAACTAATCTGTTCGAGAACCAAGGTACCACTGTATTCAGATACAAACTGCCTCTGAAGGTAGAGGTAGGACACCATCATGGCTAGTAGCCATCAATAGCCTTAACTTGCATGAAAAGAAAAGGCTGGCAGTGTTTTTTAAGCCATCCATGTTTGATTCTGGTAAGTTTTAAGATGGAAGACTCTGGGGAAACTCAAAAGCTTGCACGCTATTTTTATGAACCGAAAAGTCCAATATAGACTTTGGGATCTTTCTTATAGGCCAAGACAACTACCGTCGCTCTTTGAGATCACCTTCTTCTCCTTTCCTTAACTACAATAACCAGCAACAAATTAAATCCAAAACAGCACCACCCATGCAGAAGCGGGTGGTATCAGCAGGTCTGGGGAGCCCCAAGGTTTGCATATGGAAACCGCCCCCCAATGAAATCTAAAAGGGGGGAGGGCAAACAGCCTAATCAGTATGCTTATTGGGCACGGAATGGCACTGCTGGCTGGCTAAAACCCTAAACAGGAGAACATCACACTGCAGCGTTATGTTTTATGTCCCATATCTTTCTGTTAGATGTGCAGGTGCAATTTAGAGATACTGCAGTGTCATCACTAAATGCCTCAGTCACTTTTTCACCTGCTTGAAACAAAATTGTTGGCTCAGTTTCTGGTTTTAGTAGCCAATATTATTCAGCCAATATGATCCCTGTGTTGGTTTCAACACTCCAATATTTGAAGAGCTCATAATGAAGTCACTTCTTTTAATAGAACAGCCAAACCCTTGGCAGAGGTTTCTTATAGCCACAGTTGCAGGCTGCACATTTCACTCAGCTAGCTCAGAACTTGATGTTGTCCAACTCTGGTGAGCCCCCCATTTCTTTTACTGAAAAAGCAGTGAAGCAGATACAGAACCATAAATTTCTCTCTCAAATGTTTCATCTGTTCCCTGTGTGTTATACCTGGTAAAATATTTTACTTGATGTCCCAAGTTCAAATTCCTGATCAATCCTGAAACTCACTAGGCCGTCTTTGGCCCTTTCCTCATTTTTCCCCCCTAACCTAAATCATAGAGTTGTTGAGAAACCGGAATATGATAACTTCAATCATACTATCCTGCGTTACTGAATATAAGGGGTGGGACACCAATATTTTTTTCTTTATAGAAAGATACACTGATATTCCCTCTCTGTGGCAAGAACTCTTGGGCAGAAGATAATGTGTGTAATGTAGGAAGGCACAAAAAATTGTCAGCTTGTTAGTTTAAAAAGAATCTCAAAACAGGAACAAAATTGGACAAAATTTGCATTTGAGTTTTTAAGGAGCCCTATAGTTCTGAAGCAAGGAGCACACTGTGTTTTTAGATGGATGGATTTATGTATCATACCAGAAGAGATACCATCTTAGGTTTCTTCCCTGACAGAGCCAAGTGTTAATTGTAAATTGTTTAATTTGTGTGACACAGAACTTCAACACATGCCTGTAACCTGAAGTGAGGGTGTCTGTAGGGACCATAGGAAATAGAGACTAATCTGTCATTGAGAAGCTGAGATAAGGGAACCTTTTACTGTAAAAATCTCAAGAACCATTCAATAAACAACAGACAGCAGAAGTTAGCCAAGGGAACAAATTGTGACAAGATCAGGAACTTATGAATTTTAAGGTTGTAAATTATACTTATTTGCTTTCAGGCTTTGGTCCTTTTCGACAGCATCTTGTTAACTCTAGCTGGGAAGCAGCAAAGGTAAGAATGCCCTTTATGTTGAAGTACAAAAAGGAACAATATTCATGTTTAGCTTTGTGTTTCTCTTGTGTTCAAAGGTAGGATATTTTTCACTACCGTTTTTACATGAGTAGAATGTGTCCTTTTATTTAAAATGCATCTCTGGGTTATTTGTGGGGTACAGGAATTCATTCACCCCCCCCCCAAAATATAGTCTGCCCCCCCACAAGGTCTGAGGGAGAGTGGACCGGCCCCCTGCTGAAAAAGTTTGCTGACCCCTGCTGTAGAAACATTAAAGTTGTATCTAGTTTACAAATCCTTTTCTGTCCTCTGCTTTTGATCAAATAACCTTTCTTCTTGCTTACCATGGACAGCAAACTGTAGTAGCAGCTTTCCAATCTATTCTTTGGCCTCGGTTTCTTGCATGGAAAAGGGGAGGGGGGGAAGGTTACATGCGGCCATCTGACCCTGGCCTAACCAGTCACAGAAGAGTGTCTCATTAAACACAGAGAAATTCAAATGTGTGTGAGAAAATAAAATGCTAATTGTAAGCTGGCATGGATCTACTTTTGGAAAAACAGGCACACAATGCTGCATTCTTATGCAAGATGATGCAAGAGCCTCTCCAAGACCATTCGTGCCACAGGAAAAACACAGCTGGCTGTGTTCTCCTAATGTGTTTACTTCGCCTGCAAGAATTGTTTGCTTGTTTATGTCAAACAGTTTATTGAGCACAGCTAATCAATGTTTCCGCTGACAAGGAAATTGTAAGAGTTTACTCAGGAAGCCAACCTTCAAGAACAAGCTTGTCCCATTCACACACCAGTACCAGGGAAATCTTAAGTCTGTGGCTCCTTCTGTGCCACCCTGGATTCTGTGCAATAAATGAAACACTGGGACCTTCCAACTTGCAAAGGAAGATACAGATCCTTCCAAACAAGGACATGTCCCCGGGAAGTGCCTTATGAGACACGCATTTAATCATCAAAACAGCAAGTAGTTGGGGGGCCAGGGCCAACAGAGCTTGGACAAGAGTTTTAGTAGCTAGTACACAGGAAAGGCAGATTGTGGAAACATGGAAGATGACATGGCAGCAGCTTCCCCATAGGGCAATGCTGGGGAACCTGTGGCCCTCCGTAAGTTTTTGGAATCCAACTCCCATCAGTCCCAGCCAGCAATGACCCTCCAAGACCACCTAGAGGACCATACGTTTGGCCCACACCTAGCCACCCCCTTAAATAGGCTGGAGGTGGGCTGCTCACAGCCCCCAAGGCACTGGCTCTGATTGGCGGAGCAGGCACTGTCCGTCCTTACCCAAGGGCCTGATGCGGCCGGAGATTGGCAGTGCCAGCCGTTTCTTCCCCCGGCTGTGCCAGAAGATGGCGGCCTCCCTGGACCCACTGCAGCTGTGGCATGTGACAACGGCTGCTCATCCGCAGTCCCAGGCGAGTGGTTATTTACTCTGTTACACATTTGATATTCCTAAACATTGCATTGCTAACTTATACAAACATGGTTATGTCTACCTTCAAAAGTTGAGAACAGCTCTGCTCTATCAGACAAGGCTCTTATGCGTTTAAAAAGGATGAGGAGTGCATGGTTGCTTAGGCCATCTCCTTCTTCTGCATGCTGATCAGCCATATCTAAGAAATGGGGTTTAGAAGAAGTTGGGCCACAAAGTTTAGCTGTACAGCTTCCTCTGAAACATCAAATATTTTTTAACACAACTTAAGTTGTTCACTTCAACACAGGAACTGGCCAGAATTGGTCTTGGAAGTGATGTAGACCTACACATCATGGAACTGCCAGTGGCTTACAAAAAAGCAAGAGAGATTGTCTGTCAAGCATGGGCAACCCTTCAGCCCCACGTAAGTGAAAATATTACTAGAGGACTCAATTTAAAATTAAGCTTTAAATTTAGATTCTCAAAATATTTTGTGTAATCTTCAAAAGATTATTTTTTTTAGACAAACTGCTGGGATTAATCTTTAAAGCCCTAAACATATTGGGACCAGGTTCTCTTACAGCAGGAATGAGGAATCTGTGACTCTTCAGATGGTATTGGACTACTAACTCACATCAGTCCCAGCCAGCATGGCCAACAGGAAGAAGTGATGGGAGTTGTAGTCCAACAACTGGAGGGCCACAGGCTCTCCATTTCTGCCTTCAGGACCATTTTCACCCATATACCTACACCACCTTTAGCAGACATCCAGTGTTCTGCCTTCTTGCCAGTAGCCCCCCCCCCCTTTTACTCAACTTCCTTCTGACTAACTTACATCTCATCTTTTCAGCAACAGGGCTTAGAAAAACTTTTTCTTCACTGCTGCCCTTCAGGAGTGTTAATTACTTGCGTTTCTCATAGTAATTGTATATCTATCTGATGTCCTTAATGCATCTGATATCATGCATGCTACTTTCTGAGGGCCTGGACCTAAAAAGTAGCATACAAATAGTTTGAATGAATAAATAAATAGACCAAAAAGACCACGGCTTTCTCCCCAACACAGTGGAAACATATATTTCCAGGGACAAGGTTTTAGCAAGTCTGTATTTCACACAAGGCCAGGGCACAGATTCATTATATATTGTATATCAGAACTTATTTCCAAACTTATCTCTTGTGGGGCAACCTACAGGTTATGATTCATATTGGCCTGGTTTCTACTTCTAAAGCAATCATCATTCTGGAGCAGTGTGGGAAGAACAAAGGCTATAAAGAAAAGGATGCTTGTGGATTTTGTCCAGAAAAAGATTGTTGTGTCTTAGAAGGCCCGGAAAGAATAGACTCTACAATTAATTTGAAGAGTGTCTGGAAAAACGTTCAGGTGGAAGGGATGGATGTAATTTTTTCCAGAGATGCAGGAAGGTAAATTACTTGCTGTATTGAGAAACCATGTCAGTTGTGGGAGACATGATTCAACTAGGAAATATTCCCGAAAGACAAACATCAAAATTTGGAAAGATCTGAGAAAACAGTATCTTCTGTGTAGACTGGCCAATACTTAATGGAACATGATCTTAGGACCCCCAAGTTAACCACAAGGTGGATCTGATGCAGCTTTTTCTCAAGTTAGCACCTTGGCCCATGCATGCAGAGAACCTGCTTCCTGAAGATTCTCCATTAGTCTCAAAGTTGGGAGCAAACCTAAACGCACAGGGGTAGGTAACGTGTGGCCCTCCAGATGTTACTGGACTTCCCATTATCCCCAGCAAGAATGGCCAATGGCCAGGATTGACTAGAATCTCAGTTCAGCAACATCTGGAGGGCCAAAGGTTCTCCATTCATGATGTAGGGAATCTTTTACTGAATGGGATTTGGCACTTCTGTGCCTTAATGCATCACTGAATTTGGGTTACTGTGATTATAATACTATTTTTATAATGCAAATTTTCTGGTGCTAGATAAACCACAGCTGTGCAAATATTCTGAAATTGTTTGCTGTACTGAGATGCTTTTAAGCAGTTAGCAACCTTATCTCTTCTGATGCGTTGTCTGAAAGCTAGTCCTGAATACCAAGATGGAGTTAACTGTTGAAAGTCTATAATTAAGCATACATGTTGTGTAGTCTTAAGGATACCTTTCCTCCATGCTGCAGGTACGTTTGTGATTACATCTATTATACCTCTCTTTACTATGGTAATGGAAGAGTAGCGTTTATCCACGTACCTCCTCTATCCCAATGGGTGACAGCAGAACTTCTTGGAAGAGCCCTGCGGACTGTTATCTTAGAGATGTTAAAGCAATGTAAACAGGGGATAATGTAAAACCAAAAAACCTACACACACAAGTTACCGGTACAAGGTATGTTCATTTTCATCTGACTTTGTGAAAAATACCATCAGTCATACCTATTAAAAAAAATAACCAATAAAATCCAATATTCTCTGTGTGTGCAAACTTATGCCTTCATGATTCAATGTGCACACTGCTTATATTCAGGGATGAAATGGGAAAAAAAACTTTGGGACAAAGGCGCTGCATGTGTACATTAGAGTATTTTGACCATAATGCAGGGATGTGGAACCTATGGCCCTCCAGATGTTGTTAGGATTACAACTCCCATCATCCCTCACCATCGGCCAAGCTGGCTTGGGCTGATAGGAGCTGGTTTTCCATTTCACCCGTAACAATACACCATGCACATGTTAATTGGCTATGGAAAACCATAGAAACATAAAGGAAAGCTGAATCCCCGCCCCCTTGCAAATAAAAAAATCTTTC
The DNA here is from genome assembly GCF_009819535.1 of Lacerta agilis. Lineage (NCBI taxonomy): Eukaryota > Metazoa > Chordata > Lepidosauria > Squamata > Lacertidae > Lacerta > Lacerta agilis. Next base: position 20,504,784 of record NC_046324.1, on the reverse strand, counting down.
TGTAACTCTGGTTCTGAAGAGGAAAACCTTGAATTTTAAAAGATGCATTACTGCAGATACTTTTGTTAAGAATTATCCAAAAGGTGGACAGCCCCCCTCCCCAGAAAGAAAGTAGCTTTAACAGAAATTCATCATCATCATCATCATTTGGAGAGCATCTCATTAGAAGAGGCTGCATTTTTTAAAAGTATCTTGTATTCTGAATAAAAGGCAATACACAGTACGCAAAAATGCATACAGAATTCTTTTTATTTAACTTAATTATGTAGTACTGTAACTACTAGAAAAAAAGCAGAGTAAGAGAAACTAAAGGAGCCTTAGCTTCAGCCATTCAAAATAGACAAAAGGTTCTTTTTTTTCATAATGTAAAGAATCCAGAATATATCGCAACAGGAATAAATTCTTACAACAGAATATACAAAAACATTTTGAATTTTTTTCATCATCTACTGATTCATTTTAATATAAACACAGGAATTTCTTTAGGAATAATTTATACATAGCAAGTCTTTATGTAATAAATTGGCCATGTTATTACTGTTTTATTTTATTTTTTATTATTTTTTTAAAAAAACTTTATATTTTAAACAAGGTAACTTGGAAAATGTTGTTTGCAAATGCATTCAGTTCCACAGCACTTTCTAGTTTCTGTGTTTTTTTTCAACTTTTTTGTTCCAGAGGTAGAACAACTCTGGCCAGTCCTTTCTTCTCAAACCTCACTGGTTTAGAAAACAGAAAAAAAAATTAAAAAGGCAAAAGAACTACCCAGAACCCTTTGGGTAAAGAGGAGAAGGAGCTGTTTTAATTTGGGTACAGAAATTGAATCTTCGGTATTCTTGTTTAAATAATTAGAATAATAAATAGGGACCTTTGATGGTCATTTAAAACAAAGATTTAACGTTGCTAAATATCTACATAAATTGTACAGGCTGCATACGAAGCCACCTTTTCTTTGAATAGAAGTGATAAGGAATCTGTAAACGTAAGTTGTCTTTCTTTCAGTGATAAGTATTGAAAGTGGCTTTTCACCACGATATCATACTATGCAGTCAAATCCTTCAATCAACCTAGGCAACAATAAAGCAGGTACTTAAATAATGCAAACAATAATTCCAATCCCAAACACGTTTACTTGGAGATACATTTACCCTGGATTTCAGTGTAATTTACTTCCAAAGAAGCGTACTGAGGATTGTAGCAAAAGACTGCGTAGCAGCAACAATGGTTCTGTTTCCTTAACCAATGAGGTTTTATCCCAACCTGCACCCATACAGTATAAGTGAAATGACCAGTTGAAGATGATCCCACCCATCCAGAGGGCTCTGGAAGACCAGGTGACTGAAGATACAGAACATATTCTGGGTTTACTGTGTATTTGGGGCAACAAATGAACCATGATTTAAGAGTTGGTACAGGATCCTTTTTTGGCATATTGTAAAGCTAACTATTAAAAACCAGTATCCTAAAAAGGAAAGGAAAGGAAAGGAAAAGAAAACCTTAGACATACATCCACACACACAGAAAAGTGCCCTTAAATTATTTTAGGCATTTATAAACTACAAACATTTCTATAAAAATCATTCTATGTACTTATAAAATGCAATGAAATATGTAATAAGGGTTTTGTTTTGTAAACCAGAGCTTTGTCAACTGACTACCCGTAATCTACTGGACTTAAGAGCCCTATTGAAAATGCTAATGGATTGCTAGTCAACAGAAAGGATACGAAAGTAAAAGATGACAACCACACACAAGTACACACCCATTCCACATGCACATCTAATGAAAGCCATCTGGAACTTGTGCAACACTTATTTATGGTCAGGTGGCCCAGTCCAGCAATCCCTTCCAATTGCTCTAGTACGTGCATAGAGCACATGTGCTACTCCAGCAAGGACTTCCCCGTTTACTTCAGCGGAGTTGCCTTCCATTAAGGTGAACAGGGAAGCCAGGTGTGCAGAACTCCATGTGCACACGGAGCTCTGGATCAGGGTAAACTTGTAATCATGAGTGATAGCCTTTAATTAAGTTCTACATAGTGTACCTGACTCCACAGCAAAGACATTTGAGACGGGAATTCAATTATGCAAGTTCAAATTAATTAGTTGGAATTTGTCATGCTTTGTAAACTATGCCAAACTTTGGGCAAACTGTGTCTTTGTGGATCAGTATCTTTGCCCCATACCTGTATTTCACAGTGTCTTGCATATTTTCTGCCTTCAGTTTGGATAGACCTCCTTATAGTTATTTTAAAAAAACCTATTAAAAAGAAATGTTAAGTGCCTTGACTCAGAACCAGTTGGTCTTCCAAACTGAGATGATAGCCAGCAACTTCTAGAATACAACCCCATTGGTTCTGTATCTTCAGCACCCGCAGGGGGGAAAAAGGGTTCAACCATTGAGTCAGCACATATATATATATACATGGACATGCTTTCTTGTTATTTCTGTTTGTGCCAACATTTTTTCCCCTTTTAATTATGCTTAAAAGAGTGGGTTGCAGTATATAGAGTTCATTGCTGGGCTATGCAACTATTGCAGGAGCCCCAATAGATCCACTCATTGTTATCCAGTGATGGAGTACACCATTGAAAAAACAAAATTAAAAGAGCATAACAAGAATGTGTTACTGACTACTGGAATGGATTTATATATATATATATATATATATATATATATATATATATATATATATATATATAAACACTATATAGAACATTATATCAACAACAGGAGTGTCATTCATACAGCCATGGATTGTAGTAAACAACCCACAGCAGGTTCCCAGAGATCTAAAAAGCAGTTCCATCTCGTGACTAGTCTTAAGGCTGAGCATTTCTTTTATTTTCTGTATCAACAGTAGCATCAGCGTTAAACTGTGAAAGAATCTTAACTTCTCTTCTCTTAAGGAGAAGAGGAGAAATTAACTGGAAATTAGCCCCACCTCATGCTCTGCTTTTGGTGTCTAGTTCTCTTCATAACAAGGTTAACATCTGATTTAATAGTAACCAAGCATGCAACACTTCTGTGTCGATACAAAATTCCTTCCTCTGAAACCAAACCACCTCCTGCACATCACTAAAAGAACTCAGTGACAGACACTTGCATATGAATCATATTTTGGGGGGTGGGAACTAAATTAAATGGAAGTGTCATGAAATGAAATTCTGGGGCTAATTGTAAGATTAGAAGTTAACAAGTCACCATTTCTGGATGACATACATGCTGTTCTTTGAAAACTCCAAATGAGAAATTGTTGCTCTTAAAAATTTGCACGTTGCTTCAACACAAACTGGCCTCCATACTGAGGATTAAAAAGTAGTCAAATCCCAACAATTATATTTTTTTTAAGTAAGCCAGGAGGACCTGGAAAAAGACAGGTCCATTCACTGAACATCCATCCCAGTAAAATTGGCATAGTGTACTGAAGATAGAATTATTAAACAGAAGCAGCAAATTGGTTTCTGCAAATTGAAATCTTGCCTCATCAACATTTTAGAATTCTTTGAGAGATTCAAAAAAACCATGTAGATCAGGATAATCCAATAGGTATTATATTGCTCTGACTTCTAAAAAATATTTCACCAAAATCCTTCATCAGAGACTCCTGGATCAATTTAGCAGTTATGGAATAAAAGGGCAACTCTTCCTATGGATTAGTAAGATTAAAGAACTGGAGGCAGAAAATAATAATAATGGGGAAATCTCTCAATGGGGGAATATAAACAACGAAGTCCCAACAGGATCTGTATTGGGACTGATGCTTTTTAATTTACTAAGGATAGTGAACACTCATGCTGACCATGAACATGGGGAATGAAATTGTGTGATGCACACTGGACCAAAAATAATCCTAACTTTACACATACACGTTTGATGGGATCTGTTGAACCATCAAGTTGTTTCCAGGAATACATACTGGAGGTTGTGGTGGCTATTAATGTGCAGTGGGAATAAAAAAGCCAATTAGGGATTGTTTGGAAATTTATTGAAAATAATATTGCAAATAACCTAATCAATTGGTGCAAAGTCACTTGAAATGTTGGGTATGATTCTGCTCACCACATCTCAACAAGTTGGAAAAGGTGTGACCATGGGGTTGGAACAGTTTCCCAGAAACTTTAAAATTTAGAATATAAAACATTAGGGAGGGGGGATGATAGAGATTTTTTTAAAAAAAGATGCACAAGGAAGAGAAAATGGGTTACAGAAAGTTCTTCTCATTGACACTGGATCTCTGTCTGGGTCACCCAATGGTAGAAGGTTCAGGACACATGAAAGAAAACACAGAACTTGCTGCTACAAGATACAAGGATAGCCACTGGTTTATATGGATTTAAAAAGGAGGCTCCATGGAGGACGAGATTCCTTAACAATGGCTGATGGCCATGTAAGTTAAATGGAACATCTGGATCCAGATGCAACAACCCTCTTGCAGGAGGATATAAACTAGAAGGCCTGCAGCCTTCATACCTGGCTTGTTGACTGCTTAGAAACATCTAGCTGGCCACTGTGGAAAAATGGATGCTAAGACTGGTTGGACCCTTGATCTGATCCATCAAGGTTATTCTTATGTTCTCATCAAAATACATAACAGACCTGGTAGTTCAGCTTTCTTTCTTTCCTTCAATGAAGACAATCTGTGTTGGTTAAGTCATATCTGGTGACCGAAGGAGCCAAGATCTTCTGTGTTTACTATTAAGAACACGAGTAGATTTTTTTTTTACAATGTTAATCCAAACATCTTTAATTCAAGCCCATCAAGATCTAAAATCAGTTCTCCATCCCGTGCAAGCCAACAGTCTTGCTGAAAACCCCAGCCTCATGCCCAATATGAAGCCAACATTAATTCTCTGTTTGACATGCATAAACAACCGTATGGGAAGAGCCAGGTATATTATATGATCTGGGACACACACATGTACACACGCACGCAAATCCCAATACAAAGAACTGTGGAAACCAAAATGGAATTATTAAAAATGTGAGTGCAGAATGCAATGGTAGAGTCAAGGTGGTTTGGTCCAGATGGGCTGACTTATCACATGGGCCCACTTGCTTAGTCACATGACTGCCTTACACTTGAACGCTTCTGAAATGTGTTTTTTAGATGGGCACTACATTGTTAGTGTTCTCTCCTAATATTTCAAAACCACCTACATACAATAAAAAATAATAATAACTTGGACAGTTTTAAACAAAACCCTCTTAGCCAGCTGAAAGGACTGAGTGAGGATCCCCACAGTTGTGGAGATTTAATATGTGCAAGAGAACAGAGGCCACCACCACCACCACAAAGGATCACCAAGAAGAAAAGGGCAAAACCAAGGGATTAAGCCAGGCATTCCAGATTCCTTCCCACCTCCCACTCATCCCAAGGTCAAGCGCAGGAACTAGATAGTCATGCTCTCTCAAGGCGACAACTGAAGTGTGTAACCACGGGCCATGTATCTAAGAGGCTCTATAATTCCAAAAATAGTCAACTAACTCAATCAGGTGCCACAAGCAATACCTGCAGGAACAACTTCCAGAATCAGGTAAACAGAATATAAAAATCCTACCGGTAAGATTAAGCTGTGACAAATCTGACAACGGGATGGTCAGAACCCACACTTGGAGGTGTGGGGAAAGATTTTCAAGATGATCAGCACATTCAATCTGCACAGAATGAAACATGCCTCAGTGCTCCTGTTAAAACAGCTGCAGCTCCACCGGAAGTCTCCACCAAAGTTCCTCAAGTGTACATTGAGTGGGTTCTTGGTTTGAGGACAGCACATTTCACTGTTTGTTTTAGCCAAAGAACGGAACCTACCACACCTCATCATTATTATGTAGGTACCACTTTGATCCAGCAGTCTTTTCTGTGGGTGCTTGCGGCATCTGAAAGACATGCATCTGCTTGGACTCTTTATCTGTACACAGCAGAGCAACCATCCAAATTCAGTACACAACTGGTGCATGATAAATGTATTAACAGTTGTCATTTTCTTAAACCCCAGAGAGCCACTAGTTCTCAGCCAGGATGACCTGAGTCTGTTGTGCTTCACTATGCCACTCTTTTTGAGGACATGGGCATATTCCACTGAGGTTTTTTCCCCTGCCCATTCATTTCAACAGGTTTTAAGAGCAGCTATTGATTTCAGCTCAAATGACTTCTGACAATGATTTTCAACTCTCAACACAGCATCAAGTGAAAGCATAAACGATGTTTTTAAAACAGCAGCTACAAATGTTTTTAGGTGACCTTTTTGATTTGGTAGTGACCTCTCCTCTCCAAAACCTGGAGAATGTGGTTTGTACAATGAATGAGGTTACCGGTATATCAACAGTATACTGTTGGCTGCTGAGAGATGTATATTTATATATATATATATATATATATACACACACAAAAATAAGAGTGAGGTAGATAAATGTTTGAAAAAATAAGAAAAAAATAGAAAACTGTCCCCTTGTCATAACTCAAAAACCCTTATCTCAGTATTTAAAATTTATTATGGGGCGTCTCTACAGTGATTTAAACTGATAGCACAAAAATAAATAAAAAAAATCCTACATAGAATACCTTTTTTTTCCTTTTTCTTTTTTTATAAAGTGAGGGGAATATAGCTAACTAGGTGAAAAAGAAAATAATGGGACTGAAGCTACACAAATGAGGGGAGGGGAAGCACTACAAACATATCATTATCTCCAGTCACATCTAGCAATTATATTTTAATTCTTTGTTCTCAGTCAAACACCCCCTCCCGCCCAAAATGAAATATTTCAACATTTCCATCCCAGAACAACCCTTCTTTTTTTTGCTGTCAGACTTTGGTTGGATCAGTGCTAATACAGAACTTCCATGCAGTTAAGTACAGGTGAATTAACGAGTGTTAAGGCACCTTGATTTTGCAAACTGCAGGCTCCCTGTTCCTCTACAGAACATATGCAACTCAGCTAACAAATTACTCCTCGCTTTGTTTGGGGAGTTTGGTCTGAACTTATGCCGCACTGGCTCACATACAAACAGTGGCCCCGAACGCTCAAGACATCTTGCGGCTTGCCTCCATTTTTAACCACCCACCATTTTCTGCAAGCTGGAATTATCAGCAACCCTCGTTTTTCACCACCAGAGCCTACTTTTTTAAAAAAAAGAAAAGAAAGAAAAATTAACGCAGAGGTTTTGTGACCTTGTACAAAGTTGCCAGCGCTGAGAACTAAAAGAGAGGTGCTGTTCGTAGGATGAAAGGGTTAAAAACCAATCAATCTGTTGTTTTCTTAAATGACCCCCAAACCTGGTATTGACAGCTCAACAGCTGTTGCACCCAACATTTAAAATACATATGCATGTACTTTTTTATGTGTGTGGTTGTTTGAGAGAGACAACCAAAAACAAAACAAACAAAGGCAAAAGGGAAATGGGGGCGAGGCTATCAATACACCAATATGAATATGAACACTGAATAAGAATGTACTAAATAGTTAACTTGTTTTCCTGACCTGAGCTTGCATCATACCTTGCACTGTAACAGACATGGGTGCTGTATTATGGGCAAAGGGCGAGGAAAAGGAGGAGACGGTTAAAATGGGGGGAGGAGGATACATATTCAGGCAGGACGCAGAAGTCACGCTACCAGAAATATATCGCCCCCACCCAGGCCCGCCCAAACAGCCTATAGATACTGTTAAAATAACTAACTGAAAAGGGGTGGAGATTTGAGAGAGAGGAAGACAGGGGGAGGAAACAGAAACGTATTTATAAAAGGCATTAACAGTTGATGGCAAATCATGTTTCAGGTATCACGTCTTGGGAAAGGGGGGTTGGCGAAAAAGAGAAGTTACACATTATAGTACAAAGCATTTAGAAATATTTTGGGGAATGGGGAGGGAGGGGGTGGCAAGAGGAAAAAAAGGGGGTAGACCTGAAGATTTCTCATAGATTAAATCCACAAAGATAAAGAACAAAAAATAGCAGCTTTTTTTTCTGTACAGACATATAGATGAGCATCTGAACTGTAAAAAAGTTATAAAAGTGACACAAAAAGACAATGTGTATGCAAATGATCCATGGTCTAACATAGAACTGCAAGACCCTTTGAAGTCTTAATAACAGAGAGAAAAAAGGTCAACAAAGTGTTGGATGCTTGAATCCGTTTAATTGGCTATTCTTCTCCATTTTGTGTGTGTGTTTCTCTTAAGTATTTTCCCGCAAACCTGCCACGGAACAGCAGGAACAACTCATGGAAATTCCTTCTTTTTTCTGTCTATTTCCTTTTTGTAGTGCTGTTGAATTTTTGCACAAAATTCATCTCCGCCCCAACCCCCCTGATTTGGCTAACCAGTGCCAGTTTTGTCCAGAATTCATATAAGGGAAGGTAATTTATTTCACCTCTACCCTCCCCTTTAGGTTCTCAACTGCGTTTAGAAAAAAATCAGGTTTTTTGTCCAGTAAAAAAAAAAAATCTAGACAATCTGATCTTTTTTTTTTTTAAATAATGCCAGTGTATAATTGGAGTGTACTGGTCTGCATTTCATTTTAAGGGAACATGTGATTATTTTGCCCCCTTGATGCCTACCCAAAAACAAACACCCCTAAAAGAAAGTTCGTTTTGTGTTTTGTTTTGTTTTTGGCAAAATTTGGCAGCGTTGAAAACAGTTTACAACCTTGGACAAATAATGGCCTTTCTTTTTATCTCTAAGGTGATCCTAAAAAGATTAAGGAATAATATTAAAAATCCAGTCCTTCCCCCTGCCCCTCTTTAAATCCTGCTTTGCTTTTGTAACAACCTAAAGTGTTAAGCAGGTGCTTGCGAGGGGGAACAGAGAGAGACAGAGAGAGAGAGAGAAGAAGGGGGGGGAGGGAGAGAGAGTGTGTGTGTGTGCCTCTGCTGGCCTGCCATTTTTCTTTTGATGTGATTCTTTAAAAAAAAAAAAAAGTGCCGTACAGTTGAACTTCACGCAGATATGTTTTCCATTATGAAGCAGAAAGGAAGGAAAGAAAGGGGGATACACACATCAGATTCTCAAGTTTTCATTTGCTATTGTTACTGTCAAAGAGTTTTAGAAGGCTGAGTGTGTGCCCCACATTCAGAGTTTTTTTTTTTTTGCTTTGAAACAATCTTCTGCTTGCATATTGAAAAAAAGAAAAAGAAAAAAGAGGAAAAATGCTAGTTCAACTTTTAAACTGAAGAGAGGATTCTCCTGTGTGCAGCTATGACAGTTCTGAAGATCCACTGAGGTACAGTAGGCTTTTGAATATATTGTTATTTTTCTTTCTTGCTTTGCTTGCTCTCTCTCCCCCACCCCTCTCCCGATGCTTGTGCAGATGCACGGTTTCGCGACAACGACAAAAAAAAAAAAAAACCTGGTTCTGAAAGGTCAGCAGGCCGAAGACTGAGGCAAAGGCAAGGCTCGCTCATTCTTGCGCCCCCCGTTCATGTGCGCGTACGGCTGCCTCTCCTCAAAGCTGGCCCGCAGGACCACCACGCCAGGGCCGTTCTCAGCTTTATGTCCTGAGTGTTTGTCAGAAGGTTGGAGGGTCGAGGAAGGATCCAAAGGAATGCTCTCCATGTTCTCTGTCTCTAAGTCAAGCTCCTCCGTGTCGGGCGGCTTGTTCTCGTCGCTGTAGAAGAAGGAGACCTCTTTGAAGGCTGGGTCCAGTTCGTCCTTTATGCTTCCGATGATCTCCAGGAAGGAGGGTCTCATCTTGGGGTTGTACTGCCAGCACATGCGCATCAGCTCGAAACTGGAAAGAGAAGAGAGGAAAACACACGGGTGTGAAACCACCAACCTAGTTTTGCAGCGCTGAGTATCTATTCATTTATGAATGTGTCTCAATGCCGCCACATTGCATAGTATTGGGGCAGTTTGCAAAGTGAAACCAGAAAACACCATTTAAAAGAAGAAGAAGAAGAAGAAGAAGAAGAAGAAGAAGAAGAAGAAGAAGAAGAGTTTGGATTTGATATCCCGCTTTTCACTACCCGAAGGAGTCTCAAAGCGGCTAACATTCTCCTTTCCCTTCCTCCCCCACAAACTCTCTGTGAGGTGAGTGGGGCTGAGGGACTTCAGAGAAGTGTGACTAGCCCAAGGTCACCCAGCAGCTGCATGTGGAGGAGTGGAGACGCGAACCCGGTTCCTCAGATAACGAGTCTACCGCTCTTAACCACTACACCACACTGGCTATAGAATATAGTCGTACCTTGGTTGTTGAACGCCTTGGTACTCGTATGTTTTGCCTCCCGAAGGGCACAAACACAGAAGTGAGTGTTCCGGTTTGCAAACGTTCTTTGGAAGCTGAACGTTCGACACGGCTTCCGATTGAGCGCAGGAAGCTCCTGCAGCCCATCGGAAGCTGCGCCCTGGTTTTCAAACATTTTTGGAAGTCGAACGGATTTCTGGAGCAGATTACATTTGAGAACCAAAGTACGTACAAACTAAAATACAGATTACCAGTAAGGTGACTGGTTAATAAAAAACTAAACAGCTGCAAAGGCCTGTCTACATATAAATGTCTTCAACAGAAAGACAAAATGGAAGATGCCTATGCCAAATCTTTGCTGGGTGTTTTCCACAGTGTGGGACCAACCAGTAAGGACGTTCAGTGGTTGCTCATGAGAAATCAGCCAAACGCAGAACTTCTAAAACTAAGTTCTTTATTGTGCAAATATTTACAGTGGAGCAAAAGTTAAAACGTCCATCTCATCCCTCTGCAGAGTCCAGGAATGAACCCTTCCGGTTCTTTGTCCAGCAAAAGAGGCGCGGGATTCTGAACCCCCGTCTCCCCCTTCCACGTCTTTCCTGTCTGCGACCTCGGAGCGTGGGAAACTGTCCCTGTTCCCCGCTCTCCCTTTGGTGCTCAGGCTCTGCGATCTGCTCACAGCCCCTGCGCAGACTTCCTGCCTCCAACTCCCCCTCCCCACTGGAGGAATGGTCGCTTCCTCCTGAGGAGGGGGATGACGAGCTGGTGAACAACAGAGGAGGTTCCCTGTACAGTACTGCAAACGATCCCGGGATGCTGCCTGCCATGGGGAGGGGGGTTTCCTGACACAACCGATCACTGATACTAAACGACCAACTTTAGTTAGGCCATATCGGCACCATGCATTTAAACACTATTCTGCCACTTTAGACTCATGGCTCCCCTCCCCCTGGAATCCTGGAAAACAGTAGGTTTTTAAGGGTGCTCAGGATTGTTAGGAGGTCCCTATTCCTGTGCCTGGAAAAATGTGTTAGTGGTACAACTGTGTGGTGTCATAAAAAGGCATCATAAATTCTAGCCTGGTAAGAATTGGGTGTTCCCAATATATATTTTTTGGACGGGGAGGGAGCAATATGACAGGGGAAGCAGGCTAATTTCTCACAAAAAAGTAAGAATAGTGCGTATACCTTTGGCCACATTCTACAAATGCCACAAACTTACTTAAAAAAAAAAAAGAAAGCTGAACATCTGGGATAACGATTCATGTGAGGAGGGGGGACTGCCCCCGTTACCTTCCCCCAGCAGACGCCCAGGACAAGGGGGTGAAATGTTCTCTCCCCACCCCCTTTAAGTAAGCCCTATGTTTGCCTAGCTTTCCTCTTGAAAAGCAGGCAGCTTGTAGGAACAGCTGCCACCCCCTCCTCACCTTCCCCCACCCGCTCACAACCAAGGAGAAAGAGTGTGACAAAAATATCCGAGATCCATTTCTGTTACTTCATCGCTGTTCCTCCCCAGCTGACGAGGCTCTGTCTCGGGGGGGGGGGGGCCTGGCACACCAGCTGGAGCCAAGAGCATGGGACACTGGGCTGGCTTCCTGCCCTGCGGCCTTTGGGCATTGCTGAGGAGATACCACAACCAGTGGAACGGGAGACACGTGACAGTCAGCACCAGCAAGCACACATCACACTTCCTTCAAGCCAGTGCCAGTGCTTCCCATAATAGGAAGTTTTTTGCTACTCGCACCGAGTGGTTAAGGAGGCCTTGTTTATACTGTCTTGGAAACAAGATGCACTTCCCAAGATGGAGGAAGAATCTGTAAGTGGATGGAACTGGGAGGGAGGAGAGAAAACCAATATGCTAATAACAGCATCTTCTTGTCCGTGCTGGATTCCTAATGGAAGTCCATGTCTGAGGCTGGATTAATATGTAGCTGCAGTTGTGTGGCTGGGAATGAAAAACAACAACCACCCATTTTGGTCTGTCAGGGTCCCCCTGTTTCAGCTGGCAATGATTCATTATAGGTACAGTATTTTTAAACTTGGAGGAGGCTCCCAGAGCAGCTTAGATATGAGCACTGGGGGGGGGGGGGAGAGGAAGGAAGGAAGGAAGGAAGGAAGGAAGGAAGGAAGGAAATCTCTGCCTGGAGGCGTGCAATCTAAAAGGTACCATACAAAAAAGGAACAGGTGATGGGGAGAATGGGGCAAGAAGAAAATTCAGGTACCCTTAAGTTAATAGTTTTTACACTGAGCAGCTGGAATGAAAACAGTTCAGGGAGAGGAACAGCCAAATGAAGCTGGTTCTTCAGTAGAGCAAGAAGACAGGTCTTGGCAATGGATGGTTTCCTGCCCCCTTTGGGCCAACAGCAGGTGTGTATGATGCTGGTTGGGACAACACTCCAAATGATGGGGGCAGAGCAACATGATATATAACCCAAATGTGGAGTAGTGGTTAGAGTGCCAGAGTAGGATCTGAGAGACCAGAGTTCAAATCCGAACTCTGCCATAAAGCATCATCATCATCTTTTATTTATTATGCCACCCATCTGATTCGATTGCCCCAGCCAGTATGGGCAACTCCCAACAAAAAATAGCAAAAGCACAATACAACATCACAGACTACATACAGAAATCTCCAACAGTATGTTCTTATTCACAATATATTTTAAAATAGTCCAAAATACTCCTTGAACTCTGGTATTGTGCAGAAACCAGCCTACAGTACAAAAGCAAAGTTCCCATTCATTGCTCCATCTTTCACTGATGTGTGGTCCTCAAAAGGATGTTAAGAAGATAATGTGGCCCTCAAAGTTGAAAAAGGTTCCCCAAGCCTGCCCAGGGCAAGACCTTGAACTGGACTTGGTAGTTCAGTGGCAGCCATTGGATCAAACCTTAGTAACCATATTGAGGGCTGGAATTCAAAGCTCTGCAGTTGTCTGATGTTTTCCAAAACTGAGTCATTTACCCCATGAAGGATCAGAAAAATGAATTATGAAAAGTCTGACCATCAGTTGAAGTCAATTCAAAAGGAGAAGGAAGAGTTACAGGTGGGTAGCCGTGTTGGTCTGCCATAGTCGAAACAAAATAGAAAATTCTTCCCAGAATGCACACTTCTTCAGATACACTGAAACAGAAGTCACTAGATCCTTAAATATAGTGAGGGAGTGGGGAGGGGTATTACTCAGAAGGGTGGTGGGAATGGGTGATCAGCTGATAGCTCATACCAAGAACAAACTCAGTTGGTCTCTAAGGTGCTACTGGAAAGAATTTTCTATTTTGTTAGGAGAAGGAAGAGTTATTGATTCCATAAATCATGTCAATTGGTACCTATTAGCAGCTCAACGTTAAACTCTATACAAAACTTCATTGAAAACCCTCACCTTTAATCAGTGACTAATATAGCTTGGAAATGCCCAAAGGAAACAAAAATATGTGAAATATTTCTCTAAACATTATTTCAGTCTCAATGCTGAGGGAGGGGGGACTGGACCTCAGAGCTTTTAAAACAAGACAGAACAAAAAAACAACAACCCTATTAATCTCATCTATTTGTTGTCCCAGCCAAAGGAAATGAAAATGGGAAAACATTTCTTTTCCTCTACAGAACTCCAAAACACACACACACCCTTCCTCTCTCCCGCCTTGTTGAGCTATTCCCACAATGTCAAGCATAATTTCAAAGATGTTTGAGACTGCTGGAGATTCCCATCCAGGAAGGGAAAGAATGCAAGGTGGGGGAAATCCACTTCCATGGCAACCTCCTACAGGCTCTTCCTCTTGCTCAACCCGAGTGAGCGAGCAAGCAGCAAAACAACACTGGATTGTCACCAGACACCATCCCGAGTTTGCTGGCCAAATAAGCTCTTTCCCCAAGAATCTGAAGCAGCTGGGGCCCCCTAAGCTATTGCATCCCTTGTGTGGGCCTCCGACAAAATCGCAAACAGCAAGGCGCAGCATTTCTTTTCCAGAAAGCCTGTTCAGAGAAGCGAACCAGGCTTGAAACCAGCTTGTGTAAAAGCTGGGGGTTGAGAAGAAATGGCCTAAAGCTGGCTAACCATTGTAGCTGCTTCCGGTGGGAGGAAAACCTTCCAAAAGAAACATTAGTGTTATGAAGATTCCTGACTTGAAAGAATCATGGGCTCACGGGAAGCTGAAATGGAGTCAGACCACTTGTCCACCTAGCTCAGTACTGTATACACTGACTGGCAACAGCTCTATGGGGTTTTAGGCCAGTATGTCTCCCAGCCCTTCCCAACTGGAGTTATGGTCAATGAAATACATGCAATACATTGTGTAGGACAGAGGTTTGGCATTGCTCGCGTAAGAATTTCTAGCTCTGGCTTCACTGGCAGCAATTCTTAATGGGAAACAGCGTAAATGGGAAAGTAACCTTTTGGGCAACTGGGTCTCAGCAAAAAGAATATGCTCAAATCTGTGGTAGCTCAGTTCCATATCCCCCACTACCCCTTCAGCCTGCCTTGATGACACAGACAGCTGGGTAGCATCAGATTCAAGGCAGTCAGGTGAGAAGAGAAAGGCAGATAAAGATGGGGTGATACATACAGCATATCAGGACAGTTGTCTGGCTTCTCCAAAAGGCCACCCTCCATCACGAAGCGAAGAACTTGCTCGTTGGACATGCCTTGGTAAGGCTGCTCTGCTAACGTGGCTATCTCCCACAAGACGACACCAAAAGACCTACAAGAAAAGTCTAAAAGTTAGGTAGCATTCTAGCAAACGGAAGTTTAAACTGAATTGGCCACTTTTGTGCACTGAGCTTATGTGAGCATCAGAGAGGGGGTCGGGTATTTTGCTCACATCACCATCAACTAAGTAAGTAACCTCCTTCTCTACCCCAGACTTGCAACTGAAGGACAATATCTCACCTCAACAAAGGGGATCAAGAGCAGAGAAATTCCAGAGGTATGGGAATCGGGCCTAACTAAGGAGGAAATGGAGCAGGGCTTGAAAAAGCCACATACGTGATTGTCCCTCATAATGAAAGCCTGCTCTGAGGTATGGAGACAAAAAGATCAAAGGATTCCAGCTTTATTATGGGGGCAAACAGCAAGCCATGTGCTCACTGACAGCCCAACATCACATTGGCATTCCTTCTGTGGACTACTGGAGGTATGAGGCTACCTTTTATGGCTTGGAATATACAGATGATAAACCAGTATACGTTGTGGCTTCTGGATGACTGCGCCTACACCAAAGCCACCACTCAGGAAACCATTCACAAGTTATGGGGCACACGCCTTTTCTGATCTGGTAATAAATCTCTCGTGCTGGAAAAAGAAATGAGTGCAACAGCTTTTAGGAAAGTGGCTGTTTGGGTCAGTTGCTTTGAGTGTTTTGCCGGTTTTACACATGCACCTCCCTGAAGTGTAAATTATGTCATGATTTAAAAGTAAAAACCCCTGTGTTGATTTGCAGAAAGTAACTGCAAAACAGGAGGCTAGGTTTATGCCAAAGTCACATGGATTTTGTATTGCAAGTAACACTTTATGCTCCAAATACTACACTGGAATTTTGTGTCTGCACAAGGGGCTCTTCCACATGAATGCAGATGCTGGAATCCATCCTCATAGAAACTCGCCTGGCTCTAACTAAAATCTCAATACCCTGGGATCTGGATTCAAATCACGCACACCCCTCCCTGCAACACTATTTCTGGCTTGGATGATAGTGTGCTTATTTTACTCCGTCAGTGGAATCTGAAATAAAAGCTATGTAAGCCCAGCTCTGAAATTAGCTTTTCCAGAAGACAGGGCTACAAAGGGAGCAACGGGTTCTCCCTTCCCAAGAATTCTGCTATGGGAAGCCAAGTGGTTTCCAAAATACACTCGTCTATGTAAGAAGCATGACTGCCAAAGCGTGGAGTTTCAAAATGCTTCTCTGGGGCTGTGGGAAAAACGGCATAGACACAAAATGACACAACTTTTAATTTTACAGCTGTAAGTCTATTATGTCAAAGAATTTAACTCAAAGCCGAATATATATAGAGTCCTGGTGTTTTCTTGCAATGTTTCTAGTTCTCCTGTCTAATTCTTTTGCAGCAGCTGCTAAGTAGCCCTGCATGGATATTACAGTACCGAGCCAGCCTTAAAGCCATATAGGTATTTGTTTAAACATGTTTAAAACTGGGGGTCTGGCATGACAGAAGTTCCAAAACAGAGGAAGTAGCACCCTTGTGACTACATTACACAGGGGCCGTGTAGCAAGGAGTCTACAAATAGGACAGATAACAGGAAAAACCAGAGTTGTCCAAAAGCTTGATGTGGTGTTTTCTTCATGCCATATTCAAGTTGCAGGGGTTCTGGGAATGTTGCAAAAACAACCCCAGACACATTCATTATTACCAGACGTCCGAGTTTGTCGTGAACACGCCGTCCTTCAGTGATTCTGGGGACATCCAGCGGACAGGAAGCAGTCCCTTCCCACCTTTGCGATAGTAATCGGTCTCGTATATATCTCTCGTCATGCCAAAATCTACATGGAAGACAACAGGAAGCATGTTAAAATAATAATAATAATAATAATAATAATAATAATAATAATAACAGTAAAAATAAAACAAAAGTACCACATTGCCACGAAAGCTGCTGAAAAACAATTCAAGCTGCCAACAACTGACACCTGAGGTAGAGTCAGAACATTGGGTCTTCCTAGCTCAATACTGGCTACACTGACTGGCAGCAGCTCTCCAGGGTTTCAGGAGGCAGGGGTTCCCAAGCCCTACCTGGCGATGCATGCAAGTAACTCACAGAGTTATTGGAAGAATAAAATGAGAGTGGAGAACTCCATGTGGCACACTGCCTTAACCTGCTTAGAGGAAAGGAAGTATATACAAATCTTACTTGTCCAGTGAATTGAACAGATTGGTCACTATTGTGGCTCCCCTGGAGGTTTCTATTTGTGCTTCCTTGCTTTCACAGGATGCACCACAAATACCCTTTTCATCTGCAGTCATAAGGAGGGAGGAGCCAAAATTCTACCTTGCTATAAACTGGACATTTTACTCCAGCCTCTAGTGATCTCACTAAGCCCTGTCCACAGCATTTTCAAGCTCTGCTTACTCCACAGCCCAAATAAATGGCCAGAAACTTGCTTTTGCTCATTTTATTCATAAAAAGTTAAAAACAAAGACACTTAGGGTGCTTGGCTCTCTACTAGACATAGACATGCCCAGTGTTGTTCTCAAGACATGTGACAGGCACAGCTCTAAACAGAAGTAGCTGCTGAAGATGCATTTTCAGGACACATCCTATTCTTGCAAATATAGTATGCTTTAACTGATTTTAATTCTGAATTTTAAATTGTTGTAAACCCCACCCCGCACCCCGGGACCTGCTGGTAAAGGATGGGGAATAAATTTAATGATAACAAGCAGCAGGAAAAACCTATTGCAGATCTGTGGCTTCCAAATGCCCTACCTAGAACTAAGATCCTTCTTTCCTTTGTATGTCACCATTGGACTGAAAAAAAAGGGGGGTACCTCCAATTTTCACAGTAAAGTCCTCAGCCACCATACAGTTCCTTGCAGCGAGATCTCTGTGGACAAACTTGTTGGCATTGAGATAAGCCATGCCATCCGCAATCTCGCCTGCCATCTGAATCATCTTCTTTAGGGCTGGAGGAATATGAGCCGGGTTATTCTGAACAAAAAAGGAGAGAAAGACAACTGTTAACTTGAGTTTAAGAAGCTGTTGCTTCCTTCCTTGCTAAATTTTCAATGATTTGGTTAGGATCTGTTCAGATTCATTTATTTGCATCTAGCCATCAGTCCATTCCAAAAGAAAGGTTAAACACAGGTGGCAAACCCAGGCCTCCCTACTTGGCCCATCAAGCAATTTCTTTGAAACCATGGCCAACTGCCCTACAGCTGATGTCACATGTGACGTTGGGTGTCTGGCAGGTAGAGACATGGCTGCACAGAGCAGGATTGATGCACAGGGAGTTCAGTCCTGTTCAGGAATTCAATCCTACTCAAGTTTGGACAGACTAGTCAATTCCTGTACATAGCAGGGAAACAATCAAACAAACATACAGAGAAAAAACTTCCTCAGCAACTATCATCCAACTGGTTGCCTGGTTGCTAAGCAATATTTCCACCTGCCTTCCTTTTAACACCAACAGAATTAACCCTTAAGTTGCACGTAAAATGATCTTTGCTGTTTTGTTCCCAACACCTCTGACGGTGGAGGGAAAACAATGCCACCGTGGCTCGTAGCCAATGAGAGCCTTTCCTCCATTAATTTGTGTAATCCTGTTTTCCCTTTCAAGGAAGGAATGTAGTTTGCTTTCCAATCACATTTTAATTGTCCTCTTCCACAAATGTGAGGAGCTCCCACTGCTTTAACTGTAAATTATCTACTCCAGAGGCTGACCACAATGAAGGCAAGGGCCTACAGGGAGACCCGAGCATATACCACTAGCCCTCATTTTAGTAGAATATGGTTTTCAGTGGCTCCTGCTTTCGCCTACCCTATTTGGACCATGCAAACAGCATGTGGGCGGCTGCAAGCCTTCTAATTGCCAGCATGAATGCTAAATGCTGGGTGCATGACTAAATATTAGTGTTTGTTGCAACACTCATTCATAATTCAGATCAAAAACAAAAAGGGTAACAGCATGTAGCATTTAATACATGAGCAATTAGCTTATCTGTGCGCCTACCAAAGACCCACGCTGGGTTACGCGTAGGCACAGAAAGTTTAATTCAGGCCTGAAAAGCAGCCAGTCTAGCGGTGCACATGACAGGCATAAAGAAACAAGCAACTGCCACCTATAATCACTGCGAGGGATGGTGGCTCATGGGGTCCAAATCTGGGCAAAAAGGTCAAAATGACAGCTTACAGGTTTGAGGAAAGCAGAAAATTTCTAGAAAATATGAATACTCTATACACTGCTCACATATTGAACATAGACATGTAAGACTGAATGGGTCTTATATGTACAGTATAGAACTATTTTATAATAGCTCTTATAATCTTATAATAGAACTATTTTAACTCTTTTTAAATGTGGAATTGCTTTTAAATGTTTGTACTGTTTTATAAACAGAATTGTTATTTTTATATACTCTCTTTAATTGTTTTTACTTTTATTGTTTGTGTGAGTGTGTCCTGGTATTGCACGCTATTTTGTAATAGTTTTATAACTGTATGTTTTATTCTCATAAACTGCTTTGGGACCTTACAGCAAAAGGGAGCAAGAAACTAAATAAATTAATGAACAAAGAACCCCAACTGCATCTATTCTTCTACAAATTACTTCCTTTTTCTAGGAACTGAGCATATTCGTCTACCACAGAGTGTTGTAACCTCCTTCCCTGTATCATCTGTAGACGATAACTGCCGTTTGCCTAGCTAGGGAGCAGTGATGTGGGTTTTCCAGAAAATTTAGACTTGGAACAATTTCCAGTGGGAAATTTGCGCATGGTTAATCTGAATCAGAACATTTTCTGTTTGTGTCAGGAAGCGTGCCCCAGAGAGTGATCTAGTTTACCATGTTTATTTTACTTGTATTTAATAAACACAGCTAAAAACATCAAAACTGCCAAGCTTGGCTTCTATTGCATTTGCAGTAGGCATCTCATTGTTACTAAGGAACTTATCAAACAGGAAAATAAACCACCCACATTGCTGCTAGGGAGGCCATAGTCAAGGCAGTATCTGAACTGGGAGATGTCCCAGTTCACAGGCCAGACTTTTCACCTGCTACAGGATTATGGAAGCACCCCAAAAATGCACAAGGACATGGGTCACACATCCTGTTTTGGTTAGGGCACCTAAGGTGGAAGAGGCAAGAATACCTACACCTGGGGCAGGTGGGGTTTCTTAAAACAAACCTTTGGTGATTCTGCATTTTCATATGACGGAAAGCTCTTATTCCCACCCCCCCCCCCCCCCAATATGATGGAAAGTTCTTATTTTTAAACCCAACAATATAACAATGCTGTAACTCTACTTAGCTCATAACTAAATAACTACCACATTTCAAAACAGAATTAAGACTGCTAACAGTTAGATGAGGAGTCACCAACCAATTTAAGGCCCATGGGGGACGAGTACCCTTCATTATCGCTCTTCCCCTCCCCAGGTCAGCCTCCTCACCCCTCCCCGAGGCAACTGCTTGGACTGCAAAAAAAAGCAGTCAAACCTTTCAACACAGGACTGACCTCTGTGCCTGGTCGGAGTGACCGCAGGTAACTCTTCAAGTCTCCACGGGTCATAAGTTCCATGATGACCAGCGTGGGCTGGCCTTGAGAAACAACTCCAAGCAGCCGCACCTGAGAGAAGAAAGCCTTGGGTTATTCACTTGCAGAGGCAGCGTTTTATTAAAAGGTGTGCACTCTCATGTACTGTACTGCACTTGTGAGTGTGTGACTCTTCTCTACACACACACACACACAAACCAAACCAAACACGATGCATCCACTTGCGAAAAGGGGGTGAGGAGGAGAGAGAGAGAAATAACATAATATAAGCAGTGGAGGCCAGGTCACTAGGGTGAATGGGGCTCTCCCCCACCAACTTCAGCCTGTCCCCAGGCAGCCTCCACCTGCCCACCTTCTTACTTACAGCCAGTCCAGAGGGTGGCACCGGATGTCAGCATCCTCCTCCTAGCTGCGTACACAACATAAATTTAAAGCAGCACCGCCCTGCCCCCCCCAAAAAAACCTGGGAAGAGCATTGAGAAAACTAATCCAAAAGGCTATGAAGAAAGCTTTTTTTCTGATTTAGAATTCCATTTATACTGGTTCTGTACAAAAGCATCACACAGGCAAGCAAATAACTGTTTTCCTGTGCAAAGCAGCATCTCCCAGGATTTAAGTAAGAGAACGGGGGGTGGCGGTGGAGTGGAAGAAGCTTTAATGTGTTTCAGAAACTTACGACATGGTGGCAGTTGAACTCCTTCATCACCGAAGCCTCATTCAGAAACTCGATCCGCTCTCGCATGCTTGCTGACTCGTTGACTGTTTTGATGGCCACCCTGGTTTCTGGCTCGTCCTTAACCACGCCTTTCGCTATCCCTTCATACACCATTCCAAAGGAGCCCTGCCCCAATTCTCGGCACATGGTAATCTTTTCCCGGGGTACTTCCCATTCATCTGGAACGTACACTGTAAAAATCACAAGGAGAACCCATTTCACAAGCAGCTTTGAACTGAAATGGCGATCATAATTTTTTTTTTATAAAAAACAACAACAACCAGAGTGCAAGCAACGTCCTTTTTCATTAAAGCATACTGGGATGCTCTGCACTTCATGCTTTTATTTCAACAGTCATCTTACTGCTTCAATCCTTTGTAATCATTATGTTGTTTAGCCAGGCTATAACGTTGCCCCCCTTCAGATTGGAAACTGACCCTGAGCGAAAACATCACGCCCAAGGATGCACAAATGAGCCTATTGCTGAAGTAAGACACAGACCCCCAACTTTAGCATGTAGTGTACCTGGCAAGGGAGCATTCTGCAGCAGAGGTGTAATGCAAAAGCATATTTTAAGAGGGTAAGGACACTTTGCTTAGCATCTGCTATGCATTTCAACAGAGGGGAGCAGAATAATGTGATTAAAAAGCTGTAACATGCATTTCTCAACAGAGGGTGGGGATGTAGTGGCAGCCGCCATTACAACACGCTCTAGACGGGGGTGGGGTTAAGAGAAGGGACATTTCCCACTCAGCTGGCCATTAGATAACTTTGTAACTGATATTTTGCACCTGTGTTTTCTTATTTCCTGCTTCCTACAAATCCATTGTCCTTTTGTATCATTTTTTTAAGGTTTAAGCCTGAGGGGAGGGAACATTGCTGTTGGGTATTTTTGTGATTTGAAAGTCACTTGGGGAACTTCTTTTGGCTGAATAGAAAGACATATATATATATAAAATACACAAGCAACACGAAACTCCAGGTTTAACTTCCAAGAACAAGGTCAAGATTTCAACTCCAAAACATTAACATTTCCCTGTTTTCTTGGATGCCAGAGAGCTGGACTGTTTTGCTCCAGGATGCAACTTAGGAGCTATAAATCCTAGCTTACAATTGGAAGGTGCAACCTCTGACAAGTCTTTAAAAAGCTACAGCCTAGCATTTATTGGGGGGGGGGGGGAGGTTAAAGGTTTCACTACAAATAAAAACTAGTGCTAAGTGTAGCTGAGAAAGATGATGAGAAAGAATTGAGAAGGAAAGGACCATAGCTCAGCAGCAGATGATCTGCCTTTCATGCAGAAGGTCTCAGGTTAAATCTCTGGCATCTCTATGTAGGACTGGGAAGGCATTTGTTTAGAATCTTGCAGGGCTTCTGCCAGGCAGCATTACCAATACGGAGCTAGATGGAGCAATGGTCTGATTTGGGATAAGATAGCTTCCTATGTTACTATGATAGCTGAAAGATATGGTTCCCAGCAATCTTTTAATTATGTATTTATGTTACTGTTTTTAAGTATTTTAAACATCCTTCATTTTGGGGGTTGTTTGCCTCCCTGAGCTCCTTTAGGAGGAAGTGTGGGACAGAAATTTAAAGAATAAATATAAATCAATATATACAAGAGGCCTGCACTGTGCTTTTAAGAAACATCACCAAGAATTTAAAGAATTGCTCAAGTTCACTTCAAATGATTATTTGAATAGTTTTTATTAGTGTTTAATGTTTTATTGCTGTAAACTGACATAATATTTCATGGTATTGCAATATAGAAATACTATTAGGTATCTTTAAGAACTTTCTGACCTACCTTGACCTTAAAAAAAAAAGCTTTAGACCCCCCCTCTCCTCAGCCCCCCCAAACTTCTTCTTTGCCTGACTGACAGTGAAGGTTGTCTTTACAACTGGTTCACATAGAGCTTCTTGTGACTCCACCTCAGGCTCTGCATTCACTTTTATTCCAAGATGTTGCTGTCTTAAAAGGAGTCAGAAGTGGAAGGCCTGACTTACCATCTGAGGCGCTGAAATATTCTGGGTTCACAGAGGCATAGAGCACTCCGTTTCCAAGCCTGTCACTGTTCCTGTTAAAATGCAAGAGGAAAGTTCTTTATTTCAACACACATATTTTTTTAAAAGAGAGAGAGATCAACGTTTCACTCTATTCTGGTCCTCTCACCTTTGAGTTTTGCTTTGTGACTTGCTTTTCACACCCACACCCACACCCACCCACCCCAACAGCAGCATTTGGCAGGTTTGCATAAAGGTGTTGGGAATCAATTGTGGTACTTCCCAAATATGCCTATGCTCAATGACAGACTTATTGAACCTAGGTTAGCTGAACAAAATAACAACAACAGTAACAGCAGCAGCAATTATATAATTATCAATTATAGCAAGATGAAGAACACACAATATATTTGTCCTTGTCTAGGCTAGTATGACAAGGTTTAACCCATTGTGCCAGACTACAAAATCTATCAGGAAAAGGGCAATACTGGTATTACTTTCTGACTTACTACATGCTGGCTGTCGTGTTGTTTTGAGGATGTTGTTGTGAAGATAAAATGAGGAGAGGGAGAATCATATATGCCCCCTTGAGCTCCTTGGAGGAAAAAGTGTGATATAAATGCAATAAATAAATACAAATAAATATCAAGCCTCACCTCTTTTTATTACAGACATACAGCATGATGAGCAGCCCTCCAATGATCAAAATGACAGCAATGGGTAGAACAATAATCAGGTGCAAGAAACCCCCGTAATTCGGTGCTGCAGCGATCAAAACAAGAAAGTAAATAAAAGGATGGTGATTATTCATGTGTGCATCTCTACTGCTGCACTAGCTAGTTAGATCTCTCCGAAACATAAATAGCTACACACACAACAAACAGAACACAGGGCCACCTAACAGAGCTTTTTACAAGAACACTTCCAGATGATCGGTATTTTGGGGTAGGACTCAACTACATATCAGACAAATTCAAGCTGCACTATTAGAGCTGATTTGGAGGTCCTGTGCTACAAACCTGCTTCCTGAAAAAGAGCAGAGGTTTTGTGATAAAGGAAGGTGATTGGGAAATGGCACTGGAAAGTGTGGGATAATACTTGCTTTGGCACAATGTCATTTAATCTCCTTGAAAATGCTCAATTTAACTTCCTTGCAAATGTTTTCAGAATGAATGCTCAAATCGGGATTAATGTTCAACAAGCAGATCATCTGGGGGAACCCCAAGGGTGGCTGGCTGTTGCTCCCAAGGAAACTCACACGGAGGAAAGAAAAAGAAGACACGGCTCATCTGCTGTTTCATCTACAGTATCTGCCTTGAAACACAGACATTCTAATCTAATCAATCTGAGAGAAATATCCAACGATCCATTTTCTGCAAGAAGTTCAGAATCTTAAATCTAAAGAACACACGAAATATTGGGGAGAAAGCAGTTACACAACCAGTGTGTCCGTATTTCCCTCCCCACCAACGAAAACATCCTTACTTTTGGGCTGCACATAGAATGAGATTGCCTCAGTCCAGGATCCGTTCCCAGCCAGTGATGTGGCTTGAACTCGGACAGAATAATTTCCAGGGTTCAGATGTGTCAGTTTGGCACCTCGAAGTTTCTTGTATTCTTGCCTTGAAACACATTCTCGCTTCTCCTACAGAAGTTTAGGGGGGGGGGGGAGAAAAGCAGTTAAAATGATTTTTATTAATGCATCTTGTGCATGCAGGACACTGAGACTCGAGGCTCTGTAACCTGGAGGACAACTAGCAGAACTTCTTCAGATGAACTTGGTGACTGGGCCGGGATAGAAGTGCTTAGGCAATCCTTAAGGTATCTTGGGCCTTGGTTGTTCAGGGCTTTGTATATAAACACAAGAACCTTGTAAATTGGGTTGGATGAAAAAGACCTATAATCCCGCTTACCTCTCCATTTTGCCCATATTTGATTTCATACATCAAGATCAACCCATTGGGGCTAACCGGTTCTGGCCACTTGAGGTATATAATGTTTTCTTCCTTCCCTTCCCACGTTACTGGCCCTGGAATGTTATCAGCTCCTTCTGTGAAAAGATGTGGGCAAGAGTCAATGTCAAGATTTGAGGCAAACAACGTGGTGTCACTAAAGTCTTAAGAACATAAAAAGAGCCTGTTGCATCATGCCAGCCAGATGCCTAAGGGAAACTAGCAAGCAGAACATGAGCACAATATGCATTTGGGGACCCATTTCTTAATTTTTTACTATTTGCCTGCTGGTAGTGCTCCTGCTATGACCCACACTGAATTAGGGCACAGCCCACTAGTGGTTCCCAACCCACCAGTTGAAGACCAATGGTCTACACCAGGCATGTCCAAAGTCTGTTTCGGGGGCCAAATCCAGCCCGCCGGTTGGTTTAATCCGACCCCTGTGGCAGTTTATTTCTTGGAGTAAAATCCTAAAAAAGAACAACTTCAATCCTAAAAAAGTCAACAACTTTGATCGGCCCTCACGCATGTTCACTTCATCAAATCTGGCCCTCTTTGAAAAAAGTTTGGACACCCCTGGCCGTCTGGCAGACACTTTACAGCAATGGTTCCCAGTTAGCTAATCACTGAGGAGTGCCTATTTTTCAAAAGCCAAACCACAGACCCCCTACTTTTGAAAATTGTGATATTTCTATGGTGGTTACCTCTGCAATTTTTTGCCCAAAATGCAGGGTAGCCCCTAATAAGCAAAGGATTTTAGATATACTAATTTAGATATACTAAAAAAACAAGACTAGGGCTGAGCGATAGATCAGTAGCTAAATATTCCGATATTCTGATATATCACGACGTCTGAAATGTGAGATCAGGTGTGGGGATGAGGAAAGGAGCAGTCATGGAGACTGGATGGGTGGCTGGGTGGGGGAGGAAGTGGGTCACCTCCACTGCATGGTTTGAGTGGGAGGGGATGGGGGGGATGCATCAAGCCGCCGTCAGTGGGGCAGCCAGCGAAGGTGCACGTCCACTGTGGCTACTGCTGCTTTACTGTTGACTGAGAAAAGCTGCTCCATCTCAGTGCCAGGGGAAAGTAGTGCCACGGTGCCTTGAAGGGCAATCAGCTGCACTGTTCTCTGTCAGTGTGAGAGGGAGGTAGCACCTCACAATCAGCTGCCCTGTTTTCCATCAACATGAGGGAAGGCTGCAGCGTTATCGGCTCCCTCAGGGAAGGCAGCTCAGAGCAGTGTTACCAGTTGAGATCACTGTGCGATATTGGCAGTGCCTTAAAATCAGCAGCCTTGCTCTCTCTGACACAAGGAGCGATGTATTGCCAGGTCAAAACCGTTGCTGCGGTGTGATTTTTTTGCCAATATATTGTAAAATTGCACAGCACTAAAACAGACCATAAAAATTTTGATATTACCATGCAAAAATGACAAATATTTAGTTGGAAGGGACGCAAGAGATGGGGTCACGGACCACTGGGTGTGTTCCGCGGACCCCCAGGAGTCCCTGGACCCCTAATTAGGAACCACTGCTCTACAGTGTGTCAGGCAGGGTTCTCTCCCAGGCTAGGAGAGACCCCTGCCTGAAACGCTGTAGAGTGTCTGCCAGTCAGTGTAGACCATTGGTCTTCAACTAGCCCTACCTGGAAATGCCAAGGATTGAACTTGGGGGCCATCTGCGTGTAAAACAGTTGTTCTACACTAAGCTATGCTCTTTCTGGGTTGATTTCAACACGGGGAGTTAAAACTGCCTTTTGAAAACGAGTCTGAGATTACAACGTTGTGCCAGGGGTTTTTTGGGTTGTTTTTTTTTGTAAGATGCTTTGAATGCAGATATAAAGATGGAATTGTTCTTTTTATTATTATTAAGGAAGGAAGGAGAGAAGGAAGGAGAGAATTTAAGCCAGGTTTCAAAACTGTACCTGCAGGCATGGTTCTTGCAAAAACAAAGTTAGAGGCGCTACAGCCGAGATTTGCAGCTTCATGATTGCAGCTGTGGATGTCAATACGGTAGAGCGTGAAAGACAAGAGGTGAGAGATAAGCGTCCGCTCCCGGCCTTCCACTTTGCTTTCGAAGAAGGGAAACTCCATCTCGGCCTCCTCAGCATCCGATTCATTGGCAAAGTGCTCTGGGGCTGTGGCAGTCCTGTTCTTGTGAGCAAAGGTTGTGTTTGCAACAGGCGACAGATCCCTCCGCTTCCGATCAGGCCTGGACAGAGAAACAAGAGAAGTCAGTGAAAGTGAGATTACCACCCCTCTTTTATAAGGAGGAAAGCAAATTTAAGAGAGCCAGAAGTCACAATGTTTTGAGAGAAAATAATGAGAACCATTAGGACGGTTAAAGAATGACAGATGTCCAAAGCTTGCATGACGTCCCATTCAACAGAACTCTCTGTTTATAGGTGTTGTCTCTCCCGAGTTAAATTTCACATTGGTGATTCATCCAAGCCCAGTAAAACACATTTCAAAGGGAAGAGAAACAGAAAGGAGGCAGCTGAGGGCAGAAATGATATAGATAACACTGTGGGAAAACAGAATCACTTCAAACTCCATGGAAAGTTCAGCAATAGGACAAGCAATCATCAAGGAAAGAGGCATATCCCACCATTGGATGCTTGCAAGAAACCACTGGCCAGACCTTTGCTCCATCTCTAGCTCAATTATTGCCTGCACTGGCTGGCAGCTGTTCTTCCTTTTTGGTTAGTTTTATTATTATTTGCAAATTAAACGAAGTAGAAAGAAGAAGAACAAAAGAATAAGGGAACAAAAAGAACTAATACATGAATAATACAAATACTAATAAACCACCAGCAGCTCTCATTGATACAATTACATCAGTACATCCAATCTACAAGAAATGTATTAATATAAGAGCTCCAGCTGTCCAAAGAGGTATCCCCAGACTGGCATTTCATCTATAAGAAATATATTCAAATGTAGCCAGGGAAGTGAGATCTTCAGACCACTATGCAATAGGTGGTGAGTGTTTATGCTTCCTGGCTCAAAGTGTAAGTCCATAAGGGCCCTCCAGGGCTTCAGCCAGAGTTTTTCCCCAGTCCTACCTGGAGATGCCTGGGATTTTATATAAATATTTAGACTCACGCTTTTTAAAAGCATACAAGGTGGTAAACACCACATAAAACTACAGTAAGAATAAAACCATAAATAAAAACATATTGGCTGGTAAACAGAGATACAAATAACAAAGGCCTGTTTGAATAACACAGTTTTTAGAAGATGCTTTTTAAAAGGCAGGAATGATTCCAGCCGAACCTCTGCTAGGTCAGGGCTTGGCCACAGTAAAGACTCGATCTCTATTAAAGGCCAACTGACCCTCAGAGGCATGAGGAACCATAAGAAATGCCCCACCAGAGGTTCTCAGTGATCAAGGTGATTGTAAGGGATCAAGTGGTACTTAAGGACTGAACCTGGGAACTTCTGTGTTCAAAGCAGATGCTCCGTAACTGAACGACCAGCCTTCTTTAAGGTCTTAGGAAAACCTGCCTTGGATAGCTTAGATTGCCACCAGGATCTCCTTTGAGAGGAAGGGCAGGATATGATTTAAATAGTAATAAATAAAATAGCTGGGACTAGACCTAACTGGTGATGTGTTTAAAAGAACACAACCCTTTTATTTAGCCTCTTTGGTGCTTTTGCAATGTTGCACACTCCAGCAGGAAGCTGGAACGTACTGCACCAGTCTAATAGGGACTGTGTTGACATACGAATTGCTCTCTCCCATGGGAGACAGCAATGAAGAAAAGACAAACAGAGGAGGTGGGAGGGAGAGAGAGAGAGAGAGAGAGAGAGAGAGAGAGAGAGAGAGGACAGACAGACATGTGCAAGTAACAAGTTGCTTAGAGGGAGCAATCTCACCCAGTTCCTAATCTCACAGTTCCCTGACATCCTGGGTTCTTAAGTCACTTTAACTGCTTTGTGACTTACAAGCACAAGTGACTTAGCAGTTGCATCTCAACTGCTAAGGTTCTTCTAGCATTGAAAAGAAAAATGCACCAATTATGAACACAAGCTGATAAAAGAGGAGGAAAATATGCAGAAACAGTCAAGGCTCATGCTAATCGTTCCCACTTGCTTCCTCCCACAACCCAAAATTGCAATCTAGAGACTGTCACAATACCTGATCATTTGCTACCATTTCTTCTAGGGTCAAGATGCTCACGGCATTCTGTTGCTTCCCCTGCCCCCACCAATGCATTACTCGTACAATTTCAAAATTAACTACCAGCTGAAATAATAAATCTATATTTGATTAGCACAAGGATGGCATGGCAGGAGAAAGCTTTGGGCAGTGACTATCGGAACTAAGCTGATGGCTGTGAAAGGCAGAGCCAGGCAGAAGTTTCCCCGGTTGCCACTGGCTGAATTAGTCTGCTCCTTAGATAACTCAGCAGGGCAAGGAATGACAGCGGACTGAATGGCCCAGAGGAATGAGAGGAAAAAGCTGGAGAGAGAAGAAAAAATGGGGCATATAGCAAGTATAAACTTCACACAACCAGGAAAACATGCACTTATCAGCGACCATACGCCACTATCGGTTCCACCTGAGCCTTTTGACATGCAGGAGAAACAGGCTTTTTCAGAAACATGATTTTAGTATCAAGTTTTGCTAACCAAGTCTAAAAGCAAATGCTGTCTCCAGCAATGCTACTGGGAAATGCTGCTTTTCAAATATAGGCAAAAGAAAGGCAAACCATTTGCCAGGTCACGTAGGCATCTCTAAGTCCAGGAGTAGCTAGCATGGTGTCCTCTGGCTGGCACTGGACTACAAATTCCATAATCCTTGACCCACTGGCCTTGCTGGATGGGGCTAAAGAGAGTTGGAGTGGAGTCTGACAGTATATGCAAGGCAGCATGTTGGAGATGCCCCATGTTAAAGACTATTCTGAAGGCAACCATATGGAAATCCAAAGCTGTGGAATTCTCTTCAAAGGTTCAGTAACCCCTGCAAAAAGCCCTCAAATGTGATGGGCAAAGGAAATAACCAGCAGTGGCTCTTTAGTGTGTAAAAAGGTGAATACAGTAAGGAAAGTTTATCACCCTCTCTTGGGCGGGGCAGGGGGGGAGGAGGAAATATATGAAGACAGACTTGGGTTGCATAGTATCCCAAAGGAAACAATGTGATCTTGCAGTGAGGGGGATAGGACTTCTCATATTTGTTGTGTTACTGGAATGAGCATTTTAGGAATTTTTGTATTGTACATGGTTTTATTTATTTTTTGTTTCTCTTTGTTGTTTGTCTTGTTAAGTTGCTTGGAGGCTCCCCCCCCAATAAAATGAGTAACAAATGTAAAAACAACAAAATAATAGATAACAATACTGAGCAGCTATTTGCTTCCAAGCCCCAATGCAAATAGATTGATGCTCACCTTGAATGGCTTGGGACCCAGTTATACGATTGAACACCTACTCTTAAATGCCTGTATTCTATGCCCCAACTATGGAATGCACACTCCAAGAAGGCCCTCCTGACACCAACAGAGTCATCTTTCATGCACCAGGCTAAAACTTCATTATTACTATTCACTCAGGAACTTAAAAATCTTCCTTATTTAACCTCTTCCTTATTTGATTGACTTAATGATGTTTTCTGGTGGCAATTTTTAAAAATGCAACCTTGCCATTTTAAATCCTCTGTAAACTGCCCCAAAGTATAAATTTTGACGAAACAAACATGGGGCACATACCCTACAAGGCTCAAGGTAAGTGCACTTATTTTTATTACTAGCATGCAGGAAAGGGGCTTTCATTATTACTGTCTATGGGGGGGGGGAGGGAGAAATCAATCAAAAATACAAAACAAAAAGTTATCTGTTATATATTTTGGAAAGTTGTTCATTCATATGCATTTGGGCACCTCTTAAAGATACTGCAACCATT
Organism: Lacerta agilis; assembly: GCF_009819535.1. NCBI lineage: Eukaryota > Metazoa > Chordata > Lepidosauria > Squamata > Lacertidae > Lacerta > Lacerta agilis. The sequence goes on along the minus strand of NC_046324.1, from coordinate 20,473,816 downwards.
TTCGGCATGATGGTTCCTGAGATCAAGAAAAAGTTTTTGTGCATTTTGTGGTTACAAACAGATGCCGTCTTGAATCAGGATGTCAAACATAACTGTCCGACACTGCATTCACTGATTTTAACCACCAATTTCAAAAGTGCACAATTTACTCCTTTCACAGCTTTCCTAAACAATGCTGGGTATAAGGTTGCTCGTTTAAAAGTTTTTAAAGTTTAAAAGAAACGAACCCCATCGTGTTTCGGAAAAGGACCCCCTCACCTGGGCAAAAAGATGGCATTATGCAGAAAATTCTCGAAGACTTTTCTGTATTCCGCCTCCTCTTTCTCTGCCTGCTTCTCTGCCTCTGTCTTTGGGCAGGAGCAACAAGGTCCCCTTTCTCCCCCAGAACCCTCAGGTTTGGTAGGTTCAGTTGCTTCCTCCGTATCGATGGTGCCGTCGGCATACCTCCGAATTGGGACTTTATCTTGAAAAAAAAGAGACGTGTGAAGAATCAGAAGCTGAAGATGAACTGAGAAAGAATGGCCCCATGACAGCCTGCTTTAAGCAGCTCCACATGTAGGAAATGCAAAGGTCTGTTGCCTCTCTATTCTCTTCAAATTGGTACAAGTCCCAATGGAAGGGTTTTAAGCAAAGAGTGGGCAGGAAAACAGTTACAAACAAGCAAGAAAATACACACACACACACACACCTGAAAAAGGCATGGGTGGCGACACTTGGGAAAACACGAAAATGCCTTATACAGTTAGACTTATAACTTAGTTAGTTCAAACTATTCAGTATTGTCTGCATCATGGATGGAGAAGCTCAGGGCTTACAGCAAGGTTAAATTATATTTGGTTTTTATCCAATGTTTGTTCCAATTTGTTTGCAGGGCAGTTACATGGCAAAAAGCGACAGTTCTACTCACCGTGAATGGGATTTCTGGGTCTCGTTGAAGCTGCTGCCAAACTCTGTTATACTGCCATCCAGAGGTCAACAGGTAAAATAGCAACTTACATTTATAAACACAAAGAATTCCTACTTGGCTACCATGGATTTACACAACAGTGGAAGGTATTCGGTATCTAGACAAGAGCTTATAGGATTCTGATTCCTCAATATCAGACTTGTCACTCCATTCGTCATCAACTGCCAGCGCACTGAGTCTTGATCTCCAAGGGAGGCAGAATACCCAAGCTGGGACTTAAGATCCCCTATCAACAGAGAACTGTTGGGAGTAAGGTTAGGTTGGTTTGGAGAGCTTGAAGCAGCTGGCTAGGAAATGCCCTGTGGCAGGACTACATCCTTTGGTGAAGTTCCCAGGAAAGATTCTTCAATGTATTGCAGGAGATCGGGGTTGAAACTAACTCCTGGAGAAGTTCTAGCTCAGGGGCCAGCAAACTTTTTCAGCAGGGGGCTGGTCCATTGTCCCTGAGACCTTGTGGGGGGCCGGACTATTTTTTTTTTGTTGGGGGGGGGGGGAAATGAACAAATTCCTATGCCCCATAAATAACCCAGATATGCACTTTCAATAAAAGTACACATTCTACTCATGTAAAAACACCAGGCAAGCCTCACAAATAACCCAGAGGTGCATTTTAAATAATAGGACACATTCTACTCATGTAGATTCCCGGATTGTCTGCGGGCCGGATTTAGAAGGCAATTGGGCCAGATCCAGCCCCCGGGCCTTAGTTGGCATACCAATGTTCTAGCAGAATCCCCCATAACCTGATGTAACCCATCTTCCCTGGCAGAGAGTGTTAGTGGTCACAAGACATTCCTGAACTTTGGTGTGGGGTCAGGGCACACTGCTAAGTCTTGAAGCAGATGGTAGGAGTCCGATTCTACTACTTCTGATTGTCCACTCCATTCATCACCATCTGGATCCATCATCTGAGGATCTAAGTGTGGTCTTCAAGGGAAGCAGAGCCCCTTGGGAGGGACTGAAATCCCCTGCCAGAGCATGTCAAAATCTAACTAGATAACTTTTGGAGCCACTGCAGAAAGCTTTCCCATCCTGTACTTAGGCTTAGGATCAGGGGCCGCTGTGATCACCTTGTCAGCAGAAGTAGGAGTGGCTGCAGGAAGATCAATGAGTTTGAGTGTCTACTTAGCCTTGCCTAGAAGCATGAAGTAATGGGAGTCCTGAAATCATCTATCAGATTCTGACTCCTTCCACCTCTAATTCACCACTCCAATTGACACCCTCTTCACTGAAGGAGAGATGCTCTAATTCCTGATCTTTGGGGGAAGAAGAGTCCCATGGAAGGGACTGAGGAACCCTACGGGAAGGTCACATTCTAGACCGTCTTCTGGCCTGGTGTGTAGGAGGAGGAGCAGAACTAGGATTGAAAGTGACCTAAGGTTGAAGAGAGGAGGAAGGTATAACTGCATTTCTGGCCAGATCTACCAGCAAAGCCTCCTTAAGGCAGTACAATAACTCTGGATGCAGATCAGGCATAGCTGGAGTCTGGAGCTGTGCGCCAAGGGCAGAATACATTGCTGCCAGATGGAATAGCTTTTTGCGTGGTAGCTATGTGCTGCTAAACCAAAACTGTAGGAACTTCTGTGGGATTTCTAGAGGACTTCCGGGGGGGACGGACCTCTTCTGCCTCCTTGCCCTTCTGATTGAGTGCATGTCCATAGGAACAGGGGGTCATGCCAGCTGCTGATCTTCCACTTACATTGCCCCCTTGGGTGGCAAGGTTGAAAGCAGCCTTGCATACCCTCTCTGGAACTAAGGCATTCATTGTAAAGCTGAGAAGCAGAAAGGATGGTTGAAGGCTGAGCCGGGTGAGAGGGTAGGGGGGGTGTCACCATTAGGTTGTGCTCACAGAGGCTGGGTCCTTGGTCTGTAAGGAAGAGAACTGCAGTGTAGCAGCCATTAGCTCCCTGCATGAGGTGGCTGATTTCTTTAAGGCCTTGCACATATTTAAAGTGAATTCTTTTTTATTTTGCCCTTGCCTATAGGCGAAGGCTTAAGCATAGCAGAGAGACTGAATTCTTCCCCCCACTTGCCCGTGGGCTAAGATTTAAGCAGAGCTGAGAGGCTGCTATGAGCAGAGACAAGACGGGCTGAGAGCACAGATCAATGGGCTTAAGGCAAGGTGGGAGGCCGTGACAAGCACAGGAGGGGGAAGAATCATCTAGGTCCAGTGGAAAATGAAAGTAAAAATGGGCCTGGACGCTTAAAAGCTGAGCAGTAAAACGCTTTGGAGGAAGCCACACTGGAGCTAAATAACAAAGTCATGAGTGAAAAAGAGAAATTGGGGGGGGGGATCAGCCAAAAGGGGCTCTAATGAAGGCAAACAAAGGTGAAAGGGAGAAGCAATCCGGGATAATGTCTGAAATTTGACGATGCAGCCAGCAGTCTTACACAACTGCTTTCGATGCACGCAAAAGAAAAACTGGCTCCAGAAGGGACAGGGAGGAGCTAAATAGGAATTATTTGTATTTTTAAACTTATTTTGCCTGTTGAGTGCCGGATGGCAGTATAACACATCTATGAGATTCAGAATTCCCATTCATGGTGAGTAGAAATCTTTTTTTTTTTTTTTTGCCATTAAACTGCCCTGCAAACAAATAGGAAGAAATGTTTGATAATAACCCAATTTGGCAGCAGCTTCTACAGAGAGGAAATATTAATCCCACATTCATCTTGATTTGCTTGTGGGATATTTACGTTTTTCAATACATTTCTCTGCTACTTCCCAAACTGCAAAAATTCCATGTTTTGTTTTTTAAGTGGATTTGTTGTACTAGGATGTTGGAGAACTTTAATCCACTTTAAATGCACAAACCTAAAATTCTGGTATGCTACGCAATCACTCCCATGAAATACTGGCAGTCTGGAGGCATCCCATGCTATTTTTGCCTCCAAGTGGAGGAAATCACACTTACAAATTTTCCTCTGTATTCTCAAATTCCCTGAAATGAGAACTAAGAACTAGAATTTATCTAGGGTGCTAGAATTTTCGTTCCATTTTTAAACTTGGAAGGAGATTCCTTTTGTTTGTAATATGGAGGAATACTCAAAAACAGTATCTACCACCTGTAGGATGAAGGAGCAGTACAGTTCATTCTGCTACTTCACGCTTCTACATGTGTAGACCACACCTTGATGATCTGCAGCCGATTTTGTGAAAAGTTAACCAGCCTTTCCCCAGCCTGGTACTCTCCCTAAGTTGGTGGACTCCAACTCCCATCAGCCCCAGTCAGCATGGCCAATGGTCATGGATGGTGGATGTCGCAGTACAAAACATATGGAGAGTAAAGGTTGAACTAGATGATATATGCAAGGGTGGGGAACTTTTGGCCCTCCAGAAGTTATACAAATATAGGAAGCTGCCTTTATACCGAGTCAGACCATTGGTCCATCAAGCTCAGTACTGTCTGCATTGACTGCCAGTTGCTGTCCAGGATTTCAGACAGAAGTCTCTCCTAGAGATGATGGAGATGATGGAGATGATGGAGACTGAACATTGGACCTTCGGTATGCAAAGCAGATGCTCTACCACTGAGCTATGGTCCTTTCCCTAAAAAACCTTATGTTGTTGAACTACATCTGCTATTGACCCCACAATGAACCAAGGGAGATACAATTCAGCAACCAAGGTGTTGCTGAACTACATCTCACATTGACTGCAGGTAGCAAAGCCAACATTCCAGACTGTTGGGAGTTGTAACCCCACAACTTTTTGGGGGGAGGGGGGATGGGTTGGCGGCAAAAGATTTTCCCATCCTTGCTCTATACGATCTTAGGAATTTTCAGGTGCTAAGATGAGGAGGAACCCTGAAATGGTGTAAGGGCACTTCAACCTTGGTCTCACCTTTGGAGCAGTAGTTGTGCCTATAAAGGTAACTATCCTGAGGCTGCTGTTGCCACCGCACAATGTAGTAGGAGAGGTTGCCATTGGGGAAAGTGGGTGGGTTCCATTTCACAATCAGCTGAGAGGAAGAATTGGAAGCTGAAATGACGTCCAGAGGAACAGATGGTACTAAGGGGGGTGGGGAGACATAAGAAAAGAAGAAAATTAGAATTCCTGCAAGGGGATTATCATCTGCTAAAGTCAATAACAGAACGAGACTATATTTACAGAGAAGAAAACCATTGTTAACATTCTCCATGCAGGATATGTTGTGAACCGCTCTCAGATCTATAGGTATAGGGCAATATACAAATTTAATAAATAGTAATAAAATGATATCCTTGCTCATTCACCAGAGCTAAAGTACAAATACAGGACAACATGGCACCCAACATGCACATCCTTATTTATTTATTATGGGTTTAGACAATTAATGTACTGGTCCATTACAATAGTCTCTAATAGTACAATGAATGCAAAACAATGGAAGGGAAATGTCCGCCAACGCCTCCTGCCCCCTGATTTTAAGATTCTGTTTAAAATTGAGGGGTTTGGTCTTTTTATTTTTACTAGGTAGGGGTTGCATGCTTGAGGAGGGGGTAATCATGCTTTTATCTATTTTATAGGGGAGGGTTGCCTCTTTTTTGTGGGGTGGAGGTAGTTCTGAGCATTACCAATCCTTGTGAAATGGGTATTTGTAGGTGCCTGTGGCAGTTGTGCTCCTATGGCTAAAAAGGTCAGCAAAGGCTGTTCCAAAGCAACATGCCCCCAAATGAACCTGACACTCGTTAAAGGAACCTGTGGTTCCTCAGGAGCATAATCAATGTTCCTTAATTAGAAGATCTGTTGTGTCAGTGAAGCTTCTCTGAAAGGCAGCCTCTGGCTTCTCTCCCTGTCACAACTGCCCCCTCCAGCAACATGCAGCCCACAAAAGGGGCTTGACTATGCACTGGGATGCACTCTCGGTTCACATGGGACAATGGGGAGAGCCCTAGAGGTCTAATCAGTACCCCATGTGAACACAGCTTGCACCTTAGGAGGCTCCCCAGAATGCTACGCCATTCCCTCTGCAACACACAGGAATTCCTGACGTGCAAAGGGCTCTTTGGAAAGTTTAAAAAAACCAATGGCATCAAGGCATAGCCAACTAAGCAGATTAGCCCAGTAAATGGTCTAAGTGTACCCAACGCTATAGAATTGGTGAAGCTCTGTACCTGGATTGGAGACCACTGGGAAATTCTTGTGCACCCTCTTAGCTTTCCAAGGAAGAATGGAAATTAGAGAATTTACAACAAATATAATAATTTGTGCTACCTTAAATACGGTCAGGGATGTGCATACTCTGTTCTTAGTACATGAGATTCTGAGTTAAAAATAAACACACTGAGGACTCTAGTAATGCAAATAACCGTAACATATTTAATTCCGGCTAGCCTGGGAGGGGATGGGGAGTCTAAAGAGGAACCGCACAGAACTTCAAAGCATCAGACACCCTGTTTCAGGAGAAATGAGACTTATTTTTATCATGAAAAGTGCATGTTGCAGAGGATGGCATGCATACAGCTCCCCCACCCCGATCCCTGTCTGCAGAAGAACCAGAATCAATCCCATTTCCGCATTGAATCAGATACAATTTCCATTTTCAATTAAGAGAGATTTTGCTCAAGATGATTAAATGCTGTTGGGCATTTATCTGTGTTTGATTAATCGGACAATTATCACCTCTCCACACACAGCCCTGTATTGGATACAATTAAGTTCTGGCAAGGCCAAGGTGGAGTGGCATTGTATAGTTAAAGCCATCACCAGTCTGCAGGAACTGCCTGACATGCTAACAAGCAAAACAACCCCAGCACATGAAAAATTATAAGGAAAACCATCAAAATCTGTTGTCACTGGAGACCTACCTGCATGGGGCAGCTAGGATGACTCCTTGCTTCCCTCTTTCAGCATTAAGGTTTCCCCAACCTCACCATAGCTGGTCCCACAAATACAGTTGCACCTTGGTTTTTGAACAGCTTGGTTCTCGAAAGTTTTGGCTCCCGAACACTGCAAACCCTGTTCTGGTTTGCGAACTATTTTTGGAAGCTGAACGTCCGATGGGGCTTCCGCAGCTTACAGTTGTCTGCAGGAGCTTCCTGCAGCCAATCAGAAGCTGCACTTTGGTTTTCGAATGTTTTGGAAGTCAAACGGACTTCCAGAACGGATTTCGTTTGACTTCCAAGGTACACCTGTGTAGCACTTTCCCATCACCTAGCCAACACAACCTCTTATTATTTGAATGGGACATGCACTGCTACTGCATCTTCTCTCATCCAGAATTCAGGAGGCACAGAGGCATCAGAAATCTAAGGAGCACACCAACAAGTCTTAGGGAAGCTTGGGCCTGATAACAGAGAATATGTGGAATGATATATGGCATATATCACCTTAAAAAAATGTATCATCCCAAACTAGGGAAGCTATGCTGAATTAACCTACTAATGGTATTTTACACTGTCCATGTTGCACAATATTGAGAGTTGCAAAGATTGGTGGGTTATTTCCACATGTGGTTGGAATGTCCAGTCATACAAGTGTTCTGAGAAGAAGTTCTTCAGGAAGTCTCAGAGTGGGCAGGGTATAAATAATAAGTTGTTGTTGTTGTTGTTGTTGTTGTTGTTGTTGTTGTTGTTGTTATAGTGCAACAACTTTTTTCAAGTTACAGATAGGTAGCCGTGTTGGTCTGCTGTAGCGCAGTCGAAGCAAAATAAAAAAAATCCTTCCAGTAGCACCTTAGAGACCAACTAAGTTTGTTATTGGTATGAGCTTTCATGTGCATGCACACTCCTGAAGTGTATCGCAGGCGGCGCTGTGGTCTAAACTACTGAGCCTAGGGCTTGCCGATTGGAAGGTCGGCGGTTGCTGAAGCAGAATCTGCAGATTGGCTGTGACAGAGAAATTGAGAGAGCGCAACAGACAGGCCAGAGAAGCCAAAACGCAGAAATCTTTCTCCATTATCTGCAAACACCTCTCATTGTTTATGTTAATAAACAAGAGGGTAAATTACTTACTCCAATTTTGCAAAGGCCCTTGTGCTCAGATGTAATTCCTATGCATTTCGAGTCACTGGTGTGATAATAATATAACCTATGCCTCCTTTATTTTACCTTACGTTGTGTATTCAGTCTCAGTTGTGAGAGTTTGTGGTGCTGGATGCCATATCTATACCAAGTATTGGGGGGAAAATTAATTAAATAAATAAATAAAAATAACAATCTAAGGAGAAGGCTCATTCATCCCCCATTGACTGTAGCACCAAGTCCTGACTTGGCAATCACAGGTCAAACTTCAACAGAACTTCAATGTTGGTTTAACGGAAGGGCACCAAATTATGCATGTGTGAATGAACTGGCCAGAGCCTTTGATTCTGCAATGTATTTACTTCTGAAAAAACTGCAGCCCTGATAGCATTCAGCCTTCGTACTGGTAAACCACATTAAAGCAGCTGATTCTAAAATTCAACAGTGACTATTTTTGCTCCTTGTTTTTGCATTTTCATATCAAAAATCCCTGGATCTTTGAATTAAACAAAGCTTGGATGAGATGTAGCAAAAACCAACAAACCGAATCTTCTGGCCATCTGCTGGAAAACCTGTGCAACACCTCCCCTTCCAATATAAATTGCAGAATACTGATTAATAGCCTGATGCTACTATGCACATTTACTCATAAGCAAATCCCACTGGGACATAGGAGGACAAAATCTGAGTTGCATCCTAGTATCTATGTTTTGCAGCCAAAGCCTAATTAAGCCAAAACACTTGAGATTTATTGTTAGTTTATATTACCCACTGAAGGCACCGTGCATTGGTTTTCCAAGCACATAGCCCTCTTTGTCAAAGCAATACCATCTTACGAAAGTGCGAAGTAATTTATTGGGACCAAGTGCTGTCACACAGTTGTATTCAACAGAGTTTTACTCACACTAAACCCTCTGAAAGTTAATGGAGTTAAGACATCTCCATTAATTTAGAAAATGTCTGAATATGACTAATACTGGACATAATATTTTGGGTTTTTGTTTTACCTGCAGCTTTCGTTCGGATGTAGACGATCTCACTCTTTGCTCCATGAGCATGGTAATTCTCCATCATAGTGAGCATGACAGCCTTGACATAAATGGCATACTGAGTCCATGGTTTAAGCGCCTGTAGCAAAATCCCCGGATTGTCCTCTTTATTTTGAGGAAGGTCCACATCAACCAGGTTCCAGCTGTTAGAGCGGCATGCATCTTGCCCATCATATTCTGTCACGTTCTTGAAAGGTCTGGAAACAGGCAACCAAAGAGGGATGTGAATTTTTTACTTCTAACAAAAATTGCTTTAAAAAACTTTTAAGGATGGAAGCTTCATGCCAACTTTCCCCCAATGAAACTCATAATAATAAAACTTCTGCATTTTATAGAAGGAATATATAAAAAACCTGGAGAATCCCAGGTTTTTATTTCTCAAGTTCTATTCATATTTAGGAAACCAAGCCTTTGCAAGTTACTGAAATGACAAGGGATCTCCAAAAGGGGCAGGCCATTGTTGTTGTTTTTGCTTCCCACAAAATGAAGCTTTTTGTTAAAGACAAAAGCAAACAGCTTTTTATTCAGCCACTCCCTGGCTAAAGCAGACATAAGCAAAAGAAGAAAAAGAAAAAAATAAAGAGAACCTCCCACTCCTCTTGGAGAAGATGCATGCTTGCAGCATCCAAAAAGGACTTGGATGGTTAGTCCCAACACTGCTTTTTTATGGGGTGGGGGGATGCACTTCTCCCTTACGATTGTGGGATCATCACAATGCTGAAGTGATATTAACAGCCACCACTGGCAGAATTTATTTCCTACAATAGACTGACTACTCAGAGATGGGCAGACTTCAGGGGCAGACAGACCTTGTCAGATCTACTCTCCCTGCCCAGAACCCAAACAGACCAGGATGGAAAGGGCACACAAGGGTGCCTCTGAGCACATTCTAAGCCTAAAGATTTGTTTTCAGCATTAGAACTCAGCTGAGCCCACAGTCCTCTCACAGAAGTGATCATGTTCTTTATTTCCAACCTAAATTAGGCCGCTGGAAAGTCAGTTTGATGTTACTATGTTTAAAATCCTTGATGATCTACTGAAGATTGCCCCAAGATTTACCAGCGGGTACCAGTCTACCTTCCACCCTCTCCTGCTTTAAATCTATCAACCCTGCACTCTTTTAGCTTCCTAGTCAAGATTCCATTACTTCATTCTTATCGAAAGTCATACAGCCCCTGTGAGGATTCACCCATCTCATTCTACTCTTCAATTTCTTGCCTTCACATCACTCATATAGGCCCCATCTGCACCATGTATTTATATCAATTTTATACCACTTTAAACAGTCATGACTTCTACCAAAGAATTCTGTGAGCTGTCGTTTCTTAAGGGTGCTGACAGTTGTTAGGCGACCCAACCCACCCACCCCCCGCGAATTACGATTCCCAGAGTGATTTAACAATCAATTCTTCTTCACATGGAACTATAAGAACTGTAGTTCAGTGGGGGGAATAGGGGCCAGCTAGCTACTCTCAGCACCCTAAACAAACTACACTTCCCAGGATTCTCCGGGGGGTAGCCCTGATCATTTAAAGTTATACCATAGTGCTTTAAATGTATGGTGTGACTTCTGGTTAAGGCCAGTCTGCCCTCTGTAAGATGGGGGACAACCTCTTTGTCATCATCATCCTGCAAGCTTTGCAAGAGGCACTCTTTGAAAAAACACCAATGTCATAAGCAATATTGCCATGAGAAAAAAAAGGTGGCCCTTCAATCCAGCCTTTCACAACCAGGTGTCCTCTGGAGGTTTTGAACTACAACTCCCATCAGTCCCCACTGGCACCATCTAAAACATCTGGAGGGCACCCAGTTGAGAAAGGCTGCCCTCGCCCATCTCACCAGGACCCCATGGATTCAGTCTCCTTCTATTATTAGTCAAAATATGTACACAATCACTAATTATATTTAACGAGTGCTTAACAAAGGGGAACAGATCAATATTTAAAAGAAAGCCACTGTTTTGACAGATTTTTACTGTCAATGAAACTTGTTTAGTCAACTGAGTGGCATTAATCAAACAGCTCGCTCATCACCCACTCCTGGCTGAAACACAAAATACTATTTTACACACAACTTTGAAAAGTTTTGGAAGCAACAATGGTAAAAATATTAGGTTATACCAAAGCACTGTACACAGAAGAATTAAGAGGCCTTGCCCATAGAGTTACATTCTAGGTGCACAAGAGACACTGACTGCATTCAAGAGTAAAACTATTATTTATCATTAAGAGAACAACCCTACCCAAGCCTTGGACTCTCACACTCCCCACTCCTCCATTACAACTATGACGAAATCAGAAGATTCCATTTTCATTTTTGACTAACCACAGTTTAGCATTATGACTGAACCTGGACAAACTGTGGTTAGCCTCGAATATGGTTTACTTAAGGTAGCCAACTTCAAACCATGGTTTATGGAAGTGGCTCACTTCAATAAACAATAACTAACCAGATTTCACAGTCTAGATGCAATGCTGAGCTGTGGTTAATCAAAAGCAGACTTCAGACTGCCTCCTCAAAGCTGTGCTGGAGGAGGAAGAGCATGTGAGCTCATCTACTATTGTACCTATCATAAGCCTTATTGAGTTTATGTCTGAATGCGGCCAAGGGAGAGGAATATGAGAAAGGGGATGAGGAAAATCCTAGCCAAGATGGAAACGTACTGTGGATGGCAAGATATTCCATAGCTTTTTACATACTGAAAGTGATAGGGCAACTTATAATATCAGAAATAAGAAGAAAAAATTAAAAAGAGGCAAGGGAAAATATGCGTAATAGAAGAAAATGTGGGGTGTTTTTTTTGCAAAGTAACAGGCAGCAAGGTTAACAAAGCAGACACGAGAGTCTGAAAAACACCAAGGAATAAAAATTTCACAAAAGAGTGGCTGGGGAAACCCAGCCAGATGGGCAGGGTATACATAAAATTGTTGTTGTAGTCATCGTTATAAAAAGCCAACATCAAACCATGGGTTATGAAGCTGACTTGATAAACTAAGCAGAGTGATTTAAACCAGGATGCCTGGCTTAAACATAATGGGATTCTTTAGCAGTTTGTCCTTCTCCAGTGTAGGAGAAAGAAAGTGGAGCACACAAGCCACACAATTTGATCAGGCATCTTCAGGCTCAACCATATTGCAACAAACCATAGTTTAACATTATGCGGCCACTGTATTCAAGAGGTGCTCTACCCTTTCATGTTACAAACATTTTTTTCCAAAGGTACATGATATGAACAATCACCACACAACTTTAAACAGTTGCATATATACCCTTGGGAAACCTCAACTGGTGAGACTTCATTTCAAGTCTCCACTGAGCCATAGTGCTCAGTGGATAACCTTACACCAGTCTCTCATACACATGCACACCTCACTCAGCCTACCTGGGATAAAGCTCTCTGGCGAAAGGACCTAATTAAAATGCAATCTAACCCTTGCTGTAGTTTAACAGCATTTGCTCTTTGTCCTCAACTTGGCGGTCTTTAGTAGGATCTACATGGAGACCCAGGCCCTCTTTTTACTGAATCAGTAGCATCCTTCATACAATTTACTACCCTTTCCGCCCTCCACCCCACATACGCAAAACACACACATTAGTGGTATCATCCGGAAATGTGCATACTCACGCCTCTTTGTAATAAACGGTGAAGCTAATCAGATCTCTGTAGTCTTTGGGGCGATACTGTTCCCAGGTTAGCATGATCCGATTCTTCCTGGTTGTGTTGGAAATGAATTTCAGAATGTGGCTTTCACCTGAAAAACGCAGGACAGCAAGTGAGCTGAAGTGTCACAAATATCTAAGCGTTAACACACATAAGGAATTTTGTTACATTCCAACTTCATTTCTTATTCTATCATTGTTCTGCTTTTACTTTATAGTAGCGCAGGCTACACATTGCCAGAGTAGCACTTACTGTCTACTTACAGTCAGGAATCTCATGGATCACCCGACTTTCAGAAGAGTTTTCCACTGATAAAACTGGCTGGAGATTAGGAGGGTTATGGCCTTTGTCTTCTGCAGTGAGAGGCCTGGGGCAGAGCTGTCTGGCACTTAAGGTGTGACAGGTAAAACATTCCTATAAGCACAAATGCATTCCCCCCTACTACAGGAATGTGAATGTGCAAATCAGCCTTATACAGGCAGGGATGAGGAACCTCAGGCTTGGCAACCAAATGCAGGCCTGAATGCTTCTCTGTCGGGCCCTCAAGATTCTATTCAGGCCACACCCCACACCAGCCCTGCTTTGCACCTTCCTTGAGTGTTTTTGCCTGGTTGGAATGTGTCCTTGATGCTTCTTGCTTGCATAGATGCAGGATAGAGTGGGGTGTGTGACAAAACTGTCGGTACAAGGGTAAAATTCACATTTTCTAACCTGCCACTGTTGTTTCCAGCCTCACCCACTGCTGACATGTGGCCCCCAGAAGGTTGCCAAGAAGATAATATGGCCCTTGAGTTGAAAGGGGTTCCCCACCCCTGCTTCAAAGTCCTTCAACGCCAAGAGCTTCCCAACTAGGGCTAGGCGATATCTGGTTTTCAACATCATGATATATCACCAGCTAAATATCACAATATATTGATATACCATGAAGGAGCATCTCCACCCCCAGCATTCTGCCTGGACACTGAGAACCAGCACCGAGGACCTTCTGGCGGTTCCCTCGCTGCGAGAAGCCAAGTTACAGGAAACCAGGCAGAGGGCCTTCTCAGTAGTGGCACCCACCCTGTGGAACGCTCTCTCACCAGATGTCAAAGAGAAAAACAACTACCAGACTTTAAGAAGACAACTGAAAGCAGACCTGTTTAGGGAAGCTTTTAATGTTTAACAGATCATTGTATTTTAATATTTTGTTGGAAGCCGCCCAGAGTGGCTGGGGAAACCCAGCCAGATGGGCGGGGTATAAATAATAAATTATTATTATTATTATTATTATTATTATTATTATTATTATTATGCCACAATGTATGAAATGAAGATGGAGCTATGTAGGAGCACTGGCTGGCTTCACGTTTTTCCCGCATCACGGTTTTTGCATAGTGCATGTGCACACGTACACCATGATTTGCAATATATTTCCAGGTCAAAAATTATAAAACCGTTATCATGATATGGTCTTCAAACCAGTTTTGAACAATATATCAATTTATCACCCAGACTATTCTTAATATGTTTCATACAGAAGTGATTCAGCCAATCGCTGCCAAGTTAAATCCGAAGCTTGTTTACCATGAACTTCTGTTCATGGAGGGAAGTTCTGACCCCCCCAGGATAGCACCTCACTCCAGCTGAGACAGGCTGGATTCTCGAGTCTTTAGACTCATCAGGCAGGGGAGGGGACAACCCACCCCCCAGACCAGTCCTGCCTGGCACTGAGGATGGCTGGGTTTGTCAAGAGCGCCAAGTGAACAGGCGACTTATTTCCTCATTTTCCAAAGCCATCCAATTCAAAACAAAAAGGGATGTGTATGTTTGTGTATGGTTTTTTTTTTTTTAAAGACCCTTAATTCTTGCATAGATAATCCAGCATGCAGAATGTCAAACAGGGAAGCAGGTTCTTGCTTGCTTGCTTTGCTGCTGTAGTTTCTAAAAAGAAGCTTGCAAATCTCAAGAGAACTACCAATGCTTCATCCCTTTTGTATTCTGGCTCAAAAAACTTGCAGCATTTCAAAGCCCATTTAGCTTGTTTGAGAAGTCTCAGTCTCTCTCTCTCTCTCTCTCTCGGCATGGAAGGCGAGCAAGTCAGAAAGCTCATTTGTGTGTGTTTTAAGAAACAAACAAAGGCTGGCATGAGATTTGGTGGCAGCAGTAGCAGTATTCCAGGCACCTGGTATTCGTCTAGGGCTCATGAGCCCACTGCCCACTCAACAAAAAAGCAGGCCTGTCTTTGAATGAGGACTAGAAACCAGGAAAGGGCCAGCAATTCTGTAGCAGTGAATGCAGAAGGACCCAACACCTCTAGGTAGGGCTGCACAACTCTCCTGTCTGAAAGACACTCTCCTTTAACGTAGACAATCCTGAGATAGATGTGGCTGCCTTTTTGTGGAGCACACTCCTCAGTGAGATGTCTGGTTTTCTGGCAAGAGGTAAAAACTTAACTTTTCTTTTCCTTCTCAGGTTTTTGATGCAGTACTATGATGTTGTCTGGTACTAGTGCGCTATTGAAGCTTTCTGAAAAAGTGTGCATGCACACGGAAGCTCATATCAAGAACAAACTTAGTTGGTCTCTAAGGTGCTACTGGAAGGAATTTTTTTTATTTTTTATTTTGTTTTGACTATGGGATTGCTTTGTGTACTTTTAATGAATTGCATGTGTTTCTGTGTAAATGTGTTTCTAGTATAATGTATTTTTTTTTACTTCTGTTTTAAAATATATTGCAAGGCACATGGAGAGTATTTGCATAACAACTAACAACTTCCATTAATTGCAACTGTAACAAAAGTAACAGAACCATCATTATCTTATACTTCCTTTACGTACAGGACGCTCTCTCTCCGTTGTTCCTTGGATTAACGTCACCTTTACTCTGCCGGTCTTTGGTTCCAGTAACCCTCTCCATTTCCTGGATCTCCGAAACACAGAGTCTGGGATTAAAAGCAAAGTACATCTTGCCTTCCTTTATGGTCAGGTTGTGATGGCTCCAGTCCCATAGCTGTTGCAGGTTTTGGTTGTCCAGAACATAAAATGAATAATTCCTATAAAAAAATAAGGGAGGGAGAGGACAGGAATGTTTTGAAAGCAAAACCAGTCTTTGCCAACAACTGTACACATTTTCTGTTCTGCTTGTTTCCTCCCTGCAAATAAAACAAATGTAGGAAGCTTACAAGGCTGACAATCCACACAAGTGTGTTGGGGGGCACTCTCTGTTCTGCTAGGGAGAACCCCCACAAGAATCACTGATGCTCCAAGAGAGTGACTTCCCCCACACCAGAAAAGCTGCAACAGCAGATTAAGAGGCACTTTGGAGAGTGCTATGCATTGCAGGCATCCAATGCCACTAAGGAATAGTGCACTAATTACCATTGGGGCTCCAGAAACATAGGAAACTTCCTTACACAGAAACAGACCACTAGTCCATATAGCCTAGCACTGTCAACATCAGCTTACAGCAGCTCTCTTGGGTGTCAGACACTGAGTTTTTCCCTGTCCTACTTGGAGTTCTTGCTTCTCCTGAAGCATCCAGAATCTAAAGGCGCAGTAATGGCCCAAAAGTCAAACTAGCATTCTTGCTGTAGCCTTGTAAATAGAGGCACTTGTCTAATTTTGCCTTCAGGAAATAAAAGGATAAAAGCTGGTTTCCCCTCCCTTTCTTTTTGCCTGCAAATGACTGATTTAGGAATATGTGAATTAATAACCCCCTTGTGGACTGGAAACTTTGAAGGATTTGTTTACAAGATTTATCTTTCATGTTTCTGAAAAACATGGCCATAGTACCATGCCCAGACACTTCTGCAACAACACCTTTACAGCAAGGAATAGAAACAAACATGTCTTCAGAAACTATATGCGGTAGATTACCCTGAGAAACATGTGGGCATGGCTATGTGTTTAGTTGGTAGACAGTACTGCTTGCAGGTTACTTGTTCCCACACTGGTAAGAATGGGTGGCAGAGAGCTGCACCGTTATAGAGATTTGCATTTTTATCTGTTATAAAACCCAATAAATATTTAATTTTTTTAAAAAAATTGAATGCTTGTCCTGAGGGAAAGGCAGAGAAACCTGGAGGGCTTAGGGAACTCCCATAGTGGCTTTTAAAGAGGATTTGACAAATTAATGAAGGAGAAGGCTATCAACGGCCATTGGCCCTGATGGCTGTGCTGATGGCAGCAATGCTTCTGAATACCCGTTGTTGAAAACTGCGGGAGTTGCGAGTTCTTGTGTTTGGATCCTGCTTGAACATTTCCCACAGGCATCTGGTTGGCCTCTGTGAGAACGGGATACTGGAACAGATGGGCCATCAAGCAAGTTCTTCTTATGTATGGCTGCATTCAGCCGTAGGCATCTTCAGAGA
Organism: Lacerta agilis; assembly: GCF_009819535.1. Lineage (NCBI taxonomy): Eukaryota > Metazoa > Chordata > Lepidosauria > Squamata > Lacertidae > Lacerta > Lacerta agilis. Next base: position 20,456,847 of record NC_046324.1, on the reverse strand, counting down.
GAGCTGGCAATGTCCCTGGCAGGAAACCCCGGAGAGGTGCTGCCACTCAGTGTAGAAGATACTGAGCTGGATGGACCACTGGTCTGACTCAATATAAGGCAATCTTTTATGCTCCCATGTCTTAAGAGAATGGCCTTAGCTCAGTGGCAGAGAATCTGCCTTACATGAAAAATGTCCTCCGACATCTCCAGGTAGGGGTGGGAATGTCCCCTGTCTGAAACCCTGAAGAGCTGCTGCCAGCCAGTGCAGACAGTACTATGCTAAATGGGCTAATGGGCTCCCTTGGTATGAGGCACTTTCCTTATTCAAGGCAGAAGAGCAGATCTCAGGATTTGCCAGTAGAAAGAAGAAAAACACTTGGTTCCTGCTCTCAATGTGCACCGTCAGGGCAATCTTCACAGGGAAGGGAGACAGTGGGATTTTTCAAGTGTAGAATCGAGCTTATTCTATCACATAGTGGAATTTTAAGAATTTAAAACTCACCAAAGCACAGCCTGAGAAAAAAGGGAGGCTTGTGAAGAAACCCTCATGCTGTAACATAATCCTTTCAGACCTGATAAATCAGAAATCAGACACATACGGTGCCTTTCCCATGACCTTGCTACCACCTTGTTCACAAACTGTTTTTCCCAAATCTGTGTTTATTAACTGCTGTCACAGCTTAAATCCAAAAGGAATTGGGGGGGGGGGAGCAGAGAGAAAGAGAACATACACAGCAATTTCCCAGACAAACTCCACTGCCACAAAACAACCACAACCTGCAAGATTTTGACATGCTGTCCCCTCCCTCCACTACTGATAAATCTTGTTACACGCATATGGTGCAAAGGTGGAAATCACCCTGTGGTTTGAGACCAGAAGGAGTGGTGTCAGAACACATGAATTAGTGAGTAAAGTATTTCAAAAGACCTCTGCCTCACATGCATGACCATTATTTAAGACAAGAAGATCAAACCTATCCATTCTTAAGGAAATCAGCCCTGAGTGCTCACTGGAAGGACAGATCCTGAAGCTGAGGCTCCAATACTCTGGCCACCTCATGAGAAGAGAAGACTCCCTGGAAAAAGACCCTGATGTTGGGAAAGATGGAGGGCACAAGGAGAACGGGACGACAGAGGATGAGATGGTTGGACAGTGTTCTCAAAGCTACTAACATGAGTTTGACCAAACTGCGGAAGGCAGTGGAAGACAGGAGTGCCTGGTGTGCTCTGGTCCATGGGGTCATGAAGAGTTGGACGGGACTAAACGACTAAACAACAACAACAAAATAATACAGGATGCTGCAGTGGTACAGGAGCCTCAGTGTAGATCTTGTAAAGCAAGTTTCTAGGCCTCATGGCTGCGTAGATGTATTTGGGAAAGCTGGGTGAGAAGCTGGAGTGGGGGGCTTAATAATATTGATGGTGCCACCACTAAAAGCCATATTTTTCCGTGTATAAGACTAGGTTTTTTCCTAAAAAATAATGTCAAAAATTAGGGGGCATCTTATACACGGATAGAGCTGAGGGTGGACTTGTGGTTGGCTGTTGCTGCAAAAATAGGGGGGCGTCTTATACATGGGGGCATCTTATAGACGGGAAAATATGGTAGTTGCTGCGTGGCTGGTACTCTTTACATTCCAACTGAACATTTTGCCTCTTCCACAAGCACATGACCACTGAGAGACCACCACATATGTGTGTGTGTATATATATATGCCAAAGAACGTATCTCCAATGGCACTGTTTTCAAAAGAAATAGTGGAAAGAAGAACATCATTACATGGCAATTAAATGTGCTTACCCTTCCAGCTGATCCTCTCCGTTAATATAGCGCAGATTCTTCAAAAATGAGAGGGACACCAGTGCATGGGAATGCCGGATCTTCACATAGCCAGTCACTGTTTCTATCAAGCCCATCAAGTTCTCCAGTTCTGAAGCAATGTTGCCTGAAAGAAGAGTTGAAGAAAAACTGCTAGTTTCAGAAGCTTCCCTTTGCACATTGTCCCAGTCAGAATACTAATGATTGCCTTCTCTGATTAAATACAGACTCCTTGTTCAGCAGTCCAACCTTTATGATTTACCTACGAACACAAGGCAAATGGAACGCAAAACCAGATACCGCTACAATTTTACACCGTCAGTTTCTGGCCAGTACGGATGGCCTTCCCTTCATTATGAATGCACCCTGCTAGTGCCAACGTCGGATTCTGAGCTTTCAACAGCCAATGCTTTGGCAAGAGTTTCTGATGCAGTTGTAAATTTAAACATACAGGAAGCCACAGCTCCTGTTAGGCTTCATGACAGACGTAAATTTTACCATACTAATGCTAACGGAAAACATCCCGCTGAGAACCTCTGGCCCTGGAACCTCAAGCTATGCAGGTTGTGCTAGAGAAATAAGCAGGGTCTTCTCTAAAATGCAAACTCAATTTAGGATTAGACAAATTCAGGGAGGATACAACTCTCAACAGCCAATAGCCACAATGGCTATGGTTCTACTTCCACTGTCAGACGCTGCATGCCTCTGAATACCAGTTGTTGGGAATAGCGAGTGTGGAGAATTGCTGTTGCACTCGGGTCCTGCGTGTGGGCTTCTCATAGGCATCTGGTCGGCCACTGTGAGAACAGGATGCTGGACTAGATGGGCCACTGGCCTGATCCAGTAAGGCTCTTCTCAAACACAGGACATAGTGGTCAATGCCCATCACTGATTTGGTCAGAAACTTTAGTTATCCAGAGGTTTGCTACTCTTGGAGGTTGGCTCTCATGCTCTTCATTAATTTGTCTAATCTGTGTTTAATGGCCTCTAAGCTTATGACCACTATCCTATTCTGTAGTGGTGGATTCTTTTAAGTTAGTTACGCATGGTGAGAAGTAATACTTCCTTTGGAAGTAGGTCCAGGACTGCCAGAACAACTTAGCTTAATATGGAATAGTAGGATTTCCACTGTCTCAACCCTTCTGATAAAGCGCCAACAGACTCACAACAGACTCCCTGTGCTAAGAAAGCTTCACCTAGATAACTCTCCAAAGGAGTGTTTGGGTTTCCAAACAAATTAGTGTCACCCTCACACACACACACCAAAAAATCTCTGAGAAGCGAGGGATTTCAGGGGTGCCTTGGAATGAAGTTCACTGGAGACTGTGATCTCTTTGTGAGATATGGTTTTATTTACACATACATACAAGTAGAACAAAAGACGATTCAGGTCATTAACGTGCCAATAGTACTTGTTTCCTCAATAGGTTTCTAGGCCCCTGAAAGCCATAGCTGTGGATGCTGTGTCTGCCCACCTCCAGGCCCATATCAGACTAGCCCAGGTTCATTGTTCTCCTACACATACCAGGGTTACCACCTCCAGCCAGGGCAAGAGGCAGGGGAAAGCCTGCCTTCTGGATGCATCTCCAGCACAGTAGTTTCTATGGCAACTAGTTGCCTGTACTCTTTAGTCATGCAAAGAGATTTCCTAGGACCTACAGCTATTCATTTAACGGACTGGTTTGACCGCTTTAGTAGCCTCTCTTTCTACAGAATTCCATCATACAGGCCTAAAACCATAGGCCTGGACTCAAAGCTGACATCCAAACTAGCCCTCCCTATTCCTGTACCATTAAGATAAGGAGGATAGTCGGTCCATGTTTATAACAGGAGACTGAATGGAGTACAGATTCTCTACAGCACTTTTAAGAAAGCTGCTTATCACTTCCTTGAGCACAAGGTTTAGGTTTCCCACAAGCTTTGCTTTAGGGAAATAAATAGAGGGGGGAAATTATGATATTTCTAGGGCTGTATCATGACTCAGGCCAAAAGGAATGTCACCCCCCCCCAAATTATAGCTTTTAACTGCCTCTCTTATCTTGGACATTTTGTTCTTGCAGATCCAGTTAAGACAAATGAGCTAACTTAACAGTCAACATGAGGCAGAATTTAAAGTTCTGTTTCAAAAGGTGTGAAAATGCTATCAGAGGGAAACAAAGTTGTAATCAGTGGAGGCTGGATCCCATTGGGGCTGGTAAGGCAGGAGGCAGAGAGCCAAGCAGTAGGTGCAGCCAGAGCCAATGATGGTCAGAATCAACCAATTCTTGTTTTCTCCCCACACTCCTCCCTACTGAGTTCTACAAGGGCAACCCTGAAACTAAGGTCAACACTTGAACTGGTGGTGGCAATTAAGAAGACATGCACGCCATAGTATCATAGAATTGTAGAGTTGGACATGGAGGGTTGACTGAGGGCACAATGAGTTTAGTGGGAGAATGCCCTATTGACCCTCAATGAACTGTCTCCACTAGCCACAAAACAGTTCCTTGCTGAACTCAGGCCACATCCACACCATATATTTAAAAGCAGTCATGGCTCCCCCAAAGAATTATGGGAAGTGTCATTTGCTAAGGGTGCTGAGAATTGTTAGGAAGTCCCTATTCCTCTCCCAGAACTACAGTTCCCAGAGTGGTTTAACAACCAATTGTTCTTCCCAGTTAACTCTGGGAAGTGTAGTTCTGTGAGGAGGGAAGATGCAGTCTTCTGACAATTCTCAGCAGCTTTAACAAACTGCAGCTCCCATAATTCTTTGGGAGAAGTCACCACTTTATAGTGGTATTATGGTGCCTTTAAATGTTTAGCAGAAATGTGGCTTAATGCAACAGACAAAATTATAGTGTTCCTCTCTGGATTCTTCCTTGCTTGTTTATAATAAAGACAAAGCACACATTTCAAGAAAAAGAAGAAGAGTAACACTTTTTAAAGTTTAGCATTGGTTGGAATCTTCCCAGAGTATGATTCACTACCCCGACGAATCGTTAACTAAGCACTTGTATTCTGTTAAGACATGTACTTGGTGAGGCCAGCTCATGGCACCAGGGAGGGCAGGAATGGAAGCTTCGGCGCCAGTATTTAAAGAGGGCATCATGTACACTGCAGGAAAAACTTTGCCAGTGGGCAAATACCTTAATCCACAGACATGCCACCCAACGTCTCTGCGATAGGAGGTGCCAACATTAAAATGCACCCTTACTTTTAAAAAAAACTAAAAAAGAAACAAGGAAAAAAAGAAACACCACAAGCTTCTAAACAGCAGCAGCTCTTTGTTCCCATATTTGATTTGAAGACTTAGGCCACATTTAAACCCTACATTTAAAGTACTATGATACCGCTTTTAAACAGTCATGGCTTCCCCCACCCAAAGAATTCTGGGAGTTATTGTTTGTTAAGGGTGCTAAGAGTTGTTAGGTGATTCTTATTCCCCTCCCAGTTATGCAATTCCCAGTATGGTTTAGCACTCAATTCAATTTTCATAGAGAACTCCGGGAATTGCAGCTCTGGGATGAGAATTGGTACTAGGCTTGCCATACGTCCGGAAAATTCCAGACATGCCATGAAATCGGACGCCTAAAATGACGTCCTGGGGAAAATTTTGAATTTTAGGAGATGTCTGGAATTTCCTGTACATATGGCAACCCGGGTTTTTTTGTTTGTTTGTTTTTCCGCTGAGCAGCGGAAAGAATGTCCCCCCTTACGTGGGAGACCCAAAGCACGCTTGCGCCCCCTGCGCAGCAGTCCCAACTGAGAGGGAGGAGGGGAGTACGGAGGACAGTGGAAAGAGGGCAAGAGCAGCCCTGAGCACCCACCAGCTGTCCGGAGAGGAAAATAAAGACAACCCAGTTATCCTGCCCCTGCCTTCCTCCCCTCTCAAGAGCCGCTGTGTTACCTTCTCAAAGCTGCCACAGCTGCTGCCTCAAGAGGGTGGGACAATTGCAGAGCAGGAGGTGAGGAGCCCGGCTAAAAGGGAACAGGGCGTCTGTAGCTGCTTGATTGGGAGCTACTTGCTCAGTCCGACCCTCCCAAAGCGGGTGGAGTGGGGGGAGGTGGGGGGAGACCTCAAAATGGAATCTCCCTTTCTTTCCTCCCTGGAGGAGGAAGAGGAGGAGGAGAAGCTCTTGAAGACGCTGGGGGTGATGGGGTTTTTTTTTGGGGGGGGAGGCTGTGCCACTGCCCCCTTTCCCCTGGGGGGAAAGAAAGAAAGAAAAAGTTGAAGTTGGAAAATGTGTCCTTTCTTTATTTCAAAAATTTTACTTTTTGAAATATTGCAAGCCTAAATTATTCTAACACCCTTAAGAAACTACAGCTCCCAGAATCGTTTGGAGGAAGCTGCAACTGTTTAAAGTGGTATCATGGTGCTTTAAATATATGGTTGTGAATGTGGCCCTTATCTCAGTATCCCCTCCTTCAAGGTCATACTGTGAATTCATTTCCCTTATCTAAGAAGAGGCAGTAATTGTCTAAACAACTGAGGAACAAAAGAACTCCTCTCCACACTGTGTATATTCCTACTCCAGCCTTCCCCAATCTGGTGCTCTCTGGATGTTTTGGACTAAAATTTCCATCGTCAGAAACCACTGAGTTCTAATGGTGGCTGGGATGCATGGGATTTGTAGGCACCTGCAGAGTAGTTTGGTGAAGGCCATTCTACCCAGATCAAACTAATACAAAATTCTATTCTGTTCCAACAATCAAACTTCCAAATACTGATATTCATGGTGGGAAACCAAATAAACTGAGAGGTGGATCAGGAAAGGTAAGCACAATGTAGTTTCTCATCATCAAATTTACTGCACTGGCCTGGACAATTTAAAAAATTAACGGAATAAAGTAAGCTTTGAATATAAAAGAAATACATTAAAAGTTGAAGTACAATATGATTCATGAGATTACCAAACCATTCTACCACTCATGAAAGCTAGAAACTTTGTTACAAGCTGAAAAGTTGCCCATGAGCAAGCTTGCAGATTTCGGGCTCCCACTAACAATCAAAATGGAAATGCTAAATATGCTCCCTGGCCATTTGGCTAAGGCACTCCAGGCAAGTGGAATCTTCTCATTTTCCTTACTGATGCAACGGAGGAAGGCGGGAAGTCCCTGTAATTATTAGAGAAACTCTGCTGGTGAGGCAGGAGGCATTGTAACACAGAGATGAAAGTGGGAAGTCCATGCCAATGGAGAGGGCAGGAGACTCAACTTGCCTGTGGTCTGCCGACTGTTTGAAGGCAGAGGATGCTTCCTTTCCTCCCTCCCAATGCCTGCTTTAGCAAGTACCTCTCCCAAATGGCCTGCATTCTACCAAGCAAGCATTATTCCATTTCTTTTAAAGGACTACTTTACCATCCTTCAGCATACCTTATTGCTTTTTATAAAGAAACAAGACAAAATAAAAATAAACCATCAAAAAGGGGAAACTTTTTTTTAAAGCTTGCATTATTTGTAAGGTATCCCAAATGGAGACGTTTCTCAACAATAGTAGTGTTGATCGGGGCTTTTTTTCGGCCAGAGCTCATAGGAGCCAAGTTCCGGCACCTCTCAGGTAGGCACCACTGCCATTCTAACAGAGCAAGGGAGAAGCTCATGGTGAGTTCCGGCACCTACATTTTCTAGAAGAAGAAGAAGAAGAAGAGGAAGTGTTTGGATTGGATATCCCGCTTTATCACTACCCGAAGGAGTCTCAAAACGGCTAACATTCTCCTTTCCCTTCCTCCCCCCACAACAAACACTCTGTGAGGTGAGTGGGGCTGAGAGGCTTCAAACAAGTGTGACTAGCCCAAGGTCACCCAGCAGCTGCATGTGGAGGAGCGGAGACGCAAACTCGGTTCCCCAGATTACGAGACTACCGCTCTTAACCACTACACCACACTGGCTCTAGAAAAATAGGAGTGATGGTGATTAAACACACGCACACAAGCACGCATGTGCAAGCAAGCAAGTGAACAGAAACTGTTTCTTACTTCCACGGCGGATGTTGATAACGAGGCTCCCTTTGATTTCTGTGCATCCTTGTAACAACTCTGCTGACGTGACAGAGTCAATGGTTATCGTCTTTTCAAAGGGGCACACCTTGGGGCAGGGTCCTTCGCAAGGGCTGCAGAACATGCTGTCAGGAGAGATGGGCAACAAATGATCAGCAAAAACCTGCCATTTTTCAATCAAATGTTTTTTTTAATTGAACTTCCCCAAGAAGAAGAAAAAACAGAACAATAGTCAGACAACACAAGATAAACCATAATAAATCAAAACAATATGTTCTGTGTGCACATTTAATGAGGGAGGAGAGAGGAAGGGGAGGAGGAAGTGGTGGGACATTCAAGCAAATAAAACTGGGCAAGTCGTCCATATATTTGAGAACTTCCAATCTTTCTCATCTTTATAAAGGGTCACTTTCTCGTAAGCCGCCAGTTTTTAGTCCTGAAGGTAATACAGCTACCATGGCTTTTAGTCATGATGGCTATATTACCTTCAATAACGGAGAGAGAAAGGCAGTACACAGGAGAACACTTTTGCTATGGCTGTTCCTGGATAGGGATATAGCTTGGCCACAATTTTCTCTGCACTGAGAAGCTCATGGTTGGGTTACTGCAATATGCTCTATGCAAGGCTACACTTAGGGCTGGTCAGGAGGCTGTAGCTGGTGGGGAACACAGTGGCTAGGTTCCTTGTGGGGGCAAATTGCAATCAGCTTTTTTTAAAATGTAAATCGCCTTGAGACGATGGTTTAGAAGGCAATTAATAAATAAATGAGGATAATATTGATGAAGATGATAATGTCCAGCTTTTGGGTCTCCCAGAGATAGCTCCTTGACTAACGTGATAATAGAACGCTGGACCAGATGGGACTCTGCTCTGCTCCAGCAAGGCTGCTCTCGTTCCTACTTGCCAGCTCCTTGGGGGCAGAGACATGAATTTTCTCTGTTTTATGTCAGCTGACTACATGGCTGAGCCACATGGAGATTCTTCAAGTCAGCTATCCCCACAGTGAATATACTCCAGTCACTGCCTGTAAGTCCTGGAAGAACTGCTCCCTGCCTTGCAGGCCTTTTCCCACCTGGCCTGGGAGGGTGGGGCCCTGAGTGACTCCAGCTACAAAAGCTGAGGCTGCTGAACAGAATCTTGGGCTGGGGCATTGTTTAGGAGGCAGCGTTGCTGGGTGGTGGGGTGTTTTTGCTGTTAATTTTTTGTAACTTTTATTTCAGATCTTATTGTTTATGTGGAAATTGTCCAATTTGGTTGTGTACTTTTTCATGTTTTTGTTATTGTTTCTGACTACTATTGCTACGTTTGGAATTATGTAATGTTTTATATGTTGTAAGCTGCCTTGAGCATGGTTTGAACTTTGGAAAAGCAGTATACAAATCAATTATTATTATTATTATTATTATTATTATTATTATTATTTTAAATAAATAAACCGCAGGTCTCAGGGCGGTTACAACATAAAAACACAAGAATACATAATAAAAAACAAAAACAAAAACCCAATGATTGATTAATCCTCACACTTATTTCAAGCACTCTCAGTACATGGCCTTGTTGGTGCATGCCAGAAACCATTAAAAGCAAACACACCAATAATTACCACCCCTTCCCTTGCAGCTATTAGTGCTAATCATGGGAAGGCAAGTGGCGAAGGGAGGAGGGGACACTACAAATTTCATTGGCTTTCAATTCACCACTTTCCATCTTCTCCATTACCACACAGAGGCTCAGATAAAGGGGCTTATGCTTTTTATGAGTGTTTTTAATCGCCTGAAAACTCAAGTAGTCAGAGGCAGCAAGGAAAAAACTTTCCCCAGTAAACACTGGTTTTCTAATTAAGGGCAAAGATCAGTACTTTGCACCAGTATATAAACTTGGAACTCTTTGGGGGGCCAGAGGAAGGTTTGTTTGGATAAATTAACATAAAAAAACATGAGAAGTCAGATGTCAACAGGAAATGAAAGTGGAGGCAAACACTCCACAGAATTTATTTATTTTTAAGTTCAAGAGGAAGGATGGTCTTTATTTATGCAACCATCAACTTATGAGAATGCCAAAGTTTTATTTGTCTTGCACCCCACAAAGTAAGGTTCTGGGCCCATTTCTGACCCATTAAGTTAGTCTGTCACTTTTTGCTGCAACAGACTAACACGGTCATCCCTCCGGAATTTGTCACCCAAGCTCTTTGGCCAAAGGTTTAAAAATGAAACACATGCTACAATGCCAAAGGGATTTAGGGGCAAGTTCACACAGATTTTCATCACTCACTGACTGCAAGGCAGAGGAAGTAGTCTGCACACAGTAAGTTGATCTGCAGTGGAAGAATACCTGTCCATGGATTGTTCAACTTGCCTCATGGGCACAACACACTTAAAGCACTCCAGTCATGGATTCCTCCAAAGAATCCTGGGCACTGTAGTGTTTTTAAGGGTGCTGATATGAGTCCCCCCTTCCCCTCCTCAGAGAGCTGAAGTTCCTTAAGGTGGTTTAACAAACCCTCTTCCCAGGGAAATAACAAAGGACCCTCATCTTACCCCAACCCTGTTATGTTCCTGCAACAAAAAAAGTCTGGTTTCTGTGCACACACCTGCCCATCAATCAGGGCTGACACAGCCATCTCAGGTGGCAGAATTCAAGTGGTGTTTCCACTGCCAAAGTGGCTGCAGTGGCTCCCAGCGAGATCTCGCAAGAATCCTGCAAAATCACAAAGACCTCCAGAGCTCTGTGACAAAAATCTCTAATGTGATCTCGTCAGAACGCAGAAGCAGTAGCAGTGCAACCCCAGTAAGCGAGGCTTCGAGAGGGGTGTGCAGTGCAAGCACAGGGTGGCACCTTTCTGTTTCGCCTCAGGCAGCTAAACGAGATGGGCCACCCCTGGTCCACACATAAATAGTTGGTACATTGGTCAAAAAGCCACACTTCCATAATAAAAGAGGTACTGCATTGTTAACGGAATATTAGAAAATGGGACAGATGCTCTACCGCAATATCCTCCATGTCTGAATAGTCTTTCTCCAACTCTGTTTCCCAAAGAATACTGCAACTTGCAGTGTGTGTGTGTGTGTGTGTGTGTGTGTTACCTTTGAGTATCATTGCGCACAAATCCAGGAGGACAGTCAGACACACACGCGTCGTCATGAATCACAAAGCTGTCATAGTCAAAGTGTTCCAAGGCCACTTTGGAGCAGGCCTCCTTCGTGATGCAGCGCCAGCCCTCAAACTTGTACGTGTTGAGCGGGCAGGTAGCAACGCAGGTCCCATCGTGGTAGTAGTTGCGACAAGCCACACATGCCGAGTTGTTGTTTGGGGCCGTACAGCTTCCCAAGCACTCCGGGTGGCAACATTCATTTTGGTCAGTACAAGCATGTTTGCCACATGAGCTGGGACACACTGTAAAGAGGAGGGGAAAAAGCAAAGAAGCATAAATTAAGAGGCACATTACAAGGCATAAACGCAACCCAAACAATGGCACAGCACAGGGGTGGGGAATCTCAGGCCCAGGAGCTGAATTCAGTCCTCTGGGGCTCTCTTAACTGCCCCCACTCTGCCCAGTCCACCCCCCCCCCCAATGGGACAAGTTTCACACCTAGAGTAATTTTTGCCTGGCTTGAATTCTGATAATGTCTCTTGCCAATCTGGACGAGAGCTAGAGAGAAGGAGGAGGAGGAGGAGGAGGAGGAGGAGGAGGAGGAGGAGGAGGAGGAGTTTGGATTTGATATCCCGCTTTATCACTACCCGAAGGAGTCTCAAAGCGGCTAACATTCTCCTCCCCCTTCCTTCCCCACAACAAACACTCTGTGAGGTGAGTGGGGCTGAGAGACTTCAAAGAAGTGTGACTAGCCCAAGGTCACCAAGCAGCTGCATGCGGAGGAGCAGAGACGCGAACCCGGTTCCCCAGATTACGAGACTACCTCTCTTAACCACTATACCACAGAGCAGTGTGTGAGTGTAGAAGCTAGTCTACTGTACAAAGGTAAAAAAAAAAAAACATCCATGGAAGGCTGCCCAGAAGGAAATGCAGCCCTTAGGCGGCAAAGGGTTCCGCCACCACTGGCAAAGCACAACCCCAAATTATCAGTGTAAATTCTGCATTATCAGATGTATTGATTGATTGATTGATTGATTGAAGATTGATTGATTGATTCACAGTCCATTCTTCTACTCCTAGAGACAGAATGGCTAGACAATTTTTTAAAAAAAGTATTACAAGACACGTGTACAACAGCAAATACTTTAAAAGAGTTTTAAAACAAAGTTACAATCACAAATGTTTTATAGTTCAATGACAGAGCATCTGTTTTGCATGCAGAAGGCCCCAATCCTCCCTCTGAAATCCTGGAGACCCTCTACCAGTCCACATGGACAGGGCTGAAGTAGATGGACCAACAGTCTGATGTGATGTAAGGCAGCTCCCTGTGTCCCCATGTCCTTTTGGCTAAACTTGTCGAGGAAAGAACCTAGGAACCTTCGGCTTGCAAAGCAGGAGTCTGAACACTGCGCTACAGTTTCAACCCTTTCACTTGCCTCACAGAAGTTACACGGCCTATCAACATTCCTTTGCTGACATTTCCCTGCTCAAGCAGTTCAGAGCTGTTAGCGAACACTACATGACATCACAGCAGCCTTAGCCATAGGCGGCTACGAGTTTTTTTATTTTTGTCTTCAGCTAAAGATAGTAAATGACCATTCGCAGTATTACTTTGAACGAGTAGTTTAAATAAGTCAACTGGTGTTAACCTGACATCATAAGGGCTCTCTGCTTGGATGCCAGATTTGCTAGCCTGCAGTGGGCTGTGCCTCAGCTCAGTGTACGTAAATATTAGAAGTCTCCAAGGCTATTAAGGGATTTCATTAGCAGCTCCAGACAGCGCGTCTTGCAAGCAGATGGATTGCTGCTCCCCACGAGTGCCAAAATGTAAGATTTAGTATGGTAACAAGATTTCCCGTTTACACAAGGATATCAAGCAAAGCCGCAGACACATGCATATATACCATGCCTTTAGAGCTCAGCTTGTGATACCTAAAATATTATGTACCTTGATGCACACTTATTTAGGTTGATTTGCAAATAAAAACAAAAACCTACAACACTGCATGGATCATCCACACCATCTACACCAAACTAATCTGGCATCAATGAGCTGAACAGCACAGATACACAAGGTTCTCTTGCATTGCTCTTGTTTCAGAAAGCATAAAAAGCTACAATACAATCGGAACAGGCTGTTTCTAGCACAAGCTGCGTATATACCAAGCCCCTCTGGTTTCCTGGCCTCGATTTTTGTCCTTTTATCATTTTAAGTACATGAGAGAGTCCTTACTAGATCAGACCAAAAGCCCATCTAGTATATCACCCTGCTTTCCACAATGGTGAACCAGATCTTCGTGCAAAGACCACAAGCAGGACATGGGCAATCTCCTGAAACTTTCCCAAGCATTTTAGAGAGTGGACATTCCCAGCCCTTCCCAGGGAAATGAACCTGGGACCGTCTGCTCACAGCTCTTCAGCGGAGCTGCAGCCCATTTGTGTTAACTTTAGACCACCAGTCTTCGTCTTAACACTATCTTTGAGAAAATGCTTTTTAACACGTGCCTTGAAATATTTATTTTATTGTGAAGCCATTTTGTCTCTAGTTAGAAGGCTCAAGTAACAGGTGATTTGAAAGTCCCCCTAATAGGAATAATATCCAGATTCTGAAGGTTTGGACCATCGCAGGGCTATTATATGGCAAAGCATGGGAAAGTACCTGCAAACCGACAGAGCAGAAAAATCTGAGCTTGATTAAATTGCTAGTGATGATAATTATCAAGAAGAGTCAGTTAACAGCTTACTGTATGTAAAAAAGACAATTTAATATTTCAGGTGTTGGAGTGGGCTACTCTTGTGTTATTAAAAAAATAGTTCAGAGAAAGGGTAGCTATGAATGGAAAATGCAAAAGGGGGGGGTGTTATTTTGAAACGTATGTGAGATTAACTTAGTGAATTGGTTAGTGTTTAGACTAGGATGTGAGAGACCAAGGTTCACCTGGCTATGTAGCTCACTGGGTGACCTAGGGTTAGTCATTGCCTCTCCATCTAACCTACCTCAGAGGATTGTTGTGGAGATTAAATGGAAGAGGTTGGGGGAGAGGTCCACATACATATTGCCTTGAGCAATATTTGGCTATAAATGCAATACACACACACACACACACACACACACACACACAAACACACACACAAACACACACACACTTTTCCTCTTTTATTGTTGAATATACAGTATATAGTTTTGCTTTGTTTATAGAGTCCTCTCTGCCTTGAGACTCTGAGAAGACAACAGAAGGGTAAACATACAAATGAAGCAATTTCTCACATTCCTAAAAAAGGGGAAATTACTTAAAAGAAAAAAGGGGGCAGTTTCAGTATTAGGGGGACCATACTACTGTCTTTTGAACACAAGACTGTGTCGTGGGAAGTCCTCTCTGTAAATTATTTGTCGAAGCATAACAGAGCAAACACACTAAGTTTTCTGGAATGCCTCAAAAGGTCGCCATGACTTCACCAAGGCTGAAATGGAACAATCAGGTGAATAAACAGTCAGTTGGAGGGAATGAAGAACCGTAGCCAGCAGCGTAAGACGCCTGGCAAGCGAAGGCCACAGCCTCCGCCAAGATTGGCAGGGCGCCAGTCGCACGCGGGCAGACACAGAGTTGCCAAGTGTGGTGATTTTTTTCTTTTTTCTTTTTAGTTTTTAAAAGAAATATTCTTCCCTTTCTTGTAAAATGATAGTCAAGTCTTCCCTTTGCTCTCGCCAAGCCCTATCCTTCCCACAAACCCCAAAATTAAAACAAATCCCCATCCAATTGAGTACTTCAACAAAACTTTCGTCTCAAGAAGGGAATTCAGAAGGTGATGAGCGTATGTATATGACTATGCATTTGTATATGAGCTGTGTATATGAACGTGCCTGATTTCACTCACAAAAAGTGGAATTTGGAAATAGTAACTCGTATTAAATCTTGGAAGAGGCTTTTAAAATGTGTTTTCTAACTACCTGCTTGACATCATCCTACAGAAATTGCTCTTCAGAACATATTACTGTATTCATTCAGTGCATTTTAAATGTCTTAAGTCGGAGGTTATCAATATGGCACCTATGGGTCCCAGGATGCCCAATAGTACCACCTATAGTGCCCAGTCGAAGGTCTGTTAAATATCCCTTCAAAAATCCACAATATATGAGAGGCTATCTGCTCTTCCTACACAGTTCCTGTGAATGGGCCTCTCCTACACTGAACACACACACAACCCTTAAATGTGCCCACATTTAACTGGATGCCAGGATTGGATGCCTACCCTCTTCTGAACAAAGAGCAGATGGAAAGAGCCTCCCCATCCCACCATTCATGGGATAGCTGACTGAGGGGCAGGGATTCCCACACCACTTTGTGGCCTTGTCACTTTTTCTGCTGTTTTAAATGTGGTATTGATTATGCTACATCTTCAGGGCAGCCATTTTGTGCTATGTCATGCCCCCCAGGACAGCCATTTTGACTGGCATCCACAGCACCGTCTCAAAATTCCGAATGTAGGGATGGAGGAGGAAATTCCAAATGTTCCTATTAGCTCAAAAAGTTTGGAGACCCTTGTCTTAATTGTTTGATGTACACGGCCTTAGGAATGTGTATAGGCCTAACTACCCTGCAAGACAGAACAGCAAGTGGTAAAATGGCAGGCATTTTAGGGTAATACACACAGGGTTAGACCACATGCCATAAAACAATTCTGCCCTAAGGCTACTGATTTGTGGCTTAGCCCGATTTTGAACCGGCATCTGCCTGGACCAAGCCCAATGACTCTGTCCTACATTGGCTTGCTAAGAGAAAGTGGAATGGAGGGTGGGGGTGTAGAGTGAGGGGGTAGGAAGAAAACTGGGACACCTCTCTCTTCCTTTCCCTCTCTCACATGCCCACACCCATTTCTGATGATTCACGGACCAAGCTGAAATGCAAATCGAGCTTGTGAAATTATACATATTCATTCAGATGCAAGTAGCAGCATGTCTCAACGTGGAGCAAAGCAATAGCCACTGCTTTCTTGAGTTTTCCGAGATCATCCTCTAATAGTTCTAAGCAACATTCACACATCAAACATACAAAGTTACTATCTTTGGGACTACATTTCCCAAAGTGGTTTAACAAGCAATCCCTCTTCACAGGGAACTGTGGGAAGTGTAGTTCTGTGAGGGGAATGGCGTCTCCTATTAAACTCAGTACCCTTAACAGACTACATTTCCCACAATTCTTTTGGGGATGCCATGATGGTTTAAAGTGGTACGATAGGGCTTTAAATGAATGCCCCGAATGTGGCCTAACTTTGCATACTCCCTGTCATCGTCCTGCCTCACTAGGTAAATCCTCTTCTTCACCAGAGCAGCTTAATAAAGAAAGAGAGGGGGTGGGTGGGATAAAAGACATGACACTTCTGTGAGGAGGAACTCACAGGAGGAAAGCGTCATAACACCAAGCATGAGAACACTGAATGGCTTCCTTTTGCTTCCTGATAATTAAACCACAATTAGAAGATTTTTTTGAAGAAGGTGGTGGTCAGGGGAGAACAGGGCGGGGAAGGAGTAATCGCCTGCTAGGCCCTTATTTATAACTTTTTATTCTCACTGTCGTTCACGGGTGCTAAGAACTGCAAGCAATTATCTGTTCTTGCTTTAAACTCCAGAGTTTGCACACAACTGCTTGCACTTGCAAAGAGCATAGTAAGATTCTGTTGAACCCAAGAGTCCCAACAGCAAACTCAGGGCATGCTGTCTACCATCCAAGAATTACATTTGACCCAAATTCATTTCAGGAACCACCATATGTTCCCTGTTTACATCCTACCAGAGCCACTCTTATCCAAGGGAGGCTGCTTCCAAGATACTCTGAGGATCTTCCCCACGTAGCAGTTCCTCCCTCCTGCTACCACTTACATTTCCAGAATTAACAACATCTGGTTGGGGGAGTTACATTTGAGACTTGTACTAATACATACAGACCCTAATCGAATTAAGCTTTAAAAACCTTGCCAATTAATTGCCTTGCTTTCAATTGGTTGACTGGGGTGACTGGTTGAAATACCAACCTATTGAGGATTTAACAAGAACAATAAAAATATTAATATTAAAACAAATTCTGAAAAAAAAAAGAAAAAGAACAATGAAGTACCGAACGTCTTAGAACTGGACATCAGCAAGCAGTTCACAAGCCTGGCGGAGCATTGCATCAGTAACATTAATTCAAACATATAACACTATCATTAAACGGAACCCAAAGTTCCTGGAGACAAAGTACCGGTATTTCAGAATGTCACAGCGCTTTATTTTATAAAGCTTAAGATAATCAAGTTAAGAACCTAACTTAAAGCAACACTTCAAATATTGTTTTTTGGGGGGAAATAATAAAAGTCACTATAGATATTTGCACTGACAAACTCCTTACAGAGTTATATATTGCTAAATACAGTATTATTGGGTTTTTCTTAGTAAGTTCAAAAAATTCATCTTTTGTCGGGGCAAGCGACAGATCCTTGGATGGGGTGTGAGGTGACATCCCAAATGTTTCTGTATTTTGAATATTTGAAAGTTGTTTTTTTATATATTCAGCTGTTTTATATAGGCTTTGTATTGTAAATTGCTTCCGGATGTCTCATGGGAAGTGAGCTTTAAGTGAAATAACAATTCCCATCATCCCTTGCCATTGGCCATACTTGCTCGGACTGATGGGAGTTGTAGTCCAGCAACATCTAGAGGGCCAAAGGTTCACCACACCCAAGCTATGCTAATTCTCAGCCAGCCACATTGCTAGAGCCTACAGAAAAAATTATTCCACCAGGTGGAACGTTTAACATTGCTATAAGGCTGACATATCATTTGGTGTTTACCAGAAGAGATTGGGAAGGGGAAAGGACAGTGTGTGTGTGTGAAAGAGAGAGAGAAAGCAAAGAAAGCATGCTCTTGTACAGAACAGATTTTTTATCAATATTTTATCATCTCCATTAATCCATGTTTCTTGTGACGATGTCCTCAAAAAAGGAAGGGAACTTCATATGCATATAAAAAACCCACCAACTTTAAAAACTTGATGAGTTGCTTTAAATGCAAAGCTGTTTCAATATTCCTTATAAGTTTATTAAACTCTCAACCTCAACTGTTCGGCCATGACTAATGAAAGTGGAATTGAGACGGTATTCTATATTTATCGCTCCACTGCTTGTTTGTGCCGAGGGCCCCATTTTTACACTTTGTTGCTGTGTGCAGAGCTATGCGAAGTATTGTGGGCTCCCAAACTTTGCCGATTTCCTAACAAGGCAGGTTTGTGTCCCAGGGAGAAACAAACCCAGGGCTGTTTTTGTTTTTTTGCAAAAGAGAAGCCTAACTGAGGCAGCGTCTCCAAACTCAAACACACAAAGTGGGTTTTGGCAGTAGATCTCAGACCTGGTACCAGAGACCATTTATGTGTAAATTACATGCCTCATATACAGCTCCACATCAAAATGTCTGAAAGATAATTCCTCTTCTACTTTTCATTTCTCTCTATAGTTCTGTTAATGTAAAATGGTTTGGGCTGAAAGTGTACAATTTGGGGTAGGAGTCATTTTTAAATCTTCTGTACTGTGTCAAGCTGTAAGTGAGATGGGGGGAATCTCTAGCCCTCCAGCCCTTCATTATACATTTGAAGTACTATAAAGCTATTTTAGATAGTCATGGTTTTCCCCAAAAGAAATCTAAAACTTGTTTGTTAAGGCTGTTGAGAACTATTGGGAGACCCTTACTCCCCTTCACAGAGTTATAGTTCCTATAGCTCTGTGTCCAACAACTTTCAGTACTCTTAAACTACAGCTCCCAGAATTCTTTGGGGGAAAACTATTAGCGTTTAAAGTGGTACCATAGCGCTTTATTAATTTTTTGATATGAACTACAACTCTCATAATCCTTGGCCATGGTGACCAGGTCTCGTGGGAGTTGTAGTTCAACAACTTCTGGAGGGGCCAAAAGTTTTCAATCCCTGCTACTGGTATAATACTGATAGAAGTACTAACACATATTGCACAACTATATTCAATACAACATTGGGAATAGTCAAGAAATGCAACCAAGAAGCTGCATTTGGCAACCAGGAGCTTCTAATTCAGCTTCCCCCAATCTGATAACCTCTATGTGTTTTGGACTACAACTCCAAACAGCCCCAGCTTCTAACTCTGCCTTCCATGCTAAATGGGGCTAATTATTTGTCTTTCTGGCCCATTTCAGCCTCACAGACTAGGGCCACGGGTAGCAGGTGGAACAATGCATATGACTTCTACAGAGGACTATATTCCAACCACACAAAAGGTAGAGGTTTCCACACACAGACATTCCTCCCAGACAAACAAAGGGCAAGTGTAGGCAACCCACTGGCCATCCAGATGTTGCTAAATGACAATACCATTAACAGGCCATTGGCTATGTTTGCTGGCGTTGATGGGAGCTGTAGATCAGCAACATCTGGAGGAGCGCAGGTTAGTATAAGACAGAATCAGGGTTCAAGGGCATTTTCCAGTCATGCAAAAGCACTCCTGTAGGGCAGAGAGCAGGGCCAGTGAGGGGAAGGGCCTGGAGACCTCCCCATTCCTGATCTAGGCCAACACTGACTGGCAGCAGCTTTCCAGGGTCTCAGGCAATGAGAGAACAGAAAAGACAGACCTTTCCCATTACGTGCTTCATGAAAGCCTTTTAACTGAAGAGGCTGGAACGTTCTGTATGCAAAACAACTACTCTAGTCACCAATAAATGGTCCCTTCTTCTCACGCAAGGAAGTGCTGTTGTTCTTTTTTTAAAAATGTGAAATTCCTCCACCTATAGTCTCAAGCAGTTCCTGAAACAGTTTTACCACCTCATTTGCAATTAAGCTGCCATGGTGTCCAAGTCCACACTTGGTCCCCTTACCCAAATCCTAGAATGCTTCCTTCTTCAAAACGCAGACAGCCCCACATACATGCAGCTCTGTACCAAGCCGCACCCCCCCCCAAAAAAAAACCCAAGTTCAAGTGAACTCATCTGCAAGTTTTGAAAAGAAAGGAAAGCTTCCAGAGCAAGTTCTGGCAAGTTATGCCAACCTCAGAACATGTTTTGCAAACAATTAGGAACCCCTGAAACAAAACAAAAAGAGCCATAGGCTGAAGTCATTACGTGGATAATTAGCAATAGAGTCATACCAGTCCTATTTTGCTTGTAAATTCAGCTCCCATTATAAAAGAAAGAGCTGAAAAACAGCCATCCCACCCTCTCTTTCATCCCTGGATTAAGGCAACTGTTCCCAAGTAGAGATGAGTATTGCATGTGTGAGGGCTCGGTAGCAATCAAGGAGGAGCAGCACCCCTTATGCAAGCGAGACTGTGCTGGAGGCTGCAAAAGAGGTAATTCATTAGATGTAAAAACATGGACTGTTCCCTTGCTGGGTTTAAAAAGACCCACAAAAAACATATGCCAGAGTATAATGTAATGATTAGTGATGGGGACGTAGGCAGAGATATAAGGTTGCATCAAATGTTAGTCATACTCACAGGAGACCTACTGCAATTCATGGGTGACTAAGGCCACATTCACACCATACATTTAAAGCACTATGATACCACTTTAAACAACCGTGGCATCTCCCACAGAATTATGGGAGCTGTAGTTTGATAAGGCTGTTGTTAGGAAACTTCTGTTCCCTTCACAAGCTACAATTCCTAGAATTTCCTGGGAAGGAGGATTGCCTGTTAAACCACTCTGGAAATTGTAGGCTCTGAAGGGAATAGGGGCCTCCTAACAACTCTAAGTACTCTAACCCCTATTTCCCTCACGCTGCAATAAACAAGAGTGGTTTAACAATCCCTCTTCTCAGAAAAACTCTAGCAATTGTAGCTCTATGGGGGGGGGGAATAGGGGGCCTCCCCACAATTTTCAGCACCTTTAACAAACTACTACTCCCAGAATTATCGGGGTGGGGTGGGGGATAGTCCTGACTGTTTAAAATGTAATTATAGCACTTTAAATGTACAGTGTAAATGTGGCTTAATGTGGGTTGGTTAATGGGTCCACTTCAAAAAACATTTAGCTGGACACGAGCCACCAAATTCAAGCAAAGCATTTTTATAGATGAGTTAAGAGGGTTGAACTAAAGAAAACCCTCCTGCCAAAAGCTTTTCAAACTGTAAATGTTCAAAAATAATGAAACTTTAAACTTAATGCTCTAAAGGGCAGCCCACTGATCCAAAACAATCTAATGCAGGAGTTGTGAACCTTTGGCTTTCCAGATTTTGCTGAACCATTATCTTTGGCATTGGGCCATGCTGACTGGGGGCTGGTGAACATGGGATTTGTAGGCACTTGGTTGGTGAAATCTACCCATACCTCTTTGCCCTCTCTCAATATTCATGGAAGGGTGTAGCTCACTGATGGGGCATCTGCTTTTGTTTAGAAACTCATAACTATAACAAACTGTTTCAAGCCAAACCAAATTTTCTTCATTTGCATCATTAACTGTGCTTATGCAAATAAGTTCGCCCCGGTTGTACATAACAACATACAGGTAGTGTTACAAGTGGTACTGTGACTTGCATTATTTGAGCAAGAATTGAAAAGAAAACCAGAAGCCCTTGAAATATGAAGAATGCCTTCCTCCCCAATATTCTAGAATCTAGACAGACAACTTACCAAAAGGGGGTGGGGGAGAGAGGCACAAACTGGGATTGGTGATTTAAAACCTGCATTTAAAGACCAAAAAACCACTAGCATGCGAGTCTTTGCAACAAAACACACCAGGGAAAGAAACAGCCATATAACTAACTGGAAGAAGTATGGGAAAGAGACCTGGTTAATCTACTAGTCAATCAGTCTTGTAATATGTACATATAAGCATCATCCTAATGGCTGAAAGGGAATAGATAAAAGATGCAGGTCGCTTCATATTCTTTTACGCTGAAGCCCTGGACAGGCCACATGACATGGTTGTTTATGAGTCTGGAGCAGAGTCACATGATACGCTGCCAACACCTCCTCCTCCTGCCTTACACAAGGCTTTACAGCTTTGCCAACACAAACAGCAATGACCTGCTTATAAGGAGGCGGGTAGGAAATCTCGGGGCAGTGATGCTGTCTCAACACATCAACCAGGATGCATTGCAGGGAACTTCCACTGTAATCCAAGGACAATGAAATTCAGAGAATTGGAAGCTTTTCGTGCATAGCTCAACTCTCCCACAAATGTGCATCATGTCTATCCATTTAAACAAAACTTTGAATCTTAGATTCAGTCACATTTCAAAAAGAGGAAGGAAGGAAGGAAGGAAGGAAGGAAGGAAGGAAGGAAACAGATGCATAAATACGTTTGCACTATATTTAAAGGTTGCATTATCTTTTAGGAAAGCGTTTTCAAAAAATGTGTTAGTAGGATATATCATAGCTGTTTGCGTGCATTATCACACAAGACTCACGTACAAATCCACTGCATAAATCCATCAACTGACATGCACTGTGCCTATTTTCAAAAATACAACTGTAACTGGGTCAAGGAATGTTCTTTAATCTGTTTGCATATAGCACGGTAGCAAAAGGAGAAAGGAAGTAATTTTGCCTATTGCTGATCATGACAGGAGGACTCATCGGGTGGGAGGGAGCAACTTCTGCCATGAGGCAGAGGTAGTCAACATGATGGCATCCAAATGTTGTTGGACTACAACTCCCATCATCCCTGACCACCAGCTAAATTAACTACGGCTGATGGGTTATGTGGGGAGGGGGGGAGAGAATGTGTTTTAATATTAAACAGATTTCCATTCTAGATGTGAGAACTAGCATAAGTGATAAGTACCCAGTTCAAATATCTACTCGGCCATGAACACACTGCCATCTACAACGGTGGATTTAGCCACTTGATATACATTTGCAAATCCTCTCCTTGATTTGGTGATCCACAACTTTTCCTTCAGATAAATGAAGAAGGGTGTGGCGACTGCAATATCGGTATACACCCACCCACAATGCCATTGTGAAGATATGGAGACACACAGAGACAGAATTGCTAGGACTGCTACATTTGTTTTCAACTGGACACACTGCAGGTCAATGCAGAATTAATCTGCA
Source organism: Lacerta agilis (assembly GCF_009819535.1). NCBI lineage: Eukaryota > Metazoa > Chordata > Lepidosauria > Squamata > Lacertidae > Lacerta > Lacerta agilis. The sequence continues at coordinate 20,433,928 of NC_046324.1, read as the reverse complement.
ACGTGCTTTCATTTTCGGGATCAAACTAGTTTCTCAAGATTTGTTTTTCAGGGGCAAAATATATGCAGTAGATCTACATTGTCTGTACACTACAAACTGTAAACTGCCATGTAATCTTCGGATGAAGGGCAGTATAGAAATTTTATATGTAACCAAGTACTTCACACTAATTGATTCTAGAAAAACATGTGTGCACATGGCCAGTGTCTACCCCTGAATAACTAAAGAATGTGGAACGCTTGAACATCTGAAAGCTATAGGCAATGGTAGCAGCATTATTATTTAGTCATCATATAAAATTATTCTTGAGATGTACCTTCCATCTCTTCAATGCTATAGAGAAAACATGAACAATTTCTAACTATTCATTTGAAGTGATGGTCTGCTTTTCTTCAATTTGTGTGCCCTGGAAGCCTTATTGGGATGAGTAAAAATAATTAAATGCCAAGTTAAATGCAGGGTTTTCAGTCTCTTGGTTCTTTCATCACTTTTTTTTAGTTTAAAAAACAAAACACCAAAGAATCCCAGCCACTCAGAGATAAATCGTGTATAGAAAGGAAATCCTTCTGGATTTTTTTTAAAGATGTCTCCATAATCCATTCAACACATATTGTACTACAGATTCCAGAAAGGTTGTTTTCCAGCCAACATTTGTTTCATATTCATAAAAATCGTCAATGACAGGGAACAGAAGACAGAGGCAGGCCCATTAAAGCAGCCTGGAACACAGAGAAATACTACAGTCTCTCTCCCACACCTCCTATTGCTGCATGTGGTTATCAGACTTGCCTTCTTACTTAATCTGCCGGATTTTCTTTGCCTCGTTTATTGTCAACATTGCTCCTAAAACGTCTAGACAGAACAAAAAGTTCCATTAGCTTGCTTTTGCCACGCACATCCCTACGTCTGGTCAAAGCCAAACCCTGCAAGGGTAGGGTGGGGTGGGGTGGGGAGGGAAAGGAAGGGGAGGAGGAAAGAGAAACTAGAATTTAAATGAAGATAAGCAAGGGCTTTTGAAAACCGGGGGGGGGGGGGTGTAAAGTGGCCTTGCATTTTATTTTAATTGTCTTGTGATTTTTGTATCTTGGCAATGTGCTCACCCAGGCAAATTAATTCAACCTATTTATTATTACACAGCATTATTATTTATTATTATCACTGCACTCAGAGAGCTGCAGGTTCTCAGTAACGCTTGCAACAGACCTGTAAGATAGGCCAGACCAGCAACATCCCCACATTTTGTATGGGGAAAGACCAAGAAGAGTGGCTTGCTGAAAAACACTTACAGCCCAGGCTCTCAAATCACCAACTCAACGGGTTGGGTGAGAAGATATAGGATCCCCACTCCTGCACCATTAATGTGCGAATGACTGATCATGTCTTTTACAATCCCTTATAAATATATCTATGCAAAAGCGCGCGCGCGCACACACACACACACAAATCTGTCTGGTCATTTCATACATTACACCGGGGCAAAGCTAAGTTTGCCATTGCCAAATCTATTCAACCATGAGTCATGGCCAAATCATGTTTTGCAAAACTGGGTGGGCAACATTCACACCTTAAGATTTAGGTACTGAACCAAGATTTTTCATGCTGAAGCCTAGGAACAAAGTACTGTATATTCTGGCGTATAAGACTACTTTTTAATCCAGGAAAATCTTCTCAAAAGTCGGGGGTTGTCTTATACGCCGATCTGCGGTCAAGTATATCTCAAACTCTATATTTTAACTGGAAAAATTGGGGGTCGTCTTATACGCCCAGTCGTCCTATACACCGGAAAATACGGTATCTCCTTTTATCTGTCCCCTCCACTCAAATGTCATGTTTTTACGAACATACACAAGAAATCAGTGTCAATGCCTCACTCTACTCCTGGGGAAGCTATAGTGATTTTCAAAGCAAGATCTACCAAGTAGTGGACAAAATACTAAATTTCCATCCTAGTAATACTCACAAATCTTCCATGCTTTTACTACATCTAGGCATTAAACTTAAACAAGGAGACAGGGTTCTTTAAACCATTAACATTATATTATGTGCACTGGATCAACCAGAGTACTAACCATTTCCCTTCTTATTTAATACACAGTCAGTTGTGCCACTTACTACTTTGCATTCAGAAGTTTGGCCACATGAATCAGGACCAAACTGGTTCAGTTCAATTCCGACAGAATGACAGTGTTCCAGAGAAACAGTGTAAACTACTAACATGCAGCCATTCAGAAATGCTTTAGGACACTATCATATTCTTTGCAGACTACTGTAGAAGTTCAGTATTTTGACGCTGTACACAAAGGGGAGGGGGGAACTGACCAATGTGATAAACACTGAGGTCCAGTTCCAAGGGCCTTCTGGTGGTTCCCTCGCTGCGAGAAGCCAAGTAACAGGGAAGCAGGCAGAGGGCCTTCTCTGTAGTGGCACCCGCCCTGTGGAATGCCCTCCCACCAGATGTCAAAGAGAAAAACAACTACCAGACTTTTAGAATACATCTGAAGGCAGCCCTGTTTAGGGAAGCTTTTAATGTTTAATAGATTGTATTTTAATATTCTGTTGGAAGTCGCCCAGAGTGGCTGGGGAAACCCAGCCAGATGGACAGGGTATAAATAATAATTTATTATTATTATTAGCAGTAGTAGTAGTAGTATACAAAACCACAGATACTGAATAATGCTCACAACAACCTTGCTAGAGACAAGGAACTGAGGCTAAGATTCTGCGGTTTGCATATAGCCAAACAAGTCTCAGGGCAAGGATGGACCATGAACTTTGGATGCTCCAAACCGAATGAAGCGAAGTAGAAAATCTTCTAAAATGGACAGATTTCCAGTTATAAATACATTAGTTAGAAGGAATGGGTGCAAATTGCAAATAGGTAAAAAAAAGGTAAAGGTAAAGGACGCCTGGACAATTAAGTCCAGTCAATGGCGACTATGGGGTGTGGCGCCAATTGCAAATACAGTATCAGGTGAGCTTGGTAGTTTCAAAGTTTTCCATTGTGTTTACTAGATGTAAGTGAAGCAAACATACTGCAATTAGGTCACTCTTAGGGGGCACCCTAAGATTTTCTGAAGCAAACTGAAAAGCCTCCAATGCAAATTACCCTATTTCACATAGGAAAATTTCCCTTTTCTATTCCCCCCCCCCCCGAGAAATCATAACCTCCTGCTGTAATCATGTTGGATGCTCCACTCCCCACCATTTGTCTCTCCTGCTTCCCACCACTCTGATGAAGAATTCTGAACAATCCGGAAGTTCTCTCATTATTTTGTGACATTTTTAGCTGGTTCAAATCAAGGTATTGCCAAACTGTGACCTAAGGATTCTGTTCTATTGGACCAATGGGGCTGTGTGTGCCCTTTGTGATGCAAGCACTGTGCTGTTTAAGACTAATGGTGTACAATAAGGGGAATTTGTAAAATAAAACCTCATGGAGCCCTTTCTGTTGATGTTTCATTGATCTCTCACAACAGACTGAATAAAATCCGCCGGCTTCTATTATAATAATAAAAAGGGCAAATTCCCGTGCAAATAGTTTCTAGAGCTTCTCTTAGCACGACTCCCACATTTAATACCCTGGGAGATGAAAAAGCAACAATTCTGGCCGACAAGATAAAGCAAAATCAAAACACTTCAAGCACCTAACCTGAAGCACCATCTTTCCAACGCAATTCTGGCGAGGAAAAGGGGACGTGTGTGTGTGTGTGTGTGTGTGTGTGTGCATTCACTACCCAAGCTATCCATGTTGGAGCAATTGCATTCTGCAGGACTCCACTCCACATGTTCCAAGCAACCCTGTCACAAATAATTCATGTCCACTACTCCTCTGTCATACTGAATACAGGCACATTGTGCTGTGTGGAAATAGGAAACCTAATTCAGGTCATAGCGAAAAGCTTTTCTCCCTCCTGCCCCCCACTCACACAACAACATTGATCTTAACACAATACAACCCTACTTTTCCTACACCCAACCGCTAATTCGAAACTGTTGTGGAAGGCAGGGAAACCTAATAGTAGATTGGGGTGGGTGGGGGTGGAGTGAATGTGAGTCGCCCAGTGCTTTGTTTCCCCCTGGCTGCCTGCATCCCAAAATGGTTCCATGCGCGTGTTCCGCCGCCATGCTCCTTTCAGTGCCATTATTAATAAACAGACGAGGCGTCTAAGCCTTTTCTCAAGAGCATAAAAGTGGGAGATGAACAGATAGGAAGATGCAAAGGAATTGGGACAAAAGCCTTTCCTCCCCCCGGCCGAAACAAACCACCTTTGAGTTCAGCATGCCGTTTCTCCTACTGTAGCAGCTCACATATCAATAAGAAAACCCTGCATTTAGAAATGAGCACAATAAAATTAGGAGAGATATAAAGGAGGACTGCGCTCTGGAAATTGCTTCACGGTATTTCCCTCTTAAAAAAATACAAAAACGCAAGGCAGGGGTTGCCTCTATCAATTTAAAGCCAAGATTGCATATTCCTTCCCTGGAATCACCGCCCCCACTCACTGCTTTGTTGCATGCACAGACACTCTCCTGTTTACAGGAAGCAATTATTTTACTACATCCCAGCTAGAAGCAAAAGAGTCTCCTCGGTTCTATTGCAGCAGCACTGCTCTGCGCGATGCCCAGTTGGATCATTTGCCAAAAAAAGAAAAAAGAAAAATCCCGACAAGTAAGCCAGTTTTGCCGAGCCGAGCCATAAAGGTGGAATTTCCGAAGGAACCAATTGGATGGCATGGAGGGCGGATCCAGATGATTGGCATGTTATTCAGAGTAGAAAGTAGTAAACAACCCCCCTCCCTCTCTCTCTCTTCCGCTGGCTGGGAGCAGAGGTAAGCACAAAAGATGCCGTGCTCCACCCTTTAATCTCTCCCACCGAGTGGCGGCGTGCTCTAAACAAAAGAGGACACGCAAGAGCCATTTCGAGGTGGAGTCAAAGTCACACGTAGCCAGAGAGAGGATGAGGGTGGGATATGTAATTTCACACAAGAAAAAGCCTTCTAAGAACCCTTTCAAAGCTGCACCCTCTACTCCAGGCATGTCCAACAAGTAGATCGTGATCTACCGGTAGATCACTGGATGTCTGTGGTAGATCACCGGTAGATCAGTGGCTCCCCCCCAAAGAAGCTAAAAAACTTTGGCTCCCCTAACATAAAGCTCAACTTATTTGCCCTGCAACCCTAAAATGACTTGAACCACCAAAAACAGGGCTTTCCTTCCTAAAAAAAACAACGTCGCTTTTCTCTTCCCTAAAGAAGCTCAACAACTTTTACGTGAAACCCCCCCCCCAAAAAAAACAGGGCTTTCCTACCTTAAAAAAAAAAAAAAAGCTCAACAACTTTGACCTGAAACCCCAAAAGGGGGTAGATCACTGCCAGTTTTTAACACTGTTAGTAGATCGCAGTCTCTTGGAAGTTGGCCACCCCTGACTACTCCAAAACAAGCAGGTTTACTATGTCCCCACCCCTCCACCAAGAAATATTTTATTCATTTAATGCCCTTAACTGTTTATATAGGAACAACACAGGAAGCTGCTCTTAGGCAGAGTCAAACGCCTGGTGCATCCAGCTCAGTACTGTCCACACTGAAAGGCAGCAGCTGTCCAGGATTTCAGGCAGAAATACTTTTTCCCCAGCCCTACCTGGAGACACCAGGAATGGAACCTGGGGCCTTCTGCATGCAAGGCAGATGCCCTACAGCTGAGTATTGGACTGATCTTCTTAAATGTGTCCCGCACCCTTTCCATGGTGACATTTTGGATATCTGTAACAAACGTTTGAAGGATTGAACATCACAGTAATCCTGCACCCAAGCAAGTTACATTTCTGCACTCCATATAAGCAAATCAGCACAATAAATGCATTTTAAATGCTGTACAGGCGTTTTAAATGTGGGTTCTTTGCCGCACTTCAATATTTACATTTTGTCGATCTGAAATGTGATGCTCCACCGCCAAGCAGCGCACTGGCAGCAGGAATTGTCTGGGCAAGAGTCACAGCTTGAGTGGCAGAGTATCTGCTTTGCATACAGAAAGGCCCAGGGTCCAATTTTTCCAAGTCTTTCCTAGAGACTCTGGAGAGTGAACCTGGGACTTTCTGCAAGCCTGAAACGCCTGGAGGGGGAAGACAAATATGATCTGTGGGTGCCACCATGCCAGCGATGCAGGAGCAGGTGGCAGGAGAAACTGGGTGGGAAAGGCACCTGCAGTTTTGCTACCCGGATGAAGTGCCATGGGGCAGCTGCTGTTCTCTCCCCCCCCCCCGAAAAAACCACAACTGTGTGCTAAACTGAACAGCTGTTCAAAGTGTTAGACTGGAAGGCGAGAAATAGGCTCAATTTGGCCCCCAGTTTGACTTTCCACCAGAACCCGATACCACATACAGACATCATTTATGCCCTCAAGTAGTTTTCTGCCTCCGACACAAGACATGGGAAAGCTCTCAAAGCTTTACCAATTCTATCTTTGGTTTTTAATGATAAAGTTTGTGTGCATATTGGTTTTTAATTGGTTTGGTGACTTTAACTACGTTTCAGCTACAACTTTTGCAGTTGTACACGGCCTGGGGAACTTTCCCCCTTAACTAAATAAATGGGACAGGACAGATGAAAATTCACAGCACATAGTTAAATGATGGGATTTGAAAATGATGGACTATATGGAGCTCGCAGAAATGACTGGGAAACTCCATGACCAGAGGGATGACGCGGTGGAAAAAGAATGGATGAATTTTAAATTGTATTTAAAAAATCATTGTATGATTGAAAGTTAGATATAACTGGAGGATAAGATAGGTTGTAGAGTAGAAGATAGAGGATTAAGATAGAAGATGACAAGGATTAAGATAAGATATAAGATTAATCAATTAGGCAATGTTATAATGTAGGTTAAGAGGAGTAAGATATTAATGATTTTGTTATTAGAAAGTAGATTATGATTGTTGGGAATTTAGGAAGTTATGAAAAGGTATTTACAAGGGACGCAGGAGGAGGAGGCAGGAGGAAGTCCAACTACAATGTGAGGAAGTAATATTAGTTATAAGAAATGTTATTATGTTTTGTTTTTATTTGTTGTTTATGTAGTTTTGTTATATGTTTGTTTGGTGTAAAAAAAAGTTTAATAAATATTATTTAAAACGATGGGATTTGCTCTTACAAGATGTAGTGGAGGTCCACCAACCTGGACTGCTTTAAAAGAGCATTGGGCAAATTCATGGAGTGTAAGGCTACTACACTGTGGCTACTAACCACTGTGGCTATGTTCTATCTCTGCTGCTGGTGCCAGTATGCTTCTGAATACCAGTTGCTGGGAATCACAAGTGGAGGAAATGTTGCTGTGCTGGTGTCCTGCTCTGGTTGTCCAGGATACTGGGCTAGATTGGCCTTTAGTCTGATCCAGCAGAGCTCTACCTACCGTATTTTCTGGCGTATAAGACGACTGGGTGTATAAGACGACCCCCAACTTTTCCAGTTAAAATACAGAGTTTGAGATATACTTGACCGCAGATTTTCCACCCGGCGTATAAGACGACCCCCGACTTTTGAGAAGATTTTCCTGGATTAAAAAGTAGTCTTATACACCAGAATATACAATATGTTCTTACTGTAGGAAGAGACGTATTTCATTTTGGCTGTTCTGAATCTACTGGCAAGCCGTACTACTGGGCCACCCCAAGGTGCACTACTTCGCACAGTGTCTAGTGAAACTATGGGATTCGTTCCCACAAGATCAAGTAGCGGCCACCAACCTGGGTAGCTTTAAATGGGGTTTAGCCAAAGTCATGGAGGCTGCTGTCAATGGCTACTATGTTCTCCCTCCACTGTCGGGAGCAGTATTCTCCGTGAATGCCAGTTGCTGGGAATTGCAAGTGGGGAAAGTGCCGGTCAGCAAAGGTCCTTCAAGTGGGTTTCCTTTGGGGGCACCTGGTTGGCCACTGTGAGAACAGGATGCTGGACTAGATGAGCCTTTGGCCACCCGATTCAGCAGGGCTCTTCTTGCATTCTTATCACTTCAGTAGAGACCAGGAGTCTACATACTGAATAAAAGGAGCAACAAGGTAATGAGGGCTGTGTAAACAAGGGGCATTTCACTGCAGCACCCAGTGCACTCAGCACACACCTTGATCAGAATGATAAAGCCAACTCTAAAACAATGGAAAGATTAGCAAGAGGCACCCAACTTATATACAAAGCTCATCTTTGAGACTTGGGAGGGAAGAACAAAAGGGTTTTATTCCCCTTCCTGATACACGTGTGCAGGTACACGTACACACACACACTCTCTCTCCCCCCACCTACATTTAACAAATTAAGTCGAACAAGTTTGTTTGTATTCTGAAGGGACTGTTTCTTATGAGTTGTTTTT